>NW_017729031.1:87535641-87573580 GCF_001723915.1 Gavialis gangeticus
TACCCCCTCGTCCCAGTCGGTGATGAAGATGTTGAACAGTGTGGGCCTGAGGACTGAACCCTGCGGAACCCCACTGCCCACATCCCTCCAGGTCGAAAATGACCCATTCACTACCACTCTCTGGGTGCAGCCCTCCAGCCAGTTAGTGACCCATTTGACTGTGTAGGTGTCGACGCCACAGTCCCCTACTTTTTTAATGAGAATGGGGTGAGAGACAGTGTCGAAGGCCTTCCTAAAGTCCAGAAAGACTACGTCCGCTGCTACACCTGTGTCTAAGTTATGCTAGCTAATGCTGAGAGGTGTGTGTAAGGCGGGGGTGGGGGGAGAGGGAGAAATCTGTGCTTGACCAGGGAATGGTGAGGTGGAGGGGGAAACCAGGAAGACACCCTGTACCTGCAGTCTCTGCTGGAGCTGTAGCCAGGGAGAGGGGAGGGGCCAGCCCAGCTCTCTGGAGTAGACATCCTCACACGGCCCAGAGAGCATGCCAGGATACTTGAGGAGTCTGATTTAACTTAAACCAGGAAAGGTTTGGGACAGATGTTGCATAAACTGGTTTGACCCAAAACATTCAACCAGGTTTATCTCAAACCAGTTTCAGCCATTTTGAAACTGGCTTATGTGCACTGAACGCCTGTTCTGTTACAGGTTTAATCCAGTTTCTGATCACTTAAACTGGCTTATGTGTAATGTCTGTCCCTAGCCTATACCTGATGGTCAGCTATTTTCTGCAGCCTCTCCCTCTCTTGTTTCAATACTTTCTTCATATCTTTTTGTACCTCTTCCTCCTACTCCCTTATGTTTTCTTTCCACACCTGGTCCTATTTTTTCCCTGTTGTTCCACATTTGTTTGACTACATCTGTGCATCATTATAGGTCCATGAGCATGTCCTCCCTGGAGCGTCTCTTGCTTTCCCTCATCAGTGTCAGCCTGGTTGCTGCTGTGGAGGATGTGCTTCTCAAGGACACCCCAGCTAAGGACACTGATAAAAGACAGGGAACTAAATTATTCTAACAGCAACAGCACAAACAGAAAGATAACTGCAAAAACTGCCTAATATTTTTAGCTGTGGAGTTCTAAGGGGCAGCGCTGCTGAGTCAAGACTGCTTACTGTGTAGTGGTAATGGCATGCTTTGATAGCAGCTGACATGGGGAGCTGAATGGGGTATCAAAATTTGCAGGACTTGGGAGTGGAGAAAAAGCAGGAAATGGGGAATGGTAGGAGCCAAAAAAGTGAAAATTTCAAAGATTATTGCAAGCTGTTGTGGTTTTGGCTGATATCTTGTTGCTGGCAGTGATGAAGGCCAGAGAAATTAATTGGTGCAAACAGCCAAAATACACTGTGGCTACTTTGCAGCCTGCCTGTTAACAGCAATAGTGTTCTTAGAAGTCCTTATGGGAAGGTGTACTAGCATGGTAGAAGCACCAAAATATCCAAACCAAGGAACCTTTCTGGTGGTTGTCCCAGAAGGTCAAAGAGATATCTGCATACAGGTGAACAAACTTGTCTGCAAGGGCATATAAGCAGCTTGTTCACACTCACCAGACTCGACCTAGAGTGCAAGACATCATTTCTACCTCCCTTACTTTTTTGTTTACCCCATCCAAGCACATGAATGAAACACCTGGGACTAGGAATACTCAGAGTCAGAAAAAAAATCCTGCAGTTCACAAATTGCGATGGTGTGTAGTAGGGCATCAAAGTCTGCTCAGAGAAACCATCTATGTGCTGTACTGTGCTGTACACTGACCCTGTTTCTATCTAAAAACAGTAATGCCCACTGAAAGGAATGGAACATTATGTAACAGAAAGTTCATATCACTTGAGCTTATACTGTTAATGCTCCTGCAGACCTCTCCTAAATAAACCAGCACTTGCAACTTGACACTCCTTTTATTCTAGACATGAAGGAAAATGGCACCACATGCCAGGGAGTAAAAGCAGAATTACAGCCGTTACCAGAGGTGCCTTTCCTTACCTCACCACATTCTGTCCCTTGGGATTGGGTCTGGCTTTGACTGTCCCACATTTGGGACAGCAGCTAGGTGTCCAAGAAAAGCTGGGGTCTGCTACAACATCCGCCTCTTCCTCCTACTCCTTGGGGGTCAATGTCCGCCACCTCTTCCTCCTTGTGGAGCTTGAAGCTTCCCTCCTCAGGGTCCTGCAAATTTTCAGAGTTAAAACTCAGGTGCTCTCTGGGTCCTCACAAAGCATGATGGAAAATACCTTGTCAAAGAGGAAGAGGAACATCAAGAGGAATAGACTCCCCCCAGAAGTGGTGTAAGCACCTACTCTGGACATATTAAACCTGCGTTTGGATGATTATCTTGCTGGGGTCATGTGACCCCAGCTGACTTCCTGGCTTTGGGCAGGGGGCTGGACCCAATGATCTTGCAAAGTCCTTTCCAGCCCTAATGTCTATGAAATCTATGCAATCTGTGAAATTTAGTACTATACAGGGGTCACTGAGCACCTGAGACTGGGGACAGGGCAGTAGAGGGGGGAGATGGCAGCAAGAAGGTTATGCTTACTACAGTAGACCAGAGGAAGGGAAAGGAGCATCATTTTGCTTATCTCACTGCCCCCGCTTCCCTCCCAGAGGCACTGTTTGGTGAGATGTTGCACTGCTCAGCTTCTGTGGTAGGTACGGTCAGTGTAGGGCTTCTCCTGTTGCAGCAAAGATGGGGGATTTCTTGGCACCTCCTCACAGTCAGTTCCTTGGGCAGGTGCCTGCCGCATCCTGCCATAGTTATAGCACTGATGTCATTGGAGTAGCCCCCACATTTTTGTTCCACAGGATCACCTTGTGGTAGACCTGATGTTAATCCACAGCACCTCTTTAAAATCACTCCTCATACTTGGCCTGCACATTTTTGCTGTCTTCCTGTCAATATCTGCCACTGCAGAGCGGGGCTTGCACAGGCTGAGATAAGCCAGAATCTCCTACTAGCTCCTGGCAGGAGAGCCATGTTTCAGTGCATGTTTCTCTTTATAAGCCTTACCCATTTGCTTGCACAAGCTGGCTGACAAGAGAGAGACTGTTTTGAAACCAAAGCATGTTCTAAGAGCTCTTGGTTAGCCTGACTTGGCAGCAGAATTCAAAATTGTATTGTACTTATGCTATTCACAGAGATGATGTTATTCAGCCAACAGAAATCTGGAGTTTGTCAGTTTATACACTTTGTATGTAGTCGCACACATTTTTTTGTAAACAAAACTTGATTTCTGTTGACCGAAAAACCCATCCTACTAATGTAGATTAGGCTTTGATTTAGGAGGAAGGAAGAGATACCTATGTAGGGGGAAACATAGCAAGCTCGTGTAAACTATAAGACAAAGAGGGGGTCATTGTTAAAGCTAGTGGGAGTGTCTGAGAATTTGTTTTCGTTGCTAAGTGTGTGCTTTAAAGTACTTGGAGTTTATCTTCTTGTAAAAGTCTAGTGGCAACAAAGCACCAACAGTTCTTATTGGGAGGCAACACTGAAATGCTACTTTTATTGATCCTTCCTAGTTTACTTTACAGTAAAATTACAGGGCCTTGTCTCTACTAGTATTTTAGATCAGGGCAGCTAATGGCTGTTAGTTATCTGTAGTAAAACACATTTTTGGTTTTAAGTGGTGAAGACAAAGAGAAGTTAAGGTAAATGAGCTGATGAGGTCATCTCTAGATAGGGTTTTACTGCACAGACAAGGAAAGATTTTGCAATCTGCCTCAACACAAAAATTCATCATCACAATGTTTCAGAAGGATTAGGAGTGTGGGAAGATAAAATGACAGTAGATACAATTCAGACTACACTAAATGTCAGTATCATTTCAAACAGCAACAGACCTCCCCACAGTTTATTAGTATAATCTAATGTCTATTTGATATCAGGGGACTAAGCTATGACATAACCTACTTTAAACATTTTAATTGACTTAGGGATCTGGATCTGGGGCCTTGTGATGTTGGATCAGGAGTCAAGGCCTCCTCATCACACCATGGGAAAGGGGGTGGGGATTTTCCTAAGCACTTCTGCTCTGATTGAGCATAGACTAGATACTAGCATTTGGATGCATTACTTAAGACCCTGACACTTGATAAGGAGAACCACTAGCAATGTCCAAGGACTTGGATCCCATGTAGGAGCCCCAAGAGTTTTGCATTAGGAAATAAAGAGAGTTTTATGAAAGTTATATAAAGGTACAGCACAAGATTCACCAAGAAAATGTAAATCACTGTCTCCTTTGAGATACACTGACCACGAGCAGGATGAGATTTTCAGATAGGCTTGGCTTTGGTTTAAAGCCAGTGGCTTCTAGGCCTGTGCAAATAGGCAGCTATTTGATTCAGCTTCAGATCCGGCTGCTTCAGATGCCAGGGATCCAATCCGGAGCTCCGGATTGGTTTCCTGCTTTGAGTTGGCTGAAGTGGCTCCAAAGCTTCGGAGATCCGGCCATAGGGTATTAACAGGGAATCAATGAAATATCTATAACTTTGTTGATTTGTGTCTGATTTGGATGACACTTGCAGGGGTGGTTGCTGCTGCTGAGAGCATGAAGCCTACCAAGTTTCAAGAAGATAGGTGCAGGGGTTTGGGGGGAACTGCACCCCAAATTCTTAAAAGCAAAACTCATGTCACACGTACGTGTTACACCACAGAAGAGTGAAAACTGGAGGGGTGGTGGCCCCTGGTGAGGCCACAAAACCTGCTGAGTTTCAAGGTGAGAGTTGCAGGGGTTTGGTGGAACTGCACCTCAAGCTGCTGACAGGCAAAACTCATGACATAGATGATCCTGTGTGTGTTAAGGCACAGTGGGTTGAAAACTGCAGGGGTGGTGGCCCCTCATGAGGCCATGAAGCCTCCCAAGTTTCAAAGTGATAGGTGCAGGGGTTTGGGGGAAGATGTACCTCAAGCTGCGGATAAGCAAAACTCGTGACATGGGTGACACTGTGTGTGTTAAGGCACAGCGGGGTGAAAGCTGCAGGCCTGCTAGCCCGTGCTGCGGCCATGAAGCCTGCCAGCTGTCAAGGAGGTAAGTGCAGGGCTTCTGGGTTCTGGGGCCCTGCACCTCTGGCTGCTGACAGGCAAAACTTGTGACATGGGTGCTTGTGTAACTGACTGTCTCTGTCTCATACACGTGACATGAGTTTTGCTTTCAAGAATTTGGGGTACAGTTCCCCCCAAACCCCTGCACCTATCTTCTTGAGGCTTGGTAGGCTTCATGCTCTCAGCAGAGGCAACCACCCCTGCAAGTGTCATCCAAATCAGACAAAAAACAACAAAGTTATAGATATTTCATTGATTCCCCATTATACCCTATGGCCGGATCTCCGAAGTGGCTCCGAAGCTTTTCCGAACTGCTTTGGAAATCCTAAAGAAGCCAGCACTTTGATCCAGACACGTTGCTTTGGCATCCGAAGCATCCAAATCTTCTCTGGATCTGAAGCGCAGTCCGAAGCCTCACACAGCCCTAGTGGCTTCCGCTGACTTTAAACCAAAGTAATAAAGTCACTGACTTCAGTGAAAGCAGAGCTTGACCAATGCTAAGCATTTTTTTAAATACCACTCATAACATCTGACCTTTATTTAATCCATTTTAATACTGGTATCACAGAACTAAGCTACACTCTAAAAAAAACATAACTAGTTTATGGATCCAGTTCTGGATAGGTCACCCAAGCAGGCTGCTTGAATGTGGCTTTCTTAGTCTTAATGAAAAGCTCACCTAGACCTAGGGCCTATGTGTGGATACAAAGATACTACATGGTTACAAGACTGGTGTTCTGTGCACATCCTAGCACTCTCAACCCACCTTCTCTAAACTGAGATTGGCTGACGTTTTAAAAAACATGCTCTTACTCAACTGGATGTTATGAACTTGATAAATTACTGAATAAAATTACCACTTGGTTTATAGAAGATAACATATTATTTGATCAACATGTTTCTTTCTGGTTTTAAAAATATATGCATCTACTAATTATTCATCCTATCCATATGTGCTGAACTCTATTTTGGGGCATCGCTTGTTACTTTGTTATATACAACAGTTCATGTGGTGCTTTTACTCTTTGTTTTCCATTGCCCCCAAATGTCTACAAACCATGCTAGATAAAATAAACAAACTCCTAAAAAGAGTATTGCTGAATCTCTAATGTCTGCCCCATTAATTAATACTACAGCAATAAATAGAGCCACCTTCCCAAAAGCACGGACAAAAGAAAAAGGACAGATACGTATCAATCTACCTTCTTGTTTTCTCTTTCCCATTCCTCTCTCTCATATGCTCTTTTACCATTATTTGTTAAGCCAAGTTTATTATTTCCTATGGTGGAAGAATGATTATGAAAAGGCTGTAGTGATGAGATGGGTCTTAACTTTGTTCTTACGAGTGTTGAGATTCATGCTGACGCTGGTGCCAGCCTAGCATTATGCCATCATAGGAGTCACAGAAGCATAATGGCAAAGCCCTGTCCTTGCCTTCCATGAGTACTGCTGTTCAGCTGCCAGAACCTCCTTGGTTACCAGTCAGCATAGGCACAGTGGTAGACCAGGGCGAAAAAAAAAATAAATGGAAGAGTTATATTTAAGGGAAAATGTAATTTCATGAAAACTTAGATGTTTCACAGAAAACATGATTTTTTTAAAGAAAAATTTTCAAAACTATTAATAATTCCTTTTGTTTCTCTAATCTAGCTTAGACTCTTGTTTTGTTTTATTAGTACTGTTTTGACATTACCTTTACAAAATTTTCAATATGGTCATTTCAATGTTTCTAAATTTAGATATTTTCCAAAATTTCTAATCTGAGAAGTTTTGTTTTGTCCTGATTTGGAACACAATTTCCATTCTTTATTATAAAAGTTCTGCTTTCTGACCAACTTTAGTCGGGATTGCAGATAAGGTCATTAATGACATAACTGAAAGCATTCCTTATTTTATTGTAGGACCTTGAAAATTAGTACAAAGACACCGAGTTTGCATAGTTTATGCAGGTTCTTTTCACCAGCTACCAACACTGCATGTCTTAAATATTTCAAAGACTCCTAAAGAAGGTAAAGCACCCAACTTCCTCAGCACATCTATTTCTGTTAAGCTCTTCTGAAAAACATTCAGCACATAGTTCAACCACAGACCACTAAACCAAGCCTCTTGTTCATGGGAAGTATCACTAAAGTGTCACCTCCCACAAAAAAAGAGAAAAAAAGCACCATGGAGATATCAAAAAAGAAAAAAAGAAACTGGAACGTCTACAAGCTGTTCTTCCCTAATGCACATATCCTTATTTGCTATTGAAAACAGTCATTTAGCCATTTATGTCATTGTAACTAATTGCTGGTGGTTTAACCCCAGATGAGAAGTTAGTCTATATGCCTAAGGTTTGGTTTAGAAAGAAATTAAGTGGTGGAGGGTAAGCAGACCTCTTAGATGGTCACATCTGGTTCCCATGTGTAAGTCTACAGTCATGGAAAGCCTGCTGACAAATACAAGCTACAAAAGAGAAAGGCTTTTAAATACAGCTACATCAGCCTTCAATTTGTTTTTTTTCTGAACTGTGCAAAGCATATATGCTGTGTGCAGAACATTAAGCAGCTATAACTATATTTTATAACAACAGTATCATTCTTTGTGTATGTTAGATGGTGAAAGCTTAGTATGAAGCTCCATCATTTGAGACTAGAGATGGGCTTTCAGTAGTTGCTTTAGGTCCCAAACTTTGGAGGCAAGGGCACAGGACTGAAAACCAAAAGTCAGGTCCACCACTGAATTTGACAAGCAGTATTCATATTTGGTTCAAACTTGGTAATGTTAGAGTTCTCAGATCCTAAATGTAGATTACAGTCTTAAAAACAGATTCCCTTGGCTGCACCAAAATCTAGGATCCAGACACTGTTCAAATATTGCAGTTTTGGCCTTACTGGAAAGTGGCCCTACTATTACTATCTTCTTGGACCTGTAAGTTATTGTTTGACCTGATGTACTTAATAGTTAGGGATGTACAACGCTTCAGACAGAGCTTCGCATCCGGAGGAGCTTCGGACACTTCGGGGTCGGAAGCGTTGGCCTTGTTCAGCTTCCCGAAGCGGTTCGGAGCTGCCTCAGAGATCTGGCCATAGGGTATAAAGGGGAGACAATACAATATCTATAACTTTGTTGTTTTTTTGTCTGACTTGGATGAAATTTTCAGGGGTGGTAGACTCTGCAGAGAGGCTGAAGCCTGCCAAGTTTGAAGAAGTTCAGTGCGGGGGATTAGGGGAAACTGTACCCCAATTCTTGAAAGCAAAACTCCTGTCATGGCTGTGTTACAACACAGGGGGGTCAAAACTGAAGGGGTGGTAGCTCTTACTGAGGCCACAAAGCCTGCCAAGTTTCAAGAAAATCGGTGTGGGGGTTTGGGGGGAACTGCACCTCAAGCTGCGGACAAACAAAACTGGTGCCATGGGTGCTGTGGGACTGACTGTGTGTGTCTGGGGGCTGGGAGGGTGATACTGCTGCAGGCCTGGCTGCTATGCTGCTGTGCTCCCAGTCACCAACTAATCACTCATGATTCACTTGGGGACCAGGGACTCGGGGACCAGGGACTCGGGGACCAGCTCAATGCAGGGGACCTAGCTACTACATAATGACTTAACGAGCATCAATTAGCACCTACAAAACCAGGCTAAGGAGAGGAAAGACTCGATAGAGACAATCAACTGCCCCAGGACAGAGACAGTCTTGGCAGGAGTTTTGTCTGTCAGCAGCGAGGGGCTCAGGGCCCCAGAGCCCCCCTGCACCGATCTCCTCCACAGCTGGCAGGTGTCATGGCTGCAGCAGGGGCCTCCATCGCTGCAGCTGTCAGTCACCCCGCTGCGCCTTAGCACACGCAGTGTCACCCATGGCGTGAGTTTACTCATCTGCAACTTGGGGTGCAGTTCCCCCCAAACCCCTGCACCGATCTCCTTGGAACTTGGCAGGCGTTGTGGCCTCAGTAAGAGCTACCAGCCCTGCAGTTTTGACCCCCCTGTGTTGTAACACACAGCCATGACAGGAGTTTGGCTTTCAGGAATTTGAGGTACAGTTCCCCCAAACCCCTTCACCTATCTTTTCGAAACTTCATGCTCTCAGCAGAGGCTACCATCCCTGCAAGATTCATCCACATTGGACAGAAAACAACGAAGTTATAGATATTTAATTGATTCCCCATTTTACCCTATGGCTGGATCTCCAAGGCATCGCCGAAGCTTCGGCCAGATCAGGGCAGAAACCTGGTCTGGAGCTCCGGATCAGATTGCAGCCATCCGAAGCAGCCAGGTACAAAGTCGGATCAGATTGCTGCCGATTCACACAGGCCTATTAATAGTGCCTCTTAAACTGTGTTCTGTGGGATCTCAAACACAGCTTCTCAAAGATGATAGGGACCAATCCAAAAATATCCCTATGTTTATTAGTTAGTATAGTATAGTTGCTATGATTATTAGTTAGCATATTCCTCTCTCTTGCCTACGAGAGAGATGAAAACCTGCTTCTTTAAACACCACGTATCTGCAGATTAAGTTCACCAGAACCTCTCTTCCCAAAGTATATTACAGTTCCAGTCCCTGCCACCTAATCAATTCCCTTGCAGCTTCTAAAGAATCTAGAGGGACCTGCTTGTAATTTCCTTAGCCAATGCCTTGGAGGTTTACGGTCGTTTTGGCCTTGCCCACACACACACACACACACACACACACACACACACTGTGTGCTTTGCAAAGCACACAGTGTGTGTGTGTGTGTGCGCACGCGCGTGTGTGTTGAGTGAGTAAGCCACACTGTGTGTGTGGTGAGCAAAGCACAATGTATGTGTATGTGTGTGTGTACGCATGTGTGTGTGTGTGGCGACCAAAGCACTGTGTGTGTGGTGAGCAAAGCGTACAGTGTGTGTGTGTAGCGAGCAAAGCGCACAGTGTTTGTGTGTGTGTGTGTGTGTGTGTGTGTATGTGTGTGTGTGTATGTGTACGTGCAATGAGGGAGGGAAAGGGAGAGTGTGCATGTGTTTGTAGGGTGACTCCCACAAGCAACCCCACCATACACATGTACCCACACCCCCCTCACACTGCCATACATGCAGACCCCCACACCTGCACCCCCTCACACATGCCAGCTACCCTCCCCCCACACGCTTTCCCCCACAAACCCCATAGCCACCCACACCCTACATATCTACACACACGTTCCCTCACCCCACACCTCACACACCTATCCACCCCCACAAAACCCCTCACATACCCATACCTTCCCCACATGCACCCCCACAAAACTCCTTACGTATACACACCCTCCCCACATGCCCACACACCCACAACCCCCCACAAACCTCACAGTATACAAGAGCAAGACTTAATGTCACTGACTTCAGTGCCATTACTCCCCCCCACTCCCCCCACACCCTCACAGTATACAAGACTAAGACTTAATGTTAATCTATTTTGCAATTACCTCTATGTACACTACACAAACACATGTAAATCAGGACAAAAATAGTTTTTGAAATCAAATTAATGAATGTTGTAAATGTTTGATTTTCAGAATATAATTTAGTGTTTTTCAGGGTCTGAAATGGCAAAACCCCTTGCTGAAAGGAATATTTCTGGGGGGCAAAGGGAGGGGCTTCTTGTGGCAAAGGTTGGGGGTTAGGGGGCAGGACTTCCGGTCCCAAGATGGCAACCAGGAGGTGGGGCACATGTCAAGGGGCAGGGCTACCCACGCAGCCCTTGACAGCTTGCTAAAACTCAATACACAGCCCTCTGCCCAAAATAATTGGCCGCCCCTGCTTTAAGGCCAAATCTGAACAGTCGCCTAGCCAAGCTGGAGACTGCTATTGGGAAAATAAATTCTATTTACTTGCTTCCAGTCTACATGTGCCCCAGCCTGAAAGTTAGTTAGGATATGTGGTTTAGAGTCGTGAGTTCATGCCCTCGCACTGCTCTGAGCCACTCCAAAGATAGAAAGCGTGGCAGCGACAATGGGGCTAAAACCTTCCCTTAGCAAATTTCCTTCCCTTTTACAATGCAAATGGAATTTGTACGTCTTCCACAGAAACCTCTCTAGCTTGACTCACTTGCAGAATTAATAGCAGACAATAGAAAATATGACATGAATAGTTTTTGTCTTGCCAAATCCATCAGCCTTTACTTTGAAGCCAGCATTATGGAACTAGGTGCCATGACTTTTTTTTAAACCCATCCTTCTCTGCTCTATTCGAAAGTAAAATATTGGTTAAACCTTTGATTATTATTAAAAACACCAGCTCTCTCTTCTGCACATTTTTCTTTAACTTTGGCTTTTAATTTCCTCACAACTTCCTTGGCTGGTTTGTTCACTTCACTCACTCTTGTTTTTAACTCCCTCACTGTAATACAGCTGAGGAAATGCATTTCATATAGTCTAGTTTAGCTTTTCCATCAGTCTTCTTAGATTGTACATTTTTTCTTAAATTAGAAGCCCTTTCTATTTTTAATCTTTAGGGCAGCAATCTTGATTTTGACAGCGCACTAGCATGATAGAAATAATAATACTATTTTGGCTAAATGGCAGGAGGTTTTAAATCTAGTATTATTACAGTAACAAAGAAACCCTCAATCTTTCACCTCATGAATGCCCCGATTCAAAGTGTTTAAAGCATGTTAAGCATCTGAAGACTTCATTTGATCTCAAGTACCTTGTTGAATCAGGGACAAATAATGGGTTTTAATGGTATGATCCTAATAAGAAAAAAGATTAATTCAGTGGCTGAAAATCACCTTCTTTTGACTGTATAAATCAGAGCATGAAACAGAAATTCAAATTATTATTTTCTCATTGCAACTATTTAGATATATGAAGTTTATAAAAGGCCAAAAGGGATCATTATAATCATTTAAGCTGAGATTTTTAAAGCAACCTGAAAGGTATATAACATCCATTTCCAATTGAAAACCAATTTGTGAGTGAAGTCCCTAATGTCTTTGGGCCCTTTGGAAAATCTTACCCCTAGGCTGGGATTCTACACGACATGATCCAGCAACTTCTGCACTAAGAGAAAATAAATCTTCCTTTCTGTGGGGTGTGCACCCACCTCCTGGAAGTGGGAGGCAGCAGGCCACCCAGTTGCCCCTTAGGGATTTTGGAAAGGAAAGACTCAGCCAGTCTTCTCCCAAAACCAGCAGATATGAGAGAAGGGTTTGAAGATCATTTGGACCACCAAAAGGTAACATAAAATATAATTTTGTAAAAGATAGCAAAAGATAGTTATGGAAGATGTGTAGTTTAAGACTGGAAAGGAATATGAACATGCAGGAGAGGAAGGGACGACCTGGGCCCTAAAATCCAGCCTCATGACACCACAAACAACCATATAACAAAAGGTGGAGTCCAGAAAGTTACACAGAAACATCCATTCAGGTTCATCAGCACTCCAACATGGCTTTGAGCCCCTGAAATACAGACACATAGTGAGCTCATTAAGAGCCTGGGGCAGGGAAGGTATAGGATATAGCAACCACCGTAGACAGGGGTGGGGAAGGGCAAATATGGTGAAGGGGAAGGGAAGCCTTACCTTCCTCTTCCTGGCAGTTGATTCTGGTGTCCCATTCACTCCCCCTCTTTCCCAGATACAGGGGTGGCTGGTGCTTCCTGAGTCTGGGGGCGCACAATTTGTGGCCAGGCCTCGGGGCAGGCCAAAAGCCCCATATCCACTCCTACACTTCTGTGCCATGGCTTAGTGCCCCTCCCCCCCAACACACCACTGGCTTGCAAGGCAAAAAAACTGGCCCTTTCTGAGCGGTGCTGAGTCAGGGGTCAATCTTGCAGGGGAGGGGGGGAGCACATGCCCCCCCCAGTGCCCTCCACACCAGTCACCTGTGCATCTTGAGTACAGAACTATGTCTGCTCTGGCAAAGGTTCCCTGAAGGAGGAGGAGGAGGTGAAGAAGCACCATTCTGCTCACTCGTTTTCCCCCCACCTCCCAGATACACAGGTTGGTGCAGTGCTGCACTGCCCAGTAGGGCTGTGCGAAGCTTCAGTCCCTGATTTGATTTGGCAGAGATTTGGCCTGATTCAGTGGCCAAATCTCCAAATCCAAATAAAATCAGAGGACCCTTTAATCTCTACGAATCGAATCAGAACCCGCCAAATTGATTCGGGGAGATTTGGCAATTTGGACATAGACACAGCTTTAAACATTTTGTCTACATGCCCCTAGGTAGCAAGTGGCTCATGAATGCTGTGATGCTGGGATGCATGGAGTATCCCACAGAAATGCGGGGGGCTCCCCAGCACACTTGGCAGCAGACCCAGAAGTGAACTAGAAGTACTTCTCAGTATGCTGAGGAGTGCATTGCGGGGGCCCCCCACACCTCCCTGGCTTGGCAACTGGTGCCTTCTGAGTCTGTTGGGGCATCCAGGGTCCCCCTATGGCAATTGGCCAGCCAGGGAGGCATGGGGAGGGGCCTGCCCACTCCCCAGCAGACCTAGAATTGGACCAGAAGTACTTCTGGTCCACTTCCAGGTTTGCTGCCAAGCACATGGAGGGTCTCCCTGCACTCCTGTGGGACACTCCATCCACCCCACCATCACAGCATTCACAAGCTGCACTGGTACCTCACAGTATGTAGAAAAAACATTTCAAGTTATGTTTATGTTCAAATTACTGATTCTCTGAATCAGCATCAAATCTTCAGATTTGGATTCATCCAAATCGAATCAGGGACAGTGATCCAAATCAACAAATCGAATCACTGTCCCTGATTCAGGCCAAATCTGAATCCAAATTGAATAGGGCCTGTTTCATCCACCCCTACTGCCCAGCACCTATGGCCAGGCAGAGTTAGCACAGGGCCTCCCTGCTCTGGCAAAGCCTCTGTGCTGCGGGGTAATTCTGGCACCCACTCACAGTTGGTGCCCGGGGCAGTGCCCTGCTTACCCCATCCTAGATATGCTGAAATGGCAAGGAACATGAAGTTAAATATGCCCAAACAGTTCTGGGAGATGAAGTAACTGTGTTGGCAACAGAAGGGTCCTCTAACTTTTCTGGAGAAAGCAGGGATTGTGGGGAAAAATGGTGCAAAACTTCACCCACTGGTTCCTAAGCTAGTGGTTTATTCTGGCTAAACCTTCTCCAGTTTTACTGTTTTATACTACCCTTGAATTTTATGCAAACATTAGAAGCTGCAAACCCTAGAGAACATCAGAGACTGCTGAAATCATTTCAACTGAACCCAAGCCATCTGCTTTGGCACAGTTACATCTGTCTTACCTTTGCACACTCCACAGGGTTGGACTTTATTAGGCTTTTCTTCACACTCCGTATCACTTTGGCTCTCATTAGTTATTTTCTTAAGAAAATTAGGTCAAGAATGCACAACATTAGTGATCAGGCTTATTATTGATCCATCCACTGCTTTACAAACTGCATTGCTCACAGCTTCTTGCAGAGATGATTATATCCTCCTTCATGAATCTTCAGCACATTAAGATCCACTGCCAAAAACTGATCTTCCAATAGAGAAATACAGAAGAGTCTCTGGCCAAAATTTTCATAAGTGGCTGTGAGTGCCTATGTATGCATGACATTTTAATGGGTCTGCATTTTCAAATAAGAGAGAGAGAAAGATCTTTTTTATTTGAAAAAGGCATATCATATTTTTGTATTTCTATTTATTTAATAAAAATAGTTAATGTTCCCAAACCTTTTCAATCTTGACATCTCCAAACAGCAAATCTAAAATACTGTAACATTTTTTTACAATTCATTTCATTGTCAAAGTAAAATACGGTTTGATATATTTTTGTAATCTGCTTATATTTAACATACTGTTTAAATAAATCTGTTCATACTTATGACTACACAATGTACATCAATTGCTGCCGGCTCTTTTCTGGAATAAGAGACTTGGTTTCACGTGAATTACCATACGGATATTTGAATAAACATTTGATGAGTATAAAACATTTTGTATATGAGTATAAAACATATATAATAAAACATTTTATAATATAGACCATCAAGTATATTACAAAAAAATGGTCCTGTTGAAAAGTTACAGAAATATTACATTTTCCTTTATTTATATCACATCATAATTTCAATAGCAGAGGGCCATTTCTATGGCTAAAATTAACACTGACAACCAGGATTTGAATAAATGGTCCTTGTGTTCTCATGTTTGTTTGTTTGTTCACAACTCTCTCAAAGCAATGCGCTCAGAAATTAAGCACTATGTTTGCCAGCTGGTATGGGAGAACATAGCTGGAGGTGGGAATTAATTTACATGAAAGTCGCTTTGGATTTTGCAGAAAAATATGAAACGTTTTCTGCTTTTCTCTGGTCATGAATTTGACTTGGCTGAGGGCAGGAGTAATTGGTTTATGCAGAACATACGTTACTGTTTAAAGGTTAATGCTGTTTACATTTTATACTACACACACTTCTAAGGATGTACATTTTGCAAGATAAATTCCTGGTGATTATGCAAAATGAAAACCATTTTCTTACTATACACGGAACAAAACCAGAACTTCAAATCCCTTTACATTTTGTGTTGCAGTTTGGATTTGAATCTCTGGATCTAAATCAGTTCCACAAAGTCCTACTGCCATGTGTGATCCAGAATGAGATCCACTTTCTAGTGCCATTTTAGATGTGGCTGAAGTCTAATGAGAACAACTGATGTCACTACATTCCCATTCTGGCAGTAATCAGATCTTGAGCCAAGAAGTATAATTACTGCTACCAGCATTTTTGAGGGGTGTTCGTTGTAGCTATGTTGGTCTAAGGATACATAAGCAGACAAGGTTCTATGGGTAAATGTGAAATCTTTTATTAGACCAACTAAATAGTTAGAAAAATTGTTCTTTGCAAGCTTTTGGGCACAAATACCCTTCTTCAGGCATAGGGAGACTCTTCCTATGCCTGAAGAAGGGTGTTTGTTCCCAAAAGTGTGCAAACAACAGTTTTTCCAACTATTTGTTTGGTCTAATAAAAGATATCACATTTACCCAAAGAACCATAGCTAACAACATTTCATAGTTTCATAGTTTCTAGGGTCGGAAGGGACCTGAGCAGATCATCTAGTCCGACCCCCTGCCATGGCAGGAAGAGCACTGGGGTCAAATGACCCCAATAAGGTGGTCATCCAACCTCCTCTTAAAAACCCCCAGGGTGGGAGCCTGCACCACCTCACATGGAAGCTGGTTCCAGACCCTAGCCGCCCTGACCGTGAAGTAGCGCCTCCTGATGTCCAACTTAAACCTTCCCTCCGCCAGCTTGTGACCATTGTTCCTGGTCACTCCTTGCGGCGCTCGGGGGAACAGGGACTCCCCCAGCGCCTGCTGATCCCCCCTAACCAGTTTATAACAGGCCACAAGATCCCCCCTCAGCCTTCTCTTTTGAAGGCTGAACAGGTTCAGGTCCCGCAACCTTTCCTCATAGGACCTACCCTGCTGTCCCTTGAACATTTGGCATCATCAAATCCAACACACATCAGTTAACCAGGGCATGGCCCTTACCCTGAGCACTCAGTGATGCCTCACTTGCATACAAACCATGTCTTATCAGCTCAATTCATTTTTCTTTGGAGCTACAGCAATCACTAAGCCTGTGTCCTATTTGGGAAAGTAATATAAAGAGGAGCAGTTTGACACCACATATTCTCTTTCATTTTGAAGTGTCTCTGTACAACAGTTGTTGTACAATAAAACAAGAGTCTGAAATTAACAAGCAGCAAAGTGATCATTTCTTTGTAAATTAATTTTAGTGAACTTTTTAATTAAATCAAAATGTCTCCCTTAGAGGTAGCTCCATTAACAATAGAGAAGACATCCACCCAGATTAATTCAAATGACGATCATAAATAAATTCCATCAAGGTAAAAACTATAAGGATTTGTCTGCTTTTCCTCTGAATTTTGCTTTTAAAATTAGAACTGGTGACAATATTTTTCCTACAAAAATTACAAAGAAAAGGAATTATATTTTAGCTTTTGACAATTTTTTTCCTGTAAGATTTTCAGGTTTTCTTGCAAAAACTAAAATAAAATCTTAAAAAGAGAAGGAAGTACAAAGCAACACCAACAAATCTCAATTCAGAGACTAAGGGTGGAGGTAGGTTGAGAGTCTCTCACTCAAAATGTCAACAAAAATGGAAAGTTTTCATAACAATCCATGTCTTGTTGAAAAAACATTTCTATGGAAAATTTTAATCACTTCCAACTCAAATGTCGAGTGATTTAAGATGAAATGTTTAAAGAAGTCCAAGGGAGTTTAAAGATTTGAGTTTAAAGTGCTTAGGCACATATGACATTTTAGCACCCAAAGCTACTGAAATTCTCAGAATTACTACCTAAGTTCTGCCCTAAGCACCAAAGCTTCTGCCAATGGACATTTGCAAAGCCACGAAAAAGCTGATACTGTCCCATAGCTTGGGGCCCTGCCTCAAGACAAAGTCTCTGAGGTCCTGGAGTGGATTCTGAATGTGGGGTTCCTCTTGTCTTCTTTTTTTTAAAACCAGTGGAGTCTGATATCTCAGGGGTACATGTGAGCCTAGCCCAGTGGTTCTAAGCCTTTTTAGACTCAAAGCACCCTGGATAGACTTGAGGCACCCCTGGAAAGATTTCAGGCACTCCTCAGAAAGTGTCCACTCTTAGTTTCCACTTGTTTTTTTGACTACAGAAAAATAATAGAGCAAAGGTACTGATTTAACCTAGTGGCAGAGCCAGGACTAGGATCCCAGTCCCCTGAGGTCCATTATGGAGCTCTGTTGGTTAGACAAACCTGCTCCCTTATAATGGGATTTGGGTACCCCACTATGTTATGCTACATTGTAAATACCAGTCATAAGCAGGTTATAAGTGGGGCCAGTTCCCAATATATTTATGCTGTTCATCTTTATTTTCTTTTTTAGCATAGATCAGATTCTACACCTATCAATTACTTACACATGCACCTTCCATTGAAGTGTGTGTGAGAGCTAGTGTGCGTATGCGTGGACGCTTAGGTAGGCCAACGTGTTTAGGACTGAGGGAAAGAATTTGTAGCTTTAATAAGGAGAAATTTTTTCATAATCCTTTTAACTGTTTTCTTGGAACTCTTGGTCCTAGCAGGAATATAATGGTCATTGCAATCCGTGTTTTTTCCCATCAAGGACAACAGAGGATGGATGACACATTTTCTGAACTAATGTAAAACCTTTTTACACACACAAAAAAAGTACAGAATGTTGAAACAACAGGAAACATGCTACATCCAACTTCCCCACACCCTGGAACAAGTCCTGGTTTTTCCTTCATATTCACAATGCTTTCTAAATTGAGCCAAACTCAGTAGCTATATGAAACAAAAGTGAAATACAGGAAATTATTTAAAACAGCCTTTTTCTTTGAAGACATACCGAGGGAAAAAAAACTGGAAAGGCATAGTTTGCTTAAGTGTGAGTTTCATAGGTGGCCCAGGGGCCCCTGCCTCAGCACAGACAAAACCAACGGCCAGGTCAGCCTTGGCATGCACAGTGTGGTGGACCATGGTTGCCAGGTGCTGATGCACCTGGACAGAGTTGCAGTGAGGTGAGGGGCCACCCCTGGAGCTTGGTCCATGCCACACATGCCCAGCAGCTCCACACCACTGGCACCAGCTCCAGCACAGACCTGTGGCTGGGAGCAGCCACGGCTCCTGCCCAGGCTTGGGGGGCAGTGTGTCCTGCTCCAGCCACTGCTCCCACTGTGCTGGCTGGGGATCGGGCCTGGGGCAGCAGAGCAGGGCACAGGCGGGAGGTGGGGGCAGCCATTAGGGAGGGGGCCCTTGGCTCCGGGCCCCATTGAATCTTAATCCACCTCAATCAGATTTATCTATTGAAAGACTAAAAATAAAAGTCCTAGCCTGGAATATATAGGGCTATATATAGGGAATATATAGAGCACTGTAAATCAGACACCAACTGGCAGTATGCTAGAAAAGACAGAGTCAACTGTTTATTGTTGTCATTGTTTGATCATGCAAACATAGAACAAAATTTGGCATTTAGATTGGATTATCACTCTCAAAGAAATCAATTAACTTTGATGCATATATACAAATAAAAATTCCTGTCCTCACAATTGGTTTATATCGGGTGTTTTCAACTGGGGCAGCATGCGATTGGCTGGGTGCAAGGCCTGCCAGCAGCCCACAGAGCTGCACGTGCATAGGCAGATTAATGCAAGGGCCAGCTGGGCATGAGTCCATGGGCACCTATCAATTGATAGGCCCAGATACTCATTAGCAGGGAAGCGGAAGTTGGGATTTATATTTGGTGCATTTTTGTCTCCCAGCAGGGAGACAAAAATGATGCTTAGTTTAAAACCCCACTTTCACATTTGTTTCCCTGCAGCCAGGAGCAGGGCTCTTCCCCAGTGGGGCTGGGAGGGGGCAGGACTGGTGCCAGGCCAGCTAGGAATGCTGTGCAGTGCCAAGCTGGGGGGGGAAGGGACCAGGCTGGGAGCGCCATCTCTGCAGGTGGGCAGTGGAGCTGTGGGGGGCTTTGGTGGGCTATAGCCCCCCCAAAATTCACCTTCTCCCCCGTAGCCACGCCTCCAGTGCCAGGCTCAGTGCTGCACAGCACTCCTGGCTAGCCTGGCACCAGGCCTGGCCTGCCCCACCCCCCAGCCCCACTGGCCCAATAAATAACAACTGGTTGTGAATAGGAGGATGATAGAAAACTTAGGAGAAAGTGATCATAATATGATAGAAATCACAGTAATAAGAAAGGGAAGACATGATGTAAGCAAAATAAGGACACTAGGCTTCAAAAGGGAAGGTTTTAACCAATTTAGAGACATAGCAGGTAAGGTCCTCTGGGTAGACAGATTGAAGGTTGCAAGGTTCAGGAAACCAGCAGTTCCTAAAATACAGCATTGGAGGCTCAACAAAAAGCTACTCCAACACAGTGGAAAGATGGGAAAAACCTACTGGAGACCAAGGTGGCTACATAACAAGCTTAGATATCTCAAAATCAAAAAAGGAAGCATACAGTCAATGAAAAAAGAGAAAGACACTATGGAAGTAGACTAAAGAACAGCAAGAACTTGTAGGGACAAGAATCAGGACAGTCAAGGGGAAAAAGAACTACAAGTGGTAAAGGATGTTAAAGATAAGACAAAATCATTCTATAAATATGTCAGACAAACAAAGCCAAGTACCGTGCATCCACTAGCTAGCAGTTAAGGTAAGCTAATAATGAAAGGTACGAGAAGACAGAGCTGCTGAATGACTACTTTACCTTAGTCTTCAAGAAATAAATTGCAACTAGAAAACTAACAAAGTTAAAATAGACAAAGGAGAAGAAAGTCTGAGGATTCTGACCAGTAAGCAGCACATCAAAGAGCATGTGATAAATTGGAACAAATATAGGTTAGAAGGAAATTTATCCTGAAGATAAATTAGTGCTGAAGAATCTGGCTGAAAATACTGAGAAGCCATAGCTGGCAATATCTGCCAAGTCGTGGAAGACAAGCGAGTTCCCAGAATATGGGATATTATAGTACCCATCTTTATAAGGGAAGAAAGAGGACCCAGCAAATTATGGACCAGTCAGCTTGACTTCAACATCTGGGAAATTACTAGAGCAAATTATTAAAGGAATCAATTTGTAAACACCTGAAAGAAAAAAGGGTGATCTTAATCAACCAATAAGAACAAATCATGCCAAACATACCTGGTGCCTTTCTTTGACAGAGTAGTTTGGTAGATAATGGGCATGCGATGGATATAATACACTTAGCCTTTAACAGTGCTGAGAAGCATGTAGGGAATTGGGTGGATCACAAACTCCAACATTAATCAGCAATGTGATGAAGTTTCAAAGAAATAGCAAATGCATTTTTGGGTTGCACTACCAGGGGTTCTGTGTGTAAAGCAGGAGTTAATAGTACCACTCTTCTCAGTGCTAGTTAGTTCTCAGCTGGAGTATGCAGTTCTGGGTTCCATATTCACGAAAGGATGTAGACACCGGAGAGGATCCAGAGGTGAACAAAAATGATGAAGTGTTAGAATGTAAGAGTCTCTACTCAAGTATGCCGATGATGCAAACTAGCAGAGATTGCAAACACTGTGGAGGAGTAGAACTCAAAAGAATCATGATGAATTGGAGAATGGGCTATAGACAAGAAACACACATTTAGATTAAGTCTCAGTAGAAAAACTTCCTTCCCATCAGAACAGTAAGACAAGGAACTAGCCACCTAGGAAATTTCAGAATTTCCTTCACTGGGGCTTTTAAAAAGCAAGCTGGGTAAGTATTCAACAGAGATGGTTTATGAATAGGGCATCCTGCATTCCTGTAGAGGGTTAAAATAGATGATCCTGTAGGGCTATGAATATCAGTCAACAAATAAACTTGTGTTGTCTGCTAAAACACGCAGTTGTTAACAGCAAGAGAGCAGCAATTTTACATGAAATGGTAATTGAATTACTCACTTGCCATCTTAGGCTACCTGAATTGCTGGAAAAACAGCTATATTGATCATTTAGTTTCAATTTGTATAATTCTATTTTATACTACAATTCTCACAGCATACACAATGTTTGGTGTAATTCAACCTATACTGCTCTGGCATTGATACTTGCACAATATGAACCTCTATTTCCTGAGATTATCACTAACAGACATTTGGGAACAGGCTTATGGACTTGCAGTATTTGCTTATTCATATTTTGCGTGACTAAATTTTATACCTGAGTGCAAAACAGCATTGCATATATAAAGACATACCTGTTCTTTAGCAGCATTTTATCTTTTTTTACATACCATTATTCTGACTGGACACTTAATTAACATGCTCCTGTTGCAGAATAGGTGCAACCCAGGCTGCAACATTTGAAAATATGACCCTTACTACTTTCTGCAGATGGCATTTTTAAAGTAAATGAGAGATGTTAGAACTGAATCAGAGAAGAAATAAATCTTCTTTGGGAAATAATAGGATCAGTCCCATCTGACAACATGAAAGGGTAGAATGTGACATCTCAGCAATAGGCTTTGTAAGAGAGAGACAGACAAAAAGGATGCTGAACAGTGGTGATCAGTACTGATAACTGGGAATGTCTTCAATGCAGACGTGTTCAGATAGCAACGGAAATGGTGATTCATACATGTGCAAAAGACATCAAAGTGTAGCAATATGGTGAAACATGCTTTGATACCCACATTCAGTTTCACACCATTCCCAATCACAGTAACTATTTGCATAATGCATCTGGGCTGAATCCAGTTTTGAGTAACTCCACCCACAGATCAGAGGAACTTGGTAAGAGTTTGCACAACTTAAGGAAATACCATTTTTGTGTCTGCAAAGTCAAACTTCTCATTTAGATGCTAGGTGTAATATTAAAGAAAAGTATGCACAGAGTATCTAAACGTAATGGAGAAAAACTCCCCATTGATTTATTGCCATCCTTTGCTGTCTAGCTGATATTTCGGTGTGATTTGTTTTGCGTGTGAGTGTGTTAGTCAGAAATTGTATTCAGTAAGTTCCTAGGTTCAGACTCATACAGTTTAAAGCCAGGACGGATTATTAATTTATCTAGTTTAACTTTTTACATATGACAGAGGCATGCTATCCAGCCAACCCTTTATCAAGCCCAAGAATTTGACTAGAGCAAACTTTCCACAAAGGCATCCATTCTTGATCCAAAGACATCAAGAGATGGAGAATGCACTACTTCCCTTAGCAGTCTGTTTTGGTGGAATATGTAACAAACACAGCCCAGTGGATTATGTTGCTGCTTATCTTCCATCTAGACCTCACTTACATGGCATAGCCATATTTCTTCTATCTTTAAAATTTAAAGCAAATCACTAATTGATTGTTACTTATTTATAGACTGCATTGAGAAATGTGTTATAACACTAGAGAGGTTTTTACTTCTATTCACTAGGCAGGCATTTAAATATCAAAAACATGTGTTTGCCATTTATCAGTGACAAACACATGACATTCATCTGCTCACTGGGAGCAACAGTAAAAGCTATAAAGCTTTGTAAAAGTTACCTGGATCTCCTTCTGGGAGGATATAGCTAGAATCAAAGCTGTTCTTAATGAGCTAAATTCCCAATAATAGAGAAGCAAAGAAGAAAAAACAAGGAACCTGCATCTGGGATTTTCTGATATACTTTCTCATTTTAAAAAAGTTTTTTTTTATTCCCAGCTGCAGTGATTTTAAATATAGCACGTGTCTAGAAAAGCTTTTGAGTTACTGTTGTTTTTCTCTCTTCACTGCTAGTACTTAATACACAGATGTTCTAGTAATCTCAGACCAGTGCAAGAGAAAGGCTTGATCACCCAGCTATGAAGTACCTAACAGATAGTATGTTCACACCTGCTATATCTGCCTGATAAGAATTGGATAGCTTTGGCTGTTTGTTAAGTGTTTTGGGAACAATAAAGCAAAACAGGATTAAGTCAATATGGGAGTGAAAGAGTGTCCCAACCCTGGTTTAATGACAAATACCTGGGAGCTCAGAGTTGAGGCTGAAATACTAGCCCCATCTCAACCATATCTGCCAAAATGTTACCATTGACTTAGGGCTCTGTTGCAACTGCTACAGCACTGCAAAGCTGCAGCTGCCTCAGTGGGAATTCAGAAAACATGATGGTCGTCCCTGTAAAAAGGTGCGGCTTTATCCTTTCCTGTGTGCTAAACTAGATCTGCTAGCCAATCAGGGTGGAGGAAACAGAGCTAATGACTAGGCCTTCCAGGTCAACTGCACTCTTGCGGTGCTAGGAGGGAACAGCATTCAAAGGGAACAGGTCCTGCAAGTGTAGCTTGCATTCCTATAGAGGAGGTGGGGGACAAGGAAGAGGGATGATTTTTTTGTCCAATCACATTCCTTTTCTCTGTTGCACAGGGTCCTGCTCAGGTGTAGCTCAAATGAGAGGATTATTTCTCCCAAGCAATTCCTCACTCAGTCATTGCTCTGTTGGAGGAGAGTCACAGCTATGTCCCTACCTTTCAAGGTAGCTTCCAAAAAGTTGCAAGCACTTGAAAGGCACCACATTTTCATTTTGTATTTCAAGTGTGAAAAATGTACACTTCTGCAAAAATGTCTGAAGCAAAACTGGTCTGGACTCTGACCTTGCATGCTAGGTTTCACCGTGGATAACGTTTTTACAAATGAGTTACAACAGATAATAGCAATACCGACATGGCCCAAAAATCATTACGATGGGATGACCACACAAATGCTGATGCTGCAAGATAAATCTCACCTGACCTTGCTGCTGACTCTGAGGCAGCAGAACGGTCTGTGCTCCAGATCTTTAGAATGTTGTTTTAGTTTTGGCACTGCCCAAAACATAATCAGCAAAATCCTTCAAGAGGAGCATTTGAAAAAGTCCTCTGATCTTCACTTTGAACTTCTGCAGAACTAACCAAGCCTGAGGAACCTCACCAAGTGCACAGGTTCACATTTACTCCTTTAGAAAAGCCTTTTAAAAATAGCTGTATATTTTAAAGGGTTTTCCTATGATACAGTTACTTACTCCCAGTTCCTCACAGATTGGAACCTTTTCTGCTATGCTCAAGTACTCCATTCAAGGAATGCTGATGCACACCCAAGCATAACAGAAGTTCAGTGCACATAAATTGCTTTCAAAATGGCAGAAACCAATTTAAATTAAACCTGAATGGATACAATAATCAGACTTAACTGATTTAGGTTAAATTCATTTTCTGACCTTCTGTCCCAGATCCCTCCCCAGATTCAAGTTAATGCACAGTCCCCCAGTATCCCAGGATGTGCTGCACCTCCTCACAGGGTGGGTGAGCTGCCTTGGCCCAAGCTTTCTGCTCCAGCCAAGCAGGGGGCATGCTTTAGCACCCCCCAATTTCTGGCCTGGGCTACTCCAGGTATGTGACTGCATTTCCAGAATCAACCGTGAATGTCTGTTCACTTGCTTATCGGTTCAATCTACAGAGCAAAATTGAACTGATTCAGCCTCAGCCTTTTTGACTGCCTGCATTAGCCTTTATGTCGTATCCTATCTGAGGGGTTAAAGGTCAAACTTCCTTTTTGTAAATCTAGGAAGGAGAGATACCTGTATTATTTGCCAGTAGGACCCTGGTTCCTCTATGAATGCAAGGATCAAACTAACAGCACTTGCACAACTGTTCACAGATGTAATGCCTCTACTTATAATTCCTGATATCACAATAGTGCTAGTCAAGATGAAAACTCCATTGTACTCAACTCTGAACACACGCAGAGCAGAGACAATTTTTGCTTCAATGACCTTACAGTCTAAATAGACATGAAAGGCAAGGGGGAAAGAAAAACAGATAAATGAAGGGACTTTCCTAAGTTCATGCAGCAGGTCAGTGGCACAACTCACTAGACCATGTGGCCTGTGCTTTGTGGAGTGCCAATAAGTTACCAGTGGCTGCTTGGTAAAACCCCTTCTCCTTCTCCTTGGGCCAGCATCTTCCATCTCTTTGCTGGATGGTGGCAGTGGGGGACAGGAAGCTTGTATGGGGCAGCCACCACCACCACCCACCACTCTGTGCCACCGCTGTGTACCATTTCCCTGCACCACCGTGCATACCCCCTGGGAAGTTTGAGGCCCTTTTTTAAGTTGTTTGCAATCTCCATGGGGTTTGCGACCCACAATTTGAGAACCCTTGGTCTAGTATAAAATCCTTAATGCTCAAAATGAAGTTCTTAGTGATGATGCGGCTTTATGATGGCTCTGGGATGCCTGGCATTCTCTACGTAGGACTAAAAGAGCGAACGTTAGAAATCTCACCAAAAAACCCTGTTCCTCATGACCTGCCTGCCCCAATTAACAAAGTTCACATGGTCCAGAGAAGCTGCAGATGAACATCCCCACTTTTCAACATCAATTCAAATCCAATGTGGGCTCTGATCCCTTTCAGAGCATGCTTGTATGCTTCCTTCCATTCTCCCTGCAGACCCCTAACTCATATGTGCCACTTATAAACAAATGATTTCAAAGATCTGTTTATTCTGTGTTTTAAGCATAATTCCCCAGGGAGCATTCATCAGAGAGATGCCTTGATCTGAATCTTAGTGCATCTCTGAGCTAGGTCTTTGTGTGCTGTGCCACGCAGCCTTTTGAAACAGGCTGAGGGAGCCTGCTTTTCATCCACAGCCTAATGAGCAGCTTTAGAATAGGATAAACGCAGTATATGAAAAGCATTAATTTTAAGATCAAAACAAAAGAGGAGTACAGTAGAGTTTCCCCAAAGTCACCACGCAAATAGGAAGAGATTAGGCTACAGAAAACAGCTGGATCATTAGCTGGCAGAGGTGCAACAGGTGGTGTGACAAGGCCAGAAAGAGAGCCTGTTCAAACACAATGAAATCAGCCATCAGATTAGAGAGCAGCTGTCACCACCTAATGATTCCAGCACTGACAGGAACAGAGTGTGCAATTCCAGTTGAGTAGATCTCCGTGAAACTGAACGCAAAGACTTGAGTAATGGATACATGAGCGAAAAACCAGCCTAGCTCTGTTCCATGAGTTACTGTATCAGGCAAGTACCACTGGGAATGCTACTACTCTTCCTCCTTAATTTCTCTTGACAAAATGTCTAAATGACCTACATCAAGTTGTCAAACTCCCTTGGCCAGATCCAGACCCACCACCAGCCACAAGGGGAGTAGTGTCACAGAGCTGCAGGTTAATACAGTTGATGCTTGCCCGAAGGTTTATATTCTTTATTCTATCTTACAGGTCGTTAAAAAGGAGGTTACAATTCTAACCTCCTTTATGTAGCCCTTTGATGCAAAATGCAATATCAGAGGTTGTGTAGTATAATTATTAAAACTTTCTTTTTGCCTAAATGTTTTGCTTCAGGAACATCTGTATCAGAGAAATGCATTTTCAACTTTCCTCTCTTTCTCAGAAAATGATACCCCTCTTAGTCACTCCCAAAATCTAGAATTTTGAAAAGTGGGGTGCACATGGTGAGGTGCATCATCACATATAACACATATTTTTATCCCATTAAAACTAATCTAGAAGCTATACCAATACACTAGGGACCTAAAGCTGTATTACTCAATTCATGATCAAGGCAAAAAACAAATATAACTTAATTGAAATTAGTTAAAAACAAATCTGAAAGGCTGTGAAATAGGAGCTACATTGCCAGGGGCAGCGAACAGAATTGCAGAACAAAGGATAGTTTGATTGGTGGAACATCAAGACCATTAAAAAGAAGAGAGAGTCACTTACACCCATGGAATGAAGAGTTTAGAAGGGACCAGGTAGATTATAACTAGGGAACTACTGTACTCAATTCACGATTTTTTTGATTTCGCAGATTCTGCAATATCTGACATAGCTCGCAAAATCCGTGGAACTGTGGGTGGGGTGGGGTGAGGGGGGAGACTTACCGAGAACTGTGACAGCTCATCAGGGCAGGGAAGTAGGGTGGCTGCCATCCCTCTGCCTTGCTGCTAACTGATTGCGAGGGGTGCCTGTCATATGGCCCCACCCCTCTCCACCAATCAGCAGTGAGGAGCAGCGCTGCATGATGGGCAACCTCCACAGCCAATCAGTGGCAAGGGGAGGGGCCACCAGGACCCTTTGGCTAATCAGAGGCATAGAGGAGCCACCACCCACAAAATGACTGCCTGGGCCCATATTCTGCCTGCAAAATCAGGGGGCAGCCCCTACGAATTAGGCAGGTCCCAGATTATAATGTTATGAAGTCAACTCACTCCCACAGCACTGCCTGGCTAGAAACGCTACAGCCACTGCCGGATAGTTGGTTTTAAACTTTGAGTGGAACAGGAATCAAAGGGGATTGCAAATATACCAGCACCCCCTACCTGGATCCACCCCAGTCATTATATACTGCCTTGTTTTTAGTATTATTGGGAGTCTTATAAAATACATCAGCGGGTAAAAAGGAATGTTGGAGTGACCCTCTCTGTACCATTCTATTTCATATGTTTCTGTCATATCACCTCTTGTTCATCTCCTAACTAAATTAAATAGTACTAATCTTTTAACCTTTTCCTCCAAGACCCTTATACTCTTTGCTGCCCTTCACTGGTCCTTTTCCATTTCTCCTTGTATCTACTTGAAGATGGGCTAGGCAGAGGATATTCCACTGATACATATAAGAGCATTACAATATTCTCAGGATTGTTTTCTATTCCTTTCTTAAAATAGGTGAACTGTTTCTCTGCTTTTGACTTCCGATATGCATGTAGCAAATGACTGTATTCCACAGTACCTCTCTGTACAGAACTGTTTTTAACTAAATCATTTGATAAAGGGTTACTTCTACCATGATGTAAGACACATTTGCCTAGCTTGAATAGATTGCACATGACCTTTTAAACCCCTTTGTTAACCCGCCTTTGCAGGTTTGTATATAGCTTTTAAAGAGGTGTGCTATGCTAGCCAGATAAAATATTATTGGCAAAAGATGAATTTTAAAGTGTATCCAACTTTGTGTCAGTTTGGGTAGGACTTTGAATAGGAAAGGCCCCATATCCAGTGACCAAATAGTTACCCTTCCTTTTCCTGGGAAGATATCCTGATCCCACTGAAATGGATGGGAATTTTGCCATTGACTTCCCTGGAGCCAAGATTTTACCTTTTCTGTTTGCAAATTTTAGCATGATCTTATTTTACCATTAATTCCTCTGGTTACAAATAAGGCCTAGTCCTCTCTGCAGCAAGCCAGAACTGAATTGTACAGGGAGGTTGCTGGTTTCTGTGATGCTTTGGTAGTGCAGCACCTGGGGTTCAAACTGTATATTTAATTAAATAAAGAAGATGGCAACTTGGGGACTCTGAGCAGGATATTTCTGCTAATAAATTTAGCAGTGAAAGAGCCAGTTTATCATCCTGAAACATTAGAAATAACAGGCCGCAGAGGATAGATGAGGTAGTTCTCTGCAGCCTCAGACAAATATCCCTACATCATTTCATGCTCATACTACCTGTGTCTTATCCTCAATATTGTTCCTGTCCAAACTATTTTCTCATTCACACCTTCCCAGCATGATTGCAGCTACCAGTAGTTGAAAATTAGTAATTGTCTCTCTCAGAATTTCCCTCCAATTAAAAAAAACAAAACCGGTAGTTTGGGAGGCTACTTTGTTCCCTCTTCCCCCTGTTTTAATGGCAAAAGAGAGGGAGAGAAAAGTGAGTTTGTAGTTTTAAGACCAAAAATTCTCAATTTTTTAAAATGGAAAAAAAATCAAAACAAGTGAAAAAATGCATGTAACAATGCATACAATGGGTACTCATGAAACACCCACTCCTCCCTTCCACATCCTCTACTGTCTGAAGAGAAGGGGCTTTAGAGTAATCTTCCAAATTTAAGGAACTGCACTGTTGGAGGGAATTAGAGCTGACTGAACTTGTGCAGATGCAACACTTCTGACATCTTATTCATGATGATGAAAAGCAAAGCTTTTTAAAGACAGCTGGCTGAGCTGCTGCAAGGGGGTACAAGCTTTTACATATTCTTTGAAAGCTTCAGGCATTCCAAGCAATGGTATTGTGCAGCACTTTATCTAGGTAGTACTTTGGATGAGGTGAGGCATGGAAACCTATGGACACAAGTGACTGTGTAGGTCGCTCGTCTGGAATTCTGGAGAGCTGGGTTCTCCTCCCAGCTCCATCTTTGACTGGTGTGTCCAATTGCCCAGCTCATCCTCCACTCTGTATCTCTCATTAACATAGATACAAAGTTTTTTCCAGAAAGGACTACCACTCACTATGTTTATACAGCCTCTACCCAAAGAGGCCCTGATCAAGTCTGACACCTTTGATCGTTACTGCAATAACCGGCTTATTTTGAAGAGATGGCAGGTTGAGGGGAAGGGGTGTTCACTTCCATTCAAAATAAGGGACTCAAGGGATACAGAGTGGACTTGTGACACTGGCATTCATTAACCTCTGACAGCTGTTCACTAGTTTGTGTGAATGGGGCTGGTTGTCTCTGCCCAATTGCTAACAGGCAAATGTCCATCTCAAAAGACTCAACATCACAAATGACAGCAGTCATCAAACTTCTTGGCAGGCTTCACTGGATCTGGCATGCGTATGGAGCCTGCATTCCAAAAGAGCTCCTTTCAAATCAAAATTGAGCAACCATGGTGGTATGGCAGGCTGAGAGCGCGTGCTAGCAGTGCCCACACTGTTCTGTAAGTAAACAAGAGCCTGTCAAGTTGTCAGTCTGGCCCACTGGCTATGTGCTAGCTATTCACTTTGAGAATTTAATATTTTTAGATCGTCAAGTGCATTTGAACATGTGAAACAAATTAAGGAATTATTCCAAGACAATGCAAAATCTAGTCAGTCTTGTTTAAATTCTGATGTCACACCCAGTTGGGCATCAGGTCAAGATTGCAGGAAACGGAAGATCAAATTAACATACTACACGGCAGTCGGGTATGTCAGGATGTCCTGCTTTGGACAAAACACTATTGCCACTGACGCAAACAATGAGCAGCCAAGTTGGATGTGCAATGGCAGGTAGCTGCTATGCCAACAGGAAAGCAGCTGCTAGGTTCTTCATGAGCAATCCATTGGCTAATGACTGGAATTCTTTTAGACCTGCATCAATATATTTCTTGGTATATGGGGATTTCCATAACATTGCATGCAGTTGGAGATTTTTTTTTTTTTGCCCTTTTTTCAATTACATGTTTCATTAACTGCTGTATCCGCTGATATGCTGACAACTAGCTGTGGCTTCCAGAGCTGAAGAAATGAGGATGGAAATGAAACAAAGATCTATTACCATTTATCACTTTTACGAGATGTTGTGAAGCTTCATTGGTTATTGGTAAAGCACTTTCAGTACTGAAAAAATGTCAGTCCCTTTTCAAAGATAATTTCTAATCTCTCTCTCTCCATTCCCTTCTCAGGAAATGCCTGTGGAAAGAGCTGCTAGTGGCATGGATTACTCAATTCAGACCATGGCAAGTCCCTCAGAAAGGACCCCTCAACCATGGAGCTCCTAAACTGCCATCAAGAAGCACAGCCCTGCTCTCCCCCAACCCCTGCTTACATGCAACAAACGTAAAAACAAAGCAGGGATGCCATGCAGTAGGTGCCTTCTAATGCTGCTCAAAGTGTACTGGAGACAGATCTCAAAAGCAACAACAAGGGGAAACCTAGCATGATTTCACTGCCTCAGCACCTCCAGTTTCTGGACTGGCGCATGCAGAACAGCAGCAGGTGGGAGAGGCTATGCTTCTCGGTGACACATGTTTAGAGCACCACAGAAGCAATACAGGCAAAACCTCAGCTGAACCTAAAACTATCAAGTCAAACATGCTCACAGATGATAACCTCCCATGTACCATGTAAGGAAAAAAGGCAGTCCTTGAGGGAATCAGACTTGGAGACATCTAATGCTTTAAAGGGCAAAAGCAAGACACTGTACTTGGAAATCACCTACTAACTGGCACAGCTCCTGAAACAAAGTTGTAACATGCCCATGTGGTCATTAAACACATGGCCGTGTGGTGCAGTTTCTGAATGGGATTGGAAGTTGAAGTCTAACATGGAATGCATTTTTAATCCTTGGGGTAGGGTGTATTAAGTCCCCTTCTAATGCACAGAGGATGTATCTGTTATAGCTCACAGCTGCCGAACCCAGACTGTTAAATCAACCTGTAGAGTTCAGGAGGTTTCTGTTTCACTCCCTGAAGTCAGACAAGATTGCTGTCATCACACATTGTTTTAAATTAACCTGTGAATACAACTTTCTTGCCACTACACATAAGCAATGTGCTTGACAGTCACTGCTGCCTCATCATCTAGTGACAAGTAATCTGGATCTGTGGATTGGATCTATGAAGGTGGTAGTAACTGGTGGAGGGGATGGCAGCATCCGCACTGGTGATAATCATGGCAGCTGAGGTGGCAGCAACTGCAACAGCAGAAGTGGAGCAAGTGACTGCAGGAACTACCAATGGGTCCAGAGGGGCATAGACCAAGTCTGACACTCACTGGGCACATCTACTCAAGACACTACTGTGCAGTAGCAGCTGCACAGCAGCTCGTTGCTACTGCACAGTAACACTGGCGGGCATTAATCATGATGGGATACTGCTTCACAGTAGTAATGAGCTACTGCACAATAGCTCATTTCTACTGCACAGTACTGTCTGAAAAATAAATGTGAGGATGCTACAAATACTAAATGACTGCACAGTAACAACTGCACAGTCCACTGCTCATGTAGATGCAACCACTGTAGAAGATCTCTCCTATAGAAGAATTCCCAGCATGAGATCAAACACCTTCAGGCACAAAAGATACTTGCCAACAGTAATGGCAAATTCATTGATACTTCTAAAGTTTAAAGTCACAGAACTGGACAAAACAGATTTAACTATTCTATCACAGGCATTCCTTCCAGGAAGGTCCATGTTGAAGGTCTGTTTCCTAGAGAATGAGCTGATAGATAACAGACAATTAAACAGCAAGACACCTCCAGTTTACCTAATATGAACCATGTAAGAATGTCTTATAGTTTGAGCAGTCTCTAATTATCACCTTTGTACAAGAAATACATGAGGTATTTGACCGGTCTCACACTTTTACTTTCTTTAATGATAATCTGTCTTAGTTCTACAAGGCAACTGACATTAATTGTATACAATGTCCTAATGACCACCCAGCTTGATCAACAAACCATTTATAGATAGATAAAAAAAAAACAATATCTAAGAAGCTAAAACCCCATGCCAAAAGATTAGTAATGAGAAAATTCCTCCTTCAAGAGGCTTTGTAGCCAAAAGTCAGGCCCTTGGGAGTTCACGACCAGCAGAACGTTATAATGGTTGTGGATAAAACATGGGAACAAGTTATAGATATGGAGTTTCCATTAAATCTTTATTCTCAATCCTAAAGACAAACAGCAGCAAGACCTGTGATCCTACTAGTAGTCTGTAAGTCAACTAACAGAGAGTCATCTTTATCCAAAAGTACTTATAGAGGGAAATCATAAAGGACCAAGGAACCCAGAAGGATTTCATATTTTTCTCTCTCCACCACATAATCATTAAAATAATTGAGGGACGAGGGGCACAGCCTCATCTTTTATTTGTAGCTTGTTTCCATTACAGATTCTGAGTTTCGGGCCTCATTTGGTATCAAGGGCAGTTCCATGCCCTAAATGATTGTGTGCACAGTATGCTGGGGAGAGCCACGAAGCAGGTAGAAAACCAGTGCAGTGAATTAGAACATTTTCTCTTTGGGTGGGGAATGGATAAGTTTTACACTTTTTGTCTATTTTAACTGGTTTCCCACTGACCTCCATGGAATCAAGCTGACAATACATTGTGTTCATTCATTGAGGCTTATTCTATAAAATTTCAAATCATCTGCTTGAGAGAAGCAATTCTGCACATGCTTCCTTTGCCACTGTAACCCTTTTACCAATAATCAAAACTGTTGGAAACCATGACAAGACAAACCTGCTCATTCACAGATCAAGGTCCTCTACCTGGTAAAAAAAAACCTGACTCCTGTTTATAGCAATGGGACAGTACTATTGTCACAGTAGGATCATGTATGCAGGGATGGAACTGCTTGCGCCAAATGGACTTCAGATGTATGCACAAAAATTGTTTTGTTCAGGGCCCATTTTTTTTCAGTCACAGCTAGCTCTTGTACCCAATAATATGTCTGTAAGCACTGCACTATGTAGTAAGGACCTTGGGCTCCTGCATTCTTATTTTACTTCTGCCTCCAGCTCACAAACTGGCCTTGGGCAAGACCCTTCCTCTTGCTGTTCCAGTTGCTCCATCTGTAAAAGGGGGATAATAAATCTTAGCCCCGTACATTAGAAGTGTGTGCAGGAAATGGAGGGGTGTCAAAAAGATTAAATCAATAGCCATACCATGACTCAAATACTTGATGGCAAGCACAGTCCAGTGGATGAGACACTATACGGGCACTCAGGAACCATATGCCCACTTTAACTGTTAGTTCTGCAGGACAGGGTGTAGCAAACCCCCCATATTTTCTTTTTTTCTTATTTAAAAATACACTCCCTCCCCTTCCCCTAACAATTTCTGATGTTCTCTCTGCCCTGTCTATCCCTTATAAGTGATTACAAGTAATACTAGGTAAGCAAAGTTCTTATTGTAATAAGCCCCTTTTTTATATTATCAGAACTTAATAGTGTTCTGTTATGTTTGTATTGATTTTTACTGTTTTATATTGTATTGTATTCCTATCATTTGTGCATTGATTTTTATTGTTTCATATTAACACTGTATGATTTAGGCCTGCAGTGTGGGTTGGCATGAGTGGCCACACCACCTATCCACCCAGAGGCCCTGCTGGCGACCTCCCTCTGGACAACACGTTGCTGGAGAAGACCCCGACTGGCCATTGAGGATCAACTCACAGCCCAGGATAAGTAGCTATCACCTACCTTCCTTCCCCAGGCAAAGGACCTGGACTCTGTTTCTCTTCCCTACCTGGCCTCCAAACCCTTCCACTGAGTCTCTTTCTCCTGGTGTGTGTGTGTGTGTGTGTGTGTGTATCAATAACTTCATGGGGCTGCGCAGTGTGTTGTCTGGTTAATACACCTATTATTTTGAACCCCAGAGTTGGGTTTTTGGCTGTTTCCTCTTTGTCACCACTTATCTGCCCCCTGATCTCCCACCTTTCTGCTTCAGTTTCCAGCCCCAATCTCCCAGCCTTCTGCCTCTCTCTTTCCTGCCTGTCTCCTCCTTGCCACTAGGCTTTTTCCCTCGCTTCCACCCCAGCACCAGTGACCCTGAGTAACTCTGGGGCCACTTGACCTTAAGTAACCTCAAGCCTCAGTTCCTTAGGCAGCTTCTCTCTAGTCTACTGGTTCTAATCCCAATCCCGGCAACTTTCACTCTCTCACCCTAGCCTTCCCCCCAGGTATCCCAAACGCACAATACACACATGGTACCATGGAAGTTAGGAACTCATGTATGTGTAGGCAGGTGGTATGTGTATGAACTGGTAAATATACGTAATTATATATATATGTCATCATGTGCGTGATATACAAATTAGTGATCCGTGTATATGTACTGAGTGTGCGGGTATTGACAACTGATTGTTGTGTAATTTTTGGTGTGTGTATGTGCTTGAATCCATGATAGGTATGCATGTACCTAGGCTGGTAATCTTGGATGTGCATGTGCCTGAGTTGGTAGTGTGCTTGAGTGTGTATGCACCTAATTGATTTGTATGTTTGTATATGTGCAATTGTGTCACCCCCTCCCATCTAACAGCACAATTTTGAGATCCTGAGAGTTGGCCTGACCCCACAGGGCAACAAGGATCTGTCTCCGAGTGTGTGCTTATATGGCATCTAACACAATGAGACCCAATTCTTTTGTGGGACCCTAGACATGACTACACTATAAAACTGCATACTACAAAAGGAGTGCAGGGACATATCAGACAGTTGGTGGCTTAGTTTAAGTTAAACTGCTAAAAACATTTTAAAATGGAATAAGGGTATCCAACAGGGATTCTGGTGGGAATTCCATGCAAGCAGCTTTTGAAATCATCCTCATCATTTTCAGAAGACTACTGATTCTGAAAATCAGTCCCTAGAGCAGGGATTCTTAACTAGGGTGGCATGGTACATGAGGGTGCCTAGAGATCCTTTCAAGAGTTTTCCAGATGCCATACAATGTTTGTACTCTTAACAGTGCTAACATGATTCACGAGATAAACCCAGAGATATCACGTAGGAATCCATACTGTTAAAATCATTCTGACATGTCCTGGTCTTTCTGATTTCTTTGCAGCAGAAGAATTGCTCTGTTATTTTCCCTATTAAAAAAACAAAAACAAGTGAAAACTAAGAGCTGGCTTTTCCTGAGGGGTATTTTCAAACTAACTAGGTGTGCCTTGAGTCTAACGAGGTTGCGAACCACTGCCCTCAAGGTTTGTCTTATGAATCCCACAGGCCAACCTCTATGACATAAACCTGTGTTATTTATCACAGAAGTTGTGTGCTGTGAATTACTGAGCTCCTGTACTGTAGACATTTGACCTCTGTATTCTGCATTTGGGATTTACTATTGTGCCACCCATTGACCAGATGCTTGCTAGTCTTTAAATACAACTGCATTTTTTTTTTTATTAGAAGCTATGACAGGAGTACCTTCATGGAATGTAAACTGTGTGTGTAGAGATATATATTTTCTGGCACTGTCCATAAACATTGTGAGAGTGATTCTTCTTCCCTATCATACTATCACAGCACAGAACTCATTAACCTCAAGGAACTGACTCAGTCATGATTTACACCACAGTAAAAAGGAGCATGTGGAAAAAGACTAGATAGCCAGCTAACACATGACATGCAGAAGATGTGAGTACACATACATCACAATATTTAAATTAAAGGCAGCAAACAGATTTGTTGAAACATGCATAAGAATAAAACAAAAATTCACAATAAAGGTCATAAATAAATCTACTACCATTCAGTTCTGAGAGAGGACCCTAAGATATGGGAATATGCCTTTTGAAATTCCTACTTTGTTGTGGGTTCAACCTGATCTCTGCTGTAAATGTAGTTTCATGCATTTAATTCCCTTTATCAAACAATACACTAGGCATGGGACTATTTTCTTAGACAACCACCTATGATAAGAGAAAGTGGTCACCAGTTTCACAGTAATGCAGCAAAGCAGATTTAGGATATATTTCAGGAGAAACTTCTTTACTGTCAGAACAGCAGGACAATGGAACAAGCTGCTCTGGGAAGTTATAAAATCTTCTTCATTGGAGACACAATAGGAATTTTTCTGGGGTAGAAAAAAACGCTGGCTGCTGGACCAGATTGCCTTCGGGATCCCTTTTAGGAGGAGATTATTACATAATACTTCCAACCCAGAAAGGGATCTACAAAGAGTTTTCATTGGTCATTATAGTTATCTCTTAGTCAGTCATTTCATGGTTAGTCGTTATTTGTTATTTAAGGTAGTTAGGACTCAGACCCAATATCGTAGGCAATGAAGTTACACATAACAAAAGACATTTCCTGAAGAACTTGCAAATGTAAGAGAGTTTTTAAATTGGCAATATTCTTCCCATTTGTATAGATGAGAAACAGAGACGTGGCGATACTGAGCGACTTGTCCCAGAGCACATTAGGAAGCCCACGGCCAAGCTAGGAAATTCTTGTCAGGCTGTCATCATCACAAGACTTTTCTTCCTCTCACATACAGTGTTCTCTCCAAGCATTTTCCTCCATTCTGCTTGGGCTACCTCGGTTAGGTGCCTATATAGGGATTTACAAACATAAATCTACCACTCATTTTGACATCTTATCCATATGTTGCTGTATTACACACTTTTACTGGAAGTGAGCAACCTCCATCTGATTTATAGCATAATGTTTTCTTCTGTAGATTAGGTCCTCAGAACTGTTAGTCATATCACACAGTAGGAAAGGCTAATATCAAAATCTTTCTTAGGTCTGGGATTGCTCTGCAGGAAGGTATTACTGAGTTACCTGGAATCATCTTGTTATTTCATGTTAAACAAATATCCCATTAGGGCCAGAAAGAAATGCAAGCCTATGAATTATACATTTTGGAAATTCTTTTTAAACATCTGCAATTGGGAACATAGAAACACATGGCTGAAAGGGGCACCCTGGACCATTGAATACAGTCCTTTACATTTGCAAGCAACCATTTACCCAGGAAATCCCACTTTTAACCCTCACATGGAACTATAGGCATAACACCTGACATAACAAGAACACCTTGTCACATACCACAAGAAAAAGCAAAGGAGACAAAGACACTGCTAATGCCTTGCCACTGCAATGACATGGAAGTTTCATAGTTTCATAGTTTCTAGGGTTGGAAGGGACCTGAGAAGATCATCTAGTCCGACCCCCTGCCATGGCAGGAAAGAGTACTGCGGTCAAACGACCCCAGCAAGGTGGTCATCTAACCTCTTC
>NW_017729031.1:87574293-87576958 GCF_001723915.1 Gavialis gangeticus
TGAGAAGGACCCATCCACTACCACTCTCTGGGTGCGGCCCTCCAGCCAGTTGGCGACCCATTTGACTGTGTGGGTGTCTACACCACAGCCTCCCATTTTCTTAATGAGAACGGGGTGAGAGACAGTGTCAAAAGCCTTCCGGAAGTCCAGGAAGACTATGTCCACTGCTACCCCTGCATCTAATGATCTGGTGATCTGATCATAAAAAGCCACCAGGTTGGTCTGACAGGACCTGCCACTGATGAACCCATGCTGATTGCCCCTAAGCATGCAGTCCCCTGCTGTCCCCTCCTGGATGTGTGCCAGAATTATTTTCTCAAACAGTTTGCCTAGGATCGAGATAAGACTAACTGGCCTATAGTTTCCCAGGTCCTCCTTCCTCCCTTTTTTGAAGATTGGAATCTTTTGAAGAGTGGTCAGTTAATACATGGTCCTTACCCTGTGAGCATGTGCTACACCACAGATAAGAACTCAAAACCTCTGCAATTGAAAAGCACAGGTTAATCCAGCAGACAAGGACAAGTCATGGGCTGCTTTCAGTCACATGAGGCTGACTTCTCCCATTTATTTTTCTTATTAGGACTATATATGACAAAACACCAAAAGAAAAATTTGACTCTCGTCTTCCTGCCCAACACTAAACAGGAGTATATGGTAGGACAAATAAAGAGTCCACACATTCTTTCATCTACTCAGCTAACTCAGATTGGGTGTAAGGATATGGACATACAATACATACCTCTGAAGTAACTTGAATTTGCTCTGGGATACAAAGAGAGTAGACATTATGCACAGCCTTACACTGGTATAAGTCATGGTAACTTCATGGTAAAAGTTACCTCTTGAAAAGGGAGGGGTAACTATAGATTGGGTTAAAAAGTCACTTTGGTATACTGGTTGTGTATCCTCTGTCCCAATTCCCCCATAACTGTTTGTTCAGTAGAAACCAGCTCCCTATCACCATGTTCCCAGGCACTGTAATAGCATCTATTGCAAACACACAAATTGTTCATTACTACAGAGTACAATCTACTATGAAGTAAAATCCAGGATAATTCGTTCTGGAATAATTGTACCATATCTACAACTCAAAACCTTTTCTCTGAGAAGTTTTATTCTCTCTGCAGTTAACTCACATGTTTTTAACTCAAGACCCATCCATACACACTTGAGTGCAATGTTGCTGCCGATTCAAACTGACTTACCCATCAAGGTTAACACTAGCATGATGTCACAGGAGCACTTGGGTGCCCTGTTCCTATGAAGGAATAAGGGCTGTTGGAGCTCCTTGAGACAGCACAGGTGTTGGTTGCCGAGGCAACCAGGCTGGGCACATGACCAGAAGGGGGCAGGGCCGGGCCTTTATAAACAGCCCAGGCGCAGTTCTCTTCTGGTGGCTTGAGGTGCAGGAGCTTTGCAGTAGAGCGGAGATGAGCAGTGCAGCCTGAGTACCCAAGGGGCTGCATCATGGTAAGGGTGGAGAGAATCCTGACTGGGAGCCTTTTGCAAGAGAGCCAGGTGGGCCTAGAGCCTATGTTGTAGCCAAGAGGCTTATTGTTGTGTTATAGCCAATTGGCTTATGGTTCTGTTTAGTTATTGTTGTACCAGAGGACTGGGCGAGGCTGTAGGGGTGGAGGAGGCCTCATTAGGAGCTCCCCAGAGAGGTAGGGTGCTCCCAGCGCCGGAGTGTGGTGCTACATTGTGGGATGTCTAGATCCCAGCCCCAAGAAGGGACGAACAGAGTGAGAGGCCCCGGTGAGGGCACCGTAGTATGGGGGTGCAAGACCCCGGCCCTGAGTAGGGCCAAGAGGATTTTGGGGCCAGGCACGGCTGAGGCCACCTGAGTCCCACTTGCAAGAAGCACTAGTGAGAAACCCGCAGGGGTGCGTGTTAGGCCCCAAAGGGGGTCCACATGAAGTGAAGCCCAGGGTGGGTGCTACTAGAGAGACGAGCCTGGAAAGGGCGAGCCTGCGGGTAAAGAGAGCCCAGAGAGGGCGGAGAGGAGCCCCAGGAGCGGGAGCATATTTGAGAGGAGCCCCACGAGGGGGCGTGTATAGAGAGAAGCCTCGGTCAGGGCACGTATTGAAAGAAGCCCCGGAGTGGGCACATATTATTGATAGAAACCCCAGGAGGGGTGCAAACTGACAAGAGTCCCAGAGGGGCTCCACCGTAGTGGGAACCCCGAAGGGTCAAAGGGGCCAGGTTAGGCTCAGGCTGCCTGAGCCCACTTGGGACGAGTACTATTAGTAAGCCTGAGAGGGCTAACGACTAGAGGGGCACCGGTTGTGTGACAAGCCCGGGGCGCTAGAGAGAGGTGCCAGTTGCCTGACAAGCCCAAGGGCGCCTGGCAGGGCGCAGAAAGGAGAGGGACCAGATAACATCCGGAAGAGCTGTAAGGCTTGGGGTGTGCTAAAGGGGAGGTAGGAGGCACGCATAGCCCATAAGGCTGGGGTGCACCTGGTCACTCCCTACGGAATGGGGACAGTATCAGCATAACACCGTGTACAACGGGATCAGAGGCAGCCTCCCATAGAAACTTATATATACCAACAAGATGTGGCGGGTGAGAAAAGAGGGTGCTGGATCACCTACTTGACACGGCAGGGGGCGCTAGAGGGATCACGGCTGCTCCTAGGCCCCACACCGTGACACATGACTACTCTGC
>NW_017729031.1:87581958-87582190 GCF_001723915.1 Gavialis gangeticus
TGCTGGATCACCTACTTGACACGGCAGGGGGCGCTAGAGGGATCACGGCTGCTCCTAGGCCCCACACCGTGACACATGACTACTCTGCAAATTGGACACAAGCTGGTGTTGATCAAGCCTGACTGGTTCTCCAATGACTTTCCACAATACAGCCTTTCACAGCATGTGATGAAATACGCTTCAGCTCATGAAAGCTTGTGCCACACACACACACACACACACACACACACAC
>NW_017729031.1:87582201-87585894 GCF_001723915.1 Gavialis gangeticus
AACCAGAGCACCAAAAAAAAACCGAAACAAAACAAAAAAAAAACCAAACAAACCCTGCTGTGGTTCACCTGAAATGAAACTTTTCTGGAAATTCTCTCTCTTACAAGAAGTTCTGTGACTTTTTGGTTGATTACTTGGTTTTATCAAACATGAGGGCAAAAAAGACGCTTTTCAAAAAAATATGGAAATTGGGGGATGAGATTTTTGGCTTTCCTTGCAACCAGTTTTCTACCTCCTCCCCATCAACCCCTCTGAGACACGTGCACGCACGCACTCTCTCTCTCTCTCTCTCTCTCTCTCCAACCCACTGTCTTGACATGCATGTATCTCATATTGTGAGCCAGTCTGTTTTGCTGCAAAATGGCCTTGGCACAAAAATTCAACTCCATACCATTATCTAGTTTCAGGAGTACAACTTTGCTTAATCAAACTCTTCACCTCCAGCACAACAAAACTGGCAAACATTAAAGTAAAAAAAAAAACCTGGAACAATTTACAAAAAGTAAAAAAGAACCTGGAACAATAAACTTCATCTTTGAAAAACAGTCAGGAGTACGAGTTTAAAAACCACAAGCTTCCAGATTTCAGCCACTGAAGACATTTTATGTTTCTCTAAAGAAACCTAAAGGTCTTGAAGACAAATTTCTGCTTTCAGCCCCCCAAAATTGCGGTGCCCACTCTTTATTTCCTGACCAATTTAAGTTGAAATTTAAATTTTTTAGCTTATGACCAAAGCCCCTAACAATTGATCCAAATCAACAGTTACATAATGCTGAAGTGTAAAAGATTCTAGGTCATGAGCTAGTTTCATTTTCAAGCAAAATAAGAACAAGAACTTAATGCTTGGAAAAGAAATATGTATATATATTGTAAAAATTGAGGACTAACCAATGGAACACAAGACCAAGGAAATTCTTCCTGGCTTGCTGTTTTGTAATCAAGTCTGCATGCCTTTCTGGAAGATGTTTTGGACAAGTACAAGTTATTGAGCTTAGTGCAAGAGTGACTGAATGAAATTCTATGGCATGAGTTGTGGGAGAGTTTAGGATCATTTAGTAATGATCTACTGGTTCCTTTTGTCCTAAAATCTATTTAAGAATTACAAGTCATAGAAAGTTCAGAAATATAAAGGAAAGGGTTGTAAGGCACAAAGAGGGAGTACAGCATTCTTTACAAATGAACGAGTATTTACATTCACTCAGTTTAAAAGCACATCATAGACTTGTTGTCACAGAGCAAGGATCAGCTTTGCCATTCTGTGTGAAACATCTTGATGATCCTTGTCCTTCCATAATCCCCCTACCCCCTTCCAAATCTCTCACATTAGTGTATGTATACACTTGAACTTTTACATTAACAAATATTTACTCACATTATTGGGAGGTCTAGTGTGGGAACCACACAAACATTAATATCCTGCCCTCCCCATTGCCCCCCAGTAAAATTTACAATCATGTTACTTCAGGAATGTTAAAGTAGGACTAAGAAGTCAAGTGTCAACATGCCCGTAGTTATAAAGTAAATATGGCTGGGACATCTCCTTTCATCAACAAAAAATAGCCATCCATAACTGTCCACATGAAAGTGGTAGGTCTTTTACCAGAAGGTGCTTGGGGAGTTGGAAGAAGCTTTGACTGGAGGGTGGGAGAAGGACTGAAAAGAGAGAATGTAACCGCAAGAAGAACCCAAGTGCTTTGTTATTAAATGGAATGGAAGATTGCTTCCATCAAAAAAAGGATTTATGGCAAAGACACACACAAAGTATACACAAAAACAAAACGTGTTATTCTTCAAACAATACAGCACCTGGTAGAAATCCCAGCTGAGACATGCCTCCCACACTGTAACCCCTCTGAAAATAGGGAATTAAGGGAAAGAGAGGGGAAACATGAAAAGTCTGATGTGAGCCTGAGCAGCAGTAATGTCACTAAGGGGAGGCAAGCGGGGGGAAAAGCTCTAAGTACTGACTTGTGGATGAGGGAGGAGGGTGCTCAAAAAATAGCAGTCACTGCCAATGACCAGCTACATCCGTGCTGGGCAGTCATACTAGTCTTCAGGTCTTCGGCAGTGGTCCCCAGTTCCCAACAAACTCAGTGGGGCAAGGCTCCTTCCCATGTATGATTCTTGAAAAATCAGCACGGCAATACCCACTATGAATTTGGCTCTACTGATTTGGCACTTTATCTGACAAGTATCTCAAGGTTTTCCTTTGGGAACTGTTCCAGTTAACGGAGGAAGGGACGAAAGGGGGGAGGAGTTATCAACTCTAAAGGCATCATGGTCCAGCTCATGCTTGGATTTTGTCATCCAGCCAGTCATCACTGTGGCCCAGTGGGGAGAACTCTGACCGAAGATTCAGCAGACCTGGGTTCTATTTGCCAACTTTGCTGCTGAGTAACCTTTGATCATGGCATTTAGCACTCTGTGTCAGTTTCTCTATCTGTAAAATGGAGGTAGTGATACTGACCTCCTTCACAAAGCACAGGGAGATCAAGAACTGAAGAAGTGCTGTATAAGAGTTAAATATTAGAAGAGCCAAGCCTGTATAGAAGCTTCCCACCATGTCTGTATTTCATAGGATAACTGGTGAGTGCCTTTCTTCTCAACAGCAAACAAGCAGATTGACCACCAAAACTGATGTAGGAACTGCTGAGTAGAAAATGAGACAAACAAATAGTGCCTTGCCTCTGAGAGGCTGCTGACATGAAAAATGGTCCAACCAGCCACCGTAGACAGCCAAAATGCAGACTAAAGCGAGGCAAATCTGTAAATCGATGAAACAAAAATGTTTACCAGAAAGACCTCAAAAACCGCCCAAGAATCAAGTTCTAACCTGGAGGCTAGGGACACTTAATAACATTAATCAGCAAAGGTTCTGACCCAGATGCACTCATTAAAAAACAAAAGAAAAAAATACTGTCTGAAGCCTTCAATCCAAACCACTGGGAAGCAAAAAACTCTTTGTCCTTAAAAAAGAGAGGCATTGCATTTTACTGATTGATACTTCAAAACACACCCATCAGAATGCCCCCAGGCACACAGACATAAATTATGGAATGCCATTATCTGATGTTCATGTCAGAGACAAAATTTTACAAGCTCCCAGATAAAAGCAAAATTATTAAATCCAATGGCTCCCAGCTATTCTTCTGCCCAGATTCTTGGCACCAGCCTACATGGCAGATAACAATATAAAATAAGCCTCCCTAAAGGAGATTATGCAGGACACACCATTATAGTGTTTCCCACCGTGCTCAGGGTTATCCATAAGAACAAGTGCGATGCTTTATAGAAAAATATCAGATATGACATTTTTGGGAAAGGAGGGAAGAGAGGAGAAAGCAGAGGACCAGGTAGTAAAGGAATTTAAAGAAGAGGACCTGAAGATATTTTGAAAAGAAAAGTTGAAGAAGAGCTGTGAGCTGTGAGAAACAGCTAGTCTACAGCTCATTATTGTACTAGGGATGGTACTGTGACCCCTATACTGCTATTCTTTTAGACAGCATCAAACCTCAGCAGCATCCAGGTCTGTGCCTAAGGCTCTCAGTCACTAATTGTCTTTTAAATAGTTTGTGAACCCTCTATTCACCTTGCTTTCTGTTGCAGAACTTGCAGGTTTCTAAGGGTAGGTCTATACTAGGGGTGCACCAATAGAGATTTTTTGAGCTGATACCAATGGCCAATTTTTAATGA
>NW_017729031.1:87585905-87586295 GCF_001723915.1 Gavialis gangeticus
AAATCTGATATTCTCGATTTGCCTCATATCAGTGCTGATCTACTATGGGATTGATGTATCGGTGCACCTCTAGTCTATACTGAAGCAAGGCCATGTCCCAGAAGGGGCACCCTGGAGGAGACACCCATCTGCTCATGTGCTTTAAATATGGAAATGTGCTGCAGAGGCTATTCCAGGGCCTCTTTTTCCAGACACCGTCAGGATTTTGACTCTGGCATCCCTGGGAGCAGCACTGGGGATGACCCCAGAGCAGCTTCACTGATATACTGCCAGGTTTGGTGCATGCAAGCATGGAGTTCTTATGGCACCCCTGCCAAAACATGCTGCCACCCCAATGTTGATGTAGCCTAAAGAACAGGTGGGTGTTGTCACAGGGCGGGGACCCAGGAG
>NW_017729031.1:87586365-87601522 GCF_001723915.1 Gavialis gangeticus
TCTTTGATGGTTCAAGTATTCTAAGGGAGGCTGCCTTTATCTGTCCCCTTGGACACGGTGCTCTTACTTTTCCTGGCCCCTGTTCTATGCGGATAGATTTTGGTGTACCCAGCCCTATGGGCTATGCGTGGCTCCTACCACCCCTTATACCACGCCCCAAGCCTCTCAGATGTACCGGACGTTGTTGAGTCACTTGCTATTGCCCGCATCCTCGCGGACGCCCTCTGGGCTTATCCCCCTCTTCTCTTATCCAGTCGCCCTCTCCGGGGCTTCTCACAGTGCGCTCTGGGCTTCCTGCTAGAACCCACACTGGTGCTCCTCATGATTGGGGCTCAGGTGGCCTTAGCTGTGCCTGGCCCCCAGACCCCCTTCTCGAGTCTGTGCTTTCTGTCCAGCTCAGGCGGCCTTGGCCTCACTTGGCCTTAGATCCCGATGGCTGTGCCCTCTCTGGCACCTGACTAGTGTGACCTCTCCGGGGTTTCTTATTCCTCTACGCCCTCCCTGGGGCTCAACGCTATACTCTCGCCCTCCCTGGGGCTCTGCTCGCACTCACGCCCACACTGGGGCTCTGCTCGCACTCACGCCCACACTGGGGCTCAGGTGACCTCGGCCTTACCTGGCCCTCAGACCCCCTTTCTGGGTCCTACACCCCACTGGGGCTTTGCTCAATAGGGCTCAGGCGGCCTCAGCCTTACTTGGCCCTTGGACCCCCTTTTCCAGGTCCTACACCCCACTGGGGCTTTGCTCAATAGGGCTCAGGCAGCCTTGGCTTTACCTGGCCCTCGCACCCCCTTTCCGGGTCCTACGCCCTACTGGGGCTTTGCTCAATAGGGCTCAGGCAGCCTCAGCCTTACCTGGCCCTCACTGCACTGAACCCCTTGTCAGGGTTGGGGTCAGTGCACCCTCTAACTACTGAGTCCCTCTATGGCACCAGACTGCTGTGCCCCTCTATGGCACCAGAAACCCCCACGCTACTGGGGAGTCCCACTGAGGCCTCCTCCAACCCCTCATAGCCTCCCCTGGTCCTCCGGTGTAACAACAAACAAAACCATCAGCCAATTGGCCCCAACTCAAACTCTAGCCTCCTGGCTTAAAACGTAAAACCTAAGGCCTCTGGCTCATCATTATTTCCATCCCTGCTAGGGCTCCTCTGCCTGGTATCCTCACCCATGAGCTGCTCAGGCCACCAGGCTCCTCAACTAGGTCCGCAGAGCTCTATCTTCCGTGACTGCTAGAGGGGAACTGCCTCCTTGGCCTCAGCCTAGGCTGTTTATATAGGCCAGGCCCTGCCCCCTCCTGGTCAGATGACCCTTGTGGTTGCCCCAGCAACCAACACCTGTCCTTCTCTAGGAGCAGGCACCTCAGTGCACTGCGACAGGTGTGTATGGGAACATGTACATTCAATTAAATGACCTTATTTATTGCCCAAAAGAGGCCTTGCCTTTTCAGCTTTGAGCACAGAATGAAGATGCCACAAAACCTAATCCTTTCAATACTTAATACTGACTGGTGCATTTCTTATCAGGAGGTCCCATTCAATGACACTACTCACAGTGCAAAGCCTTATATCCAGGACAAATGTCTGCTGGACTGGGTGCTTAGGTAGAAAAGAATCCATTGAGAAAAAAAGTAAGCAGCAAGGTAGACAACTGCTCTAACACCTCCACCCAGCTCTTGTACTTCGTCATTCACTGGCAGATCTCAGAGCTAAGGAGTAGAAAATCAGTACTATTGTTTTACAGATGGGGAAGTTGAGGTAAAGCGACTTTCACACCTCAGGCAGAAGGCCCAGAACCCAGTAATTAAGAGACCAATCAAGTGTGCATTCCACTAAGCAACACTTAAATAGGGTGACATTGCCCTGAGCAAGAGGATCTTTTAGTTGAGAAGCGGGTACTTGTGTTTGTGTTGCAGTTAAGTTTAATACTGGAGAACCAGGTTGTGGCTATGGGGGCAATATAGAGGCCACAGGGACACCTGACAGACACCCTGCATAGACCACTTGGTGTAGGAGGCAGGGACCCTAAAGGAGCAAGAACCAGGGACCCAGGAGGCTGAGTGGTATGCAAGCACCCCATAGGGTTAGAGGGTGAGACCAGGGTGACGGACCCAGAGCCCAAGAAGGGCAAAACCAGGGCAAGGGGCCCAGAAGCTGAGGTCTGGGGCAGTGGACCTAGGCTGAGGACCTAAAGCCTCAGAAGCTGGGAAGGCTGAAGCCTCAACAAAGGTTTGAAGCCTGAGGAGTCTAAGGGTTGCGGTGGGGCTAGGGAAACTCTCCAAAGGGATCAGATGTGCAAGGCATGAGTGTAGCTATAGGGGAGGATGGAGATCACATTTATCGCCCCTAAGGTGGTTTGTGCCTCAAGGTATGGATAAGGCCAGGGGGACCACAACTTCAGAGTCAGAAGACTGAGACGGGTGCTAGCCAAGCACAAGAGAAGAGATAGCAGAGGAACTGAAGCTCACCCGGGGGCCCTGGTGCAGCCTCCCTCAGTATTATTAGACACATCAGGGTGTGGCAGGAAAAGTTAAACAAGAGAGCACCCCAAGGAACTAGAGTGGGGCAGGAGGCATTTGGCCATCAGGCACCAACAGGGCCACCCCTGGGGCCTAAATCCTGCTACAGGACTCAAGGTGGGTCTTTCCAGCCCTGCACTGGAAAATGTTGCTGACTCCTGGTATAGTGAGTTACTCTATTCCACTCAAAATAATTCCTTCAAAGGATCAGCTGAGACGGGGGTGACTGGTGCCTCCTGAGTCGGGAGCTGGGGGGATGCAATTTGTGGGCACGCCTGGGGGAGGGCCAAAAACCCCATATCCATTCCCATACTTCTGTGCCTAGTACCCAGCCTCCCCCACCCACCCCAACACATCGCCGGCCCACACGGCAAAACCCTGCCTCGTCCTGAGCAGTGCTGAGTCAGGGGCCAATCTCAGGGGGGGCACATGCTTTCCCATGCCCCACCCCCAGTTGCCTGTGAGCTGAGATACGGCTGTAAGAATTTCACTGGATTATTTGCATGTTTTGAACAGTTAATATTTATGTAAGGTTTCTGTTGGGAGGAAAAGAAACCTCAATCCCAGCTCAGATAAAATAAATGCCAACTACAAAAATTAATATTTAAGGAAGGATACTTAAAAGAAAATACCCAGAGGAACACTTAAATACCTGCACTGGTATTTGCGTATGTGTCAGAAGAGTCATTTCTCAAACTTTCCAAATGAATGGGCCACCTTCAACCCTCAAAATTTATCACAGATCACCACAAACCCTTCTCTTAACAATTTTAATAGAAAAGGGAAGGGGATTGGTACAAGCCATGTACCAGTTGTCATGGACTTCACCAGTGGCTGTGGACCACCCTTAAGAACCACTATATTTAGAACAACCAGCAAAACACATCCATCAAATTCTTCTTCAAAAGTCCCATTTTACCAATAAGTCTTGAACAATGACTTTGCCAGTGACTCCAGAGCTTCCTGGGACTGGAATTAACTATAGCCAATTAAATTTGGGGGTTGTATCATCTTGAGCAAGTGATTTAGGGCTAGATCCATAAAAAGTCTTGGGCTCCTGAGTCCTGCCCAGCTGTCCCTTGCAGGTATCTAAATCCAAAATTTGGGTCCTCAAAACCCCGACTCAGTCTAAACTCTGCCTAACTTTGGGGACACCTGAAATTCACAGACACCTAAGTTTTCATGAGGAGAAGTTTCCCAAGTGCCTAAAGATCTGTTTTGCAGCACAGCTTGAACAACCTCAGGTTTTGAGCAGTCAGGTGCCAATGCTCAGCGCAGTAACCTCACAATCCTTTGTGGCTCTGTATCTCATTCTCCCTGCCTCAGCTGTCATCTGTAACATGGGACAATAATACTCCTTCACAGGTTTGGTAGGATGTTTGAAGCAAGGACAGTTAGTCCAACAATATCCTGAACAAGGCCTTTAGATATTGCCATGCAACAAACAAACTCCTCCCTGTCCTTGAACTGTTCTATATAATACCCCAGAAAAGGCAACATAGACTTTAGCTTGGCTTCTTAAGTTTCAGCCACACCAATGATGTCTTTTGCTTCCTTTCAGTTACCATATTTTCTTCTCTTTTGAAAGGAATGTGTACATTTCTTCCCATATCTCTGAAAGGGAGTTAGTTTGAAATTAACTTTAGAACAGTCATTGTTATAGGAAGGAAGCAGTGGAGATGCTAAACTTTTAAAGATTTTTGCTGTAGCTTATAGGCTGTTTTACAATAGCTATTTTATTGCTTATGCAAAACAGTCTAGGTCTGGAAGAAATCTTGAGATTTAGCGAACCATTGTGGTTTTTCAACCACTTGTTCCCACATGGCTTTTTGGAAGTTCAGTCCCTTGCAAACAATAAAGTATTTGTTTTCAATTGCCACAGTGTTGTTTCCTCCGTGTTGCCCTTGAGAAAGAGTGGATATATTGACCCAGGTGCAGCACAGGTATAAGTGAGATGGATGCCATACAACCCTTCTGCTTGGAACACTAATATGCCAAACTGAGACTGTGCTTGGTGAGCTCAAATTCTGCCCATGAATATATCTGTACAACTTCTGTCCTCAGAAAGGCTAAACCCCAGTCCTTTTGGCAGATTAACAAGTGAAGCTTGTGCAGATGCAGAAGAGAGAAAGCATGCACACAAGCTGTCTAAAAAGGGTAAAGGAATGTTTCATTCTAGGCCATGTACCCCAAACCCAGTCAATGTGCACTTTCGCTGTACTATCACACATGGAAAGGTTTTCATCCCAGCAGACTGAATGTCAACCCAGGCATCCTGGGGAAGAGGCACAAAACTAACGTCTTAACCCAAGTTAAAGCAGATGCCCGCATGGCGATGCATTCTTGTTTATAGAATTACAAATGAGCGCAAAGGCAAATTAGATCAAATTGGTTCTAATAGGAAGTTGCCATCAGAAAAAGCAATTTAAACTGATCTGGCTGCTGAGTGTTCAGAAAAGCTTTCAGTCTGGGTTTCTCTATATGTTGTGCCAATCGTGAAGACATCCAAGATGTAGTGAATTCCCTGAAGTTAATTGAATTATGCCACAAAACAGATGTGCTCCCTGGTGCGCAGATAACACTTTGTTTCCTAATTTCAAAACTGCTGCCACTGCATCAGATGAGAGATTCTATTAATTATGCTGAGCTGGCTGACATGACATAACGAGTCATGACATAATCATATATCATCGTGGGTCATGGTGATGACTCAAATCAACTTTGGAAGCACAATACTGTTGCTGTGTACAGGAGCAGACTTGATGGGGAATTAGGATTATTGTCTTGACAATACAAAGCGCTCTTTATGTGCAAGACTTTATGTGCATACAAGATCTATCCACTGATTAATAACTCAAGCCTAAATGGTGCAAAGGAATGGTGGTATAATTAATTGGTGAACAATATGGTATTTCACCCTTTGGGCTAGGTTCCCAGGTTTTGTAAACCAGCTGAGCTTTAAATCATAGCTTTTAAGACCAGAACAGATCATTACTATCATCTGTGCTGACCTATGTTAATGGAGGCCAGCAGTTGTCATCCAGCAATTCCTAGTAACTTGTGACCGAACCAGGGCACATCTTGCAGAAAGAAGTATCTCATTTTTGATTTAGAGACTCCTGAGGAAGAATTTACCACATCGCTTGGTGATCTGTTCCAGTGGTTAGATTACTTTCCCTGTGAAATATCTGCATCTGATATCTATTCTGAATTGCTTTGACTTCAACTTTGAGCTGTTGCAACCCTCTTTGTCATTTTCTGCTAAATTAAAGAGCTTTCGAACATCAAATACTTTCTCCCTATGTAGGTACTTTTAGGGTATGTCAACACTACAGCTGGAGACATCACTGCCCTAGAGCACACTAAACCTAATATTAATTCAGGACCACAACTATGTAGGGCTTTATGGCTAAAGGAGATAGGCCCTAAATAGTACATATAAAATATATACATCTAATAGTTTATTAGACACAGGAACCTTTGAAAAATACTTTTTCCCTCCCCACCTCTTGCCTATTATCCTGTTCCTGTCATTACAAAATGAGACAGATGCCCAAATACTCAAACACTCATATAAGTCAGAGTTCAAAGGTCTAGCAATGGTCAAGCCATATATGATTTACTAGGGCAATACAAGAAGCCAGTTTTGAAATTTAGGGCCATAGGTTCATTTTCAAAAGGCACTGTCCTTCCATGGAAAAGCACTCAGTATCAGCCTTATTCTATTCACCTTGGTGTAAGGTAACTCCCATGGATCTTGATGAGAGTAGAAAGACTAATGCTGAGCTGTGGGATCACATTTGAAAATGTATCTTTCACAATTTGCTTAATGTGCTAAGACATTTTTCTTCCGTTATTGTCTTTAAAAAATCCTTCCATATTCTTCTCTCTCTGTCAAACTGAGGACTGAATTTTGCTACCATTTAAACTTACCTTTTTCACATTAAAAAAAATATTCAGACACTATATATGGCATCACATGTGCTTTTCATGAGATTTTGTAGGAAGGTGGTTTCTGGAACCACTTAAGGAATGCACTTAGCATGAAGTTCCCTTTATATAAAATATTGGATTAATTTTTCTTTGTAATTCTCAGTGCATTTTTGTTGCATTAGGAGAACAATATAGGTTCCTTTCTCTTGCTAAGTGAACGCCTATAAAATGCTGTCATAAAATTGGAGAGTGATTGAATTATTTCTCCTACTGCCTTAATTTGCCAAGTGCTCTGAGTGCTTTCAGGTACAGATAATAGTCTTTCCCAGATTGCCTTTATTTCTTATGTTGTCCAAGCCACTGAAATATCTCTATATAGCAATTCAGTGGCATGGTGACCTTATCCAGGCAAGCAGATCTTCTAGGTGCATGACTTCCCTAAAAGGTGTGAAGCACCCTATATCAAGAGGGTAGAAAATATACTAAGGTGTGGCACTTATATTACAGACTCACATATGCCTGGGTTTGTAAAACAGACTCATCATTTTCAGCAAACTGTTTTACAAACTGCTCTTCCCGATTGCTTATACAATGTCATACATGGAATTGACTTTGGAAGACAAGACCTCTTTTGAATGTTCAGACAAGTACACTGATTAAGAAATGGGCTGCTTTAAACAAGAGAAATGTGAGCATTTGGGGGTTTTATAGGACAGCCAGGAAAGTCAGCTGGAAGCTGATTTTAGGGTACAGCCAATTATCCCTTAAAAGCACTTTAATTTGCCATCGTTTTTGTTCTTCTTGAGTATCTGACTCTAATTTATAGGGTAATGTTTCTTTAAGATTGGCATTAAAGTGCAGACGTAACAATTTAAGGTTAAGAAGGTTAAGAATTACGTCCAGATTAGCATTATCAGATGACCTGAAGCAGGGGTTATATTAAAAATGCCTTAATTAAAACACAGGTCAGAACCAGTTTAAACTCAAAACCTCCAGTTATAGTCACTAATTAGAAGGGCCATGCATACCAGAGTGATGGATGATTTTTATCTGCATTATAGCATCACATGAAAAGATCTTACTTTGGCAGAGTTAGTCCTAAAACCTGCCTGAGGAACAGGCATATATCCTGCAGGATTTCACCATTTTCCTCCATTTTAATCCCCTTGTAATTATTTTTGAAAATTAACAGACTGAGGGCATTAAAAAACTATATTGTCTTCTATATTAATCCAGCTCCCTCTCTGTTCCACGTTTGCCCAGCTTTACCACTCTTAGATAAAGGTAGAGAAGTCAAATAATTTATCCTGAACTTGACCTGATAGCCAATTCACCTCTTTCTTGAGCTTTGACCCTTTTTATCCAGTTCAGTTTTCTAAATTCTCTTCAACTCAGAGACTTCAATCCACTCCAAACCTTGTCTTTCATTAGTGGCACAGACTTGTACAGGAGATACAGATTCTTAGCTAAGCCTGTTGTCCCTGTGTTTTGCAAGGTCAAGCTGAACTATTTATTTCCTAGTACCAGATCAGGGCAGCTTCCTGCTTCAAGAGCATTTAGTCAGTGCTGGTAAGCACTTTATTTTCCTTAAGACCTCTCTTCTCCCATTGCCACTCATCAGAAAATCAATTTCCAGAATATAGATAAAGATATTACTGCAGCAGTATTCGTCCTGCCCTGAGTTAGGCACCTGGGTTCTCCATATAATGAATGGAAAAAGTTAAAAATATGAGAATGAGCACCATAGAAACCAGCACACAGAGAAACCAGCTATCTAAACTACCTCATGGGAAATGTTGAGGAGGAAGGTAGAACATAAACCTTGAGGGTTTACAAGCCTTGAGGCTTCTGAATGCCTAAGGCTACAAACAGATGTCACATTTGTTCCAAAAGAAACCATTTTATCCTGGGACAAAATGCAGTTGTTCAAATGTCCACATCTGTTGTCTTGGGACAAACTTTGAAAAGTTTTCCGGGAAAAGAAATGCTAACAATTTGTCCTGGTACATTGCAAAGTGCATCTGAATGGTTGTCCTGGGATTGCATCATTGAAACAATGGCAGAAAAGTGGCAGTGCATTCAGCCACTTACTATACTCCAATTGGAAAGGCTGTGTATGTACATGCCAATCCCAGGATGTTTTTGTTCCAAAAGAAAAGATGGGCACAACTTGTCCTGGGACAAATGCAATGTCTGTTGCCTAACTCCTTTTTGGATTCTCTGTTGTGAACCTTGTCCTGGAATTAGCCACTTTTGTCAGAAAAAGCAGGGAGGGACAGATATTCATTCCACTATAACCAATAACCCAGTGGTTAGGGCACTTACTCAGATTATGGGATTTTAAGATCTTCCTTCATCAACATCGGAGCAAAGACTTTAACCCACATCCAGAAAAATGTCCTAACCACCAGGTAATTGGGTACTGTCACAGCCCTCTCTGGCTTGTCTTTTGGCATTGTTCCAATTTGAATGAAATAATTAGATATTGCTTAGGCCAGAGAGAGAAAGCAGACAGTTGACTCAGTAGTCTAGTGGTTAGGGTATTCATGGGGGAACAAATGAAGATCAATTCTTTACTCTAATGCATTATGTTTAATTATTCACACAAAAGACATGAACAGCTACAGTAGAAGAGCTATAGGGTATGTTTACCCTGCAGTCATACTTAAGGCTGCGTTTTATAGAGGACAAGTTCCTTGGCTACCACTGGTACTAGAAGCACTTAGCCATGATAGTACAGAGCTCAGCAAGAGTTAATTTACCCTTCCAAGCAACAGGGTAAATTGACTACCCTGAGGTCAGTACTGCAGCAGCTACAACTGGCTCTCACACCCAGCACCTCAGTTATGAATCTCTACATCATACAATCACTTCTGTGCAGGAGACACCCAAGACAGATTCGTACTAGAACAGCCAAAAGACTACTTTGGGGTGTGGAAGACTGGGATATGCCCATGCTCCAAAAATCAGGCAAAAGAAGCATTTGAAAAAATGTTGTCCCTCCCCTTCCTCCTGGCCCATCAAAATCCTCCATTAGACTTCTCTCCTTTGGAAGTTCCGTCCTGAACTTCTGAAAGCCTCCCCCCACAAAAAGTTGCTGAAGATGGTATGTTCCAGCCCAAAAGTTTCCATTTCTATGCAAATCTGATTCATCAAAAACATTCCCAAATGGTCTAACAAGGAACAGGAGAAGTACAAGGAGCAGTGTCAGATGACAATACATGAAATTGAAGAAATCTAAGTCTAGAAGTGGGTGGCCTAAAAAGGCATCAGAATGAGAGACACTAGTACATTGTAGGAGCTCATTTTCAAGGCTCAACAGTAACAGCTGTGGTCTGGTTTTTATGTCGAAGATTTGGGCTTGGGAAGCCATGCACATGTACCTATTAAGAAGCTTTTAAAAGCCTCCAGTTTTTCCAACCCAGGCTTATTTTAACTCATTGAAAATCCAAACAACTTGCATATTTCATTTGTTTATCTTCCTCCAAAATACAGCTCTCCTACTTAGAATGAAATCCTTTTGGGAAACCAAATTAGTAATCTGATAGAGGAAGGCATGAACTGGAAAAGTCCCCAAGACTCGGGGACAAGAGCCTTTTCTTGCAAATGTTTTACCGCTTTCTACAACCCCTCCCCACATTACCCACTTACGTTGTTATGCAAACAGATTTGGCAGGCCAGGCTCTGTGTTTCTGTGCAGCAAAAAACTAGTCGCGCAAGTAACTGATTTGTTTTGTGTTATTTCTGCCATGTTCCATCTCTACATTTCTTTCTTAAAGAGTATTAATCCTACCTTCCTGTCTGGTTAGAGGTTGCAAGTATTGGTCTTGCTGTGGTATATATGACAAGTTAATTCATTACCCCTTTTTCCTTGTATTTACCAGAGTTGCAGTAAATCTGAAAAGGGAAGCAAAATGGTCCCCATCCTATTTTTCCCTATGAATCCATTTTGGTGAGCACAAAGTCCTTGTATCCTCCTCTGTTCTCCCTATAGAGGGTTTCTTTATAAATACTTATGGATTCTCCTTCTGGACCTCCCTGAGTTCTCCACCCAAGTGGATTTCATCTTCTTATGGTAAAAGCTCTTCTCCAGAGCTGTCAGTTGAGTCTGAGTGAATATGCTTTTTTTTTCCCTACCAGGAAGCCTATTTAGCAACTACACTTGATAGACAGCCAGGAAGAAAGCTTTAAGTAGACAAGTGGAAATTCTTCCCCAGCATCACACCTCTGGTGATGGAGCATGACTTAAACGTGGGCTCCATCCAAGACAAAAAGCAGCAGATGGGGTTATTTCTCAGGATACATACTAGCCTTTACAACTACTGGGCATAGCCAGGCCACAAAGCCCTTGTGAGCTCCACACACAGATGCAAATCCCTGACCTGATACTTCTCATTCACTTGCAATGCATTTGGCTTCAGCATCGACAATTGGGCTCAGGTGGGACATTTTATGTTCATATAGAATTAGTCAACAGGACATCTAAAATAACTGCCCAGTCTTTTCACATGTGGCATGAGCAGCCTATGTGTGTGGCACACAGCAAATTCAGGAAAGGACAGGCAGCACAGCAGTGGAAAGCGTCAATTCAGGCAAGGAACACAGGGCAGAAAGCAGAGCAGCAGATCAGGCAAGGGAAGTGGGTCAGACTGGCACTTGGAGAGGGCTAATCTGTGGCAGGCCTGCCAAAAAGGTTGCTTCACCCCTCCCTTTTGGTCCTAGACCTCAAGGAAATGGAACATTGATTAGGACATCATACTCTGAATATCTTAGTATATAGTACTCTGCTAGCTGACTATACATTTCATATGCTCTCAGGTCCGGATGCTGGAAGCATTGCTGAAGCAAGTAGAGCTGTTGATTTCAAGGAACCATTCACTGACAGTAAAGTGGGAGAATCTTTTTATAAATAACTTATGACCCCAATACTAAATCCCACAGGGTAGGGACAGCCCTGCTTCAGTATTTCTTTATACAGTGCCTATCACAATGGGGCTTTCAGGCATGACAGCATTAATAAATACTGCATACCCTTTGCTAAGAGAATGTTTCACCAATTCTCATTTTCTACTGAAGACTTGCACAAACGGCAAGACAGGGGACTATGCATGTAAAACCCCGTGAGTCACAGTGAGGGGTTCTTAAACTGGTAAGAATGCTCTTTTCTTGAAGTCCTGGAAAGAATGCTCTTTTCTTGGAGTCCACAGGAGAGTCATTGAAAGCATCATTTGTGGGGAGAACATCATGTCAAGGGCATCTTTCAGTCAGGACACGGTGGAAATGAAGCCTTTTGAGAAGTTTCAAAAGAAAAATGTTAATAGGCAAATCCTTTTTTAATGCCATTTATGCCAACATTCAGTTGCTTCCCACTGAAGGGGTGCCGTACAAAGGCATGAAAAGGGAAGGACTGCATAGGCAATCCTGTGCTAGATTTATTATGCGAGAACAACTCCCCTGGCAAGCCTCTGGGATTATTTGCTCTCTCCTCCCCTCCCTAGTGCCCTATAGCTGGCACATGCAAACTGCTCAACTTCATAAACTGTGTAAATCAGCAGCAATGGAAGAAGATGAAAGCGCAAACAGACCACTGGAGGGATTATTGACACCAAGGGGCAACTCATGCCCTGACATTCTATGCAACCCCCATTAATTTTGATGTGGTTAGATAGGGCTGAATTCTCCCCAGCTGTACACCCTAAGGACGCAGCTTTCATTTATGCCACATCAAACACAGCTACATTCATCTGTGGGTCAGAGTATCAGCTCTGGTGTAAATCAGCATTACTGCTTTGAAGAGAAGGGAATCACACCAGTTTACAGCAGATGAGATGGTTCTCACCTGCTTCAATGATGACAACAATTACCTACAATACAGGCTGCCTTACGAAACACAGCATTATTTAATAAATTTATCCAGTTCAAACAGTGTGATGGAAACCATGGCAGAAATAACAGCAACAACCACAGAAATTAATTAAATGGGCTTTTCTAGAGACTGAGAAAGCCCGCTTTCTACTTGTGTGTCAACAAAAGCTGATACTTAAGAGTTCTAAATGGCGGCTACCAGAAAATGTGCCAGAGGTGCTAGCTTGTTGATTTCTTGGTATCTGGTACCTTGTTCCACAGGAAACATTTATCTTTTTTGATAAAATTCCATGACTAAACTATATCAGATAAAGCATATAATGTTTTGGAAGTGCTGGTGTGGTGCATCACTGGAAATGGAATTTGGATGCCATGTCCTGGAGACAGGAGGTAGTTCAACACTGGGGCCACTAGTGATGGTGTCATGGGCAAATGATCTAAAATCACACAGAAACCTGTAGCAGCACCCTGACCACTTCCCAACTCCTTCCCTAATTTTCTTTCATTTACAAACAATCCAAGATCTGGCAATGAAAAATCTAAGATTGTTCTCTGCAGAAAGCCAGCATTCCTGTGAACATTTACAAAAACAGTTCTGATGGAAAATTTTTGGAATAGCCTTTGACGCGAGCTGAGCCAAACCAATTGATGCTCTGGGCATGTTATCTGTAGCTCTAAGGAAACTGATTAGACAGAGCACAAGTACAGTAAAAAATGCTTTTTGGACCAGGATGGAGTTTAATTTTCCAGACTTATAAATCACTTTCATTAAAGTTCAAAGTCTTAAAAATAGCTAAAATTAAATTGTTGGAATAAGCTAAGTGTAAGGTACATGAAGACCTCACTGAGACAAAGATTGCTGCCCCACCCTGAAATTTTTAAAGTGTATGAAATATTAACTCCAACTAATCTAGATACCCCTTGGAAATATTCAGGAAATAATGGTGATGCCAAGAGTACCAGTGCTTCAGTGGTGCTTATAAGTGGAGTCTCCCCACTAAGAAGCTTTGCATTTGCCAGTGTCTGTAACTTATGCTTTTTCTTGAAGCTCATGAATGTCCCTGTCCATGTGAAATATATAACTTAATAGGCTCATTGTTCTTGTTTTTTACATGGTTATACGTCCCACTCTCCCTACTAATCTCTGCTCCTGAACGAAGTATAAATTCTGCCAAGGATTCTATAGAGTTAGATAAGCGGGTTCCCCTCTGTAAATCATCTTATTTCCAAATTACAGGTAGCTAATAATCTAGACCAGAGACCATGCAGAGTTTATGAACTGCTCCAGTGGCCCTGCAGAATTATAAACTCCTACTGGCGTGGCCTTACGGTGAGCTCTCTGAAGGCCATTGTTTTTGCTGTTGCATTTATGTAGAAGGCACTCAAATACTAAGACAATGAGCAGCAGCATAATATCTTAAAGTAGATTTAATGTGGCAATACTATATTTTTAAAGACGCTTTTATGAAAGTAAAATACCTCTAATTTTCCAAACTTATACCTCAAGTGTCTTTTCTGCTTATTTATGAGCCTTTTTGGAAAATGATCTTTTATCAAAACGGATACAAGGGATTTCATGCAAAGGTTTTGTTTGGATAAGGTTAAAGGGGAATTATGATTAGTCTTTAATGGAGAGCTGGCTACATCATCAACTACTGATCCATTACAGAGGCTCTTTAATTTACACTGAACATAACATAGAATTCAATGACAAAAAAAAGTTGCTGAATCACCAAGACAGAATGAACAACAATATTCCAATATAACAGAGTAGCAGCCTGTTCCATGATGCGGTGTATTAGGATATGTTAAACAGAATACCAGGCTTTACCAGTCTTATCCAAAATAACATTAATCTCATATGAAGAATTTCTAGCTTGGAAGCCACCACATCCGATTTACAGTACTGAGAAGCATTACATAGCTAAATAAGGGAGAATTTAGTGCACATCAAGAATTTTCTCTGAAACCCATTAGTGATGGGGAAGATTGCTACTGCTTTCAGTGGCCTTTGTACAAAGTCCTAAGCAAGGAACTAAACAACTATTTATGTAGCTCTAAAGCTAAAAAAGGCACCTTTTGCCTGATACACTCTTGCAAATTTTCTTGTCGGAAAAGCAAAACAAGCTGTACAGGCTGAATGACACAGATGTGATGAGACTCTCAGGAGATTAAAGGATAAATTTTACTTGGTGCTCCATTTTCATCAGCTGGATTTCAACAGATTGATAGGAAAACTGACAAATTCTGATTAAACAGAATGTAGTACTAGAATGGATATGCCAGGGACCTCCTGCAGGAAATTCCATCAAAAGCATCTTACTAAAAATACAATATGGCACAAGGTGCACAAGGAGCAGGAGAGATACGGCTAATGATTTGCCCATTGCAGATTCCTGAATAGGGCCATAAGGTCAGGAGAACAGGAGTCAATTCAAGCAGGGCTTTGACATGCATAGCAGTGGGGTCCGGTGGGTCACTTGAAATCTTTGCAGAACTTAGGATATTTATGGTCTAGGAAGACGACTCTGACTTTTCTATGCTAAAGGAATACAATTCTCAGTTCTTCCTTCCCATCCAGAGCACCATGGAGTGAAACTCAAAGGCACTGATATTGTACTTGGATTTTTCCACAACTCTTGTACTCCCCCAGAATATCCCTGCTATCATGACATCTATCATGGCATAGTTACAAATAGTAACTCCCCATCCTCTTCTTCCATGTTGAAAATATGGTACCACTCACTCTGCCTCTCCATGACTTAACTAGCTGTTAGACTTCTTGCCACCTCCATCCCCTGCCCCACCTCCCTTGGCAAAGAGCACAGACCAACTCTCATAG
>NW_017729031.1:87606522-87619230 GCF_001723915.1 Gavialis gangeticus
GGACCTGTTTGTCATGCATCTGCTAATGTATGATAAAGTGCGGTTAGCCTTGTTGATCACTTTGTCACACTGATGACTCACATTCATTTTGGAGTCAACTATGACTCCAAGATCCCTTCATCTCTCATGCAGCGGGAATTTTGACATCTTGCAGGTTATGACCAAAAGTTTGCTGGTCTTATATAATTCCTTGCAAAAACACACCTAGGCAATCTACACAGCTAGCTAATGTCTTGAAAAGTGCCTTTGTTCCACTTACTAGTTGAAAAGGCATGGGACCAAAAGACAAACAAATACTAGAATTAATATAAACTAGATCCAGAACACACATTACACAAAATAACATCTCATTTAAACAGGAGAGTGGGTTCAAGGAATGCCTATATTTTAAAACATCCACAATCTTGCTTTCTAAAACCTTGATACTTTTTGCCAATCAGATAAGGAGTATACTTTATTAGTAAAAGGTACTAAATGGGATTACTGATTTGTCACTTCATATAATAAACTCTAGTATTTGAAAAATAGGCTTTTTATACAAAGTGTGCTAAGACATAAGTTTGATCATCAAATCAGTCTAATCAGAATTGTTTGGGAACAGAAGAGTCCAAAGCTGAACCTTATAAATGCTCCTACACGTAATAACTTGGGTTTTATTTCCTCATCTGTGTTAGTGAATTGCAGCATGTATCACAGAATGTTAGGATTGTTTGGAAAGGGAAAACAGGTGTTTCAAATTCAATACATCTCAAATCTTCTTGCACTGAATGAGTCACAAAGGTCAAATCTTGCCAGATGATAAAAAGCAAAATGGGGGATTTTAGTTATTGGCTGTTCTTTTGATGTGCTTTCCTTAGCTGTACTTTTGATGCAGTGCCATTAAAACCAAATAATCTCAAATGAAGGGGGGATGGGAGAAGTTTCATTTTGATGGATATGCTTCTGAAAAAGAACAGGATGACGAATGACCATTGAAGTATATGCCTTTGTTATAGAACCTGTGAACAACACTATATTCCCTCTAGATATAGGTAATTGCATGCCTATTTTTTGCCTCTATTGTTTTTAAAGCTGCCTTCATTTGATGACTAAGCCACATGACAAAATCCAAATGGATGCCATTGCAGACTTCGGTATAATTTGATTGTAACTGCGGAACTGGACAATTAGCCCAAGACAAGGATGCAGACTTCATTCTTCAAGCCCTTCACTGTATGAAATTCCCTTTAGTGAAACAGCATCCACTTGGCATCTAAAGGTGTCTGCAGATATGTGGGGAGGCTGCTCTGATGCGCTGTAATTACAGTGCTTTGGAGCAGACTCAATTAAATCAAGTCTGCTGGAGTGTGCTAATTAGTGTGCTCCAGCAGCCTTCGCATTTTGTATATCAGCATCTCCATGATTCAGAATAATGGTGGGGGTGCTTTAACTAAAGTTCATTTGATGAGCTTTAGTTTAAGCACCCCCACCACCATTTTGAAGCACAGAGATGATGATACTTGAGATGCTGCAGGTGTTTTAATTAGAGCGGCTCAAGGAGCTGCTCTAATTAAAAGGGACCCACACCCCCAGAGCACATATAAAAACACCTTAATTCTTTAAGTGACTTAAAAAAAATTTCAGAGGCCAGTTTTGCTGTGTTTTCATAATAACATTTTTCTGATGTTGAAAAAGCTTCCTCAGCTGCTCCCTACACAGCCCCAAGTGAGGAACTAACTCACTTCAGAGAGAGGAACTGTGAAACATCCTACAGAGAAAAGCCTGTCCTAAAGATGAAGCAGTAGACACAAAGCATGTATCTGTACAGTATCCCTGCTGCATCTGTAGGGTAGTGTAGGTATTCCTCAGCTGACTTGGGCTGGCCAGTAGCAGTGTAGAAACAGCAGCAGGGTTTAGCATGGTTTAACTTTCTGACCATGATAAACCTGCCTGTTTTACCTAGCTTCCAAGGTGGGTTCTGGTTCTGGAGCCCAAGCAGACTTCCATACTACTGCTAGTAGTATCCAAGCTAGCTCATTTGAAAAGGTAGTTCAGGTAAATCTATGCCACATCACAGGCACAGCAGCCAAATGGAGAAAAAGCCTACAGACAGTGGTATGCACAAATACGATGTGCTGCTCTGCACAGCCGATTTGCTAAACTAGAAGTAGTGTAACTGCAGCAACACAGTGCTTCAGGCAGACTGATTAGCTCTGATGAGCAACAGGATGAATTAAGCAGCTCTCCAAAAGTGGCTACACTGATTGCAGGTCAGGAGGTACACCAGATAGTGTGGCATGTTTGAAGGTGTCCGTGTCTGGCATGGCAAGTTTGCTATATAGACATGTGTAAGCCTTCTGCCATGCACCAGATGGCAGCAACAAGAGCTTAGTTCACCTTAGGGTTTTACACAAATTATCTTGGCTTGAGGCCCCCTCAGAAACCTGGAAAAATAATTTCTGCCTGGGTGCACCAATGTGAACAAACTTCCCCACTCACAAGCATTGGCAAGCTACAACAGGGTTTATTAATGGGCGAAAGAGAGATGGGATGACAAACAAATTTAAGAACCGCTTAATAATCAGTAGCCCACCTCACCTACTATTAACAGCTCAGCACAGTCAATAGGTTCAGAGATCTTAGTCCCGCACAGTGAACGGTGTAGTCAGTAGAGCTAGTGTAGCTCTTAGCCCAAAGTTTCCCTTGCTTCACCACCACTGGGGTGCTGATCTTCCACTGCTGTTGCTGCTTCTCACTACCTCCATTGCTACCAGAGTGTGCTCCTCTTTTACCTACAGGGGCAACCCAGCTCTTTTAGATGCAACTTCAGCTCTTTCAGGATCTGGCAAGTACAGGCTTCTAGCTGCTAGCATCTTAAGAACTTCAGCTCCTTAGGACCAAGTGAGTAACAGGCTCAGACTGAACCTACTAAAGGGATTTGTACATCACCAGCACTTATCCCTTTAACGTTGGATGGTGAGATGCAGTACCATTCTTAAATGCAAAAAATTCATAAATACCATTCATAAATACAAAAAATAATAATAAAAAAAAATATATATATATATATAACTGTTCCTCTAACAGCCTGTCTTGTGACCGCTATGGTTCACTTGACAGCCCAAAGCACACTTTTACAGTTACTCCATTCTTAGTCCCGTTACAAAGACCGTACTGCACACCTGCACACCCATGTTCCTGTGTGTCTGCAGTGTACAAGTCACCTTTAAACTGTCACATCTATACAAAGGACTACCTTAGCCACCTCCTCCCTACTACCTCCCTCTTTCCTTCCCCCCTTTCACAACTCTCCCACCTGTTTGCCCTGTCTTTCTGCTTGTCATTGTATTCATTGTCATCTACATTATCATCATCCTCATGAGATATACTACCATTCCCCTAAGAGAGATCCAGTCTTGAACCTCTCTTCCTTCCTCTAGTGATTCCTGAGGTGAGGGTCCCTTCACCACAGACTTCCACACAAGTCATGGAGAGCACTGACCCCTCAGCTACATTTATTCAGATTTCTCTTACATCATCAATCCCTTTATAAACGTATACATTTTACAACGTTAGAAGGTAAGGCCAGTGGACAAAAACGGGACTTCCCTGGCCTTTTATAAGGATTCAAAATGTTGAAAGCAGTTAAAACATATTATCACAGTCAAAACAAGCACAAAAGAGTTTTTCACTCCTTCACCCATGTACACCAATGGAGGGTATGGAGACAAGAGACGGTCCCCATAATCCAACCTTGCATACCAATAGTAGCATAGAAATAAGCACCACAGAGAGGCTGTCACGCAAGTACAGTAGCAACAGGATCACACATGGCTGAAGTTAAGGAGACAAAGGAAAATGTTTTGTTCTGTTAAAGTGTATCATCTTACATGCTACTTGTACCAGTAGATAAATTCAAACAGAAAAGCATCATGGCCCCATGAACAGAAAGGAGCAAAACAAATCCTAGTCCAGACTCTGCCACTGACATGCAGAGTGACCTTGGGGAAATCATCCCACACTGCTTTCCTTTCCCTCTTAATTGACCTTATCCATTTGACTATGAACTCTGCAGGTCAAGGATTGTCTTAGTGTGCTTCTACACTGCCTACCACTGTGGAGCCATCACTTCAGTTCAAGATTTTAGGCACTACTATATAATATATACATAATCTTAAATTATTATAAGCCTTTATATTAGTATAAATTTGCTACTATTCCTTTAAGGGAATAAGTTCTATAAACATAGAAAGCTGATGCCCCTCCCTCCCACAGTGCTTTGCAGCACAGAAGAAATTTTAAATGATAAACATAAGGTCCCAGCCATATTTTCTTCTCTCATTAACTCTTAAACACTCTTGCCCACAGCCGCTCCCCAAAGCCTCATAAATAGCTTCTAACTTTGCAGAAAGGACTACATGAATAGTAAACATTTCAAAGCAGGATCTAAAGGCGTTAGTCACACACCTGTCACTAGCATCAAGGAGACCTTCTTGGCTAAACCCTCACATTTGAGGATTTAGGGGTAAAAGGTCTAGTGGGGAGCAAGGAGGGTTCTAAGTAGAACAGATCTCTTGAAATATATTACCTGCTGAGTGAATGTGCACCCCTCGCATTGACATTAGACAGAAGTTCATGTTTGCACTGAGAGGAGATGAAAGACAGACCATCAATACTGCTGAGGAAGATATGTTAGTTTAGGAGGATGCACAGGGGCAAGAGTGCCATACAGTGGTAGTGTGTAAAGCTCTATGTCCCCCTCATTCAGATTAAGTTATTTTTCTGGTGATAAAAATGTAGGCAAAGGTACAGAAAGTAACACAAAACCATAACTGGAGGAAGGGAGAAGTGTGCAAGGAGTCTGCATACAAGAATCAGTCCAAATTGTGTTCAAATTAATCAGTCTTTTTTTTTTTTAACAAATAAAAAATTACAAAATCAGATTCTGTTCCATTTCTTTGCCTCCTTCTTGGGGCAAGAACAGTGATTTGAACACTACACCCTTTGATCCCATCATAACTCTTTTGTGTTTAGTTTTAAATTTAGGTGACAAACTTAAGTGCTTCCCCATTTTTTTGCCTCTAAGAAGGGAAAGTTATACAGTATACATCTTAAAATTCCTTGAATGGATCAAAAAGAATTACTCAAAAGTTCTCAAGTTTTTCAGAGACAAATGTCCTTTAAAAGTGAAAGGGTTTTTTTAAAAGGTTATGAAAATTTTCTAAGAAAATGTCTGCATTAGTTATTTAACATGTCAATAAAAGTTGATTCTGTTTTTCATTTTCAAAAATCCAAACATTTCTCCAAAACAAGAACTGAGTTATGATTGCAAAAAACCTGAGTGATTAACAAATATAATTTTGGAAATTAGGTGCATTTTAAGCCCTGCACCACTTAATTTTGAAATTTTGAAATTACATTTTTGTGATTATTTTTCCTCCCACTTTTCAGCCATCTCTGAAAAACAGAGGATAAAAGGCAAACCAGTTAACAAGTCCTACAGACATTCAAAAAAGTTATGACAGAGAAAATAGTCATATTCTGGGAAACAGAGTAGTATCAATCAAAAACTGGCTAAGAGAGAAAAAGAGTAGGAATAAGTAGCAAATTCAAAAATTTGATCAAAGAAATTGAAAAAAGCAATGCACTATTGACATCTGGAACTCACTGCTACAAGATAATTTTAGGACCAAGAGGTTAGTGGGATTCCAAGTAGGATTAGATGTTTATACAGGGAACAGCTCTATCCAAGGTTACAGGGATAAATATTAGAAAACAAACAGTCATTTTGGCAAAAATATAACCTCTCCTGCTTCAGAGCTTAAGCCAAACTAGATCCATTGGGAGTAAAGAAGCAGTTTTTCCTGGGAGATGAAATGATCTAATACCTAATATACCATTCTTTGTGCCTTCCCCCAAATGGTAAAATATTGATTACCATCAATGATAGGATCATCTACTTGACCCACCACTTGTCTGATGCAGGTCTTAAGATAACTACATAGCTCTCTGGTACAGTCTCTCAATATATTACTATAGTAACAGCCACTCTGGCATATTAACCAAGTATAGCGATTTAGAAGTACAGCTGTATTATAAACAGGACTTGGAGTTAGCAAAAGATAAATGACATTGGAGGAAGACCGTGTATCACATGCAATTTCATCCTCACTTGGTTCAGTCAAATTGTAATCATATACTAAGCACCAAACATTGGCAAAACAGAGGTATGAGTGTTTAGATTGCTCTACAGAACAGGTTTTTATTAAGCATTCTCCCCATTTAGCTCCGATCCTCTGGCTCTCAAATACCTCCAAATTCTGGCATCATAGGGGAAAAAAGGAAAATTAAAGGCAGAGCTGCTCATTAGAGTGGGCTGGTGTGATCAAATCAGTATTAGCAACTGCCAGAGCAGTACGCAGCTAACTCTTGGTTTGATTCCACACTGTGGAAACACTCCAAATTCTCTGCATTAATTCATTATGAAATGTATGCATTGCTCTGTTAATGCAGAACAGTTGTAGGCCAAATTCTTCCCTTGGTTACATCTGCACTACCCCATTGTTGGGCAGTTGCCCAACAATGCAAGGCAGAAGTAAGGAATGCAGCTGCTACACCATATCCTGGGGCCACAGTTAGGACCCAGCTCTACAAGAGGTGGAGGTTGGGGCAGAAGTTTGTGGCTTGACATCATGTTAAGAAACAACCAAAACAGATTCTCCAGCACTTGCCAAAAAAATGAGGTATTTCTCTCCAGTCTGACCAAATTCGGGGGCAAAATTCTCACTGCTTTTGAGCATCTGGTCAAGAGAAGGAGAGTATCAGTGAAGAGAGCCTCTTGCCCTCCTGTATTCAAAAAAGATCAGGGCAAACAGGGAAGGGTGGAACAAGGATCTCAGTAAGCACCATCTCTGAACAAAGAAATTCAGAGAGCGTCTCTACCTTCCCACCACTATCCGTATTAAGGTCCTTCACTGGAGAGAGTGGGGACAGGAGGAGGATGTCTCTTCACTATTCTGCATTAGCCCAGCCAGAGAGATGGATAATGCATCCTGCAAAACGTCTCACTTGCCACTGGATTAACCCACAGAAGCACTCTGCTTGCCAAATTCCTCTGCAGACAGAGGGTAACATCCTTTTATTTAACTCCACACCCGCTGACATCAGTGTAATTGCAGAGAGTTTGAATCATGATAGATTTTGGCTGAGCATGCCCAGAGCCAGTGCCACAGCTGTAGTGTCTTCTGGCCCTTGGTACTAGGACAGAGGTAGATCCCTATATCACAATCAACAACGCAGTGACTCTCTTCTTTATTTATTCAGTTTTCTTTTCTCTCCTCAGTTCTTTCTCTTTGTAGCTTTAGGTTTTGTTTACGCACACAAAACTTATGCTAGTTAACCAATAGACAGTGAATGGAGTGGAAAGTGTTGTGAAATCAGAATGGGTTTCAAATTAGTTTACAAACCATTAGCTTACATGGATAAAATTACAGGCCCACCCTAAAAACCTTTAAACCAGAACTCAGGGTATCAGCACAGAGGGGCACTGGTTTAACTATTGCCATAAAAAAAAAATGAAACCAGCTCATGGTCAGTTCAGATCTGACCACAGACAAACACACACAAATCTAATTTTAAACTGGTTTAAGTGTAGCAGGATTTTGCAGAGGGGTTTAACTAAATCAGATATTGATTACGATGGGTCAATTTCTGTATTTAGAAAAGGTTTTATATAAAAGTGATAAAAGCTACCAGTGCTAGAGAAGTTACCATTTTACCATTGCCTCAGCCTGGTACCTCTGTATACACTTATATTTTTTAAGAAAAAAAATGTTTTAACTGTTTTATTGCAAAATAAGAGCTCCTTTTAGAAATCTGATGACAAAAACCACAGCTCTAGGATAGGGCAGATCCACGATACAATCACTTCCCTGTCCATAGCATTTCTCCAGCTTTTGGCTGTGTGACATGAATCCTGTGGTCAGGGTGGTGAACTTTACAATTAGTGCAGTACAGAGGAGGGTAATATTTTTCAAAATATACCAAGCAACTATTGACATCAGAGAAGTAGTTTAGACTGAAGAACCAGCCTAAACAACAGTTCTGGAGGGAGTAACTGATAAAAGACATGTAGCAGATATCAAAGTTTCGGGTATCAGCCTATGCATGTTAAAATGCAAGACTCAGACTTGAGCTGCTTCACTAGATGGGCTGTTTGCATTGAGAGCAAATGTTGCTGCTAACGAGACAAGTCCTCAGCTTGTAAAGATTCTCATGGCCCTGTAAAAACTAGTGGAGCTGTGCCCACTTAGGCCAGCAGTGAATCCAGCCCTTGGAGTTTACAGAGCGGCGCTGTGCAAGTTTGACAATGTTTTAGTTCCCTAAATTTAGTTTAAATTTTGGCAAGGATACTGCCGTATTCAAACACAAGCACTCATAGGTTGCTAATTTCCATCTGCATTTACCAAGAGACTGAATTACTGCATTATGAGCAACAGTGATTGCCCTTGAGGACCTCTGCACACATTTAACTGTGCATTTTTTTCTGAAGGATGGATAGAAAAAAAAAAGGAAGCAAACGAGGGAAAGAGAGAAAGAAAGGATGAAAGGGACATTTAAACAAAGCATTGGTTTTCTCCTTGGAATCTACTTTGAGTAATACAGAAGACTGCCCAAATTCTTCTCTGTGTCCCTTGAATAGAAACTAAATGCCCGCCAACATAGCTTCATGCTGGAAGACAAAATTGAAGTCATACATATCAGCAGGGATGGAAGATACCCTCCCATGCAGCCTTTCACAAGTTGTTAGCTTTATATTGAACACATGGAGACTGAGCCCCAGCTGGTGTAAAACAGCATCCTTCCCACTTAAAGATCTAGCCCCTATTTTTTTCATATGTCAAACGGACATGTGTAACATTCTGGTCTTTACCCTAATGCAGTGTTTCCCAACATTTTCCAGCCCCAAACACACTTACATTAATAAAAATTTTCCATGGCACACCTGTTAAGGCCTTCCTCAGCTTCATACCTATTGTAGCTCATTGCCATGATAAAATTCTGTTCATTTCTGACAGCACACTTTTGTGCCGCAGTGGCACACTGGTTGGGAAACACTGCTCTAATGTCCTGTGTCGGCTGAACAGTTTTAAAGCAAACACAAGGTTAGTGTCCACTCTAAATATGCTGCCTCCAACAGTCAGTCCCATAGCTGAATTTACGTAGTGATCTTAAGTCTTCATCATAACCTTTGAGTCAAATCAAGGCAGTAGACTGTTTTTTCCCCTAACAGCACTAGGGTATTGGTGTGTGAATTACAGCCAGCAGTAATAACGAACTGATACCTTACAAGCAAGGAAACACAGTTCAGCAGCTGCCTGGATACAGAAGCTCTTGCCAACTGGAAGGTAGTAGCTTTAACTAGGGGTTTTCATAGAGGAAAGAGCTTTGAATTTAGTCGGACTGAATTCAAACATAAGGCCATGTGTTTTGCTATCCTTTCTGCAAACAATAATTACTACAAGTTATTTGGGTAGTCTGTTCTACTTTAGTAGGCAGGCATTTAAATCAAAATAGGCTCTTTATTGGGGTGTCTCTTGGGTAACAGATTTAGAATAATTATAGTAAATAATAATATTAGCATATGTTCATTTTATTATCTTACTTTATGGAGGATACCAACTAATCAAGAGCAAGAGATGTCATAGTCTTTACTGAGGTTATACAATAAGAAAATATTGTACATAATAACCTTTGGTCTTTTAATACAGTAGCAATACCTTAACAACTAGTAACAATTAAGAGAAAATGTGGGCCTCATACAAAGCCAGGGTCACTTTTCTTTTTAAGGTCACTCACTGCAAGTGAAAATATGTTCATACTTTGGATTTACTAACCCAGTTAGCTCACTTAAATTCAGCTAGAATACAGACAAAACAACTCGGGGCAGAACTCAGGTTAGCAGTTCAAGTTATAGCCGGTAGGGTAGAATGTGGCTGAATTCTAGCTTCTAACTTTACCCAAGTCACCTGGATTTTACTGCTAACTGAACCTAGGGTAAGAACTACCCTTTCTTGCAATATGAATGAACCCTTTATATTGCCAATTTGTTTAAGTCTGTCTTGCAACATGGGAGGGGAGAGGGAGAAGGAGGGGAAAAAGGGTGTTTCTTAAATGGTCAGTTCCCAGAAACATAGCAAAGATATTGTATTATAAAAACATGTTTTCTTTTGCATACAGGAGGAGTTTTTAGTGCTCTTTCTGAAGGTCAAATGCGTTAACCCTAGAGGCACCAAGGCCAGAAGGCAAAGAAAGAGACACATTTTAATTTTTAAAAACATTATGATCCAAGTTAGTTTAAAAAATTTGGGGATCAATGGTAATTTATGAATGCCTGAAATTAGCTGTACCGTAGTTTTACTTGCAGATTTTAAGTCAAGTCATACCACATAGGCCTCCTTTTACATTGTGCTGTGTATCTATACCAGGGCTTTACATCAGCGCAGGGTGTGTCTACATAGCACCATACAGTGGCATTGCTAAGGCACTGTGCTTTAGTACTTCCTTTTGATGCAGTACGGGTGGGTACTGTGCTGTGTGCACAGCACACGCTTAGATGTCCCAGCTATGTTACCATAGCAGCACATTATATCTGGGGAGTACACTGCTACGGCAACATAGCTGGTGATCATGTGTAGACGTGAGTGATTGCTACATCTCCACAGCACACTGTATGGCAACATAGTGCATCACTAGGACGTGCCCACAGAGTGTCGATGCCACCTATAGCAAAGATAAAAGGACAGCTCCACTACCTCTAGGCCCCTGAGATCCAAAGGAGAAATTTGTTACTATATACCTTAGACAGTGTGCAGGAGAGGAGCCCCATTTCTACAGATCTCCAAAGGTCCAGAACAATGAGACAACTAAGACCTGTTGTTGCTAAAGAATTCCTTTGCTGAGCAACAGTAGATATTTAGGCTGCTTCTCTCCCACAGAAGTCAAGCACTCTGCAAAAGAAATCTCCATTAATTCTAGCTGAGGAATCTGAGTTTTGCAGAAGAGGGACACCCTAGTCCTATCCACTATAAGCCCCACCAGCCACTTTCCTGACCTTTCTTTATGCAAAGGTTGGATGGGAAAAATGTAACATCTAATTTTCAGGTTTTAAGCTACCATCGTTGTGCAAGTATTTTTTCATCTCTTTCTGTTGCATAAATATATAATTTTAGGCCTAAAAGCAACTACACCATTTCCCTTCTTTTATATTACAAAGTACTCTATGAACTTGATTCAATAAATCTATTTTGCAGTTTAGCAATCTAGAAAGAATGTTACACTGAGGGCAAAGTATTACACTGAGGGCAAAGTATTACATAGAGGGCAAAAGTATTCCAAGCAGAGGTGGTAATAACTGATCTGAATGCCTGAATAACTGAATACAATGGTTTAGGCTTAGCTAAAGCAAAGAGACTGGTCTTTGCCCTAATGGTAAAATATACTAAAGTTTGAGGATATAAATAGTTCTAAGCCTAGAACTAGTCATGTACTGAGTTTCCATTCCAAAGTAACATCCACATTTTTGGACATTTCCCCCTCCATCCCAAACCAGGATAAGAAACCAAAAAAAACTCTGCAGTATTCCTGGAACTGATACTCTACAATGCTTCGTTCCAGATACATACAAACATAGGTGTTTCCAAATGAAACAGAGGCCATGGAATCTTTCCAAATGAACAAGAGGCCCTGGAATCACTGGTAGCTGCTGACAGCCCCCCGGCTCTCTCATCCTAGCACAGTTTTCCTGGAAGGACTATTTAGGAGCTTCATATCCTGAAAAGCCAGGGATATCCAGCCCAAAATAATCCACGTCTTGGCTGCCCCAGACCCATGGATCCTAGATTCCTAGGAGCCATCAGGCAAGCTGTCAGGTCCATCAGAAGTTCAACTAAACCAAAAATTCTGGTTTTGAAGAATAAGGCTGCTAACCCTTGCTCACACACAGAGGCATTGCCCACTTCAAATAGTTGCAGCATGTGTAGAGTCTGCTTCTCCCCCAAGCTAACAGACGTGGTCCACTGGTTTGAGTCAGTGGTCCCAAAATTTCCCTGGCCATGGCACCACCACTGAGCAAGGAATACATTTCAGGCAATATCGTATTTTACTCTTCCTGTCAACTTAGCTGTAATGTTCTTAGCTCAGGTGGCTGCAAGCAAAAAACTGAAGGGTCTTGTGGGTAACCAAATGAAAAGCACTAACTAGATACTTTTGACATTCTGGGCCTAGAAGTATTCTTTTTTGTTTTCTTTTAATATGGATCTAGTAGTTCTGAGTTCAATCAGCACAGACAACACAAATCGATGAAGCTGGCGAGTCTTTTTCATGAAAGGTGCAATATGAAAGTTACATTATTATTTCCTTTGCAACTAGACAGAAGCCAACTAAAACTTGGACTTATTTTATCTGAACACTGCAGCTTTGAATCCATAAGAACTTGAATCAGAACTGCCCATTCTTATGTGCAAAAGGAAAAACCCAGTTGACAACGTTTAGTTCAAGGGATGAGATCTGAGACTCTACAAACCAGTCATAAATGTTTTAAGATTGAATCAGCAGTGCTCCATTGACTTTAATTAAGTCATGTCACTTTTCAGCGTCTGGTAATCTTTATTTTAGTATACAATTGGTATTGTGCATATATACATAGTTCATGAAATTTCTGCCAAAGGG
>NW_017729031.1:87624230-87626100 GCF_001723915.1 Gavialis gangeticus
ACATTTATGCGTTGCTTCTTCTCTGGGGTGTGTGACTGACTTGGATTGTTGTGCGTTAATAAAGCTGTGCGTTGCTTCTTCTCTGGGGTGTGCAACCAACTGTTAGATTGCTTGTGTTGCGCTTTAATAAAGTTGTGTATTATTTCTTCTCTGGGGTGTGTACATAGTTTTATTCTCCAGATGAAAAAAGGGGTGGCCTATTTACCAAGAAATCACTGAAAAATATTACTCCCAGGTTTCCATTTCCCCAATGACTGAAAAAGCTTTAAAGAGTCCAAGTTGGGTGGATAAAATATCAGCCACGTGCCTGACTTACAGCACTGGGACTGAGGTTTGGGCAATACTTCAAGAACTTCCCATAGGAGTCTATCCAAACCCTCCTTGTTTCTGATGTGGAATAATTTTGAACTGTTTTCATGCTGCCGTCTGGGATAAGACAAGGACTATTGTAAACACATATGCAGCCAATCATACTTAGACCCACACGAATGTGGACAGTGTATGCAAAAGCAGACAGGAGAAGTCTCCTTTTTTGCTTTAAGAGAAATAATTGAAATTTAGTATTAAACAACCAAGTTGCTTGAGGAAGAAAAGAAAAGAAAAAATGACCATTTCTCAGGCACTTTTTTTGGTGTTGGTAAAAAAAGATGAAAATTTCAACTGGTTCTAATAAATGAAATCCATTAAAGACACATACAGGATAAGATGCGTATACAGAGGCCTACAGCCTAGGTTACCAGGACCCAGGGCAAGATGTAGAGTTCATTAAGGTTAGGTAAAGGGACAGATATATGGGTCTGACCTGGGCTTAGGGATGATGCAATGGCATAACTTCAACTTTTATTAAAATCTAAGCTCTGTTTCTGACATTCCTGGTAGCAAAGACTGCTTGACCCCAGTGGTACCAGTTCAAACAGGCCTGCAAAGAGGCTTGTAAGGGTGCACTACCCCAAATCTCAATGTGGGGGTCTAGAGAGGATGCCAACTATAAGGCCACTGCTGCTCTGGGGATTCCTGCTGCCTACTTCTGAAGCTGAATACTTCTGGGGTCTCTCACTGTTACCACACAGCCATGGCTCTGCGGAGGTTTCTAAAGAGCTCCCTGCAATACTGAACTCTCCATTTAACTAACTGTAGATGAATTCCTCTCTCCTCTGAAACCAACACGAATTTCCCTGAAGAAAAAGCAGGTTAGGCTTTTTCTTAGGGTAGAAATTTTCAGAGATTGCTACTAGGACTCAGCCTACCCAGTATATGGGTGCCCATATAGATAGCCTCCAGCAGCACCATTCCAAGGATGTCAATGATTCATCAGTATGACTATACTGGAAGGGTGTGGCCATCAGAAGGTAAATCCCTCACTGGTAGACCCAAGCAACATTTCAGGATTGGGCCCCTATTCCTCACTAAATCACCCATAACAGTAGCAGCTGTGAAATTTCAGTTTCATGGCTGCTAATATAATAAGTGGCCTTAACCAGCTCAGGACCCCTACAACTGCTATTTGTACAGCCTTAACATTACCCCTAGTGAAAATGAAAAAAGCCCTATGTGTCAAACTACACCAATGCAGTGCTGTTTAGTGGCCTGTGTGAGTCGACAGCGATCCGATCTGGCTTCGGATCCAGCTGCTTCGGATGGCAGAGATCTGAATTGGAGCTCCAAACTGGGTTTCTGCTTCGATCCGGTCAAAGTGGCTCAGAAATCCAGCCATAGGGTATAATGGGGAAACAATAAAATATCTATAACTTTGTTGTTTTTTGTCTGACTTGGATAAAACCTGCAGGAATGGTAGCCTATGCTGAGGCCGCAAAGCCTGCCAGGTTTCAAGAAGATCGGTGCAGGGGTTTTGGAGGAACTGTACCCCAAA
>NW_017729031.1:87626111-87626379 GCF_001723915.1 Gavialis gangeticus
AAAGCAGCCCCTCCCCGCCCCATGCCTGGTGCCCTGTGCTACAGACACTCGCAGCCTGCCTGGGGCTGCCTGTTCCTGCTCCAAACTGCCCTGCGCAGGCTGCGAGCGCCTGCAGTGCAGGGTGCTGGTCATGGGGCAGGCAAGGAGCCGCTTTTCTCTGCGCAGGGAAGGAGCCCAGGGAATAGCTGAGGGTGGGGGGGAAGCGGTCTCTCCCCCGCACCACACCCAGTGCTCCACGCTGCAGGCACTCACAGTCTGCATGGGACTG
>NW_017729031.1:87631379-87634460 GCF_001723915.1 Gavialis gangeticus
GGAAGCGGTCTCTCCCCCGCACCACACCCAGTGCTCCACGCTGCAGGCACTCACAGTCTGCATGGGACTGTCCGGAGCGGGCACAGGCAGCCCCACATGGGCTGCAAGCAGCTGCAGCACAGGGCACTGAGCATGGGTAGGGAGGGGCCGCTTCCCCCCCCATGCTCCTTCCTTGCTCAGGGTCCCCACCTCACTTGCCTGAGCTTCCCGCGCCGGGGCAGCCATGTGCTCCCAGCCAAGAACCCCCAGAAGGGGCTTCAGGTTGGGAGTGGGGACGGGTGGGCTCTGCTGTTGTTGGAGCCCGCTGGGCTTCCCCTGGGTCATTTTTGACAGGAACCAAGGGCAGAGAAATATTAATTTTCCAAATTTTTTAGGGGCCCACGAGCCAGGTAGAACAGCCTTGTGGGCCAGATTTGGTCCGCGAGCCATATTTTGCCCACCCCTGAGCTAGATCCCTGAGTGAATCATGATTGATTGGTAACTGGTAACACAGTAGCTTAGCAGCCAGGCCTGCAGTAGTGGTCCCAAGACAGAGACAGTCAGTTGCACAAGCACCCATGGCAGAGTTTTGTCTGTCAGGAGCTAGGGGTGCAGGGCCCCAGAATGCCCTTGCACCTATCTCCTCCAGAGCTGGTAGGCATCATGGTCACAGCAGGGGCCACCGTCACTGCAGGGTAACCCCGCTGCGCCTTAACACACGCAGTGTCACCCATGGCACGAGTTTTGCTTGTCCACAGCTTGGGGTGCTGTTCCCCCCAAACGCCTGTACTGATCTTCTTGAAACTTGGCAGGCTTTGTGGCCTCAGTAGAGGCTATCATCCCTGAAGTTTTCACCCCCCTATGTTGTAATGCCTAGACATGACATGAGTTTTACTTTCAAGAATTTGGGGTGCAGTTCTCCCCAAACCCCTGCACTGATCTTCTTGAATCTTGGCAGACATCATGCTCTCTGCAGAGTCTACCACGCCAGAAAATGTCATCCATATCGGACAAAAAACAACAAAGTTATATATACTTTATTGTTTCCCAATTATACCCTATGGCTGGATCTCCGAGGCAGCTTTGGAAGATCCAAACCACTTCAGGACACCTAACAAAGCCAGCGCTTCGACCCAGACATGGTGCTTTGGACCCTGAAGCACCCGAAGCTTCTCCGGATCCAAAGCACAGTCCAAAGCCTCACACAGCCCTACTGTTTAGCACTCGTCCATCCATCTTTCCTCCCTTTCCTTATTTTTCTAGTATCCTCACCCTTTTACGATGTTTTATTTATCACCTAACCAGACAGCTGACCAAGACAGGCAAGTGAACTGCCTGGCAGGTGGGCAGCGAGACTACAGCCAACAGCAGGGACTCAGACAGGTGCTACATAAAGCTCTCCTAGCTAAAAATGTCTCAGCTCCCACTTCCCACTGGTAATTCTTATGCAATGATGCAGGTGTCACCATATCAAAGCTGCACTCTCTTCCTCCAGATGCTGCTCCTGTGGGGAACAAGATGTTTCCTCTCCTGATGTCTGCAAAGAGAAAAATTAAATAGATCCAATGATGCTCCTTAACATTAATGGGGTTGCAAATGTATGTAGTGGAATACAGACACATTGCCGTGCCTCCCATTAAAGCCCAGGATCTGGATTTCAAAGAATATTCTGCCACAGTTACAGGATTCTTCTTTTCCTGATTAGAACCCAGACGCATCTTGTGTAGTCTTTCCATGATCATTGGAGAATGTTTGAGTAAGTGTGGGGTAATGGTGAAACAAATTGAGATAAAAAGACTCTCCCACTTCTGTAGCAACAATCATAGAAAACATATTGAGTTGTGCACTGAGTTCTGATTGCACCATCTGCAAACAATATTTCTGCAAGCAGGAAATTAAGCTAAGATTGAAATGGAAAGGAATGAAATATTTGCTCCTCTCACAGTGGGGTTTTTTTTTCACTCCATGGCTAGATGAAATAATATAAAAGTAAGGATGGGATCATTCAGCTTTTGAATTCCTTCCTTCTAACTGCTGTTCTGAGAGGGAGTTTATCATCTGGATTCCATTTGACAGACAGGAGCTGAACTGGATCACAGACTGTCTGACTGATGTTTGCGGTCAACTTTGCAGCAATGGTGCCACGTTGATTGCGCAGAATTCGACGGACCTTATCCTATGCCCACTGATGTCAGTTGATAGACTCATTAACCCCAATGGTTTGAGATTAAGTATGTTCAAGTTCCCTTCTATTCCCTGTGTTTAGAGAGGGAAAGAGTTTTAAGGGACAATATCTGGAGAGAAAGCTATTAGTAATCCTGGGGTGGTGCCCAAGGACCCCATTCAGGACCCATCACATTGACTGTTCTACAACACAACAGATTAAGCCTCTTTGGTGTAAATTGTGTACAGTCCAATTTAAGAGGACATGCCAAAATGGCTAAAATAAGCCAACAGAAGCAGTGGAGAGAAGGGGAGGGAAACAGCAGTAGGAACATAGATTTGCATATGTATGAATTAGTGGTTTCAAATTTAAGATAAAAGCAAAACATCAGCTGGCCCTTTACAAACTCTCCAGCATGGGCCTTGACTTAAAAAGGCTAATCTAGCCCTCTAAACCTAAGTATCAGGTCAACACACTGTTGGCTTGATGATAAATCAGGATCAAATGTGCCCAAAGTCAAGAATTATCAGTGCCTCATCATCAGCCACAGGAGAGGGAAAATCAATAATAATCATAATCAGGGTCAGTCTAATATCTCATTCATTTTCAATAATCCTCAGAGTATGGGGTTTGCAGGAACTGAACTGAGACTCTCAATATGCAAAAACACAGAACAGAAGACCAGGTTGCTGAATTTAGAGGTGGTGATAGACTTAGAACACTTCATAGATTTCATAGACATTCAGGCTGGAAGGGACCCCGGAGGATCATCGAGTCCAGCCCCCTGCCCCAGGGGCAGGAAGTCAGCAGGGATCATAGAATCCCAGCAAGATAAGCATCCAAATGTGTTTTGAAGGCATTCAAAGTGGGTGCTTGAACTGCCTCAGGTGGCAATCTGTTCCAAACCTTGGGGGCTCGGACAGTGAAGAAGTTCTTTC
>NW_017729031.1:87634602-87642799 GCF_001723915.1 Gavialis gangeticus
GCTTTTTCCTGGGCATCAGTTGTCAGTTGCCCCATCTGGTTTAGCAGGGGGCCAATGTTGCCCTTGCTTTTCCTCTGGCTCCCCACGTATCTGAAAAAGGACTTTTAATTGTCCTTGATGCTCAAAGCTAGTTGGAGTTCAGTTGCAGCCTTGGCTTTCCTGGTTTGCTCCCTGCAGGACCGGACTAAAGCAGAGTATTCCTCCTTGATGGCAGTTCCAATCGTCCATCCTTTATATGTCTTCCTTTAAGACACAGGAGGTCTGCCAGTTCCCTGGAGAGCCAAGGGGGCTGCTGTGCCTATTTGCTGCCTTTCCTTTGAGATGGGATGGACTTTGCTTACGGATCCAGGATTGCTCCCTTGAGGAGCAACCACTCATCCTGAACTCCCCTCTCCATTGGGTTGTGGCCTTTTAGGGTCTTTCTGACAAGCCTCCTTAGCTTGTCAAACTCAGCTTTTCTGAAGTCAAGGACTTCTGTACAACTGACTGACTTGCCAGCTTTACAGCAGATGGTGAAGGTGATCAGTTCATGATCACTGTCACCCAGCTTCCCTTCGATTTTTAGGTTGCCAATTAGGTCATCCCCAGTTGCCAGTATGAGGCTGAGCAGCGCTTTACCTCTTGTTGGCCCGTAGACTTCCTGCATCAGATAGACGTCATCCATACATGAGAGAAAGCTTTGTGACCACTCGGATTTGGCTGAGCGCTCCTCCCACGAGAAGTCTGGGTAGTTAAAGTCTCCCATGACAACCGTACATCAGGAATGTGCGGCCTCAGCCAATTCCCTGGTGAACTCCCGGTCAAGGTCTTGACTCTGGGTAGGAGGTCTGTAGTAGGCCCCCACCATAGTATCCCCTGCGCCATGTTCCCCACGGATTTTAACCCAGAGAGTCTCAAGTTGTCCACCGTGAGTGCCAATGTCAGCTTGCAGGGACGCGTAGCTTTCCTTGACATAGAGAGCTACGCTCCCGCCCCTTTTTGTCCACTCAATCCCTCCTGTACGGGGTATAGCCATCGATACCCATGGTCCAGTTATGGGTGGAGTCCCACCAGGTCTTGGTTATCCCTATAACATCGTAGTTATTTGCATTTAGGAGGAGAACAAGTTCTTCCTGTTTATTCCTCAGGCTCCTGGCACTTGTGTACAGACGTGCAAGTGTCCCCTTAGGGGCTCTTCTTGCCTTGCCTACATTATGTTGACCATCCACCTGAGCATGAAAAGCCACTCACACTTGTCCTGTTATGGGTTGTACATCAGTTCAGACATTAGTACCTCTCAGAAGACACCTTACAAGAGCAGGAATTTGACCCTAACTCCTCCTCCTCTGCCCCTCTCCCCCTGCCACACAGAGGTGGCATCAGGAAGCCCTTTCCAGTCTGAATTGCTCTAACATTTTTTAACATTCTCCAGTTCTTTGTATCTAGTTTAAGACAGAATATACTCACAAAATGTCTCCATTGGCTCTTAACTGGGTTTTCATATAGTCAAGAGAGGCAGTTAGCAGTGTTTTTCTGACATTGGTCAAAAGGCAGAGTAGATATGCACCCTTATAAATTAACTAATTGGGATATATAGAGAGATAGCACCAGTTTTTATTAGCTAAAGTTCATTTCACTGGATGCTATGAAACTACAGCTTAGAGTAAGGTATAAAGCACAGTGAGTGATTAGAATGCAATGGGTGGGAAAATACAAGAGAGGGGGAGGAAGGAACAAGGAGGAAGAGTGCTGAAAGTGGCACACAAGCATAGAACCCATAGAAACAAAGGGGTCATAAAAGTTAATCTAGATAATAAGATAAGAATCAACAGCTCCTGTTTAAACCATACCTAACAGTGCAGTTTGTGGACTATTTCTTGATTCTCAGCTTCCTGTTCAAACTGGCTTTTAAAAGGTTTCTGAATGGGAAAAGCAATCCTGAGCAGAGGCAATGCGTAGGGGGTGCAAGTGCACCCCCTGAGCATGGCAGTGCACCCCTCACAAAAAGGCACTGCTGACTCTGTCAGCGGCACCTGTGGGCAGTCCACGATCCCCGCTGGCTGCCACCACTGCTGCCGGTGGTAGCTGTGAGTGGTCACCAACCTTTGGTTGGCACTTGCCACCCCCCACAACCCCTGCTAACCGCTGCTACACTCCCACCACTGCTGTAGCCCCCCAGCCACGGGGGGCATATGCCATTCATGATCCTGAGGTCACCAATGGAGTGTCCAGGGTGGTTCTGACACAGGCTTTTGGGTCTTTCTGCAGACGATGTCAGATTGTTGTTCATTTATTCTTACACGTAGAAACTGCCTTTTCTGCCCAATGTAGACAACAGATGTGCATTGTAAGTAGATGACAGTCACTGCATCTACACAAGATGCTGACTATGCAGTTGCTACTGTGCAGTCATTTAGTATTTGTGTATACAAGTACTAAATGACTGCACAGCAATTGGAGTTACTGCACAGTAAATGGCTTTTAGGTAATGCTGCCTGCACAGTAGCTGGTTACTACTGTGCAGTAGCATCACATCATGCTTCATGCCATGCAATGCTACTTAACAGTAGTAACGAGCTATTGCAAAATCAGTGTCTCATGTAGACACAGCCAGTATGTTAGCTGCCATATGTCAGTAGAGCTGCAGACGAAAAAACAGTCACCATCCACATTCTAAAACCTCTATCCTGAGCCCAAATCCTCAGCAAACATGCTAAAAATTGACTTGGGCGTCAAGGTGCTTTGAGACTAGAGTAGCTTGGGCTTATCTTGGAATTCAACCCACCCACTTCAGAGTGAGGATGCAGGCAAAAACAAAAAAACTTAAGTGCCAATAGTCATCTATCCCTTCCCATAATACCCCTCAAATGGCAACAACTTCTATTGGAATAGATGCAATTGACTGGGAAAGACTCCCAAAACATCACTGAACAAAAACTCCTGGGACTGCTCCCAGACATACGTCAGCAAGTACAGAAATAATGCAGACACAATAATGCAGGTTTTACACTGCTACAAGGAATATTTCACACTGGGGATAAACTAAGTCAGATGAGTCAACCAAGTTAACTGTGTAACAATAAAATGCTGATACTGTTCGGTTAGGGACAGCCTTTCAAAAGCCTGAGCCTGAATTTATTCAGTCTTTGCAGGTTAGTTTAAGCTGTGCAGCTTAAACTGATTAATAAGTGGACAGACATTCTCAGTCAAATCAGGAAATGCAGGCATGTGCCTGCAGTAGTTCAAGCCAGAAGCTGGGGGTGGGGAGGCACTAGAGCATGCCTGGCAGCCACTGTCAAAGGGAAGGGAAGAGAGATGCCCTCCAAGGCTCTCAGCTCTCCCTGCTGGAGCAGAGGGGGTATGGTCAGGCACCAGTTGGGACTAGCAGGACATACAGGCTGCCATCCACCAGCTTGGGCAGTGGAGGAGCTGCTGCCAGACTGAGGAGTGGGGATGTGGAAAAAGTCCTTTCTCTGAAGCAAGTATGTATTGAACACAGCAATTTGCAAAGCATACAACAGGAAACTACCAAAAGTCTTTGCCTATGCTAAGATACAGCCCAGTAAAACACAACATACACAACTTAGTCTAACTTAAAATGTAAAGCAGGAAGACAAGAGAAAGCCTTACTAATCCAGAGGGCAGAGTGTCTCCTTACAGCCAGGCATTCAGAAAGGCTTTGTTTAGGTTTTACAGGCTGTGCTTTATAATGTAAATGTAGCTCTCTGCATTCTTTGATCTGAAACTTCCCTTAACTCCATTTCCAGCACATACATATGATGATTGTCAGGTCTTTGCCAACACTTCCCACCCCTCAGTCTGGCCCTGAAGGTCCTAGCTCTGGGCTCACAGGTGTAGGTCTTGGATCTGCACACAAGGGACTTGCTTGCTTCTCTCCCCACTTTGGGATCCACTGTAGAATTAATCCCCTCCCCAGATGCAGGCAAGCTGGACAGAGAGAGGAATTCAATCCATCTCTGCCTAGCTGCAGGAAAGCCGTGGAAATACGGCTGGGACTGGCAAACCCCAGCTGTGGTCTGCAGGGTTTGCCAACAGGGGAGAGGGGGGACAGGGGGAGGAATTTGCCTCAGGGGCCATGGCAGGCCAACATCTGGCCATGCCCCACGCCTGCACTGGCTAGAGAGCAGAGGGGAGAAGCCAGTCCAGCTCTCTGGAGCAGAGCCCAGGCCAGAGAGCATGCCGGGATGCTGGGGGTCTCTGATTTAACTTAAAGCAGCAAGGGGTCTGGGACAGACATTGCATAAACCAGTTTGAGCCAAATCAGTTAAGTCTGATACTACATTCAACCAGGTTTCTCTCAAACCAGTTTGGGCCATTTTCAAACTGGTTTATGTGCACTGAATGTCTGTTCTATTATAGGTTTAAACCAGTTTCTGATCCCTCAAATCAGTTTATGTGTAATGTCTGTCCCTAGCCCTAGAGGAAAAACTCCCATTGTGGTTAAAGAGAGGCTGGATTAATTTTGCATTAAGACTCAATTTACTGGCCACCATATGTAATAGTTACAGCTCCTGATTTGGGTACAGCTAAATCAACAATGTGGTCATGAGCATTTTTTTTTAATTGCATCTTGCATAACTTGCAGACCTATTTGTAACACACTATAAAAAGAGGATCTGTTCAAAACACGGATACCTTGAAGTTTCAATCTAAATTCCATTTTGCATGCCTCTACTGTAAAAGAGAAACGAAAACAACCAAGAATGAACAGGGTGAGCATCCAGCAAGTTGGTGATAGGAGAAGCAACTTGGACACAATTACTTAGCATGTTTTATTACTTCTTAATGCAAACAGAAAGAGACGGAGACATACTCCCCCAAGTCAGGTGATTTTCCCCCTCCTCTGCCCCCAAGGTGTGCACTCCAATCTGTTGGACTATTGTTGCCCAAGGAAAGACACAGAACATCATCAACTCAACACTAGGCTCATAAAATTGGCTGAAGGAGTTTAAAGTTTTTCCAGAGACTTAAAATACTCAGAGTTTGATTGCTGTTTGGGAAAGTAGCTCCAAACCTTCTCACATGCCAGAATAAATTTAAAAAATTGATTTTCTTAGAGATAACCAAGGTTGTCTGGAGCTTCATAAACTTGATGTGCTAGATCTCATAACCAACAAAAAAAGAGAAGGGGATTTGAAGAATGCACCACTGCTCATGCATACTCAAGGTCAAAATGAGTCCCAGAGAAGTCAGTAACATCATGTTATAATCAACTATGACTCTTATTATCAAAACACATGTGCACTGTCAACACACACGTAGTTAAGTCACAAAGAGGATTTGTGGTAACAATTTAGTACGTGACCTACAGTACATAATTATTTCAGCCCAGTACATGAATCAGAGCACAGCACTGTAAATAAACTACAGTGAATTAAAAACTCTTTCCTAAGGGGTTTTTAAACCTTGTCTAGATTAGAATAAAAGGCATGAACATATTAGGAAATATATCTTAATGCCCCATCTTTAAATCCTGGTCTAGATAAAGGAGTTCACCCCAATGCCACAAGACATATCCAAGTTCAGGTCCCCAATCCAGGCCTCACTCTAGGCTGAAGGCATCATGTAGAGCAGGGGCGGGCAATAATTTTGGGCAGAGGGCTGCTTACTGAGTTTTGGCAAGCCATTGAGGGCCGCACGACAGGCAGCTTAGGGAAGATTAATATTCATTTTCTAAATTTTTTAGGGGCCCCAGGGGCCAGACAGAATGGCCTGGTGGGCCGCATCCAGCCTCTGGGCTGCATCCAGCCCCTGGGCTGCATTTTGCCCACCCCTGATGTAGTCACTGTGTGCCAACCCTGCAGCCCCAGAAACTGGAACAAGAAACAAAGGGAAGTTCCCACTTTTATATAGAAAATCATAGGGGTTAAGGTCACAAGCCAATGTGCCAAAAGATAAAGAAACATCAACACTGTGGTAACATATACTCAGCACCCAAATTCCGCTCCCTCTCCCCTCTCCCCCCACAGACCTCCAGAGGTGTACCCAGACAAGCCTTTAGTCCCTCGAGAGCTCAAACAGCAGCCTGCAGCTGCCCCCAAGTCTGAGTCCAGCTTCTTCAGTCCACAGTCCTGGTTGCCTAAGCCAGTGAGATCACCAGCTCCACTGTGCACTCTTCTTTAGAGCTGACCAAGTTTCAAGTGCATGCTGCTCTCTTTTCCCCTTACTCCAGCCTCAAGCTTCTCCTCCCTTCCTACCCCTTGTCACCTAGCCCCTGGGGGTTTCTGGGAGTTGTAATCCAAAGTAATAGTCATCACAGCTCTGCAGACTGCCCCCTGCCCCAGTTACACCTGCTGTTACACACATTACAACTGCCACACTGGCGATTGGCTCCAAGAAAATTCTAGTTAAATATTCTTAGCCAAGGCTAGTAATTATGAGTGGGAAGTGAAAGTCTTACTTCAAGGCCAGAGGGTCAAAGTATCTTCTCTTGAAGCCCCAAATCCACATTAATCTACTGAAAATCAAAGTATTGAGAGCCCTGTGAAAAGCAGAACCTTCAGTGAACTGGAAGATGTTAAAGCTGCCCCCATGCTGAAGGAGCATTACAGAGGCCAAATATGGGGGTGGGCAAAATATGGCCCACAGGCTGCATCCAGCCCGTCAGGCAATTTCATCCAGCCTACAGGCACCCACCAACTAATTGTACCCCACCCAGCCTGCACATCTCATTCCCACCCTCATGGGTGGAAGGGCCCAGCCCAGCCAGCACACAGCTTCCAGGCAGGGCTGCTACTGCCACAGCTGCTGGGGGACCTACTCGACTTCCCCAGCATCCCACTCACTCTGGGCACCAGGTATGGAAGATTGAGGAAGGAGGGAGAGGGGGAACTGCAGCTGGGCAAGAATACGAAACATGGGGCTGGAGCTGGCAGCAGCACAGAGCCCGCACCCAGGGGGGCAACAGAAGTACAGAGTTTGTGTGGGCAGAGTATGCGTGTGAAGGAGGGTGTAGGATAGGGGGACTCCCACACACCCCCATGGCACATAACCCTCGCTGCAGGCAGCAGCAGCAGGTGGTGGGTGCTTGGGGCACTCATAGTACACATAGGCACTGCTGCCTGGTGACATGTGGCTCCAGCCAGCACTACACGTGGTGGCAAGGAGCACATCAGGCTGGCCCGCCTCTATTGCACAGGGCTCTGTCCAGCATACATGCAGCTCCCGGCACATGCGCACCACTAGGGGAAGCCCCATGTGATGAAGCCAGCTGCCTCCACTGCTCCCTGCCATGTAGGTCCCAAGACTCCACCGGGAAGCAGGGGGCAGGGGTGGGGCTCCCCTCTACTGGTGGCATTCCAAGATCTGCACAGCAGGGAGCAGTGAAGGCAGCTGGCTCCATTGTGTGGGGCTTCCCCGGGTGCCAGGAGCTGCACTTGCACCATGCAGAGCCCTGCATGATAAAGGCAGACTAGGCTGTGCTCCTTGCCACCACACCCAGTGGCAGCACCTGTGCAGACTACAGGCACCTAGATACCACCAGCTGCTGCTGCTCCTGCCTGCAATGGTGGCTACGTGACATGTGGGGGGGGAGGGGCCCACACCCCACAAATGCCACACATCCACACCCTACCCCCACAACCTCCCACATATACACTCCCTCCACAACATAACCTATTGCATAGGTGGGCCACATCTGGCCCACCAGGGACTTTCATCTGGCCCACGGTACCCCGCAATGAATTGCACCCCACCCAGCTTCCCCACTGTGAGTGTGGAGCTGCAGGCGTGCAGCACGGAGCCCCTGCAATAGAAGCGGCTGGGCAGGCTGTGCGGGGGTGCACTCCTGATGCACACCTTGCTGTTTCTATTGCAGGGGCTCTGTGCCACATGCTTACAGCTCCACACTTGCCGTGGGGAAACCCTGCACTGGACTCTATGGGGAAGATTAGGGCTGGGCTCCCTCCACACCCAGCAGAGTGCAGGGATCTGCACAGCGGGGAGCAGAGGAGGCAGCCAGCCCCAACGCAGGGCTTCCCCCGCTGTGAGTGCTGGAGCTGCGGGAAGGCTCCGCTCCTCCCCCCACACAGCGCTGGCCAGAGCCATGCCTGTGCCAGGCACAAGCACCCTGACCTCCCCACCTGCTGCTGCTACCAGGCAACGGGGGCTGCACACCATGGGGGGAGAGTGTGGAGGGTTCCTAAACCCCCCACCCTCCCTCACACACCCACACCCTGCTCTCAAAACCCCCATCCAC
>NW_017729031.1:87647799-87652815 GCF_001723915.1 Gavialis gangeticus
ATGAAGCCAGCTGCCTCCACTGCTCCCTGCCATGTAGGTCCCAAGACTCCACCGGGAAGCAGGGGGCAGGGGTGGGGCTCCCCTCTACTGGTGGCATTCCAAGATCTGCACAGCAGGGAGCAGTGAAGGCAGCTGGCTCCATTGTGTGGGGCTTCCCCGGGTGCCAGGAGCTGCACTTGCACCATGCAGAGCCCTGCATGATAAAGGCAGACTAGGCTGTGCTCCTTGCCACCACACCCAGTGGCAGCACCTGTGCAGACTACAGGCACCTAGATACCACCAGCTGCTGCTGCTCCTGCCTGCAATGGTGGCTACGTGACATGTGGGGGGGGAGGGGCCCACACCCCACAAATGCCACACATCCACACCCTACCCCCACAACCTCCCACATATACACTCCCTCCACAACATAACCTATTGCATAGGTGGGCCACATCTGGCCCACCAGGGACTTTCATCTGGCCCACGGTACCCCGCAATGAATTGCACCCCACCCAGCTTCCCCACTGTGAGTGTGGAGCTGCAGGCGTGCAGCACGGAGCCCCTGCAATAGAAGCGGCTGGGCAGGCTGTGCGGGGGTGCACTCCTGATGCACACCTTGCTGTTTCTATTGCAGGGGCTCTGTGCCACATGCTTACAGCTCCACACTTGCCGTGGGGAAACCCTGCACTGGACTCTATGGGGAAGATTAGGGCTGGGCTCCCTCCACACCCAGCAGAGTGCAGGGATCTGCACAGCGGGGAGCAGAGGAGGCAGCCAGCCCCAACGCAGGGCTTCCCCCGCTGTGAGTGCTGGAGCTGCGGGAAGGCTCCGCTCCTCCCCCCACACAGCGCTGGCCAGAGCCATGCCTGTGCCAGGCACAAGCACCCTGACCTCCCCACCTGCTGCTGCTACCAGGCAACGGGGGCTGCACACCATGGGGGGAGAGTGTGGAGGGTTCCTAAACCCCCCACCCTCCCTCACACACCCACACCCTGCTCTCAAAACCCCCATCCACATATACATACACCCCAACATACCCTATGCCCCCCTACACAGCTACACCCTCTCACAACCCCCCGACACTCCCACACCACACTATACAAACACAATATAAAAATGGACACTTCATTTTTGAGTTATTATGCAATTATTTCTACACGCAGTACACAATCACAAGTCATAACAAATATTTTTTGTAGTAAAATTAAAATATATGATTGTAGGTGTTTGACTTCTAGTGTATGATTTGTTTTTTTTTTCTGGTTCTAAAATGGCAACCCCCCTTGCAAAAGGAGTAGTTGGGGGGCAGGGGCAGCAAGTGGAAGGACTTCTGATGGTAAAGGTCAGGGGCTGGGGGCAGGACTTCTGGTCCCAATGTGGTGATCAGGGAGCAGGGTAACTGTCAAGGGGCAGGGCTACCTATGTGGCCCCTGACAGCTCACCAACACTTATTAAGTGCCCCTCTGTCCAAAATAATTGTACAGAGTGCCAAATCAAGGGTCAGGTTTAAGAAGCACATCCAAGATTCAAGGCCAAGGTCAAGTGCCAATGGTCTATAGCCAAGATGTCAAACCAAAGATTAGAAAATGGGAGGCAAAATAAAATCAGAAATCAGGGACCAGGAACAAGGAATCAGGGCAGGGAGCAAAAGATAAGACAAGGCAAAGACATGCAAATAGACCTGCAGCTGCTTGGAACTTGCAACCTTCAGTGTATCATGGAGCTAAGGTCAGATGCGAGGGTAGTCTCTTAAATAAGGAGCTTGACACAATCAGATGGCTGAGCAAATGTCCTCTTGGAATCCAACTTGGATAGCAAGTTCATTGAGCTGGGAAGCAGGAAAGCTTATACTCTAACATGGTAAGGGCAAGATGACACAAGGTCAAACTGACTCATAGCCATGCAGGAGCAGGAGCTAAAACACTTTGGAACCTACCAAGCAACATTTTTTGCATGAGCTTAAAAGAGTCAGATATTTGTGCCTGAAGCTGATAGCCTGTTTGATACCTTCAACTCAGAGAAGAAATACTTTAATGATGTTGGAAAAAACTATCATACCTAATTTTTCTAGCAAGTGGCTAATTAAATGCACGAATAGCTTAGATTGGGCCAAGTCTCTGTATTTCCTTTCCTTTTGTTATACAGCTGCAAGAGCAAGCGATGTGTGGTAGACATAATATGATATTGCTCTATCAGTTCAATTCAGGAGATGGAAAGTTATATAGATAACTGATCCCAGATTCCAATAGAACGTCTCTTTACAAATTAGATGAAGATTTGTTTGAAAATACCTTTGGCTTGGAAACAGTATTTAAAGGCCTGTTCTTGGGGAATTGGCTTATAGGCATAGATATATACATTATAAGGGTTCAAGATGGGCACCAGGGATTACATGGATTCCTAAGAGCTTAGGAGAAACACACACAGCTTCTCATGACCCTGAAAGCAGATGGGGTGTTTAGCACAACAAGGCCAACAGATGGACACAGCCTGAGAATGGAGAAGGGCATGCCATAACATGAGATCTCAGCCTTCAAGGCAGACAGGTTGTCTAACACAACAAGGACATACAGCCTGGGAACCAAAGAAGTATGTACCATACTGTCCCATAACACAAGATAAGTGACACCAGCAACAAGGCCTCAGAGAGCAGGGGGGCTTGAGTCCCAGTTTTGGGGGAATAGATTGAATTAGGAGAGGGCCCAGAAGGCTACATGGACGTGTGACCACAAAGAACAGCCAACCAGAAATATCCATGGAGGAAGAGTCATCAGGAGTCATCAAGGGGGAAGAAGAATATATAAGCAGAGACTTGAAATTAAAAAAGGGATCCCTCCCTTTTTCCTGTCCCTCCCGTTTCTCCCTGTCCCTCCTTGCTGTCCCTCCTTTTGTCCCGTCCCTCCTTCTCCTCCCCAAGGGGGTCCCTGTCCCCCAGGATGGGTCCCCAAAGCCGCCATAGACAGAGGGCACACACCAGCAGCCCGTCTCCTGCACCCCACTGGAGGGGGGCTGTGGGTTTCAGCATCCCACCTCCAGACTGCTGACACCTAAGAGAGAGAGCCTCAGAGTGGAGCCTGCATCCTCACCAGATGTACTTTGGCTCTGATGACAGCCCTAGGATTGGTAGATATAGAATCACCTGATTGTTTGTATTGTTGCTTGTTGTTATCACTCTGTATCAATAAACTCGCCTATTATCAACTGGCAGGTGTTGTGGTTGATCTGAGGGTTGTGCCCTCCCAGAACAAAGGTATAGGGGCTGGGTTCCTAAAATCCAGTGTCAACAATACCATGCTTTGGTTGCATTAGCAATATGCCAATAACTAACTGCACAAAGGAAGATGCTTAATTGTTTCATAGCTACTTGAAGACAGATAAGCTTAAGAGACAAGAAAAAGGAAATTTATTTGTAACTGAGTAGAAGACAATGAATTTATCCCAAGATTCAGAATGGAAAAAATATTTCATTTTGTTTTTAAAATGGAAAAATTAAAAATAATTCTATAAAACCCAAAGGTCTCTGGTGGAAAACTTAGATATTGCAGAAACCATGTTACCGTAAAATAAAAAAGCTAGAAAATTCTCAAATGTCTCATATTTTCAGTTCAGCATCTAAAAATCTGACCTAGAGCCTTTTTAAGCCAGTGGGAAGATTCCAGTTCACTTCAATTTAGCTCATGTAACTATGGTGGGACATGAATATTCCTTAGAGCCAAATCCAGCTCCTATTAAATTTGACAGTTCTGCCGTCAACCTCAAGGGATTTTGGATACGAGCACCTCTAGCCATCAGCAGATTTTTCATCCTGACCCCACTGCCACCTCCTTGGGGAATGGCCCCTGAAGGATAATGGGTTGGAAATTCTGCAAGAAGAGACTCATTTCAAAGCCCTAGTATAGGGGTGGGGAGGAAATCAGCCTAAGGGGAAGCATCTGGATTAGTAGCAACCTAAAAATACAATGCAATATCTTCAGTCTTCCATCACATGGCTTTTCAGTGCACGTCATCAGTATATGATAAAGTCAAATAGGCATCCTGGGAATAAAGAAGCCAAGAGCCAGAGTCAGAAACATTTTAAGCAAGATACAAGCTGAAATAAATATCTTTACATATTAGTATATATATTCCTTCTAATTCTGAACTGTGACTTTGTTTTCCACATGGGGATATTAGCAGGATCATTTGCGTATAAGGGTTGAGATTTTGAAAGCCAAGTGTAGGGGATAACTCCTACTAATCTCCTACGGGGCACTACATAGCTAAATCTTCAGTTTCTAACCAGTTGAAGAGGCTGAGTAGTGGAAAACCTGGAACTAGCCTGGTATCCCTGTCTCAGTGATAACTTGAGCTGTAGTAAAAAATGGTAAGAAGATGACACCCTTGGGAAGCAATCTTAGTTGGTTTAGTAAGAAATTGTTAAAAATATGTAGTACTCCAAATGTATCATGGAAGCCTATTGAAACCTAGAACTGGGGAGTTCAGAGGAGCCTCAGAGAATCAGACCTTCTGTCCCCACAGATTTGGAAAGAGTCCAACTCCAAAATCTTCTATGAATTTTGAGAGTGGACATTCAAGATCCTGAGAAGAAATGGTTAAATACCAGACAGGATTTAGACATTTCAGGACCTTACTTTTAGGAACCTTGGTCTAAAAGTAGATTCCAGCACCCAACGTTAGGCACCCAGGCTCTGTATATAGTGCATGGGGAAAAGAATTGGCACTTTATCATGAGATCCAAAGTCCAGCACCACAAGTAGGTTGCTACCTTGTACTAACCATTAGAGAAACATTGCTGTTGAATATTTTCAAGCTCAATCATCTTTTGAGCTTAAGCTAGGAAGGGGAGATCTAAGTTCTCAGCTTTGCCCTGAGGACTGTTCGTGCATTCTATCCAATGACTGCTTAACATAAAATACAGAAACAGCCCCTCAAGGAAAGACTGGAACCCAGGAATCCCCAGGGATTGATTGAGTGCTCTGACAAGTGTCCGGACGAAATTTTAAGTGTATGCTGGTAACACAAGAGTTAAGTTTG
>NW_017729031.1:87652826-87653661 GCF_001723915.1 Gavialis gangeticus
ACTTCGGCATCTTAACGACCACCCGTTTCGTCCACTTTGGAATGGCGTCACACCGTTCTTCACGTTACAGTTTGTTGTTTGTCTCCCGATTAATGAGCTGTTGACCAGCTCTGGGACTATCGAGTTGGGCAGCTGCACCTAGCCTCTGGGCTAGAAAGCAAGGGCTCAGCTCAAGAACCCCGTGGGCCAACAGACCCCTTTGTAGTTCGTTATCTAACTGTAACCGAAGCAAGCTTCTCTGCCTACGCTGCAGTAGCGTAAGTAAATAAAATCCACATATTTTGAAACCGCACTGTGTCCCGAACCGCTCAGACTCCTCGCTGCTAATCCCGCCTGTTAGATCTGATCCAAACCCTCAGCCCACTGTGACCTTGGGGCCGCTGTTCCTCAACAACAAGTAGGCGAATGAATGCCTGCTGCCCCCAGTGAATCGTGAATGCTTTGCTACAGTAACCCAGCTTCAACTGGGGGGGTGGGAAGTGTGCCCCACCCACACTGACCTACAGGCTGATTGTTAGGGCACTCCGCTTGGGAGGCAAGAGATACAGATTTGAATCAAAACAGGCTGAGGATGGAACTAAAGACAGGTCTTCCACTTCTTGGACAATTCCTCTAACCTATGGTTACCGTATGTCTGGGTTTTCCTGCATATGCCCTCTTTTTTGGACTCCTGTACTAAGTCCAGGTGGGTTTTTTGAAAAAGAGCAAATATCCATGTTTTCTGCTGTCCAAGACTGGCTGCTTCAGGCTTGGAGCAGCAGGCAAGGTGATTGGTTGTCGCAAGTCACATGCCCAGTGTGAGCCAGAGAGACAGAGTATAAGCAGCAGAGTTGGT
>NW_017729031.1:87658661-87675713 GCF_001723915.1 Gavialis gangeticus
TGGCTGCTTCAGGCTTGGAGCAGCAGGCAAGGTGATTGGTTGTCGCAAGTCACATGCCCAGTGTGAGCCAGAGAGACAGAGTATAAGCAGCAGGGCTGGGGGGGAGGGGTCTGTGGGTCGGGAGTGAGGGGCATGAGGGCTGGGACAGGTGACTGTGGGTTGGTTATGCAGGGCAGGGTTGGTTATGCAGGGCACTGGCAATGCCAGGGGGCTGCAGTATGGGTGTGAGGGGCACCAGCAAGGGATGGGGGGGCAGGGTACTGCTGTTTGGGAGTAAGGGGCACTGTCAGGGCTGGGGTCAGTGGGTCCAGAGTGAGGGGCAGCAGTGGAGCTGTGGGTGGCATGGGGCTTGTCAGTGAGGGGCAACAGAATATTCCCCCCTGGGATAGCTAATTCCTGGATTCTGATCAGCTCAAGTGGGAGATGAGCAGCTCAGAATAGAGCAATTCTGAGTCCGAACAGAGGTAGAAGATCTCTTATGTATGCAACCAGGTAGGCTGAAGAGGGAGGTGCCTGCCTGGTATGTTTAGATACTTGCTGAATTAGATACCAGCCATGTGGCTTTTTTTTTTTTAATAACTGCCTCAGTTCTTCCCAAATAGTGTTTAAGGATCTTAAATACCTTAATGGATCTATCCCTAAATCCATATTTCATGGTTATAGATCAGGTAGGCTGTTGGGAAGGTCTGGGTAAAGTGTTACTTCATGCAGCCATTCCCAAAAATGAGCAGGCCTGTGCACTACTGTCTTTTGCAGGCAACAAATTCCAGAGACATGAAGCTATTACTAAACAAAGCATAGAAGAGGGTGGTGTCTTTGGAAATGATCATTTGGCAGTGTAGGAAGAACTAAATAGCATAACAGTTAATCTAACATCCAGCTCACCCCAGGAAGGTTACCAAATGATTTGTGACAGCCTACATTTGCAAAACAGATTAATGACTTTAGGTACCCACCCTGTTGCAGCTTTCAGGGTCTGATATTAGAGGGACATTTCTCCATACTTTCTTTTACATATTCCTTTAAAAAAATATTGCCTGGAGGACCAAATACTGAAGCGGCCAGTCTCTTCTGACTATTTACAATGACATCTTAAGCCAGCACACATCTGGTAAAAGCAAAAATAACTTCTGTTCTGGAAAAAAGAGGCTCAAGACCTGAGTCACAGAAAAAAGAATCATTTTGGTACAAAGTGATGAGCGCACTGCATAAGTGTTTTACAAGAAACGTAGTGAGCAAAATCAAAAACAAAAATCACACCCGCTGGGAACCAGCTTGCCTAAAGCAGCCATGGAATACCACAAATCAGAACCGCCCACACTGCACTAAATTCTCTTTCAAATCCCCTACAACCTGCAAAGCCAAAGAATATGAGTGTGCCGGAATCTCTGAGAACAAATTTCAAGCCTCAGTGGCAAAAATAAATCGTATCTGAATACACATAACACTTAATGTTTCCAAAGTGGTTCAGTGTTAAAGCTTTCTGTAGAAATGAATAACGCTCAGGGTTTGGAAATGTAATCACAATGTATTCCTTAGTCACCACATAAACCCTTTTCAAACAGTAGTCACCAATGTAGGTGTTAAAGTATGTAGCCTGGCCTTTCCCCTCTGGAGTTCATTGCAAATTCTGCTAAGGCTGCAAAGGAAAATAAATTTGGAAGCTACTTTTAAATACTCATTTGCTTCACAAGACCCAAAGGTAATTCCACTCAACTAGCAGGCTCTGTCCAAAGGCCTGGGCACACAATGTGTTTACAGTATAATTTATATCATCTCTATGCACGAAAGAAGTTACACTACAAGTGTAAAGACAACCAGCTACTATGGCTAAGTACAGACAATCAAAAAGTCTGAGGCTGAATCAATTCAATCTTTGCAGGTTAGTCTAAGCTGCGTAGATTGATATAACAAGCAAGTGAACAGATATTCATGTTTTACTTTGGAAATGCAACTACATTCCTATAGTGGCCCGAGCCAGAAGATGGGTGTGCTAGAGCACACCTCCCTGCTGAGCTAGAGCAGACAGTTTGGGCCAAAGCTAGCCTGCCCACCCTGAAAGGGAGAAGTTGCAAGGGAGGTACAAAGAATCTCCTAGGATGCTGAGGGACTGTGCATTAAATTGAATCTGGAGGGGATCTGGGACAGAAGTTAAATAAACCAATTTAACCTAAATCAGTTCAGTCTGATACCACATCCATCCAGGTTTATCTTAAGCCAGCTTTGGCCATTTTGAAAGTGGTTTATGTGCATTAAATTTCTGTTGCGTTACAGATTTGAACTGGTTTCCGATCACTTCTATTGTTTTATATGTAATTTCTGTCCCTAGCCTAGAGAATAGCTGGTCAAAGTAGATACTGTCACAGCATATTGCTAGTAAGTGGACAGAAACAGGTAATAAATAGCCTATTTGACTAGAGCAAATAGCTACTCTAGGTTAGCCCAGACATGTCCTCTTTTTCGGCCCCCTGTGCTGCATCCGGGCAGGTTTTGTAAATGCAGGCAAAATGTCCAGGATTTCCTCCTCAGGTCCTTTTTCAAGATGGCTGCCGGTAGGTTGAACTACAGTTTGCAGAATACCTAGTGCATGCATGCGCAATCAGGAACTGAGTTCTCAGTTAAGATCCAAGTTTTCAATTTATTGTGGAAAAACATGGAAAATGGAATACCACTTCAGCAGATGGCCAGATGTAGAAGCAGACAGCCAGGAAGGGTATGGGAGCTGCCCCAGCTGAGCACCTGGATACAAGTAAGATGGAGGGTGGGTAGGTGGGAATGTTGTTTTTGTATGGAGGGGTGCTGGGGCTACAGCAGGGAATGGGGGCTAGAGGGAGGGGGCAGCAGGGAGCTTCCCAGCCCAATTGGCTGGGAGATGCTGCCCAGGGTGGAGGGTGCACCGGCCTCCCCTCTCCCACCCTCCAGACTGTGCGGTGGTTGGCCTTGCTCTGCCACCACCCACAAGAGTCAGAGCTGCTGATGCAGCCACCACACTCATTTCAGCCAGGATGCAACAAGCACAGCTGGAGAGAGGGGCACCAAAAGAGCCCTGAGGGGAGGGGGGAATTTGGATTGGGACAGGGGACCTGGCAGGGTCTTATGGGGACAGGGGGCAGTGGATGGCAGCTGAGGGGACTCCACCCCCACCCCCTGGGCAGGTGTCCTGTTTTTTGGAACTGGAAATATGGTAACCCTAACTTAGGGCATTTATACACATACCTTTTTGTGCCATGAAGTGCCGGAGATCCGATGCATCGGAGCAGACTCAATTAATTGGGACTGCTTCACATGTGAGTTGACATGCACCATGCTGCATCACATGCAGTTGTATAAGTGGTGAAATATATGATGTGTTTTAGTTCAAAAGCGCGCCCCTGCCATTTTCTCAGTGCTGACGTGCATTTCACCATTCATACAAATGCATACGCTGCAGCGCAAGCGTGTGTGCAAATGCCAAGAGGGCACAGACAGAAGTGACAATTTTCACCTGATCTGGCCCCAGAAAGCGCTCTATAACCATAACCAAACAGTAGTGCTGGCTGCAGACCAATTTAAAAGGGCCCAATCCCATGAAAATCTGAATGTTTATTGCATCTGGGTTCAGATGAACATGCTCCAAAACAGACTGAGTTCTGTAACTTGTGTTTGCAGAGCTCCCAGCCTGTCACAGTTTTCAGAATGGGAGGGAGGAGGAAATGGGAAGGGAGGAAGTTTGGTCTAGGGTTTTTTCAGCTTGTGCTGAAGACTGGGGTGTGGAGCTCCCCACCCCTGCCCACCTCGGGGGGCGGGGGCTCCAATCCACGCATCCCACCTCCAGTGCTGGCTGGGGAACCCCAAGAACGAGCTCCCTCTGCTCCCTTTCCTCCCCTCCCATTCTGAAAACAGCATGTGAGTTGGAAGGAGGCGTGGCATTGCTACAGGGACTGGGCTGCATGTTGCAGCAAGCACCTGGAATCCCCAACTCCAGGACCCAACAACAAACTTCTGTTGGGACCTGCAAAGCACTATGTGTTGCCACTGGAAGCTGCTCTTCTGTCTGCACCCATGATGTTCACACTGGTATAAATTTACCTCTATATTTTCCTGGGATAATTCAACACTAGAATCAAACAAGTTACACCAGTGTAGGGCTATACATCATGTGTCCATCCTGTATTTACAATAAGGTTGTTTATACACATGCGCTGGGAGTGCGTGTGGGTGTGGGGGGGACACTTCAATTAGAGCAGCTCCAACTGCCCCTCTAATTCGAGTGCCCAGAACGTCACATATATTAGCATACCTGCTCTGAAAAATGGTGGTGGGGACACTGTAACTAAAGCTCATCAAATGTTTAGTTAAAGTGCCACCACCATCATTTTTCGGCATGGGAACACTGATACACGTGAAGCTGGAGTCTGCTGGGGCACAGTAATTACCATGCTCCAGCAGACTTAATTAACTGAGCCTGCTCCGATGCACTGTACAGCGTATTGGAGCAGCCTCACTGCATGTGTATAAGCACTATGACTGACTATATCAGTGCAAACATTTCAAATGTTCAAGCTCTAAGAAAACAGTTTCAGAGATGCTGCAAATCATAAATTAGAAACAGTGTGTTAAGGAAGCTTAAGTAGTATCTGAAGGAAGAATTTCCTGGGTCTGAGGGTGGTTAAGCACCAGAACAGATGACCTAGAGCAGGGGTTCTCAAACTGTGGTACCTGTACCCCAGGGGCGTATGCAAGACATCTTTGGGGGGCGGTGGGGAGGTACGTGGGAGAAATTGTGTAATGGTGGATTTAATTTTCATTACAATAATTGGCACTTGAGGGGTTAAAATATGCTGGTAGGGGTACATGGCCAGCTGGTAAATCTGGATGGGGGTATGCAAGAAGAAAAAGTTTGGAAATCTCTGACCTAGAGAGTTAAAGGAATGTCTGTCCTCTGCAGCTCATTTTGGCCAAATATTTGTCTCGTGATCCTTGCGCAAGTGGAATTAGCCTCTCACTTTTAGGAACACTAAACTTACTCAAGGGGAACGTCCTCAAGCAGAACAACTCTACATTTTAATTAACCTGAATACTGGCTGTTGATCTGAGGGCACTGCAGAATTTATGCTGAGAAAAGGTACAGCACAGGGCAGGCAGCAATACCAGCTGCCCTGTATGTCCCTGCCAACATGCCTCACTTCTGGGCAGGCTACTGCAAGGCAGCTGATGTTCTATTCTCACTGAAGCTTTTGTTTGTCTTCTGAGAGGTGCCAACAGCAGTGCCAGGAGGCAGAAACTATGAGAAAGGTTATGTGGTACACTCAAAAGATATGCAAGGCCAAATTCAGTCCACTTGACTGCAGTACATGGTGACATTAATTTACCGGGTGCTACTTCACTAGAGTAAGAAAAGCTGGATATCACCTTTAGGTACTATGGCAGCAGAGACTATATTCCTCTGTAAAAGAGGACATGTTTAATAGAGATTTTCACGTGAAGTTGCACTCAGCCACAAAAGTCTATGGACAAACCCCAGTGAATTTCCTGCTCCTTCCTATGTCCTAAGGAACCCTAGGAATACAGGACAGTGCAGCGAAGGAGATTGCAAACCTCCTCCCCTATGCCAAAGGAGAAAATCCTGTGTAAAGGATCCTGCCCGCACAAACTGGAAGGCACAATTTGGCATGGTTCAGAGCCCAGTCCTGCAAACCTAACTCACAAAATCTCCCAAAGCCTTCAGGTCTTAAAGGAAATCTAAGAAGTATGGGTTTGCACACTAAGACCTTTAAATGAAGAAAAAAAGAGATACAAGAGAGACCAGCTAGTTAGATTTCATACATTATGAAATTCTCCACTCCCCTCTAGGCTCTTTTGGTGCCCCTCACTCCAGCTGTCCCTGTCCCATCCCAGTTGGAGTGAGTGTGGCGGCTTCATCAGCAGCTCTAACTCCTGTGGGTTGTGGCAAAGCAAGATTAACCACTGCACGGTCTGGATGGCGGGAGAGGGGAGGTCTGTGCACCCTGGGCGGCATCTCCCAGCCAGCTGAGCTGGGCAGCTCCCTGCTGCCCCCTCTGTCTAGCCCCCATGCCCTGCTGCAGCCCCAGCACCCCACCACACAAACACAACACCCCCACCCATCCTCCATGTTACCTAAATCCAGGTGCTCAGCTGGGGCAGCTCCCATACTTATGCTTTTTTATCTTCTGCTGTCTTTTTGCCTGTATTTTGACTAGGTAAATTCATAGAATCAAACATATAGCCAAGCAATATTTTTAAGTTCAAAACATTTTTTTCCACAGAAATTAACACAGTTTGGGCTTGACTGCAACATTTTGCAAATATATACTGCTCCAGCAAATCGTCTTGGTCAAAAAGAAGAGTTCTGAGAATTTCAAATTTCTCAATGTTTCTTTTATTCCTTCCAGTTTGAAACAACATTTTGCTTACTGACAAAAACTTGTTAGAACATCTCTAAAACAAAAAGTGTCAAGTCAAGAAAAGGTCTTGTTTAATCGGAAACAAGTCTGGGCCAACCTAAAATCTTTTTGCTTTGGCTAGCAAACCATGCACTAGATATTCACACAGTTCTAATCAAAATTAGTTTTACAGCAGCAAGGGAATTAGTCATTAGCAATGAAAATTAACATCATCTATACCACAAAGCTGCACTATTCTCATGACTAAATCTCTACCAAATATGTTAAAGGCCATATTGCCATGACCTCCAGCTCAGCAGACTTTGGCTCCTTAGAATTAATAAGATTTGTCAGACACTATCTGCTATTGTTGGACATTCATCACAGCCCTCGGGGAGTCCTTCATTTCCTTTAAATCTGGCAAAACAAGTCCTACTACCCATAATTTATATGGTGATACATCAAGTTCTTCTTTCAGAAGATTCCAATTCACAGGGGCTTATAATCAATTCTGCATGAAGATTTGTGAAAATCCATTCTTTGAAAGAACTATTCACTGCAGGACTTCAAACTGATTCCAAGTTGTAAAAATATTAACTTTTGGAAATAACACAATGTTAACAGCTCTTCTAGTATCAGCTCCTAGAAATGATGTTAAAATAAGAATCCTATCATTCAAGTTTCTAGTCCTTACGTTTTGAGGAAATATGCATTAAAATGTTATTTCTGATCCCCTCTCCCTTCCTGCTAGACTCAAAAACTCACTTTCAAGAACAATAAGAAAGTATACATTTTAAATCTCATGGTTTTTAGCCATATGCATGTGGTTTCTTTGTTGTTGTTTTTTAAAAATGCTTAGGGTTGTAATATAGATCTTTTTAATTAAAGAGATATGCCTCAAGTTTTGCTTCCCAAAACCTTAGTCTTATGTCTCTAGATAAGAAAGGTTACATTTTCACTATGCTAAATTAATAAAGATCACTAGACAGGACTCAACTTGAATTTGAGTTAGCCTATTCCTTACCAAGATTAATCACAGATCCCCATTTAAAAAATTACCAGTCAAGTAGCACTTGTCACCTGTCATAGGAGCCCCAGGTCCTTATGATACTAGAGAGAGTATTGCAATGAGATGCAAGATGATTTTGACACTTAGAGTGAAGGCACATAAACCAAGCTCTGGAAAAAATTACCAGCGTATATGAAGAGACACCAAAGATCTTCATATTGATGATGCATGACTAGGGGAATAGCAATAGGAAAAAGAGTGACAGTAATAAGATAGATAAATCATAATATACTTGCCATAATTTAAGAGGGTAGAGGTATAAGATTATAGGAAATTAATTAGCCTGCCACATTTACAGAGCTGTATCTGACTACGTTTGAGGGTGGGATACTGTAGGAGTATTATACAAGGTTTATATTTAGAAGGTCTATTTACGATCCCCCTGCACTCTTGAACACTGATGGAAGCTGACATTTTTCAAGAGAAACAAAAGTAAGCAAGAGGGTAGTTCAGGATTGGTAGAGAGCCAAAAAACCTTTAACGCTAGGTATCTTGCTGGTTTCAAGTCTGAGCCAGCTAATAGCAACTGAAAGAGGATACTACTTCATTGCCCTTCTTGATATAAGAAAGCTACCATTGGACAGGATAAATTTGAAGCCATTCATATCCAAAAATTGTATTATGACTTCAAACCCAGTGTTTGGAATTAAATAAGGTATGCTGGATTTAAATGATTTTAAACACATACTTATAGGCTATGATGCCTGAAAAGTCTTATGCACTCACTTAGAAATTTGCAGGGCTGAGACTTCTCTTCACGTTCCATATTTTGTCTTCCTCTTCTCATTAGGCTGAAATGGTGAAACATGCCCTTCACCAGGCAAAATACCTACTGAAGTCAAAGAGTGCTTGCCCAGAAAATAGCTACAGTAATTACCGTAAGGTGTGCTGGTGAACACCATGAAAGGACTGCATGTTTCTAACACTAAACTGACTCTTTAGTAAGAGAGCTGCTTACAGAGATACTGCAACTGCAACTAGCCTTTTGTTGAGGTACACACTGACTGACTTTCTGATGGTTTTGCTAGTCTTTTCCTTCCTGCAACCTTGCTCCTCCTCTGAAGCTCCATGCAGGTCACTACATACAGGATCAATGCTTAGATTAGAAGGGTGTAATGTTACCTGAAGAGGTTTTAGAGGTGGACCCAAACCACATAGTGCAGATCCCAACTTCCCCCATATTCAAAGGTGTTCAAAAATCAGCCTTGAACTCATCTCTGATTTTAAATGGTACCAGAACAAAATAATCAAATCAATGATAGGAGTGGTGTATTTCCTGGAGTACCCAAGGGCTTTATTAGCCATTTGTATAATATGAGAAACTCAACACCACCTAGTACACAATAAAGGAAACAAAACTGCAAAAGCCTACAAAGTAGTGATGCCAATGGCACTTCCTCAAGCCAGACTCCCCCAAGCCCTATTTTTAAAAGCCCATAGTAAAAGCATTATTTTGTCACTGTTAAAACCCTCCAAAACCTTTTAAAAATCTAGATATGTAAAAGAAGAAGTACACAAGTGTCTATCAAGGACAACAAAGCAAGAAAAAGGAGGAAACAGCAAGTTGTAGACCACCATTAGTGGGCACTTGAATAGGGGCACTGTGCTTGACACAACTGTGACTTTGAACAAAACCCAAGTCAAACTGCTATTTGTCAAGTATAAAAATGCACAAAAGTTGTGAGAACATGGCCCTTCCGTAAAAATGTGTCAGGGACTTTTTGTACAACTAAGTCGAGCCCCCTGATGGATTGTTATCCCGTGAGCTCAGTATTGTACGTGGTAATAAAGAGACATCTGGTCACTTCTCTCTCTGAAAGCACATTCTGGCTCAGCGAGAATCACACAATCAATTCCATGTATTGTGCACAGACCAGACTGCGTTATTGCCACAGGATTTCCACTATTGATTTTTTTCCCTGTCCCAATCTGTTATTTGGTAGTTGTAACCAGGCTTCTTAAATAAAATACATCCAGCTTTGGTCTACCTTCAAAGTATTTTTATCCACACATTTGCAGAAGGATTAATATTGTAATATGCATAGCACACACTGAGTTGTCTGTAATCCCACTGAACTATTTCTTCAGGGTTTTCAAGCCAATAATTTCTCTTAAAAAAAAGACATTTTATTTGATCTATTATGGTACAAATACATGACACTGGGTTTGGAGAAGAGGTAATTCACTGTAAGAAGCTTCCCCAGATGAAGTGTATAGCATCTAAAAAGGGACTCAGATAAGCAATATGAAAGCAACAGAAGGTACTACAACAACTGAAGCATTAGAAAGCAAGTCACTATGTGGGTTCATGAACAGATAACCCTCCCTTTCTTTATGGATAAAGCAGTGGGCCGGGACATTTGCATTGTGGTAGCATGGCGTCAGTGTATGGGAAAGTTCTAATCTCTTTAATATACTTGCATGGCTCCCACAGCTACACCTGAGACTTCACAGAGGCCTCTGCCTCAGTTTGCTATCAATGGAATGGGAATAATAGCATTTCCCTATCTCAAAGTAGGGCTGTGACAGTAAATAAAGACTGTGATGTCTTGTGTAGCTGTAGGAGCCATGCAAATATATTAAAGAGGCTAAATAGAGACTTAAACTCAGGTGCCCCAGTTCATAGGTTATTTCCCAAATGCTGACTCACCTTTCCACTTTGAAACCCCAGGCATTATACATATCAAAGGCATGTTCAAGGACATGGCAGACTTATCAAAAGGTTTGTGAGATAATTTTAATGTATAAAAGCACCTTTCTTTTATAACAAAATAAGCGAACAAATTGGAACAAGTCCAGAATTAAGCAACTGAAGTGACAAGAGTTAAATGTGTGTGTGTGTTTACGTGTACATGTGCGCATGAGCAGTTTAGATCTAGAAAAGTTAAAGACTAACTGAGAAAATAACAGTCTTTTAATACATAAATGGCTGTTATAAGGAGGACAGTGGTAAATTGTCCTCTATGGCCACTGTCACCTTTTCAGTAAAAAGCTTTCTAACTATAACATGCAGAGATACAGTGAAACAGGCTACCAAGGTTGGTTGTTGGATCTCCTGCATTAGATATTTATTTAAAAAAAAGAGATATGTGCCTGGTGTAGTCTCAGTTTACATAATTCTGAATCAGTGCAGGGGATTAGATGAGGATCTAATTCAAGGTTTCCTGCAGCTCTGCATTTTCTGACAACACAGTTTTGAATAGTAAGAGTTTAGATGTTCAGAGAGTCCACAGATTTAGTTCTTCATATGAAAAGCATCAGGAGCAGCCCATGTTCTATACCACAGGTTTTTGTTATAAACTGTTTGGAGCAGTGCACAATTCACCTAACTCAGAACAGGAAGGCATTTAGGGAGGTTAGTTCTGGTTAAAAGTGGCCACTCAGTCTAACTTAGTTCACCCAGGTGGAGACCATACACCAGTTAGGTAGATCTAAGTGCAAACTATACAGAAGCTCAGGACAGTTAGATTGGTCTAAAAGCGGCTGACTTGATTTAAATTAACCCTTCCTCTGAGGTACACTCAACTTAGATCAAATTGGCCATTTTTAGACTGATCTAACTATCCTGAACTTCTGTACGGTTCCCAGCACAGCCCCAACAGAAGGCCTAGCTGCTGACTCCAGCCCCCAGCCCTGGAGCTGTGTTTTTCCTACCTGCTCCCTAGTACCAGATTATGTTTGGCGCCTCTCTCCCCAGCATTTTCCCCAGCCCACCAACCCCCCCACCCCCAATCTCACAAGCCTCTCCCAATGCTTGGAGATAAGCAACTATATCGGTGGGCAGAGGGACAAGCAGGATGAGGAGGGATGGTTCACTAGTGGGGATTGTTCATCTGGGGGTCAGGGGGCTAAAAATATCCCCTGGTCCCAGATGATGGAGAAGAGAACCCTCCATCCTCCCAAGCCCCCCCGCAAACCCTCCCAAATCCCCACCCCAGATCCCCCTTCTTGACTCCAACTGCCCTCCTAGGTTGCCCCATGGACTACACCTTCCCCTGATCCTCCCTGCAGATGTTGCCTACCCCCTGATCCTTCCTGTATACCTTCCTTCCTGCCCCCTAATCCCATGTGGACCTCCCCCAATTCCCACAGAACCTGCTTCTGCCCCGTCCCCTTAATTCCCCCCACTAGCCTCCCCATCTTGACTTACCTTAGGGAAGGTGGCCATTTTTAACTCAATCTAACCTCCTCAAAAGTCTGTATGCCACCATAGTGTCTATTGGTAAACTAAGTAACTCCTGTGGATGAGTCAAAGAGCTGTATTGTTGGGCTCGGGTCTCTAGAAAGAAGCATAACTTGGCTTCCTCAACTAGGGATGGAGTCGCTTTAACAAAAGGCCATAGTATACCATGACATTTTTCATCTCTCCCAACTATATCGTTGGTCCAATAAAATATAATCACTAAAAAAACTTGCTTCTGCCCACTAAAGAATCATTCTAGTGGCAAGGATGGGGAGAAATGGAAGAAGAAAAGCGGCATTAGTATTTGGGCAGCTGCCAATAAAATAACAATCATCTATTTTTCTCCACTTTAGTATGCTACAGAACCTAGTGCAGCCAACACTGGGAATATGTTATAAACACGGGCCTGTGGACTCACTGTAGTCAGTGCTTACCAAAACACCAAACTCGGTGCCTACCGCCCAGTGTGCACCAAGTAGCAAACCTTGTACCATGTTATCATGCCTCCTCTTGGTGGGGTGCAGAATGTGGAATGAAGAGCTATCAGGTGAGTGGGGAATTAAGGAGAAACAAGGAAACAGGGGAATAACATGTCTGTCAAATTTTCTACCATGGTTCAGGCTGTAGTGAAGACCATTATCAACTACAGCTTACAAGTTAGCAAGATCTCAGCATGTGTCTGACAATACCAAGTACATGTGCAAGACTTTCTCTGATGTGCTCTGAGGACTCATGCCCAATCCAGTTCATGTCACCTGCAATGAGCACATTCTGTCTTTAGTAAGTGACATCTGGTGTATGTAGTTACCTAATGTGGATAGCCCTATTTCCTTCTTCAAAAAAGCCTTCAAGCACTGTCCAGGCCGTAAGCTCCAGTACAAGGAATTCCTTGCGAGTCAAAGTAGGGACCCATTTTTGACTGTCACTGCCACAAGAGCCCATGTTCACCAGGTGAAATTCATCATCCAACCTGATCTGTTACCATGTTACCATGTCAGGAATATGCAGTACTACCACCAATTTATCTCTGAGGAACTGGAAATCACACCTAGCATGCTTAAGCTATGCGAACTCCAGGAAGAGGGAGATGTTGAAGATCAAGTGAAGTTTGTGGCAGAAAATGCCACCCCATTCATGGAGCTTCTAATGTGGTTTGAAGGCCAGCAGGCTATGATCCACATGCATGCAACAAACCGATAGATTTGACAAACTGGGTTGTCAAGCTCTCCTTGTGAAAACCAGTAAAGGCTGGTTCCAAGCAATGGCTGTGAAGTTGAACCAGTACTACAAGTACAACCAACCACTACCACCTCAGTTCAAACAACTCACCGCCTCTTTCCTTAGTGCTGTTCACATTTTTACCCCAATTGGGTACCTTTGCTTAGGTTTGACCCTCAGCTACTGATACCAATCCCGGGATGACAGAAAGAGCATGACAAGGAACATGCTGCTTACACAAACTTTGTCAGCATGCCAAATGCCTGGAACTGTGTTTTGGGAATCTGTTTCTGATTGGTTTCCACATCTGCACACCCTGGCAAAACACTACCTCACTATTCCAACCAACTCAGTGGATACTGAACATGCAGTCTAAGTATACAGACAACTGTTCACCCCACAGAGACAGAAGATGTCAGCAGAAACTGCCTGTGAATAATGCATGCTAGCATTTAACAGCTAACATGAATTGCCTGTCTCAAAGTTAGTACTGAGTATTGCTAAACTCCTTTTTACAATGTTAATAATAAAGTATAGTGGTGGCATTAGTTATAACTCATGGTGTGTACAGCTTCAATTTCATAAGACATTTCAATTTAGAATTTAATTGAATGCTTAGATTACTTAACACATCAATTAATGGCTTCTACCAGCTTATCAGGGTAGTTATGCTGTGGTTTTGGTCCCTTGGCCAATCAGTGGCAACGGGAGGGACCACCATGAAAAGACTGTGAAAGACCGGTGCCATGATCCAGCCACGAATTTTGGATTCTTCAGCCATGATGTAGGTAGACCACTAAACATATGACAGCAAGGCTCTCTTAGAATATCTGAAACAAAATGGTAGAAACTGCTGGCACATAACATTACAAAAATTGGTAAAGTTACCAGTATGGTCGAGGGGGCACACTACAGTTTAGCCACAATTGCCTTCAACATTCCCCAGTTAAGTTTTTGCTCAGGCAGTGCAAGGACTGCATTGGAGGCTACTGGCTTTGGATTCCTTTATCTTCTATTTAATACATTTCTACCCTTCCCCTTTCCTTAGTTTTCCTTCCTGTTTCAAAAAGCCCCAAATTCATTGTTAAACTGAATCACGTGCCAGTTTATAAGAGATACAGCTCTGGAAGCTGTCACAGTGGTTGTTGGTGGCAGTGATCCCACATCCTTTTAATCATATTTAGGAAATTGGCCTCTGTGTCACTAACAAAAATTAAAGCTTTGCTTGACAGAGCCTATAACTAAGAGAGTAATAAAAAGGAATCTAAATGAGTGTGTGGACCATTTAATGTACCATTAAAGTGAATGGTAACAGAGGCCAAAGATTTGCCTCAGGCATAGGTCCTGCTTCCAATCCTAGAAATTTCCTCCCAAGGTGCACAGCTACAAGTGTGCAATAAACACAGTGGCAGTTGAGTGACTGCCCTGCAGTACAGCAATACCACAGGCACCTTCACTTCAAAGCTGTTATAACTGTCAGAGTGCAAACTTAGCCATTACAGAGGAGCTTTAAGACAAAGACAGAAAAAGGCAACTCATCTGCAGGTGGTATCTACCATTTGTCTCAGCTCTAAAACAGACATGAATGTAGAAATGGTCCACACTACAACATTTAGATTTGGGTTTAGGTACTTAGCACCATAAAACTATCATGACAAGGTTTTGTTTCTGCCTAACCTAAGCAATCAGAGTCCACCCTGTTCCCAGCATAGCCTTTATAAAGTACAACTTACGAGAAAGGCTTTGTAGAATTTACAACTAATTGTTTTCACCGGGACCAGCAGAGCTCAAAAATCTGTGCCCATCAAGTCTGCGATAGCCACCAATCCCATGCACCAACTTGAAACATTTCGGTACTAGCACTGTTGTACCTTGCTCCACCAGTGAATAAAGGGTTTTTTTAAAGGAATGCAAACAAAGCACCTCCAGAGGGAGGAAAAAGAAAAAATAATAAAAACATGCAGAGACAGGACAGTTATTACCTGACACTCCAATACATACAAACCAGCTCCTACAAAGCACTTGCATTCCTAAAATTCCTTAATGAACGCTTAGAGTCTTTCAAGTGTGAGGTTCCGCCTTTATTTCCCCTTCCAGAGCCCACCTCTTTCTTTAACACACCTTTCCTCATACTGACAGAGTCTGCTTTATATAGGACCACAGGCTCCTTTTCTTCCCAGCATGTTTTGCTAAAAGGGCTTAGTGATTAGCTGCTACTTTGTTGTTATGCCATATCAGCACTCCAAATTCACTATTCAGAGAAGCAGTCTTCTAAGAATCAGCATCTTTACCCTGGAACCCAACAATCCCAGTATGGCGACACAGGGAGTCCTTGTCTGCAGACTTCATCTTTTGATGGCTCTAACTAACAAATATGGCTCTTATTTTCCACTAAATGTATGCCTACCTTCACCTCCATCACTGTTACTGTGAGGTCGTTTGGTAGTAGTACTAATGATGGCGCAGTAACAGCAGCACTGCAGGGGCATGTGTAGACACACCCAGTAAGGGTTTTTGGATAGATGTCTATACATGCAGAGATTAGGGAGAAGATTTGCTCCCAGGCTCCTGCAGCCCTGCAATGGGCCTCTGCCACCACCAGAAAGAGCTCTAGGCTCCTCCTGGGTATTAGTGCAGGGGCTGGCAGGGAGCACTGGACCAGGAGGGGTCGCCTGCTGCTGGTGTCAGGAAAATGTCCCCCAGCCCCAGCAGCAGGGAACTCCTGGCCCTGGCTCCCTAGTCAGGGACAGAGGGCTTGGAAAGAGCTGTAGGGGAGGGGCAGGACCCAGCCCCCTGCCCCAATCCATTGGTGGGGTAGCTAGTAAGGGACTTGAACTTACCACACCCATTCAGCTCTTTCCAAGCCCTGTGCCTCAATCACAAAATCCTGTCCTCTCCCCCCTCCCCCCAGCTCTGTGCTCCCAGAGCTGTGGTGGGGGAAGGGAGGAGGGAGAGGGGGAGAGAGAGGGGGAGTGGGGGGAGATGACTGGCTCCCCTACCCCTACCAGCAGAGAACTTGCAGCACCAGCTTCATGGTCATAGGGTTGGGAAACCCTTATCTCCCAACAGCAATTCCATGAACACTGGGCTGATGCTGGAAGATGCTTATCTCCCAGCCTGAGCTCCAGGGTCACAGGGCTCGGGCTGAGAGACCCTTACCTCCCAGCAGTGGCTCCATGACTGTGGGGCTGCTGCTGGGAGATAGGAGTCTCCCAGCCCAAGCCCCCAACTGCAGAGATCAGGCTAGGAGATAGGAGTCTCCCAGCTCCTGCTCCCCAGTTGTAAACTGGGAGTAGGGGGTTTGGAGCTCCCTGCTGCTGGGACAGGGGGGACATAGTCCCCACACCAGCTTCTCTGGCAGAGACTGCCCCAGCAGCAGCCAGCTCTAAGGGGCAGAGAGCTATCTCCTGCTCCTGGTTGATGACTGACCAGAAGCAAATTTTGCTCCTGGTCAGGCATCTACACAAGCGCTATGGTGCCATTACTACTCTTGAATAAATTTGCTACTTGCATTTGTAGGTAGCAAATTTATTCAGTATTAGGTAAGTTTGCTGTGAAGTAAGCATGTGCATATGTAGACACACATGCTTACTTCACAGTAAACTATGCTAATGCAAAGTTAAGCATCTTGTGTAGACTTGTCCACTGACTCCCTATCAAACAGTCTTTCTATTGTCCTGGGAAAATGAGGTTAAATTGATCTAGGCAAGCTCTCTTCTGAAGGCAACTGCTTTACCTAGATCCATTGCTACAATACTTGACTGCCTGGGTATAAAAGTGATACATCCACTTCGTGCTCAACATTATGTGGAGGGCAGTCCACACAGCTCTGCCTGTAGAAACAGCAGGGACCGTTTGGCCTAGGTTCAGATAATATATTCACTAGGCCTGTGCAAGTAGGCAGCTATTTGATCTGGCTTCAGATCTGGCCACTTCAGATGCCAGGGATCCGATACAGTGCTCCGGATTGGTTTCCCGCTTTGATCCGGCCGAAGCAGCTCTGAAGCTTCAGAGTTGCCTCAGAGATCTGACCATAGGGTATAATGGGGAATCAATGAAATATCTATAACTTTGTTTTCTGTCTGATTTTGATGAAACTTGCAGGAATGGCAGCTGAGAGCATGAAGCCTGCCAAGTTTCAAGAAGATCCATGCAGGGGTTTGGGGGGAACTGCATCCCAAATTATTGAAAACTAAACT
>NW_017729031.1:87680713-87680965 GCF_001723915.1 Gavialis gangeticus
TATCTTTATAAATCTTGGTAGGCTTCATGCTCTCAGCAGAGGCTACCACCCCTGCAATTTTCATCCGAATCAGACAAAAAACAACAAAGTTATAGATATTTCATTGATCCCCCATTATACCCTATGACCGGATCTCCAAAGTGGCTCTGAAGCTTTCCAAAGCAGTTCGGAAGCTCTGATCCACTTTGGAAAGCCTAACAAAGCCAGCACTTTGATCCGAACATGCTGCTTTGGACACCAAAGCGTCTGAAG
>NW_017729031.1:87685965-87700338 GCF_001723915.1 Gavialis gangeticus
ATGACATGGGTGACACTGTGTGTGTTAAGGCACAGCAAGGTAAAAGCTGCAGGGATGGTAGCCCCTGCTGCAGCCACAAAGCCTGCCAGCTGTCAAGGAGATAGGTACAGGGGCTTCTGAGTTCTGGAGCCCTGCACCTCTAGCTGCTGACAGGCAAAATTCATGACATGGGTGTTTCTGCAACTGTGTCTGTCTTGGGGCGGAAACTACTGCAGGCCTGACTGCTAAGCTACTGTGTTACCAGTTACCAATCAATCATGATTCACTCAGGGACCAATTCAATACACAGTAGCTAGCTACTAGTAGCTACTAGATAATTAGTTAATTAGCAACGATTAACACTTACAAAACCACAGACTAAGGAGAGGAAATAATCAATACAGACAATTAACTGCGCCAAGAAAGAGACAGTCAGTCTCACAAGCACCCATGTCATGAATTTAGCCTTTCCGCAGCTAGGGGTGCAGGGCCCCAGAAGCCCTGCACCAATCTCCTTGACAGCTGGCAGGCTTCATGGCTTCAACAGGGGCTACCATCCCTGCAGCTGTCACCCTGCTGCACCTTAACACACACAGTGTCACCCACGTCACGAGTTTTGCTTGTCCGCAGCTTGAGGTACAGTTCTTCCCAAACTCCTGTACCTATCACCTTGAAACCTGGCAGACTTTGTGGATTCAGCAGGGGCCATCACCCCTGCAGTTTTCACCCCCCTGTGGTGTAACACACACACATGATATGCGTTTTGCTTTCAAGAATTTGGGGTGCAGTTCCCCCCAAACTCCTCCACCTATCTTTATAAATCTTGGTAGGCTTCATGCTCTCAGCAGAGGCTACCACCCCTGCAATTTTCATCCGAATCAGACAAAAAACAACAAAGTTATAGATATTTCATTGATCCCCCATTATACCCTATGACCGGATCTCCAAAGTGGCTCTGAAGCTTTCCAAAGCAGTTCGGAAGCTCTGATCCACTTTGGAAAGCCTAACAAAGCCAGCACTTTGATCCGAACATGCTGCTTTGGACACCAAAGCGTCTGAAGCTTCTCCGGATCCAAAGCACGGTCTGAAGCCTCACACAGCCCTAATATTCACCAAAAGCAAAATGCATGGCATTATGGGTTAAATGTCCTTATGGTATATACACTCACATTTTCCTTTGAGCATTAAGAGCTACAAATCATATAGTTAAAGCAGCCCTTTTACCATTAACCTGAATGATCCAGATCTGGTTGCTATTGAATAAACAGCTGTCAAAAAGAGATCATGGGCTTAGCATCATTCATGCAAATGCTGAAAAATGCCTCTAAACTGGTTTCATATGCTACCCACTGAAAAAACTACAGACAGTACAGCCATTCATCTCAGTCTGCCACAAAGCAGGTTCTGGGTGTGCTGTAAATTTTACACTTTGTTTACTTTTCAGAGTTAGATAATTAAATGTGATAGTATTTCAGCAGGTCTAGTGAGTAAACAGCAAGGAAAGACATGCCTTGGACTGTCAACACACAGAGTACCTATTCATGGGAATAACTCAGTGCAATATTTTCAATTTCATTTCTCTTTAATCACACTCAGGCACCAGACTATGCTTGGGGAGTGATGACATTACGGTGCTGTCTTTCAAGTGAATAGGAAAAAAAATTGCAGGAGGGAAAAGAAAGAGAAGTTCATGAATAACTACTTGTTAAGTTTACTGAGCTGGAACTTGTTTCATGGACTTCCTGTAATGAGTCCTGCAGACTTTCTGAGGCCTATGAGTCACTGCTGGGCTCCATGCTGAAAGGTGCTGAGTTCCAGCAGCTCCCAAGGATAACTGACAATTTATGGGTGCTTTGCTCCATAAGCAAACACCCCCCACCAGCTGTCTGCCTATCACCAACTGGCAAACTGGGCTGGCATGATATGCACTTGCAGCATGTAGCTCTATCTGCTGTTCTCCTATGACACCAAAGTGGGTATCAAACTCTAGCAATGCTCTTTATCCATGAAAAACCAGGCAAGACCTTCAGGTAAACATGCCTACTGTGGAGTTATCAGAGTCCTGCTCCTCCACACCCACTGACAGGACTATACTAGAGGGACAGTAATAAGGATCAGGCAAACCCTGCAGGATGGCCAGATTACAACCCTCACTGTAGCTGCACATGTCTGTCTCTCCCCCTCATACTACATGGTGTCAGAAGTTCTTATAATCCAGGAGCAGCATGAATGGCGTGTGCCCCCAGCAGCTGGGGGGGCACGGCTGCGCTGGCAGCAGCGGGAGCGCAGCGGTGGCGGTGGTGAGCAGGAAGCTCCTGCAGACGCCACAAGCACTGCCAGCGGTGGGGGGTGGCAAGTGCCGACCAGGGGTTGGTGGCCACCTGCAGGCACTGCTGGCAGTGTCAGCAGTAGCCAGCATGGACTGCTGCCTGCAGACGCCACCGGCAGTGTCAGCAGTGGGGTGGCAAACTGGCGTTGGCGGTGCCTTTTTGCAGGGGGTGCACCACCAGAGCTGCGGACACTCTATCCAGAGCGCCCGTTAGGCAGCCACCACACAAGAAGAAATAGTTTCAAAGACAGATGTTAAAATATATATTGACCATGCTCTGACCGCAATGCCAGCATCTTCCACTCCAGCAAATCAAAAAGAACAATGCTTGTCAGAAGCCGGTTCATTTCTCTCAGAATGCATGGGGCCACAGGAGGCAGCTTCTAAAAGACCTAAAACTGTATGGGCAAGACTGAAATGATTTATGCAGTGCAGATGGTCTACTTCTTGAAGGAAGGTGCATTGCGATCACTCAGGTGCTTCAAGAAAGAGAAGCTCTCAAAGATCCGTGGGACACACCAACGTATAAACAAATACAGAGCAAGACCATTGCAATCTATGTCGTGGCCCAGGTTGAGTAAGCAAATTCAAAATATTACAGAAAGCTGTGAGAAATATAACAAAGAAAAAAAAAGACAGTGCCCCAAACCTTTACATTTTATAAAGATACAAGACAGATCTTGACAGCAGGTAACAACTGATTTTTTTTTCTGGAAAGGACATGTGGTTTTGTAGTCTATTAGTTTTCCAGATATATTGACCTTAGTCTACTTACACAGAACTCATTGGCACAGGTCATCCAAAAATTGCAATTCATATCTGCAAGACAAAGAGTTCCTGAAGTCCTAAACCAGAGCTGGTTCACAGAGTAAGTCTTTTTCTAACAAGTACTGAAAAATTTCTGCTTGACTTCTGTTCCTGAATTCGTTTTTTAAAATGAAACGCAAAATGAAACCCAATGAACTAAACATTTTTGTAATTTTCTCTAGCCCATCTCACTTCTCTAGCTCATCAGACAAAGGACCTCCATGTACCTCCAACTTATTCTTACAGTTGCAGAGAACTTTGGTTTTAAAAATTGTACTAGAAGTTTTCACTATCTCCAGAGCAACAGAGAAGCTGAGGCAGTAGCACAGACTCTGAAACAGCTTCTGCATAAATCAAGAGATCCCTGTCTAGCACTCCTGACATCCATCTACGTCATTTGCATAGGGACATTTTCCAGATCAGCTGCTTATGAGAAGATGACTTAGGACGCTATTCCTATGGCACCAATACAGCTTAAACCTAGATGGCACAATCTGAAAGAATTTAAGAAATTAAATGCTGAACTACAACTTCAGCAGCAAAAAAAGATATTCAACGCTCTATGTACAGCAAAGCCACTATCAAAGGGGCTACCTGGGGACAAGAGTTTGGCTCAAAAGTTCCCAAACATTTAGAACTGTTCAAAACATGGCAAACACGGTGAGATCCTACTTAGTGGAGGCTCCAAAAGGCCTTCTCTGGCAGAATAAGGTTCATCCTCAATATTTTCCACCTAGGCAAATAGAGGATCAGACCTCTGCACGGACAGGATAGGAAAATGAAAATGAGTCGCCTCCTCAAGGAAGGCTGCTGGAAAGCTCAGTTAGAGAGGCAAGCTCTAGAACACAAGAAGACAACAGATCACCTCAAACTTTATAGTTACATATGCATATATTGCTAGGTTGGTATAGCAATGGTAAATAGTTTTAGGAATTACAATTTATTGTTACTCCTGTATAATGAGCTGTAATCTAATCTAATCTAATCTTGCTATTTGTAAAGAAAGGGAAATATGGCATGATTATCATAGAGTCCTTGTCCTCCACACCCACTAGAGACGACTCAAAGGCTGTGCTAGGGGGATAATGATAGAGGTTGGACAGCGCCTTGCAGGGGAGCCAAATTACAACCACACTATAGCTGTGTGTGTCTCAACTCTACACTTGCACCCATCTTGAGACCTTTTCAGTTACTGTTTCTCCTGTTTCTCCCCCATGCAGCTGACCAAGGAATTTGGGTTTGTGGTGAAGGCACAAGGCTGGAACCTTGCAGATGGAAATTTAATCCCTTGCTCCACCATTATTTCCCTGTGCAATCATACTTGGGTGGAACTTACCTGGAGAAACAGTGTCCATAACAAACTGCATATTTTGCATTCTCTCTACCCAACCTTTATCAACTAAAACTGGATGCTCTTTAGGGCAGGAACAGTTTCTTACTTTGTATTTGCAGAGCACCAGAACAGTGGGGGTCTGATTGGAGAAGTGATGACTTATAAATCCCAGCAGACACCATTTTTTATCCCCTTCCTTTGCCAGATTACATGCTTGAAGCCCCTTCACTGTTCTTCATTTGATTCCTTTTCTTCCCAGTTAAAGTATCTCTGTCCTTGCACAGTTATAAATATTATCCTGAAAAAAACCGAGAAACCGAAGTAACATTATTATTCAAAAGTAATATTATTATTTACTTATTCTGTACCCTAGAAACCAGCTGGCAGGTCAGAGGGGTCTGAAGAACTAAGGAATCCTAACTGATATGACACCAAAAAAAGATTCAAGTCTATTTTTGCAGGAGAGCAATTTAAAAATCTCCTGTGTCCATTCTAAGTCACAAGAAATTTGAGTTTTGGATTTCAGTGTCACACTTTATTTAACTACAAAATAGAAGCTAATGGGATGAAATGGCTTATTAATTGCACTATTGGGTCGGCAATGCTGAATGCTTCTAAAAAACAATGTTTAGAACCTCGTAAACCTGATTTTATCCTTCTGTCTCTTGGCAGGACTGGCACTTTTGTCTATCTGGGTAAGTATATTTCTGGCCCCCATTCCAATAGCATCTGAGCACTTCAATAATAGATTTATTTTCATGATACCACAATAGGCACTGCAGTGCTACTATCCCCATGGTTTGAATGAGAGAATTAAGGTACAGAGAGACTATGCAACTTGACCAACATCACAGAATCCTGGAGAAGCAGGATATTGAACCCAGCCTTTTCCTATGGCATAGGTTATTCTCCCTATGGCATAGGTTATTCTCCAAACTACTGGATCATCCTTTCCCTTGCAGAGTTCACCTCTCTCTAGCACTTCTTGCACCACAGCAACATACTGGATAGAAAGAACCAAGACCTGCAGGAAAAAGCAGGATGTTCCTGTTTTTATGATGGCGAGGGGAGAGGAAGAGGGGAGGGTGGGGGAGAGATGAGCTAGAGGGGGGAGAGAGAGATGGGCTAGAGAAAATTACAAAAATGTTTAGTTCATTGAGTTTCATTTTTAAAAACAAATCCAGGAATAAAACTTAAGCAGAAATTTTTCAGTACTTGTTAGAAAAAGACTTGCCATCTAAGCCAGCTCTGGTAATAACTATCTTACTGACCTATGCACACATACTATTCAGCTAATCACATTGTTTTTATAACAGCTGTTATCTAGACTGTGTGGTGAATTGCTTCAGATGAATGTCATATTCACTTCTGTGCTGCAGAGTGGATATCTGATGATTTTACTGGATGAAGCACGTGAAATTGTATACCTGTTTGCATTACAGACCCAATCTATGGCAGCTCTCCTCTGGGAGCCCTGTGAAAATGAGCTTTTGCACTGCAGAAGGCTATCCCCATGAACTCTATTTAAAATAAATAACTCAGAGGAAGTAGCATATTGATAGTCTAATTCACCCCAGTGTCCAAAAATATGTTTTTGCTCCATGACTTGATTAACCCAGGTATCAAAATATCAGTGACACATCAAGTTAGCGATAACCCAATGAACTGCTAGAGGAGGAGTGAAAAACTTTCCCCCTCCTCTTCCGTTTGCAAAAGAGAAAAAATACTCACATAATAGGGAAAGTTAACGATCACACAGGAATGCATGGAGCATCTTAAATGTTGCTGTTCAAATCTCTCATCTGGAATTCATTAAATATTAATATTATTAAGCTGTGGGGAGTTAACAAAAGACATATTCATAGGAGGCATGACAGTATTAAAGTGCTTGCTACCTGGATCTACAAAGAGGACAAACGTCATTTGTATAAGTAAAATTACTGCACTTGAAGACCAGCATTTCTGGTGAAGAGATGTCATTCCCATGAGCATCATCACCTAGAAATACTGTTCTACAAATACAGTTACATACATACGGATTGCTCCCTAAAGGGAGGGTATTTTTGCCTCTTCTCCACAAACTCTTTAGCATTAGGACAAATGCAAAACATCTGCATTTTACTACAAATTGCAGAGAACCAAAAACTCATCCATAGAGCAGAGAGAAATCAACCTCAAGGTGCTTGCTTTCCTAGTTGCAGGGTTCTCCTGTCTTCACTTTATTAATAAAGTAATCAAGTCTGCTGAAAACCATGAGAGTTTCCCCAAACCCCCTGGTTGGGAATACTTCATAGTAGTTTGAGGATTTGTTTGGAGTTTTATGTCAGTAAAACTGCTGATACAAAACTCCCAGCTGCTAATGCCCACAAAGGACTTCAAGCTACATTTTGTTTAAAGTTATATTCAAAATTTTAAACCTCAATAGAAAGCGAGTGTTGCTAAGACATTTCTAAGCTCCCTTTTAGATATGGTCTGCAGTCTGGTGGAAAATATGGAATCCTATTTGCATATTCAATATAATTGTTACCAATACAATTATGTATATTTGGGAATGCAACAAGTTTCTTCCACTCCTAGCTGCTACAGCTCTGAAAGACAGCAGGTACGTTTCTATATCTAGCTTCTCAAAACTATTTGCCGAGATCTACTTTCCCTGCTTGTCCCATGGGATTAATTAAATACAGGAGCTATCTAGCAAGAATCCAAGTGTCTTTCAAGAACCACTGAGTGAAACTGTTGCTAACTCTCTACCACAATCATCTCTGGTAAACTCCCAGGATAGGATTTCAGTCATAAATGCTGTAGGAGTGGACCACACATATTAAGGCTGAGGGAAAAAACACATGTAGGGATCATGGAAGTCTTGGGGCAAGTAAATTACTGTTAATTGTGAAACCTTTGATTGTAAGAGAGACCAGATGGCCAGTCATATGTTTTGTATTATAAAATTAAACAGGATAAATAAAAACAGGGTTTCCTCAGCATGCCTCTTGATCTAGTTCAGGAATATATTCTTAACACCTTACTTGGCTACAGGTTTAGTCAGATATTCTTTCTTTCTTTTCTAGTTCTTCTTGGGCCAAATTCTGTGCTGATCTACACTCTGTGATTAGAGGCATGGGAAGATTTCCAAAGGTGGTGTTTAAAAGACAGTTTACTTTGGAGAGGTGATCAATAAAGAGTTACATCAAAGAGTTATGAAATACATGCAAACGAAGAGTGCACCTTTTTACTGTCTTACAACCCAAGATGAAGGGGATGGAAATTGTAAAACAACACATTTGAAACCAGTGAATTAGACTCATTTTCTATACAATGTGCAACTACCCTGTGGGACACCTTACTACACAAACCTATTGAAGCCAAGAGTTTGGCACATTTTTAAAAGAAGGATTTCAGGCTAGAGTTGACTGCCTGCTGATGGGATTACTGTAGTTAGGTATTTAAACAGATGTCAGACTTTGAACATCTCAGGCAATGCTTAGAGTGAGACATATGCTTAAAAACTTTGCTGAATGAAACCAAGATTTCTAAGCAGTTCTCTTAATGACAGATGCACCACATAGATATGTAAATCTGGTTAAAATATAGCTGAGAATTGTACTGTCACTAAGAGGGGATTGTCATTTAACAAGTACACTTGCGGGGCATGGCATTCACTTTTTCCTTTATGCAACATTCAGTTTTCAAGAGTTCTCTGGTACTGAAACTCAGTCACCTCCTTCCTTCCAATTTCCATGTTGGACAAAGAATGTTTTGGCAGTTTCAGTTTTGTCTCTTAGGATTACTAATCATAAACACAGAACAGGCCAGGCCTGTCCCTGCAAGGTGCTAATTACTCCTATTTCCTGTTGGCTTACGCCAATTCAGGGGCTAGTAGAAGTGAAACAAGGGCTTGCTGGAAAACACACATAGACAGAATTGGCTCAAGATGGGAGTTCTGCAAATCGGTTCAGAAAAGGGCAGGTCCAGTAATCACAGGTTCGTATAATCAACTGCTAAGCCTACTACTGCGATCAGCTGTCGTTTATGCTTTACCAGGAGGTTAGAGGGCAGCCAAAAAACAACCACCTAGAGTCCATTCTGCTTCTATATGCACACATACCCATCACAACCTATAATCTCACAGCTGAAATTGGAATGTCACATGTCTATTTACAAGCTTTTATCATAGATAATTCCAGAATTCACTTGCTTAAAGCAAACAGATTATATATGTATTGAGGCATACATCACCTATTGTGCTGTTCCCTTTGTATGAATGTCCATAGTATAGTGTTTCCAAATACGTTTTGAATGTATTGGTTATATTCAACTTCTCATTCCCTGTTAGCTGATGCAAAAGAGTGAGAGTCCCAAGCAGCTATGTACAGTCAACTAGATCTTCAACTCATGGAAACTAGAATAGCAATCTGAAATTAGCCTTGAATGCCTCTGTCTTTCTCTTACTGAATTAGCATCCTCTTACACAGGTGGCTCACTGACCCATACCCAAAACCAGGGGTTCTTGTTTGCATCCTCTATTCTAGGCAATAGGGGCAGACAGAAGAAGAAAAGGTAGGAATAGGAGGAAAGGAGGAGTCATTGTCCCTGCCCTGGCAGGAGGCAGCCCCCCAGAGACCTATAAGAGATGGAGGCAGAAACATCTATACCAGTCAGTGGCAACACATAGGGAGGTGCACGTGCACCCCCTGAGAGTGCTGGTGCACCCCCCTGATCAGCCACACCTGCTGCTTAGGCAATGGGCGGGGGGGCAGGTGGGAGCGCCGGTGCCCCCCCTGCAAGCACCAGCTGATGGCCACAGCCACTCCTAGAACCCACTGCAGCAATCAGCTGCAATGATTGGCTGCAGGGGAACTCCCTTGTGGTGGCGGGGGCACTCCCCACAGCGAGATTGGCTGCAGGGGACCTCCCCACCGGCAGCGAGATTGGTAGCATGGGGGGCACATGCCCCCCCGAGTAAGGCGGCACCAGTTGCCCATGATACCAGTGATTCTCCCCTAGGATGCTGCAGTTAAGAGGATCACTGTAGGATCACTCCAGTCATTCCTTCTCCCCCTGTAGTAGTAAGGATTAACTCCCTCTCCCCCTGCTCCTTGGGGCAGTGTTGAGGCTTTCCTGCCCTTTTGCAAACAGCTCTTGCAGGCTGGAACTCAGCCACTCCTGCAGGATGCTGCACATGGAGGCATGGAGGCTGCTTGGACTGATGGCAGCAGCTCTCATACTCCCCTCCCCACTGCCAATACACCTGCCTACAAACACCACACTCAGGCCCATCCCCCCAACCCTTAACCCCCCCCTCACTAACCCCACATCCAGTCATATACTGTTATATTTATTTTAATTTATTTTTTTTTAAGAAAGCAATTAATTTTGCATACTGTTGTTGAGTTTGTTGAGGGCTAGGGGGATGCAGTGGGGGGAAAAGGGGGCACCAGCAGGTCTAGGAAGGCTGTGGGAGCAGGGACTGAAGGGCACCATCAGGGCTGGGGGGGGCCCTTTAATTTTAATCAAGGATTTTGAGGGGGTTATCAGAGAATTTGCAATTTTTTATCAGAGAAAACCAGGATCCCTGGATATCATCCACAGGAAGGGGTCAGTTGACCATTTTGAGTCGGGGGAGAGGTTACAATAAAGGCTTAATAAGGATAAAGAGTCTTCCTGCTTCTTCCTAGGATCCAGAATAACACCCCACACACACACACTCAGTGCAGTACAGGCTGTTTTCTGCCAGCTGCCCTTCTTCCTTCCCAACCTGCTTTCAAGCAGATAAGCGCTATACTAAATCAATTAGGCTTTGAAAAGGGATGCCACCCAATTTGCAAAAGTTATGGAGGGGTGCCTTAAGTCTAAAAAGGTTGACAACCACTGGTCTGTACTCATTAGAGCAGAGTCCTCTTTCAAAACTAGACTAGAACCCAAGGTTCCTCTGTCCCAACATTCCTCTGTAAATAGCCCCAATGCCCACCAGTAAAGTGGGACTTTTCTCAACCTAGTGGCTGGCCCACCTAAAGGATAACAACCTACTATTATTACCAGTTGTTGTTAACTCAAGTGGTTGAAATCTGTTCTGTGGTTTTGAAAATTATATTCCTGCTTTTGACCCCCCAAATGACTAAAAGATGGCTCCACATAAAATAATTTCTTACTAGGTTTGCATTTTTCAAAAATTAGGAAGTTACATCCAAAAAAATCAGTAACATCTGGATCAAGATGTAACCATGTTAAAAGATCATTAGGCTTGCAAAAAAAATATCAAGCACCAAAAGTTTTGGAATGTAAGGCCATCTTAATTCATCCCTGTTGTATATATGCATTATGTTATATGTTCAGTTATATAAATACATACTATTTCTCCTCCTGAGAACTCTACATCTTATCATAGTAATCTGATCTTTCTTTTACGTTGGCTTTACACTACTCTGACTCCATTCACTCCAATGGAATTACTTTAGATTTGCACAACCATGGGAAAGGAAGTAGACTGAGGGTGTTTAATGTTGGTTATTACGCTGACCATCCCCACTATGAAGAACCTACCCTACAAAATAATATAATCTGATTATCTCCATTCATATAGTCTAGTGGTTGGCACGTGGGATGGGGAGGGGGCTGGGAGTCACAGCTCCTAGATTTCATGGAGAGATCTGGGATTGATCTGCTGCACAACCAAGCCATCATAGCTGTTTATTCATGTGTAAAACTGTCATAAAATCATAACCCCTCCCTCTCTCTGGAACATGAAAGAAGTTGATTTTTACATATTTGTAAACCTCTTTGAGCTCAGCTAAGGATAGGCAACATGAATTGAAATAAAAATTCCCCAAGCGCCAAACTGGAGCATGCCCAGTGTTGATTAGATCTTTAGGGAATTTAGCAGCAAAACTCTAACAAACTGTTAACTGTATACTTCAGTTTATTTAATGGGTTATAACTGCACCAGATTCGGGTGGATTTTCATGAGACCAGACATTAAAAAACAAGTCTCTGACAAAGGCCAAGCTCCTGAAAAATTTCTGGTTCCTGTTCCAAAACAAGAAGGTACTAAAAGAAAGAGTCATCAGGATTTTGTCACACACAAAAAAATTATTGTTCTTGGCTTTGTTCTGCAAAAATGGCTGCACCATTTTGGCTGCAACTTTCTAAAAATAAGATGGAGTCTGAGGCAGAAATCTAGCATGGAAAACTTCAGCCTAAGCAATTCAACTTTGATTTGATACAAGCAAGTGAAAACAGCATTTTATGGAGGGAAGCTCTGCGCATACTTAATAAAATGCAGAACTCTCAATCTCTTATAATAATACATCTAAAAGACTAGCTTCTGAACCAAGCAGTCAGATGCTGTGAACTGGACTTTGTGCAAAGTACTTTTAGTACTTATAGAGTAAAGAGAAACAGACATTAGGTCACAATTCAGAAACATTTAGATTAGTGTAATGTATATTATACTGTAATTATATTTGTCTGGGTGTAATTGGCATCATATTAGTGTAAAAAAAGGCATGGGCAGAAGAAGCATACCCATGAATTGGGGGAATTTCACATAATCCAGTGAGAAACTATCCCTTAAAGAATCAGGAGCAAAAATTGACATGTATTAGTGGGTGTGTCTACACATACACTTGATATGGGAGCAGTTTATTCACGAGTAAACTACTTGCGAGAGAAGGATCTCCCAGCCTGGGTCCCCTCGTGGCATTTGGACTGGGAGCTAAGGATCTCCCAGCAGCAGCCCCACGATTGCAAAGTGGAGCCTGGAAACTCCCTGCTGCCAGGACAGGAGGACATTGTCCCCCACCCCAGCAGTGGGCACTCCCAAGGGCAGGAAGCACTCTCCTGCCTCCTGCTGTCCAGCTGACCGGGAGCACTTTTGCTCCCAGTCAGGGGTCTACACATGCACTACTGTGCAGTTACTAATCTCAAGCAAATTTGCTACTTGCATTTGCAGGTAGCAAATTTACTCATGATTAGAGCCAATTACTATGCAGTAATCTACATGTGTAGACACAGATGCTTACTGTGCAGTAATTAGCTCTACTGCACAGCAAAGTGTCTCATGTACACACGCCCAGTTATACCTAGTTCATCTGTCTCCATCCACTTTAGGGTAAGCTAGGGTTGCTAAAAGTCACTAAGCTATTATCTGCTGCTGTACCACCTATTGCTCCAGCCCCATACTTACCTCCTACTGTATGCCACTGTTCTGGAATAGCTGCATTTCTCTCCAGTCCAGTTTCTGTTGTAATCCACACTGGTGCACACACTGATGGGTATGTATTCCTCTATCCGTGGCCTCAGTCTTCAAAGGCAGCCTGATTGCATTAGCTGATAAACTCAGTTCAGAGGATTCTACAGTGTAGACTCACAGAGTCAGGCCCAGCTGGAACATAGTTCCACTGACTTCACCGATGTTGCATCCATTTATACCAAATGGAGAATTGACCCATCAGGTTTCTGTATGGGTATATGTGCTTAGATTTTTTTGGCGGGGTGGGCAGAAACTCTAATCAAACCCTTTTTTTGTATTGTTTCTTTCAGATTTTTTTAAGGCATTAAAAGAGTGATTTTTCTGTCCTGGGTATCTGCCCTCATGTTTCCAAATGTCTGGCACTGGACAGAAACCTATCATTTTTTCCTTGTGATATATTACTGAACCATTTTGGATTTGTGAAGAAACCACCACAATTGCAATAGCCAAAGATAATAATAACAAGCATGTGAATTACATAGTAAAATAAAACAGACCTAGAATATCTATGGTACATCTCTTAGGAGTCTATTATATAAGGCCTGCTTTATCAACCATCAGAATATGCATTTTGGAACAAGAAAGCCCTACCCTGCTAGAGTTCTTCTGAAACGTTAATATGAAACTATATTGTGAATGAAGCTTTATAGCCAGCAGAGTCAGCGAGGATCTACTGTTCTTGCTCAGTCAGTGCCCATTGACTATGGCTTGAGTCTTGGATATGTAAAGATTAGGATCTATTTGATCACTCAGTGACACAGTGAATTTAATTATGCATAGCAGCAGGTTGCTAAGCATGACAAGTCTATCATATTAGGGAGAAAACTTGATCAGAGTCTTTCCTGTTTTATTAAAAAAACACCTTCATAAGTCAACTACACAAGAGAGCTGAGTGTTTATATTCATTTCACAGATCAGTCTTTAGAAAACAGTTTGGGAATTATAGTGGATTACCTAAGAAATAGTGATTTAAGTCCTGATCCTCAAAGGTTTTTAGGCACCCAACTCTTATTGACTCTTCTGAGGGCCTAATCTGAAGCCCCTTGAAGTCAGTGGGAGTTTTTTTATTGACTTTAATGGATTTGGGATCAGGCTTTTTTATATCATTACATTTTATATCATATCCCACAGCATAAGACTGTCTCCATAACCATAATGTTTTTTCTTTTATCATTCGACTTCATGAAATGCACTGAATAAGAAAGTGTGTTTGTTCAAAACGTAGCTTTTTCCTTCATTGTTAAAACTACAAAACAGTTTGTTACAAAGGATAATCACTTGTGTGTTTGGCAAAGAAACTACAGAAATGACTCTTTACAAAAAGCTAACAGTGTGAACAAATACTAATGACCATGAATACAATTCCCTGGCTAAACAAGCCATCCTTTTAGGTTGTAGTGTCTATCTATCTTTATCAAGCTTTTTCAAAATAAGGATATGTGTCTTTCCTACCGTTTTTCTTCTGCAGTTAAAAGTTTTCACTGTTGGTCAGGAAATGAAATTTTCTGATTCAAGACTGTAATTAGATACATTAATGGAAAAACTCTAGGGTGATGACTGAAGTTAGACAGGATAGAGTAACCACCAAGAATATTAACTCTGCTTGACCTAAGTCAGAAGCCATCAGATCTCTTCCAGTGACCCGTAAGCATAATTCAACCCCCTGCAATCCCAGCT
>NW_017729031.1:87700400-87700881 GCF_001723915.1 Gavialis gangeticus
ATATATATATATATATATATATATATATATATACACACAGCACAAGATTTCATGAGCTAAAGCAGTTAGGTGAAATAATTAAATGAGTTTCCATGCAGTGAGTCTAAGGTACAAATCTACCCTGTCTTCTACTTGACATCAAACTAACATGGCTAACTGTCTTTCTCTGCTGGAGCAAAGCCAAACAAGAGCTTCAGCTAAGTCTATACATATCTTAACAACCATGGAATTTATCAACTAGATGTGCGTGTGCATGTACACGTAAAATAACAAGGAAATACCAGCATTTTAATTCAAGATCTTTGGCCCATCAAGAACAGACCACTGCCAAGAAACTTAGCATAACAACAGTTGGCTCAGAAAAGGTCTGTTGTTATAGGGAGCTGCATCAGATTCAGTAAAAGAATGGTTGTTTATGATCAGGTCCATCATAAAAGAGTAAAGATCACTGGCTGGAGTATCAGGCTTAGAGGGTAGTAAT
>NW_017729031.1:87706402-87707138 GCF_001723915.1 Gavialis gangeticus
TTCCAGTGACCCGTAAGCATAATTCAACCCCCTGCAATCCCAGCTAGCTATCTCAGTCTGGGAATCTGTACTTAAACCAATCATGCCTACCCCTCTCTGAGCCATGTACTTGAACAACTGCTGAATAAATGGCTTTACATTTAATGAATAACTGAATGCTCTTGACTTTTTACAAAAGAAAGCTTAGAACTGTGGAGTTCTAGTTTACAGCTAAAGTTTGCAAATAAATAAATAATGATAATGGAAATCTTTGTGCTTGTCACTGTGCCTACTGTTATGATTCTAACTGGCTACCTTGTGATTTAAGCTGTGTACCTGTTACACTCTGCACCAGACAGATAGGTTGATTCACCATGCCGATAGTAACTCCTTGCATAATCCAAGACCATGGCTTGATGTATCTCTCATTTTCTGCTGTAAATTAGGAATTACTCCACTGAAGTCAATGGAGTTACATTGCAATAAGCAAGATTAATCATGTTCTATGTGTCTAAGTGACATGTAGGTAGGAGAGAGGAAGGAAAGGATGCAGCATGGATCCAGAATGGCTAGAACAAAGCAGAAGGCAAATATCTTACCGAAGTAGAGATATATATATATATATATATATATATATATATATATACATATTTAATCAACCAGGAGAAATGTTCCTTCTAAAGACTAAGCATGGGCAAAACTGAAATCTGAGATTCTATACGCAAAAACTTTGGCCCCCTCTGCACATTACAGGAAT
>NW_017729031.1:87707978-87708963 GCF_001723915.1 Gavialis gangeticus
ACTGGGTGGGGGGCGGGGGGTGGAGGGGAGGTCTACATGAGATGCTAGAAGTGCAGTAGATTAATTCTACTGTACATTAGCATGTCACGGCAAAAATACTGTGCAGTAGTGGTGATTACATAGGGTTACCATATTTTCAGTTTCAAAAAAGAGGACACCTGTGGGGGGGAAGTGGGGGGTGGGAGGAGAGAGGAAAGGGGTATATGATTGTGGGCAGGGGAGAATATGCCCATGCCCTGCCCCTGCCCCTCACTCCCAGCCACAGTCCACCAAGTCCTGCTTCTTCCCCTCACTCCCGACCCACTGTACCCTGCTCCCCAGACCATGCTAGTGCTCCTCATTCTCAAACCCCAGCCCCCTGCCCTCCCCAGCCCTGCTGCCCATGCACCTCACACACGCACATTCTCTCTCTCTCTCTCTCTCTCTCTCTCTCACCTGCCTGTAGCTGCTGGGGCCCACACGCAGAGCACATGATACCCCAGTCTCCAATCACCTTCCCCCGCTGCCCCCAGCCCCAAGCAACAACTTGCTTGGGCAAACCAGAAGTGCCAGGGAAAAAGCAAAATCCCAGACATTTGTTTGCATTTTCAAAACCTGCCAGGACAGAGGACCAAAAAAGACGATATGTCTGGGAAAACCCAGACATATGGTAACATTAGATTACGGCACATTAAGTTAGAACCTGTTATTACAGGTACTAAATTTGCCATAATTATGGCACATTAATGCACGTGTAGATGTGTCCACTGTTACACAGCGTAGATTACAGGATGTGTGGATTATAAGATCCTAAGTGCCGCCCAAAGGATCTGTGAATCTTCTATCAACTTTGCCTTCTTTACTGTATAGAGAGGTGCCATGCTGGAAGTTATGAGTTACCTTAGTGTCTTAAATGGAGGTATCTGCATGAGTTGCATCTCCTGCTGATTTTTCTTAGTTTAGAATTTTAGCACCCTGTATGTGGGGAGTTTATATGGGCTTGGCA
>NW_017729031.1:87713963-87722378 GCF_001723915.1 Gavialis gangeticus
GCCAAGTTGGGGTAGGACACCATGAATGAAAATGCATGAGACCTGAGTTAATGCTAAGAGATAGTTGCATAGCAGCAGAATATTGTATTGGGTGAGCCTGGTCTCTTTATTGCCCTGGTGTTTGTCTTTATAAAGAAAAGGCAGTCTATACTCACTGGTAACAATTTGGGAGTTTATATGGGCTTGGCAGAAGAGAGATATTGGAATGCAGTAATGTAGCAGGAATTCAACCATTTGCAGGTCACTGAGAGACTCCTTTTACATCATTGTATGGGCTAAAAAGAGTTTTGCATTGTTAAACAGTGTGGCTGTAATCCAATGCCTTGTAAAATGTAAGCGTTTAGGCAGTCAGCTGAGGAAGACAGAAGTTCTGAGTTACTGCCTAAGTAGCACCTTCCTGTGCTTTATTTTTATGTGGTTATGTTTCCTTCCTGCTTTTTATGATTGCCTTGCTATTATTTTGACCCAATCTTAGCCAAAGGCATGAATCTTCTACCTTTTGGATCTCAGTCTAAATCTTACTATTTACACACAACAGAGGTGTACCTAGATGCTCCACCTCCCTGAGAAGTGCACAGGACAGCACCCTCCCCAAGACTGGTTCCCAGAGCTGTTGCCCTAGTGGCCCCCACCTTTGTTATCCTACTGACATGCTATGGTAGGCTATATAAGACTCTGTCATGGACCAAGACTCCATTGCACCAGATGCTGTACAGACACAAAACAAAAAGATAATTCCCATCTAAAAAAGCTTACACAGCTCCAAAGGCCTAGCTTACTGAGTCACTATGAGTTATAAATGGTAATGGAAATCCATGGGTTATGGACTGTAGAATTTGTCTCAGTGGATGCGTCTACATGAGATGCTTTACTGCACAGTAGCATAGTTTACTGTGCTGTAAGCACGTGTGTCTACACATGCCCAAGCTTACTGCACAGTAAATGACACTACTTACAAGTAAATTTGCTACCTGCAAATGCAAGTAGCAAATTTACTTGTGAGTAGTTAGTGTGCAGTAATGCATGTATAGATGCCAACTGGGAGCAGATTTGCTCCTGGCCAGCCCTGCCACTAAGGGGTCAGGTGAGGCTAGCCCCAGGGCTCTGGGTCTGGGAGCCTCTCCTGCCCCAGGGCTGGGCAAGCTCTATGGCAGCCCCTGCAGGCATATTCAGGGAGTCTGAAGCCACTCCAAGCCCCTGTGTTCCCCTGGGCAAGATGCAGGCTAGTCACACCTGACTACTTGCACACTAGCACTGCTGCCTGGCACCTCAGTGCCACATGCCTGCTAGGCAGCTGTCCAGGCCTACAGCCTGCTCCAAGCTCCTGCCAGGCCTGTCACCCTCAGGCCCAGCTGCAGGCAGCTCCTGGCTGCCGGGACCAGCTCCAGCTGTCCGCAGTACACCCCAGGCAGCCTGCCCGGAGCCTGCAGGTGTTGTGGGGCATTGCCTCACCATACAGCTCCAAGTCCTACACTGTGCCCCTGCACTGGATGCTGTAGGCAGCTCCCCAGGCCCAGCATGCAGGGACAGCTGTGCGGAGGAGTGGAGAGCAGGCACAGGAGCCCAATTACCTTTTTGCCCATGCCAGTGCCTGCCACCTGTTCCATGGAGGAGACTGGCAACCTCATGATGCTGTGAGGTGAGGCAGAGGTGTAGCACCAGTTCACGTGGGATAGCTGCTCCAATGCCCATGTATATGAGGAGTTGTCAGGCCGGATGCGAGAGCGTGGGCACAGCTGGTCATTGCAGCAATGCTGCATAAAGATCAAGGGCTTGCACGCACAGTGGAGCCACCCATGCCAGGGGACCAGCAGCTGCCATCACTCCTGGGCGAGCCCCCTGCCTGCTGAACTCACTGTGGTATGGGCACCCACAGGGGGACAGCCAGAAGCTAGAGTGCTGGTCACCTGCCCCAAGCTCTGCCCCCTTCTTTCCCCCACCCCACGGTCCCCAACCCTGAGATGGTACACAAACTTCATTGTAAATAGTTTGCACAGGGAAGAGACTGTTTTTATTGTTGGTTGGGGGGTGGAGGGGCTCTGTTGTTGGTGGGGCAGGAGCGGGGGCTTTGTTTGTTGGAGAGGGAGCGGTCTGTTTGATGTGAGGAATAAAAACTTGTTCTTCAGAGATGTGTTTGTAGTGTGCCCGGTGCTGGCACTGTCTAGGACGCGGGGGGAGGTTCCGTGGGTAGCTGTCCAGGCAGGCTACAGCAGAGAGTGCTACAGGAGGTGGTTAGCTAGCACCTCTTGCACCCAGTGCCCTGGCCCCCAGGAGCAGGTATGCAGCTCACCCAAGGCCTCAGTAGGGGGGGCCTGCCGCTGTCGCTGCCACCGCAGGTGGTGCTTCCACTGCCAGAAGTCCTCCGCCCGCTGCACCTCCTCTGCCCACACCTTAAGGAAGACTTCCCCTGGGCCCCACAGATGTTATGCAGCACACAGACTGCAACAATGACCTGGAGGAGGTTGTGCTTAGCGAACTCGAGGTGGGCAACGAGGGTGAGCCAGCATCCCTTGATGCAGCCAAAGACACTCCACCAGGGCATGGGTCTGGCCTAGGAACCAGCTGAAATGGGCCTGACAGGCGTCCAGCTGGCCAGTGTAGGGCTGCATAAGCCAAGGCAGAAGTGGGTAAGTTAGGTCCCCAGTGAGGAGGGATGGGACCACCACAGCACCCAGCTGCAGGTCCCGCACCCCTGGCACAAAGCAGCCACTCTGCACCAGCACTGGAAGGGCAGAGTTGCAAAACACACAGGCATCATTAGCACTGCCTGCCCAGCTGGCACTCATGTTTGTCAAGGTGCCGTGTTGGTCAAAAGTGGCCTGAAGCATCACAGAATGAAAGCCCCTCTGACAATAATAGAGGCCGTCACCATGGGGCAGGCAGGGGATGGGGATGTGGGTCCCATCCTTGGCCCTGATGTACTGGGGGAATCCCAGGGCATGAAACCCCACCACCACCATGAGGGGGTCATGCACATGGAGCACCATGTGCCCCAACACATCCTGGAGGGCACTGCACACCTCCAGGATGGCCTCTACAGCCATGGCCTTTCCCACCCCAAAAAGATGTCCCACATAGTGGAGGCTAGCAGGTGTGGCCAGATTGAGCAGGGCAAGGGCCAGCTGGGTACCCATGGGGAGGGGTGGCCACATGGTGATGTCCTGCTGCTCCAGGTGTGGCTGCAGGTGTTCCCAGAAGGTGGCCCAGGTCATCTGGAAAGCCTCCAGCCACTGCTCATCATCTCAGGTATGCCGGACGACATGCAGCCACAAGTCCTGGCTGGCTGCGTGGGCCCAGAGGGGGTGGGGCTGGAGGCCCAGGAGGGTGAGGTGGTATTTAACAGTCAGTGGTGTCTAACAGCCCATCACTGTCATACCTGCCAGGGTCCAGCCACCTGGATGGGGCCCAGGCAGCAGCTGCAAGATGGCAGTGGTGGCCCAGGGATGGCGCTCTGTGGCCAAGCAGGCAGTCACTGCATGTGGGGAAGCTGGGAGAGTTCAGACAGCTGTAGGCCAGCTGGCAGGCCAGCAGGCCTAGCGTGGTGGCCAGCAGGAGCCTGGAGTGCTAGTCATCACTGCTAGGAGCAGCGGCTGGGCCAGCCATTGCACAGGGAGGCAGAGCCAGTAAGGAGAGAGCTGCCACATGCCGCCCTCAGTGGTACACATTGGTCCCAGCCAGGGAACTGGCTGGCCAGGGAGCAGAGAGTGGGGCTGCCTTTTCAAGATGGCTGCTGGCAGCTGCAGCTGGAGCCTCAAGCTCTCGCCTGTGGTACCAGGGGCCCATTGTAGGGCCACAGGAAGAGGCACCAGTTTTGCTGCTAAGAGCAGCAAAACTGCTGCCACATCCCTTCACATGCAGATGCTTGCCCAGGAGTGTTTACTTACAAGTAGTTTACTTGCAAGTAAACTGATCTTGGATAAAATGCATGTGTAGGATTAAACATATAAGTAAGGATTTGTCAACAGAAGAGTGCTAGGTCAGGTGGTAATACATAGGTTTCCTGCTCAGTGAGACACTTATTAAAGATCAGACACCTGGGTTGGGAGAATAAGGTACTCTAGCAGGCTAAGATTCATTATATAAAATAAACAATAGATGGGGCATGCTTGTCATTGCCCAATTCAGCTGCCTTCACTGTAAATTAGAAGAGACTTGAAGCTGCCCTAATTTATGCCACTTCATAACAACCATCCATTCCTACAGCCATGTTCACTAGAGCCCAGTATCACCCCTCCTCAAAGATGGGGTGATCTCATGTTAAGACCATACCTGCTTGCAAAAACCTGTCCTTTACGGCTGTGCAAAGGTTTGGTAGCCGATTTGATTCAGAGGAGAGTTGCCCTGATTTGGCAGCTGAATCTCCAGATCCAGTTGGGAGACCCATTAATCTCTCCGAATCAAATCAGAAGCCTCCAAATTGATTCAGAGAGATTCAGAGATTTGGCCATAGACTGTACAGGCAGGCACTAGGCAGTGCTGGTGAGAGCAGCTGGGGGAGCAGCTGGACGAGCCACGGCATGAGCTGGCAGGGCTGGGGGGAATAATTGGGAGCTGGGGGGAAGCCCCTGCTCATTCTCCCAGCTCCCCAATCATTCCCCCCAGCCCCCGCAGCTTCTCCCAGGGCTGCTGGCTCAAGCCATGGCTCATCCAAGCTGCTCCCCTGCTGGGCCAAGGCAGGCAGTGTTGGCAGCCCTGGGAGAAGGTGCAGGGACATGACTGGGGCGCTGGGGGATCGAACCAGGAACTGGGAAATCCAACTGGGAGCTGCGGGAAATGATTGGGGCTGGGGGAACAAACAGGAGCTTCCCCCCAGCTCCTAGTTTGATTCTCCAGCTCCTGGTTCAATTCCCCGCAGCTCCCAATCATTCCCCGCAGCCCCCGCGGCTTCTTCCAGGGCTGCCAGTACTGCCTGCCTCACCCCACTGGGGGGGAGTGGGGGGGTGGGAAGGGGGCAGGCAGCTGGGGGAGCGGCTGAACGAGCCACAGCTTCTCCCAGGGCTGCTGGCTCAAGCCGGGGCTTGTCCAGCTGCTCCCACAAGCACTGCCTGTCTGTATAGTCTATGGCCTAATAAGATTCGGCACCAGATACCTTCAGATTTGGCCGAATTGAACTAGGACAGTGATTCAAATCCCTCTGAATCACTGAAGCTGAATCTGAAGCGAATACTTTCTGCTTCGTACAGGCCTACTGTCCTTCTCTCAGGGATTCCCCATCTGCCTTGTTTAGACCTCTGTTTCAGCCCCCATACTACAACCCCAAGCAGCTGCACCACAGCACTGATTCTGTCCCCCTGATATTAGTTTCAATGCATTTTCTTTTAATTTAATTTCTTATAATAACTGTTAGCATTTGGGGATTTTCTGTCCCCAAGGCAGCCCTTGTCCAAGGAGACTGCATTAACATGCTGTAAATGCTGCTCCAAAGCAATAGCTTGACCTAGCTTGACTTGAAGAGGAAACAAAAACCAAAATCTCCCAGGAGGTCCTAAATACACTGCAGGCAAAGACTCATTGTTATCAGATAGCAGAGGGAGTACCTACTGGGCTGCATATACAAACCCCTGGAGTCAGGGGCCTGAAACTGACTCACTCACACCAGGAGAGAGAAAAGGTCATGAGCATATGAATTACAAAGACTGAATCACATTCAACACTATCATCACAGGCCTATGTGTGCTCATCTACGACACCATTAAGTCCCATCTTTGAGTCAGATCCTCCAGTGGTATAAAGCAGGATAGTTGTAGTGAAGTTGGGTATAAAGTAGGATAGTTATACTGAAGTCAATGGAGCCACAACAGTTGACACCCACAGAAGATCTGAGCAAGCCCTTGACTATGAATATCAAATATAGGCAAGTAAAATAGGAGTCTTCTCCCAGCCAGCAGAGAATTTGTTTAAAATGTCAGTTTAATCCTGGAACTGAATTTTCCTCAAGGTCTGCTTTTTTGTTCTTTATTAATTGTGTTCACAGGCCTTTGCACTTCTGGATCCCAGCCTGACTGGAAGCAGCAAATGCTGGAAACCTTACAAAGATTTCCAGCCCCATGTCACAGACCCAAGAGGTCTATGTAGTTCAGATTTGCATTCAGCTGTACGGGTGCTGAGCCAAACAGCTTTCAAACTGTGAAACATAGGAGGTTCACCTGTCATTAATGGCTTTCAACCAGAAGCATGGTTTACAGCCTAAACATCATTTTTAAACAGGGGACCAGTATCAATAGTTATGCCCACTTACCCTAGCAAAAATTTAGACCCAAAACTACCGAACAAGAACGCAGAAGCTACATTTTCCCTCTAGGAAAACTCCTTCCAGGAGTTCTGTTATGCTGGCATTAAGGAGTAAAGAGTCTGATGCAAGGCCGTGAGACCAACTTCTCTTTTTCTCTCTTTTAATAAAAAGTTTCTACTCTCCTTTTCCCCCCCTCACAAAGTGTTCATTCCCCACTCTCCAAGCCTGGAATCTCCTAAGGATCCAAGCCTCAATCCTAATTCTATAACTTAATTGTACAAACAGTGACTGGCATTTGGGTTTACAATGGCAAATGATTGTCATGCAAGTATTGGAAAGCTACGAGCAGAGCCCAAAGTCAAAGCCTGTTGAAACTTGCAAAGCAAAAGCCGCCTTTCTTAGCCAAAAGAGCAAAAGGAACTGGGGTGTACTGGGAAGAGCTGATCTGCTATTTTACTATCCAAATGTATAATGAGGGGTATTCTCATCTGGAACAAGGAATCTGAAGCATTCCTCTTCTTTCATCAATTCACTGCAAAGGGAGAGAGAGGTGTACATTCTAATATTCTGGCCAACTTTTTCATTAAAGCAAAACCTTCAGGCTCATGATGAACCAGTCGAGCTGAAAGGAGGCCACAGACAGTGATCCTGAAAGCTTGCAGAATCAACATTTCCAAATGACTGCCTTACTAACTCCCGAGAACTTTTCAACTAAAAAATGCTGCAGTCCCCAAGTCAGCAAGAAGGGGAGATAGCAAAGAAACTTAATTCCCATTCCAGTTTGCAAGCCTCCCAAACTGGAAGCAGCAGGGCAAACTTGAACTTCAAGCCACTCGTAGAACAACTGCCATTAGGGCTGGGTTTGTCACTGGCTATAGCTATGTATAGCGCCTAGCACACTGGAGCCCCAATTTCATCTGGACAAAAAGGCAATGGATTTAAAAAAACAGCAGAACAGACTTAAATTAAATCTCCAGGGGGCAGGGGAAGTGGGACAGGAAAATAGGACTAAGAACAGTAGGATAGAATGAGCTACCCAGGGAAGCTGTAGCATCCCCCTCATGGGAGGTTCGTCAAGAAGAGGCTAGAGAGGCATCTCTGTAGGATTGTTTAGAAGCAGCAAATCTTGCATTTGTGCAAGAAAATGAACTAGATCGGAGCTGTCCAACTAGTGGCCCACAGGCTCCATTCAGCCCCCTAAGGCTAGGGACAGACATTCAAAAAGCCTGAGCCCGAATTGATTCAACCTTTGCAGGTTAGTCTAACTCGGCTAGGCTGAATCGGTTTCCAACTATACAGGCAATCCCTCTGGACTGACGAAATGCAGGCATGTGCCCACAGTGGCTCAGGCTGGAGGCCTGGGGGCGCTAGGAAAGCCCTCCTTTCCCTTGCAGAGCTGAGCTGAGAGGTGTGCCCAAGTCCCAGCAGGAGGCTCTGATTAGAGAAGGGTATAACCCTCAGCCTGCCTGCAGTCCCAGGTTTTGCCCAGCTCGCTGTTTAAGGGGCGGGAGTGTTGCCAGCCCCCAGCTAGCACTGAGGCAAAGGGAGTGTGTGCAGTGCATGTATCTGTTGATGAAAAGCTCCACATCACTCTCCCTCCCTACTTCTGTATACTGTCTGCAGCAAACTGGCAGGTAAGCAAGTGTGTGTGTGGGGGGGGAGAGGCTGATAATAGTATCACCTCTAGCTCACTGTCTATCACCCCATTAAGCAAACAGAGGGACATTACCAGCTACCTGTTGATTCAGCACCGACCCAGCATGTGGTCTGCTAGCTAATACTGAGGTGTCTGTGAGGGACGGGGAAATCCCTGCGTACCACAGAGGGGGAAAAGGCCGGGAGGAGCAGAAGCCAGGCAGACACCTGCAGAGACTGCCAGGCAGCAGAGGGGTGGGGTCACCCTGCTGTGAAGCAGAAAGCCCCACCCAGCCAGAGAGCATGCTGGGATGCTGGGGGACTCTGATTTATCTTAATCCAGCAATGGGCCTGGGATAGACTTGCATAAACCGGTTTGAACCAAATCAGTTTAGTCTGATACTGCATTCAGCCAGGTTTCAGCCATTCTGAAACTGGTTTATGTGCACTGAATATCTGTTCTGTTACAGGTTTAAACCAGTTTCTGATCACTTAAACCAGTTTATGTGTAATGTCTGTCCCTAGCCTAAGGGTGTACCTGTGGCCTC
>NW_017729031.1:87722920-87740694 GCF_001723915.1 Gavialis gangeticus
GCTGGTGCTGGAGTCTGCGCTCCCCCTCCCTTCTCCAGCATCTGTTGTCTGCCCCTGTTCCTGCCCTTGGGGTGGGGCAGCATGTCAAGGCTCTCAGGTCTGAAGGAGGCTGTGGCAAGGGTGACCCTGGGAGCCCATGTGGTATAGGGGGGGCTCCCCCAGCACAATCCAGTGCAGTTGGACCCATGTGGCATGGAGCAGGGGCACTACTGCAGTACAGTGAAGGAGGAGAAGCCAGTGGTGTGATATAGTGGAGGGGAAGGGGACCCCTGCCTCTTGGCATATGGCTGACATGACATGCAGCCTGGGGAAGGTATGGCATGCACAGCATATGGCCAAGGGCCTGTGGCCCCAACTGCCCAACAATTGGATAGTCCTGGTCTAGATGACCCCTAAGTGTCTCTGATTCTGTGCCTCAGTGCTGTACAATAAATACTCTCAAACACTAACTTGTAGACTTCTGCTCAAAGAGCCAGTTTCATCCTGATCAACCATTTGGATGCAATATTACCTGTTGTGATCTTCTCTGAAACAACAATCCCAGATTGAATGCTCAACTGTGACCCCCTGTACTTCTCTCTCAGCAGCCTGCATAGGTGTTTGCTACAATTGTCCTCCACTGGGTCAGTGCCAGTGACCACAGTTAGGATTTTTCTTTCTTGGTGGTATAATTTATACTTCTAACATTGTAGCATAATTATTGATAGATTAATTTCTGTTCACTCACAGATAAAACAGTAATAAGACTTAGCTCATCTTTGCAGTTTTTATCCATGCATCTCCAAGCAAGGGCTGTTATTCCCTTTTATAGCTGAGGAAACTGAGGCATCGGGGTGCCACTAGCCTAAAGCTACACAGCAGGTCAGGATAAACATTTTACTTAGAGTGTAAACACTGTGAGACAGGGACTTTTTCTGACTATGAGTTTGTAGAGCACCTTACACAGTAGGGCACTGACCTGGGTTGGAGGGTTTTGTTACTGCTGTGATACAAATTATAAACAACATTTCAGAGGGAAATGTCCTCCCAGGCCATGCCCGCGCCCACCCCCCAGCCCTCCTTCCTCAACAGGGGGCCACTTTCTCTGTTGAGTGATACTCCTCTGAACTTAGCTGAGCTGCATCTACTTTGCATCAGCAGTCCTGGTAACGTAGAAACCAACTTCAAAAAAAAATGAAGCCATTTATCCCAGAAGCCAGGTTTATGCATCTCAGACATACCTTTAATCATTGTCACTAACACTACCTATTGGGTTTTACACAGATAAATTGAAACAGTACTGCTGAATAGTCAATATGGAACAAATTGCAGATGACAGGGACCAACTCCCTAAAACTAGTCTAAGTTGGAGTATCGCCAATGAAATACATGGCTCCACTTTGATTTACACCAGCTGTGGATCTGGCTTATTACATATCCAGTTTCCATGCTGCAGAATCTATAAGTGCATCTGTAGGTCACCCCAAAATACGGACTTAAATACTGAATGAAACATCTGTCACCCTTCTGCAGAATTCTGGTTTTGTGTTTGTTTGTTTTGATTTTCAAAGGATTTACTATTTTTTTGGTGCACGTCACTTGCTTTTCATGCATTATTGAGACCTTCTGGTTTGAAATTCAAAACACTTGTCAGTCACGTCAATCCTTCCAGACAAAACAGAGCTGCCACTTGGATGGGTAAAAAAACAAAACCCATTTTCTATCAAGCTGTGCCTTCACCACCCCACTCAATGCAATTAAAACGACGTTTAGAGAAAGCAAATAGAATGCTCTGTGTTTTCATACTCATCGGTGGAACTAAATTGATTAAGGTCATTTCTAAGTAGGTTTGAAATCTTCTGCAACATTTTTTTAAGAGAGAAAGAAAAGCCCCCCAAAAAGAAAAACTCATTGCTGCAAAAACATTAAATCTGCTTGGATAACTCAGAATATATGTTGGCAAGGCAACATATCGCAGCTTGAACAGTAAACCTGCTATGCCAGTGACTCTGCTATGTATGAAAGAGACTTGGGTTTCAATATATCATGCTGAATTTGCTGCTTTTCAGCCTTCCATGGTGAAGTATTTGATGTTAATCCTTTCACTGTTGCAATCGATAGGGTGACCTTCCTTAAGAGTTCTCTGACCTTTGCTGTTGTCTGTGTTGTTCTGTTAAAATGGAATTTAATTCTCTTTTTTATTCCGAAAATAGTACTGTCCAGGACATTAGCTGGTTTTAGCCTAAACATAAAGATAAAATTATCAGTCATCAAGATCTGCTTTGAACTAGGAGATAGAAAGAACGCCATGTGTGATACAGAAAATAAGACAGAAAATAACAGGCCAGATCCTCAGCTGATATCAATCATTAGCTTCATTAATTTCACCCTTTGCATAGGAGCTAAATCAAATTGCATCACCTGTGTATCTAACCTGTTACCTTCTTTTTCTGCATGTGTTTCTCTTAGCTTGTATGTGTAAAGAATTCCCCCGAGGGGGGGAGTTGATTCTGAGTCCCTTTCCACGGTACTCCAATGGCATTATACCTCACTGCTTCCATGGAGTAAGGTACAATTCAACACTAGTTTTATGAGCATCAGAATCTGAAGATAATGCCATAAGAATGGGGGTACTGGTATGTTTAAACAAGAGTGATTGGTCTAGGGAAGTTTTGACATTGCTCTCATCTGCCCTTAGAAAAATGTTCATCAAGACAATCAGTGTTTTGAGTAAGGGGTCTGAACTTACATCCTTCATTCAAGGCAGTCTCATTAGCTTCCATGGCACTGTTTCCAGAAGGAATCAAAACAAGTAATGTTTTCAGGATCATTCCCCTAAGTATTTGGTCCATGGGCAGCAGCTGTAGGAACCTTGGCAATTAATGCCCTTTTTGAACATAAACTATTGGTTAGCACAAGGAGAAAGCCAGGCACCCTGGAAGAAGAATAAGAAGAGCACAAGAAGCACAAAGAGTTAGCAAAACTATAACAGTAATCCTATAGAGGGCAGCAAGGATTATAAACAATCCTATTCTTTACAGCTGTAGCTGGGATATTCCCTAACAAATTCTTTATTATCATTCTGCACTCAGTTAACATGTGCACATGCCTCAAACTGCTTTACAAAGCCAAATCCACATCATCCTAGGGCCCCTAGTTGTACACCTAATCACTGTTGTGTGAGATACTGTACACACCTACACACAGAGAAACATATGTAATTTCTCTGGATTATTCCTAGAATTCCAAAGGATTAATCCTGCTCAGTAAAAATTACTATAAATCATGGATGAACTCCATTCAGTGGGGCTATGCTAATTTACCTGATGGTGTAAAGCAGAGTCCAATCTGTGGCCCAGGCAGCTCCTGTGTGGCACCCAGAAAATGTGGGTGGGAGCACAGTAGCAGGTAGAGCAGAGCATCAGACTGGGCAGGGGAGAGGAATCAGCGTGGCACTCAGGGAGGATACAGGTTTAATTGGGGGCACACCTGCTGAAAAGGTTGGCCTGCATTGGTGTAATGAGAGCAGAACTGGGCCCTACAGCTCTGTAGCTACACGCTATATGAGTCTTGAAACAGCATAATCTGGGTTTGGCTTTACAACCAAGAAAATGTCTTCCAACTGTATATTTAACTCCCCAGTTCTGCAATCTGACTCATGCAAGCTGTTCCTGGTGCAGGGGCCATTGTCCATTCATAAAGATCTAACTGCAGGCACATCTTAGCATTCCACGGCTGACTTTATCCAGTAGCTGTCTGAAATGGATTAGAAGTCTAGCCTTGGCAGAGCTTCTTTGGCCATGTGCTTAAATACTGTTTACAGCTGAGTAATTTCTTCCTTCCAAGTAACTTGAAATGGCTTTTAGCCTCTGTAAAACCATCACAGGCTAGTACCTAAAGTGAGCAGCATACAAACCAGGAATTAGCCAAAGGAGAAGTAGGCCAGTTAGTTTGACACTTCTTATAATACATCATCTCCATGGTTGCCAGAGGATCTGATTTAAAATCACAGTGCTACACCTGAATGTCATTTATGGCTCATAAAAAGAAATCTGTGTTTGAATAATAATAAAATGGGACTGTACTTTGTAGAAAAACCAATCATAGAGCAGATGTATTTTTATTTGGTAAGCCCATGCCTCCAAGGCATGTGGAATCTGACTGCTCTGGAATTCTTTCTGCCATAAAATAAAACAGTTAAGCAAAAAGACATGTTCCGACACAACTGATAACACATTGCTCTTGATTTTTATTTATTTATCCATTTAGACCTTTCACATATTTCTCACCTCCTGGGTGACTGAAGACCTGAATTTCAACATCATCAAGCACCTGCAGCTGTGACTGAAGTTGATAGGATTTTGAAGGTGCTCAGCCTTTCTGGGAATTGGATCATAAGTCACCCTTTTAAGCTGAATTCCTGCAGCGTGCTGAGCTCATGCAGGGATCTATCTGCATACTCCAGGTTGAAGGGTTAGGACCTGTGTTATTAACCAGCTTTCAGTAACCATCCTTGACGTTAATGTTGCAGCTTACATTTACTTTCAGTTTAACACCCCTTTTTTCCATTGCTTACAAATTTCTGATACATTTCATTTTTTTGAAGCATTCAAGTTTGCCAGGTCTCTTTATGATCCTTGTGTGGTTTCCAGCTGTGGAGTTACTCTACATGTACACCTGTAATGAGAGTTGGCTAGAATTTCTTGCTCAACTTTGTTTTGTTGTTAGGCTGGTTTGTGTGGTTTCCTGCTCACTGATCCAGTTTCCTAACACAGTGGGATTTTGCTGACATTTCTCAATAATGAGACCTAAACAACAAAATGCATATAATAATAACCAGATCCCATATTCTTTAAAGTTTGGAGCATTGCAGCTCCTGGAACTCCCCTCTACTCTCCCTGTTAACTAGTATTCCCCTTTCTGGATCCGTCCAAGTTAAGACCAGATCATAGTCATGCTCTTTCCATAGTCATCCCCAGTTCAAGGCACTTCTACATCTTTGCACCTCTCTAATCAAAACGTAGCTGAGTGCAGGCTTTGCTCCTTACTGTTGCCTTCATGGTGCTTGCAAGGGTTAGAGTCACGACCAAACTATTCTCCATTACTGGGCAACAGAACAGCTAGATTCAGAGGACATCCACTGCACCACCATCGAATGAAAGTAAGCCACCTCAGTTTAATCCCATGGAAGTGCCTGAAAGAAATCCTTGCAATATTCCTCCTAGAAAGTTCAATTGAAGTGTTACCTCTCTACACCCCTTCCTCTCTGCTTCTGGCTGAAGGCAACAGCATCTAACTTTTACATTGTCACTTCTATAAGGCAGGGAGCTGTAAAATACCATGCTCACCTTTTCTAATAAAGGCCATGGGCAGATCCTGAGCTGATACACAGATCACTGAAAAGTAGGATCGCATGTGCCTATGAGAGAGACATGAGTAAACCTACAGGCTACACTGTAGCTCTGTTGAATTACAACATCCCAAAAAATTACATGCAGGGAGAGCAACACATATGTCCTGTCTCTGTGCTGACCAAACAGAGGAGGGTTTTGACACATGGTGATAAGCTCTGGTCCCTCTCATTCAGTTATACCAGGAAGCTCTTGAATGTCAGCTAGTTCATCCCTCTGATACAACAGGCAAAGGCTGTGAGCCACCTCAATTGTGGGGACAATAGGGACCAATTTGAGAAGAGGCAATGATTGGTATCCTCCTATTTATTCCAAGACTCTAATACAAAATACAGAATTTAGCAAACTGTGAATTTCTAGATGACTTTCCTTGGAGTAAATTTGGTCCATAACTCAATAACTAGATTTTATTCTTCTGTACAGGTTATCAATGGGATGACAGCTTTTAACATAGACCACAATTTCTCAATGAAGGAATCCAAGTCTAGTCCAAACTAACTAGTAATATCTTAAGAACTGTGTTTTATTTCACTGGCAAACAACCATGAAAGCAGGATACATTCCCATTTCCCCTCCTCTCGCATATGTTGTTTGAACATGAATGCTGAAGGAAAGGCATGGCTTGGTGTCCATGCTCTATCACACTGTATAATGGACCTAGCTTTCAGAGAGAGTTTCTTCTGAGATTCATCTATATACAAAAGAAACAAAAAAAAAGTGAACAACTTTTGAAACTATATTTTAAATCAACTAAAATTGTTGTTCCAGGTGCTGTGTCTTAGAATGTATGTACTTAGGAAAGTTATACCAGGATAAGCTACGGTGTGAATTTAAATGCACTTAATTACATCAGTGTTTTCCTGTCCCTCCCACTTGGGTGGGCATTCTTATTCCAGTGCTTTTTTTCCAGGTTAACATGCATCTTTTTTATAAAAGGAGTTAAAGCCAAATTGAAAGAAAGTCATTCTTACTCTTATATAGGGTGTATACTAGTATAGTATTTCCCAAACTTCTGATACCTAAGGCACACTTTATCTCTGGATTACAATTGCTGGCACACTTCACTCTTACATCCTCAATGTGGCAGGGGGGGGAAATTTTCCCCAAAACGTATAAAATATTCCATTCCTCTGCCAAAGGAAATCATGCCAGAGCTGAGATGTTCTGTTAAAAAATAACTCCATAACTTTTCTGAATGTCATGGCCCTCCAGTTAAAAATTATTGAGCTAGATTTAAATTCAGAAAAGATATGGACAGAACCTTGAGACTAAAGAAGTTGAGAATCACTCAACCTCTTTGAGCTGATACCATTTATGATGGTGGGGGCAGGGCCTCACCCTGCTGTGCCCTGCTTTTTCTACTTTCTGCCCCCTCGTTACCTGTGGTTTGCTGCTGAGACTGCAGGGTTTCACATGCTGGCAGCCCCAGGAGCATGGGAGGAGTGGAGGAGGACAAGCCAGGCTGCAAAATGCAACTGTCTGTGCATCCATAGCAGAGCATGACATGTGGCTTATGGCAAAGCAGCTTATTGTGAGCATGGAGAGTGGGGACGAGTTGTGAGTACAGGATTGTCTCAGGACACGCCATGTAGCAGCTCGGGCAAGAGCAGGGTGCCAAAGGGGGAGGAGAGCATTTACCTTCTCGCACAGGAGAATCTCAAGTAGGGTGGCCACTGATGCATCTCCAGAATACAGGATATCCCCTTGGCCAATCAGTGGTGAGGAGCGGGGCCATCACTTTCTTGGCCAATCAGAATAAATGGCTGGGTCACTGGGCCCCTTGGCTAATCATTAGCAAGGTGCGCAAGGACCTCATCTCCTCCTTATCAGCATTCAGCACAGACACTGGGCACTAGGGATCTGCCCTGGCCACATTCTGGTGCTGAGCTCAGTGGGGTCAGTGGGCATTAGATACCTGTGGCAGCATGGGCAACTGGTGCCTCCTGAGTCAGGGGGGCACTTGTCCCCCCCAGCGGACAGTCAGGAACGGCCCCCCCAGCCAATCCCACCAACCTGCAAGTGGCAGTGGCGCAATCGGCCGCAGGGTGACCACTTCTGCTGGCACCCCCACTCCCCAGCTGGCACTCTCAGGGGGGGCAGGCTCGGGGCAGCTTCACCTGGAAATACTGGCAGCAGGTGGGGGAGGGCCACTTTCCTCTTACACTGAGCAGCAGATTCTCTCCTGCATCACCACTGTGTGGGGTGAGGGCTGCGTGCACTGGTCCCCGCCTGTACCATGGGGGTGGGGCCAGCAGCAGCAACAAAGGAGGCCAGACAAAGCCCCTCCATGGGCCAGATCCGCCCAGCCAGCAGTGTCTGGCCATGCCCCTGCCCAGCCACTAGAGCGATGAGAGGGGAGCAACCATGATGGGGCAGAGGAGGGAGAGGGCTGCGCTGCAGGGCAAGGAAAACTACTGCAGGCCATGGAGGCAGTAGCGGTGCTGGGGGGAAATCTGCGGCCTCTCCAGGCCCTGGTGCTGCCACATGAAGTCTGCCACGACTCTGTCCACCCTGCACCAGCACCCCCCTGCCAGGAAGGGGCTCACACTCCCTGACATTATGACAGGGCTGCTGCCCCCACCAAGGGCCCTTCCCCCTCCCACTGCAGTAGCCAGGTGGGGGGTATGGCCAGATGCTGGCCTGCAGGGCCCCTTGGGAGGGACAGTGATAGGGGTTATTCCCCCTCCCTCCAGCATCTGGTGGAAGGGACAGCAGGGGGCTTATTCCAGGGCAGGGAGTGAGCACGGCAGCAACAGCCAGCAGACCCAGCTGCCAGTGGGGATATGGGGGAGAATAATCCTCCTCCCTGCCCCGCTCTGCCTCAGGGGCCACAGTGCCCCAATGCTGAAGCAGCGAGCGGGGAGCGCCCAGCAGACCTGGCTCGGGTCTGCTGATGGAACAGGGAGGAGGAAATTAAAACCCTCTCTAGCCAGACCCCTGTGCCTGCCTATCCCTTCTCAGGCTGGGGAGCAGAGGCGAGGGGCCAGTCCATCTGGGCTGGAGCAGAGACCCCAGCCCAGAGAGTATGCTGGGATGCTGGGGGAGTTTGGTTGAACTTAAATCAGGAAGGGGTCTGGGACAGACATTGCACAAACTGGATTGAGCCAAATCAGTTAAGTCTGATACTACATTTAACCAGATTTGTCTTAAACCAGTTTCAGCCGTTTTGAAACTGGTTTATGTGCACTGATTGTCTGTTTGGTTACAGTTTCTGATCACCTAAACCAGTTTATGTGCAGTATCTGTCCCTACCCTTTGTGTCCACTGTTCTAATAGAACTACACGAGTTTAGCTATGCTGATGTAACTAGACAAACTTTCCTTTGTAGCTAGAAGACTGTACCCCAAGAGATTTCTCACCTGCTTTCTAGGTTTTTATTTTTTATGACAAAGGAGAGAGGAAGACAAGAGACTCTCAAGCTCCAACAAACATTTTAGGGCACCATACTTAGGAAGCCTATCTCCAAATTTTGTACAAAAACTTTTCCCAATGGAAAAAAAAATGCACGCTTTACTGATTCTGATTTTGAGGGATGATCAGTTATTTACTTGGCAGAAGGATGAAGAACCACTGTGGTACAGTGAACTTCAATGGTTCTGGAATGTCTCTTTACGCCTCTTTGGCAGTCCAATTATGGCCCATAGCTTGGAAGTTTGATGTTGTAAATAGATACGAATAATTAAAGGAAGCATTACGAAGGATTCTATTCCAAGGTTTGCAAGTGCTCTAGAATCCCGAGCAAGCAGATAAAAAGTTTTAAAATGTAAATCAGTTCCGAATACCATTCCTTTCTTGTACTCCCTTATTTTAAATTTTGCATATGTATTATTGCCACAGTTCATACTCAAGACCTTTTTGCTTTCCCAGCAGCTTTTACTTCAAAAGACCATCTGACTCGCCTTCCAATAATCAAATATTCTAAATAGATTGTATGTGTGGAGCAGGGCTTTGTTTTTTAAATAAATTGCTTCCCCACCTGCCTCCCCACCATCTTTTTACCATTAGCTAATTCCAGCTGACATGCCTGTTAAAACTTGTTTCTAGTTAGTACACCTTAAGGATAAAAAGAAAAGTAACTGCCACTTCTGAAGTCTTCCAGATTTTATTTTAAAAAAATAACTTACACATAGAGAGAGAACATCTCCAAAGTAACATCATTCCTTTTGTGCATAAGATACAGGTTGGTGAAATATGAAAAAACAGAAGCTGACATTACTCTTACAATGTTAAAATTTTAACATGGTGTCAAACTACATTACACTATATACATCTTAGTCTACACATACGAGTGTAAACCATCACATAAAGCTATTTGTACATAAAGTGTGTGACCCAAAGTCAATACAAACATATATATATAAATTTCCCAGACAGCTATTAATGTCATCCTTACTTCTAGGATAGTCAAAGAATGAATGGCAATTTAACATTCAGACTACAGCACTCTGGATACACTTGTCAGCAATATATTTCAAATAAATGATAAAAAATATATTTACCTTTCAAATACAATTGTATAAGGTATGCCAATAACCAGAAAATAAAGTCTTAGTTTTTAAATACAATACACTATGTATAACATAGACAATGAAACTAAGAGGAAGCCTATTTTACATGTGGAAGCAAAAAACAGAAAAAACTTATCCTGGAGATATGTATTTGTGATACACAATGGCTTTGTTTATTACAAATCATTCCCATTTGCATAGCATTTGCAGCCGTGTCGGTATTACAAAAGTCAAGGGATTGGCCAGCAGTAGACAAAACACTTAAAAAAAAAGAAAAGAAAAGAAATGCTTAGTTTTTGGTACCACTGCTTATTTTGCCGTGGATTCTAGATTTAAATTAGGGTTCTTTATTTTTCTTTTGCTAGCTGAGATTTCATGCTCCGTTAATGACAAGCATGAAAAGGTCCAAAAAATGTCTTTATGAAGTTACGATCATTTGGCATTTTGTTCCAGGGCAGAATACTCTGCTTCCGACACTCTGGAAGCATCGATTAGTTTGGTGAGGCCAGTTTTGGCTGAGTACTTGAAAATAAAGGCTTTCATGAGCTCATATCTGTAGTTGCGGTTGATGAAGCTATAGAGTATGGGATTGATGCAGCAATGGACAAGGGAGAAACACTGAGTGATGTGAAGAGCTGCATACAGGAAGTTCTCCATTTGACAACTGAAGGGTATAAAATGAAGGACAGAGAAGATGTCAAGCAGGACAACTGCATGGTAGGGTAGCCAACAGACAAGAAACACAACAACATAGGAAAAAATGATCTTCCCATTACTCTTCCTTTCTTGGTCGCTAGAGGAAGAGATGGTCCTTGCAAGGAGGAAATAAAAGAGAGCAATGATAGGGAAAGGGATGAAAAAGCCCAACACAACAGAAATGAGCTCCATGCCAATTAACCATTCCTTGAAGGTCTCTTCTGGATAGAGAGGGCGGCAAAATGTTTCATTGTTTGAAGTGACTGTCTTCAGGTAATAGGTGTCTGGGAGAGACGCACAGAAGGCAAGAAGCCACACGAAGATACAAAGCAAGCGACGGATTATTTTCTTCTTGCGGTTACTGGAGTTGGTGAAGTAGGCAACTGAGAGGTAGCGGTCCACACTCATGCATGCCAGGAAGAAGATGCTCCCATACAAGTTGATGCAAAATATGAGGTGAGTGATTTTACACGCAATTTCTCCCATGTGCCACTGGTTATGTTGAACAAGGGAAACCACCCAAACTGGAAGGGTAATGATGACACACAGATCAGCGACAGCCAAATTGAAGATGTAGAGGTGGGTTTCATAACCAGTTGTTTTGGCCTGAAGATTGACCCAGACCACCACTGAGTTGGCTACCAGCCCTATTACAAAGATAAAAATGTAAAAAATGGAGAGAGTGTACAATAGGACACTTTTGTTAAGTGTGCTAGGGCACAATAGTGTATCAACTATGATACAGTCTCCGTTGTTGCATGTCCAGTTGATTTCAGTGAAGTTGCCCATTTCCAGAAGATCAAAGATGTTAGGCAAGTCATTTGCACTCATGGCCAGTCAATTTTGAATCTCAAAAACCTAAAAACAAAACCTAAAAAGAAAAAAAGATGAAAACCTCTTGGTTAGCAGGGATTAGCGTTTACTACTACTGATGATCTTTATAACAAAATGTTTATGCAACCAACCTAGCATTCTTTGTACTTGAGGTACTTAAGTGATGTAGTGTCCCTGTAAAAATACTTTCAGTTAAGGAGAACAGGTCAGCAAATTACAGTTGTGGAATAAAGACAACCCCTCCCCTTTAGGGTTGCCAGCCCTCCCAGCCTGGCCAGGAGCCTACCAGAAGCGGCATCGCTCTCCCAGTGACTACTGAAAGCAATCCAGGATCGATATTGTGAACAACTTGAACAGTGCAATCAATGACATTACATCATGTTTGGGGGAAAAAAAATCTCCCAGAATAGCTTCAGAGTCGGCAACCCCTACTCCCAGCCCCTCCACGCAAATAAACAAAGCAAAAACCAACCTCTCCCTCCCCTCACCCCCCAAAAACAAAAAACAAAAGAAACAGAACTCATCATCTGGTCTACAAAAGAGGAATGACACTGGATTTGTGCGATTTTTTTTTTTTTTACTACAGCCCTTGTCTGACATCATCAGGTTGGCTATAGTCCCTGGGTGTGAAATCTACGAAGTGCACCATAGTCAAATAAATGTCAAGTGATTGACTCTGTCTTCTACAACAAAATGATGATGCTATCACTTTCAGCAGGGGAACCTTTAAGCTATTTTATCTACGCTCCCTCAAGCATAGTAGAATCAATCTGGCTGATACAGAGGGCTGCAAAACCATTTACCACAGGCCCTGGAGTAAACAGCACATGAAGTACAGCTCCAGAAACGGGTGCAGAAAAATCAAACTAGGAATTGTGTACATCTCAGTTTTAAATTTAAATCTAACACCACAAACCACCTTCAGTTAAACATCATTTAGGTGTCATTCAGATTCTTCTAAATTGCCTGATTTTTTGTGTTCCAGGTTCTATTTTTAATTTAGACTGCTCTGAAAAAAAAAAGGAAATCCTGAACCATGGGCTGTTCCTGAGAGCATAGGCAACTCACAGACAGAACCACGGGGGGAGGAGAGGGCACATGCTTCCCCCCCAGATTTCTGTGCTGATGATGGTGCTGCATCCGGGCCAAAGGCAGTGCCCAGCAGCAGTGGGGGCAGTGGTGGCAATGCACAGTTGTGTCCCCCCAGTATCAACACTTACATGTCATCTATGCCTGGGAGCAGTCAGTATTGTAAATAACAACACAGCACCAGGCCCCACTACCTTCACTAGTAATACCCCCAGTTTATGAAGCCGTGCAACTGAGAAAAGGACCAGGCCCCTCTAGTTTTGTTTTGGTTTTTTCAGCAAACTGTTCTCTGCAATCATGGCGATGTGCTGTCAGATGGTAGCAGAGCTTCAACCGACTAGCATATTCCTCATAGTCCCCCCCCCCAAAAGAGAGAGAAATGTTGCATCACTCTTGGGTGTTATATAAACTCCATTTGACCACTAGAATATATGTCTGGCAAAAGAAAACTTTCAGTGGCTTAGAGAAGTAGCATTGTGTCCCCTATAAAAAAAAGGCAGTAATTTACTGCCAGAGTCCAGGGGGAAAAGGACTTATGTTCTAAGGCTCCTTTCAGCTGCCTAAATCTTAACAAATCTCTCTTCTCTTTATCTACTGGACTACCCAAAGATATGGCTTTGCATGGGATTAGTTGAGGGGAAAAACCCACACACATTCCTTATTAGCCTTTGCTTTACATTAGGGTTTCAGTTTGCATTTCCCTTTCCTTTTTTCCCCTACTTCTGCAGGATATAACAATTTTCTGACATTCATGCATTTTGAACTGTTGCCAGGCACAAGTTCTTTTTAAGACAGCCCATCCAATTAAAGGAAAAGGGTGTAACTAAGATCCACTCCCTTCTGCTCTTTGCTTCTGCCTTCAGGGCAATGTTAATTTGATTTAGTAAACTGTTGCAGTGCCAAGCCAGAAAAGAAAAAAGATACTTACACGGTTGTCTACGTTTTTGACCATCCCTGATTCCCCTCCATGTATCTTATAGTTAGGATAGAAAGATCAGTGGGGTTTGTAAGGCCTGCTACATTAACAAAGCTAACTAACAAGGGGTGGTGGGGGGAAGTCAGCTACAGTTGAAATAACATTAGACTGCTGGCACCACTACCCTGTTGGGGACTGAAACTGCAGAAAGGGTATTATGAGAGTTTGGTCCAATAGGGAAATAAAACCTACAAGACACTGTTCAATTGACATGCTCCATTTACATAATTAGTACTGACCAACCACCACCCTTCCAGCCTGCCGCAACAGCGGGCACTGCTACTGATACAAGCAGAGAAAGAGACGGGAGATAAAGGAAAAAGATTATGGAAGTGTATTAAAGGGTCTATTGTCCTCTTGCTGGTTACTTAGTGGTGCTAATAATGAGAGCTGCATACACATATTAAGGAGAGATCAGACTGCTGTGCAAACAACAAACAAATAGACAGCCGTGTGATGAGATTCTGACTGTCACTTTAAATCCACATAGCCCATCAACTTTTTACCCCATTGACATGCTGAGTATGGAGTCTGGGGGTCAAAATGTGCTTTGTTAAACAAAACATATTTTGTGCTAATAAGGATGACTGTGCTTCAGTAAAAACAAAGCAGTTACAGCTCACACAACACACGCAGAAACTCCAAAAGCATGTTTGTGACTAGTTGTGGCGAGAGCAAAAGAAGAGTTCTTTAGAAAACTGCTTCCCTTGTTGATTTATATTCAGTTCTGGGCATGCACTAAACTACAATATTTAAATACAGGCTCCAAGAGAAACTTTAGCTTACAAAGCTGTCCACTGTGGAAATCAGTTTTTTCAGATATGTTAATAGCCCTGTTACTGGCAGAAATGAGTGTGTGTGGTTCACCAGAGGTGGTTAGACATGCAGAGGTACAGTACCCACTGCCGGGACATAACCTTCCACAGGTGCCATTTGACTCCTCTGGTATAATCCATCTAACCAAGAAGCCAGCAAGATGCAACCAGCCAGACCCTCAGCTGGCTAACATTGCTTACATCAAACAAGCTGCCCCAATTTAGCACCAGCCAGTGACCCTGGCCCTGTAAGTTCCCTCCACTCTGAAGACAGAAAATGTTTAATGTTACACAAAAGACAATTCAATCTCTCATTGGGTGGGAATGCATTTTAAAGGATTCATTCAGTAATTCCTGTTCCAACAATTCCTTCCTTAGGGAGATGTAGGGTTAGGACACTAGCCTGGGTTCAACTCCCTCTTCCACCAGAGATTTCATGTGTGACCTTAAGCAAATTACTCACTTTAAGAGAGACTGCCATTTTTGAAGGACAGAGATAACAGCGCTACCCCTACACCACTTTGGTGTTGTGAAGTAAAACAGAATGGGCGTGTCTACATGTGCATTAATACGCTGTGGTTACTGCACATTAAATGTAGTACCTGTAATAACAGGTAATAACAAAATGTGCTGCGACTGGCACTATTATGCAGTAGCACTGGTGCACACTTTTTAAGTGACACTAATGCACAGTAGACTAATTCTATTGCACATTAGCTCAATAGCATGGCTTTTGCTGTGACGTGCTAATGCACAATAGAATAAGTCTACTGAGTATTTACCATCTCATGTAGACACACCCACTGAAATCTATCAACAGGCTCAGATACTCCAGTAATGGGACCACACATGCATCCTTTGGGTTGGAATTTTCTTAGGTGCCAAGGGACCATAGTTCTTTACTCACTTTGGTTGAACTTCTGTTTGCTCAACAATTTTGACATAGGCACCAGTTTTGTAACTGCTGGAAAGGGCAGGGAGAAGGCTGACAGCAATCTCTTAATTTATTCTGACACGTAAGGCGCCAACTAAGACTAGCAAGAGATTTCCCTGTGCTTTGCTGTCAGGACATCTCAGAACAGACCACCCTCAGCTGGAATAACTGACCCCATCTGACCTGCGTGCTTGAGAGGTTTTGCAAAGGATTTCTCATCCATGACTGCCAACAATGTCCACCTGCATGCTGTCTGTTCATGAGCCAGCTGCCAAAGACAGGCCAAAGCCATCACTAGTGTGATGCCATCTAGATCAGTGGAGTGAGAACAGCAATGAATTTGGTCCAAGAAAAATCACAATATAGGCCTAAAGCTAAAGGTTCTAAAGCGCCTTTCATTCTTTTTTAATTTCTTTTCCATGTATGATCCTAATATACAAAATACCATGTCAGCATGAAGACTTTCAAAGGAATTGAAGGATGGGAACTAAGTCTGCTTAGTAAGTAAAGTTAGCAACAAAACCAGTTTAATCCTGGGTATTCTTTTGGGCCGGGGCTATAAACAAGACATGTCATGCATATGGGCAACAACATGTGAGCTTCTAAGTAGATCACACACACACACACACACACACACCCTTAGTTGAGAAGGTGCAAACCTATACACTTCTATAAGTGAGAAAGCATTATCAGTTTTCTGTTATCCACAATTCCAAGTGAAAATATTAAAGTTGCAACCACCACAGAAAGTATAGTTGAGGTGGCCCCTTTGTGACACTGACAGCATCTTGTCATTTGATTGAGAGCCTCCTAGTAGTCTGTGGATTTTTTTTAAGTCCAAATTCCTGGAGTCATGTGATTATGAGAGAAATCCATGGGGTAGTGAAGAAAAGGTTGATAACATGACTCCTGCATTAAAAAAAAATCTTTTTTGTTTTTTTTTAACATCAGGATGTCTTTTTTTAAAACAGGTTAAGCTCATCACCTGTTTTTGGGGAGGGATCTGCCCCAGTTTTGAACTCAGATTAGCCAACACCACTCTGATTCCAGCTATTTATCATTCAAACTATTGACTGTTATTAAGCAGCAAAATTAACTCCCCATTGCTTGGCACAGTGCTAATGCAGACTGGAGGAGCATCACCAGACCTAGTGATCTGCATTATTGTTTAAAGCAGAACAAAGTGGTGATTCCAGAAAGACAAGGATCCAAGCTAACTGCCAGGGTGAAGGCATCAGGTCTATCTATACGAAGCCTCCACTGCTCAATGAAATGAAAAGAATCCAGCCTACTGTAATACACAGTATTAGGTCATCAGTGTCTTTAGACACCAAGAATAAGTACTTCTTGGCAAAATATATGCAAAGATGGGATAGCATAATAGCCTTGGAAAGCAGAGGGCTTAAGCAGATCCTAGTACTCCTTGGCCACCTGCCAGTAACTCAGCCTAGAATAGCTAGGCTGTCCAGTCTAGTGTGCCAGCTAAACAAAAAACAATGCAATCCTGCCTGCTCATTAATTAATGACTTTGGTGATTTTATTGAATGCAAATTAAGGCTTCTCTGGTACAGATGATAAAACTTATCATGCCATTGTCCCTTTAGTTTGTCTGTGTATGCCTACCTGCCCATGTGCCTTTATACAAATTTACACACACCACATAGTGTGGAAGAACCCCACCCCGTAAAATGATATGGTCCATTGGGCTTAAATCTCTGAGAGGCAGATGAGGTGCTGGTACTGAAATTGTAACAGCTATATTCAGATATTACAACATTAAAAAAAAAAACAAGTGTGCCTACAGTCTGGGATTATCTATGTAACCAGAGCTCTGCTTCCCATCCATTAAATCTCAGGGGGGGGAAAGTATATCAACCTTGGAGTCAGACGGATTAAATCCAGTTTGCCCTTTCTATAGTCAGATCTCTTTCCAGACACTGCAGTGGTCAGTCTTGGAGCTGCATAACTGACATAAGATTGAATTTAAAAAACAATCTTTGTGGTAAATGAGAGAGAGCTCTCAAGTAGCTCCCTGAAACAGTCACTATACATTGGACCCATGCAAAAAAGCAGTTTGGAGATTCTCCAGATTGAGTCCAGAGTGCCATTTAAGCAGCTATTCTTGCTAGTTGTACATTAGTTATCATCACACTCCACCCATCTTTCTACACTGGTTTCACCCATTTTTTTACCTTTGTCATTTATGGGGCTGATAAGAGCTATACCAGCGATTATCAGCTGGAGTCCCACAGCACCCGGGGTGCTGTGAATGTGCAAACTTCTTCAAGTGTGCCACCCCGCCATCAGGTGGAACTTCTCCACTGCACTTCTTGTTTCGAGGAGAGGCCATATAGGGCTGGACTGGAAAGCAGCCATGGCAGAAGGGGGCACCCTTCTGCAGCCCGGCCTGATGGGAGAGTCCAGACCAGCAATGCCACCACCATGGACAGGATACAGTAAGTACCACCCCTGCCCCTGCACTTCCCCATGGGTAAGGGGTTGCCTTCTGGGCTTCATGTATTGAGGCAAAGG
>NW_017729031.1:87740889-87743426 GCF_001723915.1 Gavialis gangeticus
GGGGGGGGGGGTGCATGTCTTCTTGGCTGGATGAAAAGAAGGGGCTCCCTCTGCCCACATCTGCAGAAGGGACTCCTCACGTTCTGGAGGGAGGCCTTGAGTCTAGACCACTTGAGAAAGGAGCTACACACCATAAAGAAGTGCTTAGGCAAGTCAAGTAATTTTGCTGTACCTCGTTATGTAATAAAGCATCGTGTGATATTAGTGAACAAATTGCAGTCATATTAAAAAATTCCTCTTCAGTCATCAGTGAAAGCCTGGAAGATAATCCTACTGATCCCTGCATGTGGCCTTCCAGTACCCTCATTCTCTATGGCTTGATTTTTACGGCTCAGTGCCATAAACACTACTGAATGTGTAAGACTACTCATAGTAGCCAACATTATACTCAAGAGCGTATGCTGGACTGGAGACTCCAGTGTCTCCTTTAAAGCAGGGAGCATGGTATCAACACCTAAATCAGCCATATTCTGCTCTTGTGCAGTGCAAGTCACAGGAGGCCAAAGGAGTCACTCTGGATTTATACTGCTGTAAAAGAGAGCAAAATCTGGCCCCAAATTACACTTGGCAACAAACCATTGCTGTCAGTTGCCACCTTTGCAGAATGAGGTAAACTGAATGCCTTCTGACAAAATTTTGCATTGCACAGTCTGTGCTTCTTTTGACCTGTAAAGTACTCTCAGAAAAGCAGGTCTTGCAGTGATAAAGTGCTATCCCTGCCAGTGCCTCAGTCCCATGAGAGTCATTTCACATAAACAGTAGTGACATTAAAAGGGGCAGTTGCACTCTGATACTATGGTGGGGAAGACCCTATAAATAAGTTCAGTGCTGATTTGAAATTTAACAAGGATAGAAGTGAGAAGGCTGTTTAATCAAGTTTCTTCAGCAATAAAGAGCCTCCCCATTCAGGAAATTCATCAAATATTTTCAAGGCAGATGCCAAAGCATCTTACAATTACTTGCGGCTCCCTTTGGCCACCCGGCTCATGTCTACTAATGTCTCACTGCATTAGCTACCGCCCATCCTAGTTCCAAGCACTTTCCTCATTTTCTCCCTATGGAATAAGAGAGTTTGGTTTTCTGCCTGCAACTGTCATACAAAAAGCTACTGTTCTGAATGTAAAGGTAAAGTTGGTGGCCTGATTAGGAGATATTTATAGATCCTCAGAGGATTGCTAGCTAACAAAGGGTATTATGCGTTTTTAATAGTACTACATAGTGTGAAATATTTCATAAAACAAGGCAATAGATCTTTAGACTTCATCAGCCTGACAAGGTTGAGGCAAATTGTTTCCCACTGCACAGACTTATTTCTAGTGGGGGTTGCGTCCCCCCACCAACCAAGGTGGTAGTGGGGTAACCGGGTTTTGCATAACCATTTTAAAATTTAGCATCTGATTTCTAGTGCATTGATTTACATTTGAAAATGAACAAACAAACACAAACAACTGTGGCACCTCCTTAGAAACTAAATTAGTTATTTTTTTCATAATGCAAGAGGTGAATTGCAAGAATATTCCCCTCCCCCACCCCACCCCACCCCTTTTCTGGGCCCGATCCTTCCCCCATTCAAATCCTTGGATTGAGCTGTGCCCTATGATGGGCACAGTAGGAGGTAACTCCGGCCCCCTGCTGGTGGCAAGTTAAAAAACAAAAATCCAGCAGCACTTTGCTTCTCTTCTCTAGGAATAAAACTAAAATGCTGTTCAGTTAAGGCCCCTGTTCTGTTTTCATAAAAAGACAGTCACAGAGACAACATCTGCATCTCTAAAAGGAACAAATAAAAGAGTTGCCACTTCTGCCCCTGAAACTTTGCAGAATTAAAGTTTTGGGGAATGTCACCAAATTCCTTCGAAGGACCATAAACCTTTTAATGAGGTGCTCTCCCATTTTTAAGCCCAATTATTCCGCTTTTAACAACTGAATGGAATAACTTTACAGCTCCTCATTACCCTGCAGGCTTCAGAGACCCCTGATTACCCATCCATCCTTGCTTAGTACAGGACTCCCTGCTACCCTACCCATCCCTAATGAAGGGCAATGTTAAAAAAGGAGCCTTTTGTACCCCTCCAACACATTTAGCTTATTAAAACGGTAATATTTCAAGGCATCTGCCACTAATGACATTCATTTCCTTACCTTTAAAAGAGAGGTCAAGGCAGAGTGAAAGAGAAAAAGATTGACTGAGCTGGCTCTTTAACACTGAAGTCTGCAGCTTCCTGAGCCAGCCTGGTCAACAAGCCATGAAAGCCCTGATTGTCCCAAAGGTCATAGGTTATCATCAGTGAGTCACCCCGGGACTGCCTGCCTGCCTGCTACCCAGGCACATCTCTGCCCTGCACACATCTAAACGAGATGCTTCAAAGGACTGGCTGGTGCCAAGCCAGGTATCTTTGCCTAGCAAGCCCGGGTGCACATGCTGAGAAGCTGGAACACAGTGGGACAGTTGTGCCAGGCTGGCTGAGCCAGCTGTCAGCTGGATACAAATGGTGGGCAAGGGATGGGTGTAGAGAATCCACTGGAGACTGTAGCAACCA
>NW_017729031.1:87743436-87764571 GCF_001723915.1 Gavialis gangeticus
CCCCCCCCCCCCCCCCCCCCCAACTGGTATCTGACACTCAGTGATCTCGGATGACAGACAAAGAAACTTAGGGAAGAGCCCTTGTCTTGGGGGCTTGGGGAGAGGAGAGCCCAGCCACACTGCAATAAAGCACGTTCAGCTTCCTTAACAAGGATCTGAAGGCAGATCTCCAGCACCCCCCTCCAACCCCTCCAGCCCCAGCCCCTGCAAATTTGCCCCTGTGCCTCCTTAGCCCTCCCCAGCACGCTGAGCTAGCATCAGGGATCAGGGATCATGTCCTTACCTCCTCTTCTGGCTCTCCCTCTCCCTCTCCCCTTCTGCCTGCAGCTGCTGCTTGCTGAGCAGTTTTCAAGAGACTGAGTGCTCCTTCTAGCTGACTCGCTGTTATATACACTGCAGACAAGCGCCCCTAGATGGCAGCTGTGTAAGTAGTTTTCTGCCCAAAACACTTGGGAGAAAATAAAAGGTGTGGGGGAGTGTTGTTTCCTGGCTGGGCGATGCTGCACCACATCCCTGGGAAAGCCCAGTTTGTCTCCTCTTCCCCAGCACATGTGAAGGAGGAGTGGGTGTAATCACCTGCATCCTGCCAAAAGGCGGGGAAAATGCCAAGTCAACATTAGCTTCTCCCCTTAAATCACCAAATATTGATCTTGTCTCAGGTGTCTATAGATCTTTAATCCCTTTAACACACACAGAGGTGCATTTTGTAGCTCTGCTAGAGACTTTTATCCTCACACCATCATGTCTTGATCTGTTCAGAGCCCTCTCCCTGTTCATGGCTTGGCAATACAGACTTTTTGTTGTTGTTGTTGCTGCTGTTTGGCACGAAAGGAGATCATCACTGCACAAAGCAGAACTCGCTTTTTCATGGTGTGCTCATGAACTGCCATGAGCTCAAGGAAATAGCCTCAAAATGTGTGAGATGCTGTCATTCCACTTGTGAAGATGCCCTAAATCCCCCAAAAGTAAACCTAAAAGCTAATGTTCTTTCCCTGGCCCAGCTAAGAAAAATACTTGGGTTAAGTGTGGGACATTTATTTTTCCTGTCCATGAAAAAGAATTGTTTTAGTTTTTACTTTAGTTTTACTTTAAAACTTAAAAGACTTCAGCTTAAAGAAGCTACCTTTCCCTCTGCAGTGAAGCAACAAATGTGTCCTAATTTCAAACATATAAACATCCCAGCAGTGGCTTTTGAGCATCCAAAAACTGAGGCACCAAATGCAGCACTCTTACAAGAGCCTTGTTTTCATAAAGTTTTAAGTATCTATACAAATGAGACCTTAAAGAGTTTCACATTGGAAGCTGAAAATGATTTGTCACTTCTAAAATGTAGACAAGAGGCAGCATTCTAGGGGAAGGATCATATAAACTCAGGCCATGTAAACTCTTCAGACAAGATAAAGGGTGTTGGCTTTTTTTCCTTCGTTTGTTGGGTTTTTGGGTGGGGTTTTTTGGGTGGGGTTGCATGTATGAATAAAAATAAATGTAAAGCAACTCAGAGCTTCACTTTGAGGTCATGCTCTGTAGAGCTTTGCAGAAATAAACTGCAATCTATTCTAGTTCCAATGATTTCCAATTCTAGCAGTGTCCTGCAAAGTCAACTCCATTTATGTAATGTTTAGCCCCACCTCTACTGGTGCCTGGTTCCTAAAATACAAAAGCTTGTGAACACCCAAGAAAAGTGGGTTTTTTAATACCTCCACTGCAATTAAGGCAGATAGAGCTAAGATTGCATGGCTCAGACACTAGAAGAACAGAAAGCCTCAATCATAATAAAGCAGCAACAAAGGGAAAAAAAGATTATTGTCTGGGATAGTTGGGTGGGGAGGCTAACAGTTCTCTCCTGACATAAGAAAATGTTGTACAATCAGAGGCAGTAAGCTCACACCTGGTTTCCTACACCTGCTGCAAGAAAAGATAACACCAAAGACAGGCAACATAGAGTAAGATTCTTGCCAACTAAAGTCATGCTATCACTTTCTGTGTTACTGAAGGTAAATCAGGTCATTCAAATCTCCTGTTAAGCACAAAGGCCACATTTTTACAAAACCCAATCAAAGTATGAACAGACAACATTTTCAGGCATTTGGTTTTGCAACTCAGTTGTCTTTAACAGCTTGCTGTTTTTCTTCCTGGTGGAAGATGTAGTAATCTACCTGCCAACAAACCAGTAAATCCCTTGAGTGAAAATACAAATGGTGCAATGTGAATAAGTACTCTTAGCTGCTGAAGCTTGAAAATAGTGCTGACAGCTGAAAAGGCTCTGACTCATGTACTCCCAGTCCCGGGCATTTATAAACTATGGACAACAAAATGCAGTATATATATTTAGACTATACCATTTCTTCCGCCCAACGTGGGATGTGTAGAATACACACATACACCGGGATTGGGGGGAGGAGGGGGCGCAAAAGTAAAACAGTTCAACAACTTGGGACCAAATTCTCCTCTTTACTCAGAAGGCACCCAGGCACCTTTGTAACGGAGCTCCTGCCTAAACAAGGTTGATAAGTTAGGTAATACATTTTAAGTAGCACATTTTGAAACACAAACACAGAAAGCCTTTAGCACTTCTAAATATCTTGGCATTAGTCACCAGCTGCAAATACATTTTAAATGCAGCTAGCCCCAACCTCTAATAGTGGTTGCAAAAGGTTAGTTAAAACATGTTTTTAAAATATAACCCATTTTTCTGGTCAAGAAAGATCTGGAATGAGGCCTTGGGACTTTTAAGAGATTTTCTGGTGCCAACAGCTATTCTTCTAGAGCAAAAATAAGAAGGGAGCTCAGACACTTTATGTCATGACAGAAGGATCCTTTAAGAAGCAAAGTCTAATCAAGAGACCATGGGGAAGGAGAGCTTATTTAGTATATTGCATATTCCAGGTTTCTACTTAAGAAAAAAAAATCTATTATCCATCAGGACACTTAATTCTTCTAAAAAAAAGGATCTCTATTTTAACTGGACCTTTTACTGCTTCTTCCTTTCCTAGGAAACTAACGGGGATGACCTTGGGAAGGAGTCACCCCAAATTTATGCCAACATGAAAGAGAACAACAGTTGTCCCTTCATGCTAACTGAGTCTGATTATCTCCTTGATGCCTGCATGGTTACAGCAGTTGGAGTGAGTGGATCGGCGGGGGGTGGGTGGGGAACACGACACAACGATTACATGTTATCTTTCCTTCTAGCCCTCAGTCCTGTGTAAATCAGGGAGAGGATAAGGTTGGGGAACAGCCTGAGTTCATGCACATATGTATATTTTGCCTACTGCTTGAGGAAGCTATGCTGTAATGAGAAATGAGAGCAGGGGACTGGGATGGAGGCATTGGGTCTCTCTGCAAATATCCTTTTGTATCTACAGGTGCCCTTCATATCTCTGCAACATGCATACAGAGTAATAGGCAATATATGTTTTTATGTGGAGGTACAACCCAACCTCCGCCCTACTAATGAACAATATATCATTTCCCTTTTCCTGCTTGAATTGTTCCTGGGTAGGGGATGATAGAGCCCTTTGATCTGTAGCTCCAAATTAGCAAAGCATTTCAGCACCTGCTTAACTATAAGCACTTACCAAAATCCACTGACTTCTGTAATTAAGTGCAAAAAGGATTGGGATTATTCATGTGCTTAAAACAAAGCTCAAGTGCTTGGTTGAAGCAGAGCCCAAAAGCTATAGAAAAAATATTCTGGCAGAAAAACATAATCATTAGGTCAAAGAAACAGATAAATTCTCTTTACCTGCAAGGCAAGAAACAATGGATTCAGTTTTATATCTTTTTCCAAACAGCCAGCAACTAGTATCCAGCAATGCACAATGCAAGACTGTCTTGTTCCTGAATCACCTGCAAGTTCCTTCCATACACAGAGCACAACCCTGGCTGTGCCTAGCAATTTTCCAGTTTCCTCCCTTAAGCTATCATTTACAGGAAATGTGTTACTCATGCAGGATAGACAAGTATGTCCCTTTCCCTTATGAAAGCCAGATTGTGTTGGCATTCACAGATGAAATGCTCTACAAAAATTTACAAAACAATCTAATGTTAAATCACTCCATTGCAGCAGTAACAGTGAAAGAGAAGTTGATGCCCAGTCTAGGGTCATTTGGGAGCTATACCGGCAAATAGCCATGATACCAAAGTCCTTGTCTCATTCACATAAGAATTCTGTCTGCTGCTACCTCGACCATGTCAGTCAGTCAGGGATGGAAGGTGATGTGAACCTGATAGAGCTATATTGGACGGAAACCTCCAGTATAGATGCAGTTATACTAGCAAACTGAATTCTTGCCAATATTTTTGCTCGTGGGAGGGTTGTTTTTATGCTATTGGTAGAAAGCACATCTTTGCCAGATTTCATGAGTATACCATACCACACAAGCTTTTTGCCATAGCCACTTGGGAAAAGAGTAGACAGTTTGGTTACCAGTAAGGCATTTCAGTATATAGTTCTAGTGTCTACCAGCTCCACAGACAATGTTGGCATCTCATTGTTTTTCTAACCAAATGAAAAATATATCAGGAAGAACTTCCCTAATTTTAAGAATGCATGCCTAGGGAAACAGTGCAACTTCCTGCATTGGAGGCTTCTAATATGAGGATGGACCCCTGTACACATGGGATGGTTTAGGAACAGTGCATCTATGCAGAGGGTTAGACTAGATGACACTTGAAGACCCTTCCGACTGTCTGAGGTCAGCATCACCATAGGGAAGCAACTGTTAGAGTTTGGGGCTCCCTGGTGTTAGCTGCTGCGTACAAACATATTGATAGGTAGTCCCAGTCCAAACAGTTCATGACTTTAATAGATAAGGCAGGAGGGGATGGGAGAAAGGAAGTGTTATCCTGTATCACAGGAAGAGAACTAAACCACTGAATGACTTGACCAAGGTCAGGCACTGATACTGTGAAAATAGGTAGGGCTTGAACCCAAGGTTTTTTTCTACTACCTAATTGCCTTCACCACATAGCCTTCCATTGCCTCAGAAGAGCAGAACCCTCTACTGCTTGTATTAGAGAAATACACACAAAAGCTGTAATGCGCTCTATCCACCCACCTGCTTCTCCCCTCTTTTCCTCTCCCATCTTCTCCTCTTACCTAGAATCAAGGATTAGAAGCTGTATTTTATGCTCAGGCTTCCCTTTCTAACAGAACATAAAGGAGTGCTGAGTTTTAGCCTGGTCTAAGCAAATACGAAAATGTAACTTGGCACCCACAAGCACTTGAAAGATTTTTGGAGTGATAGGAAGTACATAACAGAAGGGTGGGGGAGTTTTTCAAGACCACAGAAATACTTAAAAGCAACAAATGTTTGTAAATTGCACAACAGGAGGGATGACACAAACCAAAGACAAGACTGTGCAGTGTCACGCACACATTTGTGTAAGAGCGTCTTAAAGAGAGAGATGTCATCATTTATCTGGAGACAGAGCATAGCACTCTAGCCAACACTGTTACTCAGATCCGAAGCATAAACACACCCAGCAACCAAGTCTCTCTTAAACAGAAAAACAAAGCAAAAGCCTGAAGGAACACAAACGCATAGGCAATAAACTGGAATTGAGGCTCCATGGAGCTGGTACAAGGAAGTGAAATAACCTCCCATGATCTTTATAATAAGAGCTGCTGGGGCACCGTACCAAAAATCAGTATTAATTTCCTCCTTCTTATAAACCGGCTCATTTTCTGTTGTCTCCCTGTCACAGACCTTATAATGTGAATGTGATGATGGATGTGATGATGGAAGAACAGTACAAATGACCAGACTAATAAAAAAGAAATCACTACCTAAAGAGCCATTTCTGTAAAGATCTTTGAGGAGAGAGACTAAAAAAGTAGTAAGACTTTATCCAGGTCAATAATTGCTGTGGTGCTTTTCAGAGTCATTTTACTCTACAGTAGAAAATAACCCATGTCATTTAATACTAAGCCAACATCTAAATCAGGTTAAGCAGCCACTAACAAAAGTCAGGAAATCCAAAGTTAGTACTGTTCTCCTGTCTCACTCATGCCACTTGGGATAAAAGAGGTATAAAAGCATGAAGTGAAGGTGGAGTGTCAGTTGTAACATTGAATTTCCTGGCTTTTGTTGGTTAGCATTAAGACCTTAAAAGCAATTTGATGCCTCTTGGAAAATTTCAGACACATTCTATTTAGGTTTTGTCCTATAAATTCCTACTGTCACAATCACCAGAGTGGGGTAATGCTAACAAAGATTAGCCACCAACATGTTTGTTCAAGGGGCAAAATAAGTGAGACAGACCCAGAAGCTATTAGTAGCCCTGAAACTGACCTGTGATAGTCAGTGAGAATATCTACACATGCATTAAATGTGCCATAATTACAGTGCATTGTTTAGTACCTGTAATAACAGATACTAAACTTAACACTGTAATCAGCAGTACCATGCAGTAGTGCCAGCTCACTTCTTTTATGTGATGCTAACTCACAGTAGACTAAATCTACTGAGCATTAGCACATTTACACAGCTTTTGCCAAGATGTGCTAATGATTAGTCTACTGTGCTTCTAGTGTCTTGTGTAGACATGCCCAGAGTAGAGCTCCTAGGCAATTGTAGTTTGCAAACCAGCCCAGCTCAGGATGCTGTCTAATGCAGATCTGGGAACAATTTTTCAAATTTGGGATGAATATCCCATATTAGGGCATCCTCAGGGACATGGGGTCCCAACCCTGAAATGGGGGACCATTCCAGAAAATCCCAGGCAGTTGGTCATTTTATTCTAATCTTGCTCTGAGCACTTGTATTATTATCATCATCATCATCTGTATTAGAATAGCATTTAGAGGCTTAAAGGCCAACAGAGATAAGGACCCTAAAGCACTAAACCTTACGCATAGTAATAACAGTCCTTGGTCCAAAAAAATTACAGTGTATATAACCAAATGTCACCCAGTAGATCAGTGGCACAGCCAGGATTAGAATCCAGGGGAAGACCTATACCTGGTATAAATCATCATAGTTCCATTGACTGAGGAGATGGGACAAATTATGCCAGCTGAAGATCTGGCCTCTGGTCTCCAGACAACAAACCCAGTGTCGCATATGCTAGCTAGGCCAAGCCCCTTCGCTTGATAGATGAGCTGGTGCCCAGCAGCCCCTTTCTTCTGCTGAATTTTTATTTATTTCTATTACCAGTAAAGCTGCGCACATTGGTGATGCGTAGGGGGTGCACATGCACCCCCTGAGATTGGTCACACACCACCTGAGATTGGCCACTGCTGATGCTGCCAGCAGTGTCTACGGGTGGTCACTGGTCACCATTACCCCCCATCTCACCACCGATACTGCCGGCAGTGTCGGTGGGCAGTCACCGATCACCAGTTGACGCTCACCACCTCTCCACCCGCTCCTCCTTCCCCCACCGCCAAAACTGCTGTGGCTGGTTCCCGCTCACTGCTGCCATGCCCCTGCTGCTGCTGCCTGCAGGTAGTCACTGTGTCCCCCCAGCCTCAGGAGGCACAAGGCGTTTATGGCTGCACATGGAACAATAAGGCAAAGCAAGTCTAGTGGAACTGCCCACATTCCTTGTTCCCACTGGAACTGTCCGTTGCAAAATGACCATCCCCTTACACTAGAGCCAAATAGACTCTGACATGACTATTAGAGGGCATGTTTGTTGTATCTACTGTCCTTATTCTGTTTGCCTTAATCCAGTGATTCTCAACCTTTTTTGTACTAGGACCCATTTGTAAACATCAATGGCCAGTCCTGACCCAGTGCCCCTCACTCCCAACCTGCTGTCCCCTGCCCCCAGGCCCCAGTCCTCCAGTGTGCAGAGTAGGGGATGGGTGTGTGGGGCATGGAGGGCCCCAAGCAGCCCTTCACAGCCTGGAACTCTGCCAGCCAGCCAGCCAGGGAAAAGCTAGTATTTCCCACCTTTTTCTCCTTTAAAGGAGAATCCATTTTTAAAATTCGTTCACAACCCTTTCGTATATTCTTGCGACCCACTTTTGGGTCATGACTCATGGGTTTAGCCATGCTACTTTAATTACTTTTGTGTCCTGCTCTAAAGCCCTCTCCTCTCCTTTGTACCCAATGAACTCATTTTCTAAAAGACTGTGGTAATTTTGGGATCAGAGCTCAGTGCCCAGAATCAATCAGATTTTTAGAAGAGCTCAACAGATTTGTAAGCAGTGTCGCAGGTACGACCTGTGCCACACTGAAATGAGAGCTTAGGTCCCTGAAATACCGACTCTTGGGGTTAGATAGCTGGACCCTCAGCGTGTCCTGCTTACTAGAACAGACCCTCCTTTCACCTGCCATGCCTTGTTCTTGTATGTTGTTGGGAGGGTTTCTTGTCATCAATAGGAGTCTCACTCTGGTCACACGCAAGGTAGTTCTGTGGGCCTCCACCTCCCCATTAGTGATTCTCTTAATGACTAATTCATTAGTCATTAAGAGAATCAGCTCATCCAATTAATTCCATTGGCTCATCAAATCACTCTCAATTAATTAGATGCTAGGTCCGTCCATCAAGCAAAGTTCTCGCTTTTCTAAGGGTGCAAATCACACAACCTAATTCATTCTCAATGGTTGCTTCCCACCCCTCTGACCCAACGCTTCGGAGCCTGGAGCCACAAGCCTCCCCCTCCTTGTCTGGTCTTTCTTATGGTGGGCACCTGTTCACTTCCTCAGGCCCTGATCAAGAACGAGAGATCCTCCCTCTCTCGGTCCAACTCCGTGGTGGCTTCCTGGGGCCTTCTCTCCCCTCCCCTGCTCCCAGGGCTTTGGTACCCATTGCCAGGTATTCCTCCAAACTCCTGCATCATGGAGACTCTCCCCTCACCAGTTTCATGACATTTGCAGCATTCTCAGGGCTGTGCAGCTCTGCAGTCCATCATCCCGTTGCTCTCTCTCCTCCTTCTGCCTGCGCTGGATGTCTGGTTATGTACTTCGGGAGGTGCCCACCATAAGAAAGACCAGACAAGGAGGGGGAGGCTTGTGGCCTCGGGCTCTGAAGTATCCGGTCAGAGGAGTGGGAACCAATGTCTGTTTATACAGCCAGCTCTTGGGTGTCCTCCAATATGGAGGGAACAGGAGCTTACAAATTGGGCCCCCTACTTCCTCTGCCATTTAGCCACCGCCACCTTCCCTGTAAGAACACAAGAGCTCCAGCCCTTACCATGCTATGTTATTTCCCCAAGGTACCAGAAGCAGGGTTTCTCAGGGCCCCTACTCTCAGGTTCCACTTTGGAGGGTGCCTCCTGCTTCCACAAGGTTGAATGATCACTGTCACCAAGGTCTTTAAAAGATCAGGCCAGCAGCACCTAAGGTAAAGTTGACACCAGAACCCCTACCACCCAGTACTAGTGCTGAACCTTGGTGTTCCCAAACCTAAATACTAAAAATCCCAACCTCACAAGATTATTTTAAAAAGTGTGAGGTTTTTTCCCCTTCTAGTTTTAGGAGCCTTGGTTTTGGAGCTGCTCTTGTAAAAAGTGAGCATGGAAACTTTATTTTTAAAAACACACAAAAAAGTCTTATGTAATTACAGGACTCCAGGGACTGAGGCCTTAAAAAATAATACCAAATATCTGGGAGACTTAAAGTTTGTAATGCTGTGAATGCTTCCTTAAATATGTATACTACCTATATGATTTGAGTCTCTTGAGTAGGGATTAATGTCACCCACACACATCAACATTTGTACTTTACAGATAACAACAAAAAGGAATAATGATGATTTATAGACAAAATGCATATATTATTACATGTATATCAAATCAGTGGTGCAGCCCATGCTTTGGCTCTACTTTCTCTTTCTTTCATTATAATTTAGTTTAGCAGCTGCAGCAACCCATGCTAGAGAGGTTAATACTTGTTTCCAGCTGCCTCACAGGACACTTTCCATCAATCATGAATGGAATTGCAGCTATGTCATTTTTAGCGAGTTTCCAAAAAAGCCAAATACCAGGTGTGGCAAGCATTCCAATACACTATGAAGACAGAGAAATCAATGTACGTTCTTAATGCAAGGACTTAATGCAAAGACTGCATACAAAGACTGCTTTAAAGAAAAATCTATTTTAGCGTAATTAAGAATATAACCCGTGTAGCTAATAATTATTGAACATAGTTCTCTTCTTCACAGTTCATTTCCACTTTACTCATCTTCTGCTAAGTAAAGATGTAACCTATAGGTGTTATTTGTGGCTTCATAATCTAGTCTCATAGACATTATTGCAATTTATTGAAAAGGTACTGAAGTGTGACTCTGTGGAAGATAAAATAAGTCTTTGAATGAGAAATCCTGCTTTCAGCAGTTACTGCAACTATCAATGAAGATATAAACATTAGTTTTAAAAATTTTCTCCTCCAAACTTGAAGGCAGTTGCCTATGATTGTGAAATACAGGACACAGAGACCTGAGCAGTTCCTTTTGGTCCTTTGTTCCTAATGAAAACATTCTGGCGCATACATTTAGACAGTAGCATAGCTAAGGCAGAATAGGGGCACTGAATGGGGAGAGGGCACAAACATAGCAGCCACTGTGCTGCCTGCCCTCCTGCTACTGCCAGCAACACAGGCACTGATGCTGCCACCTCCCAAGGTGCAGAAGTGCCCAGGATGGACATCTGCATTTGGATGAATAGCATACATGGACAGAAGCCAGCCTATAGAAAGCTCAGTTCCAACTTAGCATAAGCAACAAGTGATACAAAATAAATTAAGGTGGCACGGCATGGGGCCATTAGACAAACCATGCTGTTGGTCTCTTGGCCTGGGGAGTCTGGGAGTCAGAGTATCTGGCTTCTGTTTCCAGTTCTGACCAGTGTGGAGAGTGGTTCTCTAGTGATTAGTCACCAAGTGGACCAGGCTTCCTAGGGTCTTCTTCTAGCTGCCACTGACAAGTCACATGCCTTTTCTTTCTAGTTTCCTTGCCACAAACGAAAGGACTCAACTCACCCTGAAGGATGAACTAAACTGTGAGAGCTTCAGTTTAACATCTCCTGGAAGAACAAAGAAGAAAAGAAGCAGCAAGTTCACCCTCTAAACAAGTTTCTGTTTGTGCTGCTCCTCTTACCTCACAGCAGGCCACACAGATGGATAAGACACACACCTGTCATTATCGTCTCAGCTGCAGACCCACCAACCCAACAGGTTTATCCTAATGCTGCAGTTCTACAGGCTGGCTATGAAGAGAATCACAGCCCTCTAGGGAAACCCACAGAGGACTGACTTGTAGTTACATGTTAGGACCCCTTATCCAGCACGGTGGTTGAATTTCCATCCCTGGAAGTGCCAGTCAGACAAACACTAGTTTGGGACAGCTTGGACACAGAGGCTCCCGCCTCAAGCAAAGAGTAGGACTAGATGATCTTCTGAGGTGCCCTCCAGCTCTATTTTTCTATGACTTTCCCCTGCTATCCACATCGCAAGCAGGGGCAGCCCAGGTAAAAACCCTGGTAAAGAGTGTAAAAGCCCTGGTCAAGTGCTCCAGCCATTTGATCTGCCTGGAGACATCTCAGCTCTCTGAAGCCTCTAGCACCCTGGAGAAGGCAGCATCTCAAAAGGTCCCAGAGGGCAAGATGCACAGGAGGAAAGGATAAATGGCAATATCCAACACAGCAGAGAGGAAATGCTGGTGAGAAAGGGTCAGCAAGGACCCTAACGAGAGCCATTTCAGGAGAGCAGGCTCATTGAGAGCCCAAGTGGAGTTGTCCAGGGTGGGGCAGGGGAGAGGAGTTCAATCCATGTCCTGAGGGGGAAGAAAAGAGAGAAATGTTATTAGAATAAGCAGGTGTGATCAAGGGCTGGCATCTGAGGGCAAATCAAATTGTAATATGCTTCCACTGTTAGGGGAAGGGACCAGGGGCCTATCAGTGGCAGAGGGGGAGGCCAGAGTTGGGGTCAGTATTGGGACAGTGGAGATGGGAAGGTGTATGGGAAGACATACCCCTGCTCAGTGACTTCCACTTCCTTGTAGCCTTGTTCAGGGACCTCCATTTCCTCATGCCCTTGCTCGGTGACTTCCATGTCCTCATACCCTTGCTCCACCACTTCCATCTTGACCATCTCCATCTCTCTGAATGTTTCCCCTACTCGCCTAGCAACCCCCTGCTCTTCCATTTCCATGGCACCTGCTAGCACTATGACATAGCCAGGTTCCAATTGCTCTGCTAACACGTCAGCCCCAGTAGCCCCATTGATAGCTGGCAGGTTCGGTATTGCAGAGCTTGGGGTAAGGTTGGCTGGCATCTGAGAAGACTCACCTATTTCCCAGAAATTTTTAAAGGCCGTGTTTTCAGGCTTGTTTGCTAGGGAGGGATATACCAGAGGCCTTGCCTTGTCTGAGCCCTAGCTGGTCTGGGAGATCCCCAAAGCCAGTGAAACTGTAGACTGGTTCATATTGGAACTTGGACTATATAGTAACTAGTGTCAGACCCACCATTAGGGGAATGTAGAGTTAGACTAGTACCCCCTGTGACTACCTACTGATCACCCCTTTTCAGGCATGGAGCAGTCCACATGGTCCCCCTACAAATCAAGTCTCTCTCACTCCCACTTTCCCCACCTGACTTTTCTGCCACACCTTGATATCAGTGGGAGAGGGAATTGTACCATGCCAGCTGGCTCACCTATCCTCAAAGGTCAGTCCTTGACCATACCTACCTGTCCTGACACCACTGCACCTAACAGGATGAAGCAGCCTTTGCGGTCTCCTGGCATGTGGTCTCCCCTCTGCAATGCCCTATAGGGTTTGTTACCTGTTCTTGCTGGACTCATTCCCCTATGTTCTCTTCCCTCAGCATCAGCTGGGTCCTTTCCAGCACCAGTCTCTTCCTAAATCTCCCTTCAGCCCCAATTACAGTAGAGAAAAGGGGGAACGATCAAATCCAGCAAGTAGTTTCAGTCAAAAGTGGAATATTTAGAAAAAGTCAAAATGTTCAATTTTAACACTTTTTGAAATTAATTATTTTTGTTGCAAACCCAAATTTAGCTAGCGTAAGACATTACATTTGGGAGGACACATTGGGGGAGATGGTTCTTTGTTTTTTACATGCAAGAAAGAAACATTATCTTTAAAAAAAAGAACAGTTTGTTTTCCAGGATAAATTCAGGAAGCTGAACTAGTGATGTTTGAGTTCTGAAACCTCAAAGTACTTTTGTTGGTTTATAACATCAGTCTGTAATGACACTGTATCCAGCAGGACATCACAAGAGTGCTCTACTTTTCTGTTTCTTTTTAAAAAAAAGCAAGAATAAAGATTGTTTTACTGGTCTTTCTCAGCTCTTACACACAAAGCCATAAAGGCAACACATTGATCGTGCACATCACACATAAATACATATCTGCCCTCTTCTATACAGCATACAAGGGACTGCAATCAATAAATTTCATTTTATGAGAAGTCACAGCTAGGTGTAGAAGTCAGTCCTTGAGTTTCCTCAAGTGAGGGCTCTTTTATGAAACCAAAGGAACGGCTTAGGGACTCTGTTGTACTGAACTGAATCCACGAGCTCGTTACAATGTCACTCTGTCTTAGATATCCTGTAGCAGAATCTTCTTGGAATGTATTTTGGTTCAGACTTGGGTCAACGACGGTTGACTTGACCTTAAAATAAATCCAGGCAATTTCAAGCCAGCAACCCATTGACTACTGTTTGCAATATAATAACGGGAGAGATTGAGCTCAGATAAGTCTAAAGTTAACATAAATTTAAGGAGAAAGGAAAAATATTCATCCACTATATGATAAAGGGGAGGTTTTTTATGTGGGCAGAATTCAGAGCATTCTGAGTAGCAATTTTAGTACCACATATGGTAAATGCATCTTGATTCTGTTAAGTAGTATGCTGATGTCTTAACCAGGCTGGCAGTAAGACAAGAGGTATGGAATTGTATGGGACTTTTTGTTACAGTGACTGGATGGGGGTCCTTTGTTTACATATAGGCTAGTTTTTGTGAGAGGTATTTTATATAGATCCCTAAGGAAAGATCTCAGAGGACATGCCTTAAGTACTCTGTGCACGTGTGTGCAATAACTCTAATCATTTTGTTTTATGGTCAGGCAACCAAGGGGGAAAACCTGACCCTGTGGAAGCCAAGAGGAGCTGCCCCATCAGCTTAAATGGGGACATGATTTCCCCTTCTTTATTGTGCATTTTATTTTTGTTGAATAAAGGTATATATAAACCATCCATCATGTACCAGTTCCATATTGTGGAGATAATGGGAGATAATCTTTTCAACAAACAAGTGAAGTAACGTAACATTAAGGCACTGTATTTTCTCCCCGTTTGCAAAATATCAGCAAAAATGTTGATTTGAGATACTTCATATTTAAATCCTTTATCTTTTATTCAATCTACCTATGACAGATTTTTAAGTGATTACTCTTCTGAGAAGCAAAAGAAGGATAAAATAAAACCCTTTACTTGCACAGGTACAAATCAGGAGTAATTTCAGCAAAGTAAAACTGCCATAGAAAATTGGGTTCTCTGTATACAAGAAAAGAACTGAAGATACTAAAAGCAACAAAAAATTAACTCAGGCTTGCTACCATGCCAGCTGACTCAGCTGAGGGCATGCCTTAAAATCCAAGCTAGGCTTTCTACTTGGACTAGTAACCCATCCACTTTTCAATGAGAATGCAAACTAAACCTTGAGTGCTGATAGTCCTCCAGTGCCCTCCCTTCATGCTCAGGGAATAGACAAATACTTCTACAATTCCCTGGAAAAGATTCAGAGCAGTTCAGTTTACTGCAGCAGAAGGATCCACGGGATGTCCCCCAGATGCCCTACCAAAATATACAGGAAAATGCAGCATCAGTAAGGACACAGCAAGCTGGAGAACATGGTTCCTCACACTTGGACAAGGCTAATTCAGAGGCTCAGACCTTGGTACTAATCACCCAAGCTTACTTTGTGGAAAAGACTTTCTAAGGCTGCGTACATGTAATGCACCATTACACTACACTTGTCATTTTCACTATGCAAAATAGCTGTAAAACTTTATTATATCAAAACAGCAGTGTTTCCCATTCAGTTTGTGCTGGAAAGATGATCAGGCTGGGCAGTGTTGAATAACATTTTTCAGGCCTAAGCAGTCTATCAAATTAGCATGGGTAAAGCATGCCCTTTTCTGAAGCTAATGGCACACAGGAAAGTGATGTCTGGCTGCCTTTGGCTCCCCTGCCTGAATAACCAGGTACACATTCACAGCTGCCTCACAGCTGTGAGCTGCCATCAACCGAAGTCCAGTTTCTTACCTGTGGATCTGAGACACCTAAGCCACTCTGCCACTGGGCATCAAAGTGTACCACATCTACCCAAACCCTGTAAGCAAGAAACAGACCCCCTCTACAAGTGATCTGTCCTAGAACATCTGCAACTCTTCCACTACTACTTGCATAGCTCCATCAGAGCTAACAAAAATACAAAATGTCTGCACGTCTCTTTGAAAAAAAGTCTAAATGACATGATGTCTCATCTACCCCAGTGATTAGACTCCTCTGATAATCCATGGAACTGCACCATACTACCATGGGAAGATTTCCCTTCAAAATTATAGCATGGAAAAAGCCTCCTTATGGTTTCATTTTACTGGCTATGTCAGTGCCTATTGTTCTGTAATAATCTCTTTTACACAATGCCACATATGCCCTTTTTTAACCTGAGCAGGGAAACTATTGGTATGTTTTTCTATTAAAAATGTGTTTCTACTAATGCAGCTGTATTCTAAGCAAAGGTGTCATTTACATTAAAGCATAAATTATTCTACTACTTTTCCATTCCTGATTGACTACACAATTCCTAGTTATATGGCATAACACCTGAACCTGAAATATATACACTGAGACAAAGCAACAATAAGGGTTTAACAGTACATCAGGATTTTACTTGTTATTCAAAGAGGTTAGAATTGCCATTGTAACACTACAGAGAATCTTGAAATTTTCAGAGGAGATAAAATATGTTTAAGGAATGCAGTGCTCAAACTCAGCATTTCACATGCCTGTATAGTTTAAACTGTTGATAACTTCAGTACTGACTCAAGCTAAATCTTAACTAATTGGGATTTTTTTTACTACTGCCTGAAATATAGCGTGAAAATTAACACATTAAATTGCAATTAGTACTGTTATGCATCTCACAGCAGTTGGTGCTTCATTCCAGATGTACATTACACTTGAATATTCACAGCTGATCAGCCTTCTAGTACAGAAAATCACAGAACGAATCTTTCCTTGAGGGATAGAGGTACGAATGAGAAACTGTTAGCAAGCTCTCTACATCCTTATCCACACTCTATAGAACATTATTTTGTTCTGAGAAATGCAACACTGCATCAATATTTGGTTTTAAAAGTTACTTTAAAACCACCGTGGAACACTGAGTATATCCAAGATATATTTGAAATATAGCAACTAGCATACTAAATCAGACCAAAAATCCACTAAGCCAGTATCTTGTCTCAGGCCATAGCTAACTCCTACTGCTTTGGAAGGTAGTTTTTTTGGAAAAATCTGCTGCTAGGGAATGTTATTTCCCAACCCAAATAAATTAGAGGTCAGCTTGAGCTTATACCTTGAAAGAGACTTTACATTACATTATACTTTCCATTATCTTTATAATAACAGGGATTGCCTTGTTCTCCCGACAAATTTCCAATTCTTTTTTAATCCTGCTAAGATCCTGTAGCAGCAAGTTCCACAAGTTAATTCTGTATTGCATGAAAATATTTCCTCATCAGTTTTGTATTTGCTGCCTTCCATATTCATTTAGCATCCATTTAGTCTTACAGTGTAAAAACAGCTTGCTGTGACAGGTGTAGCTCTAGCCAATTATGGTTAGAAGATGCTGCCTGTCTAATGCACAGAGAGTCACATCACAATAACACGTAGTCACAGTTGATACCTTTGTTCGCAGTCTTGGGCCCACTCTTATATTAAGGCAAGAATTACATTCACTGAACCAGATTAAAACTGTTTTAAAACAATTCAGTTTGACAAGCCATCCTACATCAACACTGGGAAAACTACGTCCTGTGGTTCTCCACCCATCTTAGCCCAACACTGACCAACAAAACTGTGCTTAAACTCAAATTAGTCTAAACCACAGGAACTATGGAAAAATGCAAGGGGGCTGCATAAGCACAGGAAGGAACAATCCTCAATCTTAATATATTTTCAGGTTTGTTTTATTGTTGTTGTTGTTTCTCAGTTTGCCATGAAAGCAAAGCATTTTTATAAGCATAAAGGTAGCCCTTTTGCTATGTTATGGACTCCCTGATTCAAATAGACACACTGCTGCCCCAGGAGAAACATGCGTCTATAGCAAGCATAAAAGTGTAATTTATCTAACTCCCATCTTTAAATGAGTATTAAGTCATCCATAAACTATATAATACCCAGAGTTTTAGTGGACTTAGATGACTACTGTAACAAGGAGAAAGACGAGCGTTACGTTTTAAGATGTCTGGACGCAATGGAAAGCTAAACAAAGAACCTGTGTCACCTCTTCCCTTTTTATACTAGCAAGCTGACTCTACCTTAGAACTCTGAGGGTAAGCAGAACACTTCAGCTTCTAGGGCTGCCAATCCAGCACCTTTCAACAACACTGAATTCACTGGAGAGGAAAGAAAGAAAGAAAAATAAATGTAGTTGTTTTCAAAGTGTTATATTACTGATGCACAGAAAAGTGGGGGAGTCAGGTTCCCCAAAGAGTAGCCTTCTTAGTAGGGGAATGGTCTTCTTCCACTAAAAGATGTTAAAAAAGTAAAGCGTCAGAACCCTCACCCTAATTCTGATCTCAGTTGCAATAGTGAAAAATCAGCAGTGAAGTTACACTTCTGATTTACATTATTGGGCCCATTTGCCTTTGAGATACTTAAAATTCCTGTAAAATTAGATGTCATATTATTTATATATATCTTATTTATATAAGATAATGTTTGAAAGGGGACAGGAACCATTTAAGAATTGTAAAGGAAAGTCAGATTTACTGGGTTGCAGTATGAATTTAATAAGGCAAACTCAATGCTAATAAGACATTGACAGAAACAAACAGCAAAGTAATGTATTAACTCCTACTTGGACAGTGAAACAATTGTATTTATAATTAGCACTACAAATGCCTTCACTCCTTACAGAGATTTTTATAAACAAAAATTGTGCACTTAAATTGTAACTAGCATCTGGATTTTGTTTTTTCTTCCTTTATTTTTGTTTGGCTGCCTAACAAAATAACTTTACATAGCTAAATGGAAACTACACATTAATCCTGGAAATCTCCCTTGCCCACCAGTAGAGTTGGTTGGAAAATTTCCAAAAAATCCTTATTTTTTGTTACAGAAAATGTGTTTTCCAAAATACCTGAGATTTCCAGGGGAAAATATTGATTTTGTGGAAATATTTCAATTTTCCAGCAAGAAAATCCAATAGACTGTTTAGTTCCATTTCAGGCTGACATTACTTAGCAATCACCTGAGCTGCCATCAGTGGCGATGTGTACACCCCCTGAGAGTGTCGGCACACCCCACTCAGACAATGAGCAGGGGGGCAAGCAGGAGTGCCGGTACCCCCCCTGTGAGTGCCGGCCAGGGAGCGGGAGTGCTGCAGCTGCTTCCAGGAGCACCACAGCTGCTTCCCAGCCAACGTGATCGGCCATGGGAGACTCCCCCCCGGTCAGTATGATTGGCTGCAGGGGACCCCCCCCCCCCCAGTTGCTGACTGGTCGCTGCAGGGGAGCACATGCCCTCCCTGACTAAGGTGGTACCAATTGTCCATGGCTGCCATAGTGCCTTATGGGAACTGCTGCTTGGATACCTCATTCTCCTGGATGGGTCAGGTTCCCAGATCAGACTACATTACCCATACTATATTTACTTGATTCTAAAATGAGGGTTTTTCCCTGCCAATTAAAATTTCCCCCATTTATCTGTAGGATCAGAGCCTGCTGCCTGCCCTCCCACAGCCTCTGCCTCCCCTCAGCCGCTCCTGCTTGCAGCCTCAAACCCCTTGCTCCCACTCTCATCACCTGTCTCTTCCTGGAGATGCTCCCTGACTCCCACCACCCACTGTTTACCTTTGGTTTAGCATTGCAGGCTCCATCCCTGCTCCAGCCTGGTGTACTGACCATGTGCTTGCTCTGGCCCCTGCCTGATCCATTGGCAGTGGTGGCCAGGGGCCCAAGGTTTCAGAGGAGGAGAAATGTGGGGGGGGAAAGGCTGCAGGAGGAGAGATGGGGGGAAAGGGGACAGAGGGCCTGAGGCTTGGTGGGGCAGAAATGCTAGGGGGCCAGACACAAGGTGACATGCAGTGGGGGGGTGGTACTTGGAGACGGACAGGCAGCAGGGGGAAATTGGGGGGGGCTTGACCCCCCTACACACACACACACTGCCTGAGATCCTTACTGCCTCCCCCCTCACTGCCCTCCCCAACTGCTTGCCCCCCCATTCATACACCCCCTACCACTGCTTTCCCTGATGCAGCAGTGGTGGGAGATGAATTTAAAATGACCCTCCATTAATTAAATTCTATACATGGAAAATTATAACAAATTTATACATATTCCATGTATAGTATCTAATTATTGGAAGGGTCATCATAAATTCAGGGCTGTGTTGGATTCAGGTAAATATGATATTACAATATCCCCTTTGTGTGAGCAGTTGCAGTGCATCATTGAGGTCTCACCATCATAGTGTATATTGGGAAATTAAATGGCTGGAGACCTCAGAAGTCTGAGCTGGGCCAAGCCACGCTAGCTAAACTACCTCTCCCATGAGATACTGGAGCAGCTCAGGCAGATGCAGATTAACAGTGAACCAAGAAGAAACAAAATATCTCAAGACTGCAGACTATTTCATTAAATGGGCCTGTAATAGAACTGGTGCTCCTGGGTGGTTGTGATGCCCCCTGATGGCCACATGGCTCCTGCTCTCCTCTAACTCTAGGTTATGCTCCCTTTTCTCCTTCCTGCCATGACTTGTTCTATGTTAATTCTGGAAAGGGAGGCTTCCCAAGGGTCCCAGAGACAGCCCCACTCTGTCTTTCTGCCAGTGGATCCCTTTTGGACCATGCTTGTCCTCAAAATAGCCTTCACACTAGGTGTGCCCCCCCACCCCAGGGGCACCTGTAGCCTTATGGGATATTCAAGGCCTCTGACCTCCCCTACAGTCATGCTTATGCCTCACAGATGTTAACAAGAAATCATCTCAGTGGGTTTACAGCCCAAATCCAGCCTCATCCCTCTATGCCTTCTTGCCTCATCCTTTTTCTGGTCTAGCCCCTCACAAGCACTGGGCCCCTGCCCCTGTCTCTTGCCTCCCTGGCCCTTGGTCCTTGTTCTGCCACTCTAGGGCCCCTGACCCTGTCTCTCTCTTTCTCTGTCTCTGGGCCCATGGCCATGGTTCTCACCTTCTTGAGCTATCCTGCAGCTTGAACCCTACCTCCAGCAGGATCAAGCCTCTCTGTGCCAGTCTGGCACTACTAAGACCTCCTTTTCACTTTCTAGTTTCAATCTAGTCTTCCGGTATAACTGTAAACCAAAAATATAAGTCTCTGGGCTGAACTAAAATTCTAACCCTACTGGCTGCATAACAGATTTTTCCTCCTCCTGGGTCACTGAGTCTGCAAGCCCCTCAGCCCTTGCTTCTAGTTCCCAGGTGCAGCAGGACCACAGGCATAATCCTCAGTCTCAGCCATCCTACTGCAGAGCTCTTTCTGCTGTGACCTCCAATGCCAGACTGACTGCTTTGGCACAGGCCCTGATCTTAAATGCCATACAAGCCCTGCCCCAGGCAGCTCATGTGGGGGGAGGGCTGCCTTCATGTAATCAACAGTCGGGGATGGGGGATGTCCTGTGAGAGGAAAGTGTGTATCTGTGCGTGTCTGTGTCCATGAGCAGAAAGTGAGAGTAGAGTGTGCATGCCTGTGTGTGTGTACATTTGGCCATAGAGGGGGCAGGGAGCAGGGAGAAGAGGCAGGCATGTGCCCCTCACCTCAGCAGGGTCCACCCAGCCTCCTGCTCCAGCACGAGGAGATGAAGGGGTCCCTCTCCATCCCTGCAGCTCAGCTCCCATGTGGGGAGGGGGCCTCCAATTTTGTGCTTGCCAAGGGCCCCAGTACTCCTTAATCTGCCTCTGCTTACCCCCCCCCCCC
>NW_017729031.1:87764683-87777788 GCF_001723915.1 Gavialis gangeticus
CCCCCCCCCCCCACCCTCTGACTGACCTGCTGGGTGAGGGGGAGTGGGGTGGTAGATCCTGGGTTGCTCTTTTCTTCAAAAAGTGATCTTCAACTTAAAAAGGCTGGAGACCACTGGCTTAGAGTGAACCCAGTCACGAGAAAGTTTAAATCATGGCATGAAACACAGCCCTCCACAAAGCCCTTCAGCTGACACAGAGCAATTGGATCACTTGGTAAGCTGAGAACAAGCAAACAATATGTGGTTTAATAACGAAAGATGTAAAGTCATATGTCTAGGAACAAAAAATGTAGTCCATATTTATGGGAAGGTGGGGGGAGATGTATCCTGGGAAGCAGTAGCTCTGAAAAGACCTTAGAGGTCACAGTGGATAACCAGCTGAATATGAGCTCCCAGTGTAACACTGTGGCCAAAGGGGCTAATGTGATTCTTGGACATAAAAACAATGGAAAATAAAGAAGAAAAAAGGAGGTCAGATTACCTCTGTATTTGGCACTGGTGTGAACACTATGGGAATACTGCGTTTAGCTCTTGTGTTTATAGTTCAAGAAGGACACTTAAATTGGAGTGGGTTCAAAGAAGAGCCATGAGAATAGTTTAAGGGTCAGACAACAGGCCTTATAGTGGAAGACTGAAGGAGCTCAATCTGTTTAGTTGAATCTAAACAAAGGGTAAGTTAAGGAGTGACCTGATCACCGTCTACACGGGGAACAGAAATTTGATAATAGAGAACCCTTATTCTGGCAGACAAAAGTATAACAAGGGCCAGTCGCTGGAAACTGGAGCTAAACAAATTCAGACAAGCAGTAAAGTACATACTTTTAATGGGCCGAGTTAATTAATAACTGCAACAGTTGACCAAGGGTTGTGGTAGGTTCTTTGTCACTGGAAATTTTTAACTCAAGTTCAGATGTTTAATTCAGTAGCATCCTATGACCTGGATTACACAGAAGATGAGACTGGATGACTTCAGTAGTCCCATCTGGCTATATAACTTATGAATCTATGAATAAAACCACCCCCTACACAGATTTGCATTTACCTGTCAAGAAGGAAAGGAGAGGGAAACATGTTTTTGTGCTCCCAAATTTAGTCACCTCAGTAACACATTTTATATACAGGACTTAGATAGATGGTGATTTGACCCAGGCTCAGTGCAGATCTCAGACTTATTCCAGAAATGGTGTGGAGTCCTGTGATGTCCCTGCCAATCCACCTTCAGGAATTTTATATCTTGGTTACAGCAAGGGATCCATGACAGTACAATTTAGCATGAACTAACCTGGGTATGCCCTGTGGGACTTGAGTATGGGCACAATGCTAAGGATGGTGCTTGCTCCCGTTCCTTATACTTGGCTGTGACCCCTTCTTCACAGGAGTCCAATTCCTACACAGCACCCACGGAGGATCTCATGCAAGGTAAGTATTCTACATTGCTCATATTTTCTGCCTGCAGATTTGAATGAATCTAGTGCTCTTGCTCACAAAAGCAGATGGCAGAACTGTATTCTCAAAGCAAATAAACAATCAATCAGATTTTTATGGTTAGGTCTGAAGCATTCCAAATGTTATGGTGCATACAATCAAAATGTGGAAGTAACTGCAATGGTGAGAGCACCACACACCCACAGACAGCTCTGAAAGTCATCTGGGGTTGTTATTAGTTTGTACATAGAATCAAGGGACATCAGGGAAGCCAGGACAAGCAGTTGGCTGCAACCTGGCCTACTGACACTCATGCTGCCCATTCTGAACTAGCCTTGCTTTCAATTTGGATTCTTTAACAAATAACTAGTGGCCAGATTGATGAACGTAAAGGTCAAAAGGTAAATCCAAGTGAACTGAAAGAGCTCCATAGAGTAGTTAAGTGTCCAATAAAGAGGCCCAGGCATCAACTATTATCTTACTTCTAAAATAAACACGAAAGATGCTATTTTAAATTATTTCCGCCCCCATCCTTCATTTTCTAGGGAGGCATCTTTTTTATTCTTTAGGGTTTATAAAGAAAATGTTTGTTGGTACTTATCTGTTTGGTTTACCGAGATAGTTTTTTGCAGATAAAAACTAAGTAATGGTTGGAGAAACATGTGGAGCCAATGATCAGTCCGTTTCAGTATAGCATACTGTACACATGGGGTGTGTCCCCACAAGTATGCACCCCACACATGCTAACAGGCAGCTGTTCATCACACTGCTAATTATCAGTGTGGGAGCAAGGGGTTTTGATGCCCAGTGTCAAGAGATCCCAGTGTCAAAAAAACCTGCACCAGAAAAAAGTGGGGCGATGCACGGGGCAGCAGCATGCGCCACCTGAAACTGGACCCTGGCTGTCCAGAGCCACATTCTGGCTGCCAGCCAGGCTCCATGTGCCTGGATCACTACTGCTGGAGTCCCAGGAGGCCCCCAGGAACCCAGGGTGCTTGTGCAGGGGCATTCCTCAGGGACAACTAGCAGCAGCACAAATATGTGCCGCTGCTATCTGTGGCTAGGGAACACACATACCCACTTGAGGGGAACTTGCCTAGGAAGGCCATCCTGGGATGTCAAAAACAAAACCAGGGGGAATCCAGTGCAGCACCTGGGATGCAACTCATAATTATGACTGAAAATGTGCACCATGTATTTACACAGAGTAAAAGGTACCACTTATGCTGTTTATGCTGTATCTTGAAAATGAGGTAAACTATCAATAATGCATTTTGATTTACTGCAAGTTCAGGACAGGTCAATGTGCCAGGAACAATTCCTTCATGAAGAAGATTAATGTTCTTTTGTGGATGGTATTTACTTTATGCCATGAGCAATATAACTTCTGCCAGTTCTGCGTGAGCTAATATAAGCAGACTGTGGTACGCTGATGATATCTCAACCCCTCAAGATCTGTTTTGTCAAAAGACCCCCACTATGCCATGCATTTCTATAAGAAATTGTTGGCATTAAGCAAGGGTAGTGGAAAGGGAAACTAGAAATCCCAATGTCAAGGAAGAAAGAAATGCCACTTCAGTGTATTTACTTACTGTGCAGCCATTTCTGGGTCTTCTCAGTCAAGAAAAATACGTATTTCTACGTTATTCCAATTGGTACTTATCGTAAGAAATCCATTTAGACCATTACAAAGCTGTAACTGTGGAATGAAGCCAGCTGAAGCCTTTAAAAGTGTTTTAGAAACCATTATGGCTAACAGTGTAGAATATGGATTTTGAAAAGGATTGGGAAGGAAAGTGGTAGCTTAGAGGTATAAATCTGGAAACAAAATAGCATGTTAGATGCCATGAGCTGTTTGGATCTCAACTGTTAATAATCTACCTTTATACAGGAATAGTGGTCTTCATGAATTCTGCACAGGACCACATCAGGTACCATTTCTTACATTAGATCGTAACTGATAAATTAATCATGACATAAGAGGAACCTTAATTGATACATAGTAGAGGTATCAAACAGATGTTCTAAAAAGATGGAAATGACCAAAGCAGAAGTAAAAACCTTGAAATAAATTTAATGCTGATGATAGCTCCCATCTTTATTCACAATGGGTGCTCACAGAAGTGATGGTTTGTCGTGCAATCGGGCCCCTGAAGCACTCTTCAGCTGTGCCCTTACAGAAGCACATGGCTGCAAACTAGAGTGCTTTAAAAGCACTGCCCGATCACATGACAATCTGAATCCTCATTAAAACTGAATCCCCCAACCCCCACCCCCAGACCCAACGGCGAACGTCTGTTAGGTCTGGGGAAATCACTGTAACTCATAAGGCTTCCTACAATGTGCCATGAGTTACAGCAGGGAGTGTACATCTGTCAGTGCCCCCTATTCTTTACTTATTCACAGAACAAATATGGCATGATTGGCAATGGTGCCTCATAATTGTGGTTTCAGTCCTGTTTTGGAGGGAGTTCTGAGGATAAAAGCTATTCTGGTTACCATTCACATTTGGTTTTTGGTCTCTTTGTTAATATTGCCTAAGAGAGTATTATTCGAGATATTCCTTTTTTGATACAACCATTTACTAAGAAATGAACTGAGGCTAGTAGCTCTCACCAAACAGCTCACCAAATAGGTTGCAGATACAGTAACATTATTGAGATTTGCCAATTGGTGCTGTTCCAGTTAATGCAGCAAGTTGAGTTTATCTGAATGTATTAGGGTTACATCTTGGGGGAAAAATATTGCCAATTGTAAGGCACACCTTTTTAAATGCTCCTGAACATTTCACCAGTAAAATATGTCATCTACTAAAAGAGGAGCTTGCTTACTCAGCTAGTCATAGAAATGCAATAAGAAAAGATGCATGTACCTTACAAAGCGGTTGCTTTGCACAGTGCTATCTCCCTTTTCTGCTGAAGGAGCTCTGCTTTATTAGCTCATTTGCCCACAGATCACCAGGGAGTACACAGGTAAGGGCAGAAAAGCCAGAGGGGATAGTGTACAGAATGAAAGTTAATTTCTGTGGGGAGCATTATCTTTCCTACAGATAACTGCTTTGGTTAACTATGGATTATACCAGGAATCTGCTACAGAGCATCAAGGCTACATTCCATAAAGAGGGGATGGAAGTTTTCTATGGTGGAGTTCCATGGACTGGAGCTCATAGAGCAAAAGTTGTGTATCGGTACTGCTCAACAGTGTCAGTATAAGCAGAGGTAGTTTTAGGCCCCTCACTGCTAAGGGTTTTTTTTTTTTGCTTTCCTGCAGAGGTTTTAGATGCACCTTGGGGTTGCTGATGAAATCTGTAGAGACCCATATGACTGGACATTTACAAATGTTTTATTGCACTTTAAAAAAGTACAAGAAGAAGTAAATTACAAATCATGCTAAGTCACAATGGATTCCCATGATGTACCTAAGATATTTACAAGAATAATTTATGACTGTATTAACAAATCCCTTGTACCTTTAAAATATACTGTTTCGGCAGAGAAACAAAAGCAATTGTAAATCAATGCAAGAGAGCTGTTTTAAAGCTGCTGTTCCTTAAAGTTTATGAGTAGGTTATGATCTTCTAGTTTAATCCACGGGGAGCATACATTAACCTGAATGCATTTTTCAGGTCTTCTGGCTTTGAATTGTCATATCAAAGGGAGAATATACCCTATGGTAGGACAGACAGATACACACAGACTCCAGAATCTGAGAAATTGTATGTTTCCACACACTTGTACTTCCCTCAACTGCTAAGGGAAGAAAATGAAGCTTTGAAAGTAATTGGTTTCCATTTTACAATAGTATTGATTTAGTTAATGGCAACACCAATCTACATGTTCGAAGTCATCCTTAAAACTTTTTTTCTCAAGTGGAACTCAATACCCTTCACAGCTAAAAGTCTAGCCAGGGGACTTACAATGTTATCACCATTGAATAACTGATACATGAGGGGAAATGTTGCCAGACACAGGTGTTGGCCATTTCCTGCAGGCATGGGAAGTTGTATGGGTAGGAAATGTGGTGAAAGGTTTATACTGGAAGCTGGTGTTAAGGAAGAAAGACCTGAAGGGACCTAGTAATGCAACACTGGGCTTTTACCTCTACATTTTTGGTTCAAAGCCAGCCCACATCAGTGAATGATCAATGGAGAATAGATTGAGGGTCTTCAAAGTTATCACAATGGCAGAATGGTGGGGACACTGTAGAAAACTTAGTCAGCTCTGACTGCCTAGCCTCTGTCTTTATTTCAGAAGAAGAGTGTTTTTACACTAAGCTAGCTCATTCAAGATATCTGTTTCAATGAAAATCCTGGTGTACACAAGACTTTGTTGTTTTTACCTTAAAGTAATTAAAGTAAAGCCTTGGTAGGAGATAATGTGTTGACCCTGACTAGCTACACTGGGGTTAAGAATGAACTATACCTTGTCTCTTCTACAATTTTCCATTGACACATTCTTTAAACAGCATAAAAATACTTTTAATTTTGCCGAAAAGACAAAGTCAATATTCTTCAGCTGAGGGCTGCCATACATAAAATCAACACATGGAAATATAAGACCTGCATAAGCCAGCACTCTCAGCATTTACACTTTTCCCCACAGATTGAAATATATTTCCAGTTACTATCTCTTTCCCTGTCAAAGTAGGTCATGTAAGATTGAGCCCATGAACGTTAAATTTTCCTAGGATCACTGCTCTTACTTTCTTTTACAGAGCACAATGGAAGATTTTTTTAAACTATGTTTATTGTGGTGTTTATGGAGAGAACATGCTCTTCTGGGGCTTAAGCTGTAGTTTGTAAACCATTGGTCTCACAAGAAGTAATGTGGACAGGATGTATCAGAAAAAAGTATTTGTATCAAATGTAGGTTTTTCTGGAGTGTGCTTAAACCAGCTCCATAAGCAAAGTGGATGAGGAGAATTGCCTTTGGTGAAGGACAGCTGTGAAGAACATGGACTGAAGATCAGCTAGCAAACTGAGGTGGGATAGCAAGAAAATGCAGTTTCATATTGCTATAGATTTTTATCTTTTCTGCTTGTTCCATTTCTGAAGCCTGTGAGCCAAAGGGTCACTAAGCTAAAGTCCTTTCAGCACTTGCTGAATGACCCAAGAATGCAGTCACAAAGAAACTCTACTCCAGCTGGCACATCCATCCTACATATACATAAATTAAGGTCTAAGAAGATCTGCATTCTGAATGCAGACACTTTCATTTAAATACCCATATCTCTTCTTCAACCAACTTATAAATCATACTGATGTGAAGATTTATTGTGGAGAAGACACAATCCCACTGCTGGACTTGCCCCTATCTTCTGCCACAGAGTCTAAGGTTTACTACACTGCCAAAGCAGCAGGCTGAAATTACACTACCTTCCATTTATTCCTGACATGGGAAATAATTTCCCCAGCTTTGCTGGCCTGTTGCTGTGTTTTAAGAGAATCAGTCTCCTTAATCAAACCTGCAGTGAGATGTTTAATCTCATATGTTCAAACCATTAAAAAATCTTGAAAACAAACATTTTATATTTTAGTCTAGAGAGAAATTGCACTGAGTTGGAATGCTGACTTTGCAGGCATTATTACATTTCCTCGCATCGGATATAACTGGCAGTCATGTAGATAAATCAGTGGTCTCTTTGTTCATAAATTTGATCACATCCCTTTTTGAATTCTTCACTAGCTCCCCATTTGCTACAACATCATATTGAAGCTTTTTGGGTGAAATCCTAGTGCTGGTGTGTACATCTACACAATACTCTTTATTGTGAAGTTGACTAATTAGGTCCACACTAAAGCATCACCATCTACACATGCAGTTGTATTAGGCCAGAGTATGTAATTAATTCCACTGTAGGATAGTATTGCTTGATGCATGTATTATGCTATGGCAGAATTATTTACTTCACCACAATGCATACGTAGACGGTGACTGGGCCTGGCTGGGGCATGAGGGTGCTATAGTGCGGGGGCTGCCTCCCCCTCCGCAACATGTTGAGCCAAGAGGGAGCAGCTCTAGGCTGGCAGGCTGACCCCCCCGCACCTTCTGCCAGACAGGGTTGCACCACCATGGCTCAACATGCTGCAGTCCTAGATGCACTTGTAAGTACTATGCCCGGGAACAATAAACTCTGGTGAGAATTGTGCCAGAGTTTATTGCATCATAGTAATATCACATGTAGACACATTCAGTGAAGTTAATGGCAAAACTCTCATTGTCTTCAGTTGGGCAGAATTTCAAGATTTCACTTGTTGTCTCCTCCTCCAAACTCTGTGTACATCTATTCTTCTCCACTTTTTGGTTAAATTTTATGTGATCCCCGTTCTCTCTATGCTAATTAACCCTCCGTCCCTTCTCCCTTGGTCTAACCATCTGTCTATTGAGTAAATGTCTCTCTGCCTGACCTATACAGCCCCTGCTATATGACCAGTAGGGCTGTGCGAAGCTTCAGTCCCTGATTCAATTTAGCAGAGATTCAGCCCAATTCGGTGGCGGAATCTCTGAATCTGAATCAAATCAGAGGACCCTTCAATCTCTCCAAATTGAATTGGAACCCTCTGAATTGATTCAGAGAGACTCAGAAAGATTTGGAGATTTGGACATAGATGCAGCTTTAAATGTTTTTTCTACACACCTCTAGGTACCAGGCAGCTTGTGAATGCTGCAATGCTGGGGCACATGGAGTGTCACACAGAAGTGTGGGGGCTCCCCAGCACGCTCAGCAGCCGACCCAGAAGTGGACCAGAAGCACTTCCAGTCCACTTCCAGGTCCACTGGGGAGCATGCTGGGGGTCCCCCTGCACCCCCCCTCAGCTTGGTGACTGGTGCCTCCTGAGTCTGGGGGTCACACAGGATCCCCCCACAGCTGATCGCTGAGCCAGGGTCGGGTGCGGGGGGGGGGTGGCCCTGGCGCACTCCCTGGCGGACCCAGAAGTGGACTGGAAGTACTTCCAGGTTTGACACCGAACACGTGGAGGGTCCCCCCACACTCCTGTGGGTCAGTCCATCCACCCCAGCATTGCAGCATTTACAAACCACACTGGTACCTTGAGGTGTGTATAAAAAACACTTAAATCTGTGTCTATGTCCAGATTGCTGATTCTCCAAATCAGCGTCAAATCTTCAGATTCGGATTCAGCTGAATTAAAGCAGGGACAGTGATCTGAATCAATTAATCAAATCGCTGTCCCTGATTAAGGCCGAATCCAAATCCAAATCCAAATCAAATAGGACCCGCTTCACACACCCCTAATGACCAGACATCCCTGAGCTCATCCATAAGCCTCTTTAAAGTCCTTCTTAAGAAGCCATGTCTATCATGTTGCTTGGATGTGACTTCTTCTATTGACTAGTTTTAAAAATCCCTTTTGTTGTACACCTGTTCTTAATCTTTTCTTGCCTCTCTGTGTGTCTCAGTTGCTTATGGAAAGAACCATTCCTTCCTGCATGTCTAGAAAATGCATAATGGGTGTTACTAAAAACCACTAACTCCTAATCATAATATTCAGAGGATACAGCTGCATAAGTTTGGTTTCTTTCCTAGTAAGTCTTGCTGTTATTTTTCTTTTGCAGCACATAATTCATGTCATGCAATTGTAGAATGCATGCAGATACACAGTATAGTGTCAACAGAAAAGGCTTTAGTAAATCACCTAGCTGTTGGAGAGAACTATTGTGTCTGATCCATGTAAGCCTTCCTGCCCGCTGGAGTCCCGCTTAAACCAAATTATTTGATTTCATTTTATTGAGTCAATGGCAGTTCTTAATATAAGATCTGAACCTCAGAGATGCTGAGCCCTTCCAATTCTCACTGAAGTAGGTAATAGTAAAGGGCACTGAGCACCTTCCAGATGTGGGCTTGGTATCAATTCAAGTGAACAGTGCCATTAAACAACATACTGGACTCACACTATGGGATCCTGTATTGCGCCAAAACCAAGGAGAATTTTTCCTGAATAAGGACTGCTGGATTTGGTCCCTACATTCTTTTAAAAAAATTATAAATTATTAAAAGCAGGATATTACCAGTGCTGGACAATCCTCAATAGGTTTACAATTTATCCTATAATTTCCATTTAGGAAAAACTCCCACCAGATTCCAGGGGAGCAAAAATCTGGCTTGAGAAAGACAGCAGGAGTAGGGCATTTGTTCAGTTCAGAAGCCAAGGCCCAATTTCTTGTTGATATTACTTTTACACCAGTGCAATGCAAATGACAGCAGTGGAGTTATTACTGATTCAGACTCATACAAATGAAGAGAAGGAAGTTTTTCTACTCCTACTTTGTTCTGACTCTTGGTAGCCTAGAGATACAATAAGAAAAGACTGTCTTGGTGCTTTCTCTTCTGGGTCTAGTGAGAGGTAGAGACAACAATATTTAGCTGACCAAACTCTTATAAATCTCCAGAAATGTTTAGTTTTCCTTGAGAAGGCAAAGTTGTTAGCTGGTGAAGAGTTAACATTGTTTATTTAATCCACACTAGATAAAGCCCCACCCCTACCTATTTACATTTCCAGTTCTTTACTAGAGCTGATCAAAATATGAAACATTTTTTCCTGAACTATTAATTTAATTTTGAATCAAAAATTTTTTTTTATTTTAAATTGGTTTGATGAGGTCTAGTTTTTACATTCTAGGATCCTTCTAGAATGCCAATAATCAGGAAAAAACAAAGAGAGAGACCAGTTCTTTACTGAACCAGAAATAGTCATTTTGCCCAACACTTGTGAGGCAAAGTTTTAGACTTGAATCAAATGTCTTCATGAATTTTACTAAATGGATTTCATTTGATGCAATAATTGACAAGGTGTACCCAATAAAGTGGTGGAATGCTAGGCTAAGAGACTACTCAGCATTGTGCAACTGTACATTTTTTTAAAAATATAGTGTATACACCTTGAGTTTTGATAACATTGGGAATTTTAGAAATGTGTTGTACAAGAAGTCACACTGGATAGCCTATTGGTTCCATGTGGCCACAAATATATGTCATTAGGAAAATAAAATAAAAAGCTGATTCACCAGGCTATTTCTATGAATGGCAATCACTTCAGTCAAAAGGTCAATAAGGGCTTTTGCAGTCAGTAACAACACTCCTATTGACTATAATTGTGAAGCGTCAGGACTTAAGTCACATGATAATGTGAAAACAGGATGGGTTTCGACACTGACAAGTGCAAGGTGATACACCTGGGGAGGAAGAACCAGCACCATACCTACAGGCTGGGGAACTCCCTTCTCATCAGTGCAGAGGCAGAAAAGGATCTTGGAGTCATCATTGATGCCAAAATGAATGTGGGCCGACAGTGGGGGGACGTGGTCAGGAAGGCCACCCGTACCTTGTCATGAATCCACAGATGCATCTCAAGCAGGTCCAAGGAGGTGATCCTCCCCCTCTATGCGACACTGGTCAGGCCACAGCTGGAGTACTGCATCCAGTTCTGGGTGCCACGCTTCAGGAGGGATGTGGCCAGCATCAAGAGGGTCCAGAGGAGGGCCACTCGCATGATCAGGGAACAGCAGGGCAGACCCTATGAGGAGAGGCTAAGGGACCTGAACCTGTTCAGCCTCCACAAGAGAAGGCTGAGGAGGGATCTAGTGGCCATTTACAAACTAGTCAGGGGAGACCAGCAGGTATTGGGAGAGTCCCTGTTCCCCCAAGCACTACCAGGAGTGACAAGAAATAACGGTCACAAGCTGGCAGAGGGTAGATTCAAGCTAGATATCAGAAGGTGCTACTTCATGGTCAGGGCAGCTAGGATCTGGAACCGACTTCCATAGAGGTAATGCTGGCTCCTACCCTGGGGGTCTTTAAAAGGAGGCTAGATAGACACCTTGCCGGGGTTGTTAGACCCCAGTACTCTTTCCTGCCATGGCAGGGGGTCAGACTTGATGACCTACTCAGGTCCCTTCCAACCCTACCGACTATGAAACTATGAATAATCATAATATGGCTTGTCAAAAATAAAAGTTCAGAAGTTTGCAATTTTTATTAAAATATTGAATGTTAATAAAGTTTTATCAACTTTGTTAGGTTTTTTTTCCAACCAACCAGCTCTTATTATTATCCATTAGGAGTACAGGTGCAAGGCTTTAAAAAAATGGGTTTGTATGAAAAGAATGAAACTACCACCATCCTGACTTATAGGGCTGTGAGAAGCTTTGGTCCCTGATTCGATTTGATGGAGATTCAGCCCAATTCCGAATCAAATCAAGAGACCCTTTAATCTCTCTGAATCGAATCGGAACCCTCCAAATCAATTTAGAGAGATTCAGAAAGATTTGGAGATTCGTACATAAATACAGCTTTAAATGTGTTTTCTACATACCTCAAGGTAGCAGGCAGCTCGTGAATGCTGCGATGGTGGGGCGGATGGAGCACCCCACAGGAGCAGGGGGTGCTCCTCAGCACATTGAGCAGCAGACCTGGAAGTGGACCTGAAGTACTTCCAGTCCACTTCCAGGTTCACTGCCAAGCACACAGGGGGTCCCCCTGCGCTCCTGTGGGAAGTTCCATCCACTCCAACACTGCAGCATTCACGAGCCATTCCTGCTACCTCAAGGTATGTAGAAAACACATTTAAAGCTGCGTCTATGACTGAATCGCTGATTCTCTGAATCAGCATTGAATCTTCAGAATCAGGGACAATGCTCTGAATCAATTAATTGAATTACTGTCCCCAATTTGGGCCAAATCGGATTCAAATATGGACCACTTCACACATCCCTACTGACTTATACAGATATTCAGAGAAGATCTTGGAGCATTTGGCAATGATCTTCATGAAGTTCTGGGAGATGTGCCAGGTACAAGAGGACTGGAAAAAGACTGGTTTAGTCCCCTTCTTTAAAAAAGGCAAAAAGGAAGACCCAGGTTAACCTCACCTCAATACCGAGGAATTTACTAGAGCATCTCTTAAGGAAGGCAAGCATCTGGAGGAGGAAAGTCTGATCACAAGCAGCCAGCATAGATGTATAAAGAATAAATTATGTCACACAAACTTTTTTCTTTGACAATTAACTACACGGGTGAATGAAGTGAATGCTGTGGATATAGCATATCTGGACTTCAGCAAGGCTTTTGACAAGGTCCCACATGATAGTCTCATAAATACACTGGATACAGGTGGGCTGGACAAAACTGCTATATGGTGGGTAGGTAACTGGCTCAATAGCTACAAGTAAAGGGTAATTGTTAATTGATCCATGTCAGAATGGCAGGAGGTTTCAAGTGGAGTCCCACGGGTTTCTGTCCTGGGCTCAGTGTTGTTCAAAATGTTTATTAATAACTTTGATGCTGGCATAGAAAGTTTTGAGCATGTTTGCAAGCAAAAGTTAATATTTATTGCATGCTTGACCCCCTGAAAGCACTCTACAGCTTTCTGAACCCTTATTACCTGAAGATTTAGATGAAGGTATTCCAAAATGGAGTGCCTTTATTAACTTCTGCCCCTGGTGCTGTCTTCAGAATTGGAGGGGGAGAAGGGAGGGGAATGAGTTCTGTCTGGAGTTTGCCCAGCCTTTTATGGAGGATGGGACAGGTCAACTGGAGCCCCATGAGGTGGGAAGGGGGCTCCAATCCACCCACCCTACCATCTACTGCAGGCTGGGCAAACCCCAAACGGAGCTCCTTCCACTTTCTTCCCCTCCTCCTATATTGAAGACGGCACCAGAGCAGC
>NW_017729031.1:87777845-87781462 GCF_001723915.1 Gavialis gangeticus
GGGGGGGGGGAAGGGGGGAAGGGATGGCCAGGGGAGAGTGGCTGCAGACACACAGCTGTTCCAAACCGAAGCTTGATCCCTCAACCCCCTGGATCCAGTAGCAAATGTCTGTTGGGTAGGGGGGAACAGCGTAACCCATGGTGCTTCCTGCAATGTGCCATGCGTTATAGCAGGAAGCTGCACATTCATCAGCACCCAAAACTGGGAAGGACTGTCTAACAGGGTGGCCTCCTTGTCAGGTCTCCGCCAGCCACACTGCTTCTGGGGCAACTGCCCGCTTCACTTGTCTGCCACTCCTTGATGGAAAAATATGAGTTGTTACTAAGGCGGGAGGCTACCCATTACTCACCCTGCTGACAAGGGCCTAATACCCACTCTGACCTCCCCTCCAAGGGTCCCATGCCTCGCAGATGTTACTCTGTGTGTGTTACTTCTCTGGCCTATGGCTGGAGCAAACTGGGTACACAGTTGTAGCTTTTCTCTACAGACCCAGAGAGCCACTCACATGCCACCCCTCTCTCACTGGGGTCCCATTTACTCTGCTGGCTTTCACCCAGTCTCTTTCATACTGTCCTCTCTCATGGTCATACTCATCCCACCTGGCTTTACCCGACTTCAGGCTTAGCTCTCCTCACCTTGGTCAGCCCTGGCACAGTCTGTTTGGTGTCTCCCACTACCCACACCTGAGTGTTGACTGAGTGTTTCTACAACTATAAGCCTATTTCACTCCTGGCCCCACTATGCCCCACTGGGTCTCCTCACTCTTGGGGCCTCTACTCACTTGCCCACTCTCTCTCAGGGTTTCACTACTCATCACTCCCAGGCTTTTCCTTGCTGCCTGGGCATGGCCCCAGGTCCCTCCTCTGGCCTGAGCTCTGCCTTAGGGCTCCTTAATGAACCTGGGCTCCCCCTGCTCATTAGAACACCAGCAGGGATGTGGGGCTGGGGTTATAAGGCCCGCCTTTCACTGGGGAGGTAACTGGCCTGGCATTTCCTGGGGGCTCTCACACCACTAGGAGCCCCACCAGACCACCCTTCCCCAGCAGGGTACAGTTTTACATCTTACCCAGGACAAGGGGTCACCTCCATCTCATAGTCCCTGCCTTTACCTCCTGATATTTCTCAGAGCAGTCTCTCGGATGGATGTTACTCCTTCCGTCTGCAGCAAACTGCAGTCCAGCTTATATCCCTGGCACATGTTGGGGATGGGAGTGAAATACAGAAGGATTTCAACATATTGCAAAAACTGAGCTGTAGCTAACAGTTTAAGGTGGACAAATGCAAGATGCTACACCTCTGGAGGAATAATCAAAAACACAAGTACAAAATAGTGATATCTGGCTGAATGGTAGCATGAAGAAGAAGGATCTGAGAGTCTTGGTCAATCACAGACTCAAGATGTTTCTGCAGTGTGATGCAACCACACAAAATGCAAATGTGGTTTTGGGATGCATCAGTAGAAGCATTAGGTGCCTCTCTACTCAGCACTGGTTAGGTGTCATGTAGGGTACTGTGTGCAGTTCTGGGCTCCACATTTTAAAAAGGAAATGGAAAAGTTAGAGAAGGTTCAGAGGCAGGCAACAAAGACAATGGAGGGTTTGGAAAGCAATACATATGAGGAAAGGCTGGCTAGGCATGATCAGCTTATGGAAAAGGTACATAAGAGGGAATAGGATAGCAGTCTTCAAGTACTTGAAGGGCTTCCATAAAGAAGAGGGAAAACATCGTTTTTCTCTTGCTGCAGAAAGGAGAATGTTGCCCAATGGCTTGAAGTTGCAACAAAGTAGATTTAGGTTGGATATCCAGAAAAACATTTTCACTGTTAGAACAATGAGGCAATGGAATAGACTGACAAGGGAAATTGTGGACACTCCGTCACAGGAGATGTTCAAGAAGAGGCTGGACAGCCACTGGTCAGGGATGATCTAGGTGTAGCTATGCCTTTGTTCTACTATGGGTGTTTCCCATGTTTCTGGGCTTGGCTAGTTGCCCCCGCCTCTCCCTTTCTGCTACATGTGTCAGGGTGTTTTTAAGCCTTCCTCAAAGGCATTGGAGTTGGCTGCAGGGAAGGCTGGGGATTTTGACTGGGGTGTACCAGTGTTCCTGGTGGGACCAAAAGTGGAGGTTCCTGGGTGGAGGTTCTTGCCCCTCTGATCAGGGTCAGCTCAATTGAAGTATTTGGGATCAGGAAGGAATTTTACCCCGTGATCAGATTGGTATGGGCTGTGGGGGGTTTTGCCTTCCTCTAAAGCAGGGGGTGGGGATTGTCAAGGGTGACATGGCCCTCTACCTGGGGTCTCTTGAGCATACATTAACAACCTTTTATAGAAGCAAGACACTGGCTGCCATGGTTCTCCTGATTTTCCTGTGCCAGGTTACGGTGTTGTGTCAGGGTTGGAAGGACCATCTCAGGGGTCAGCAACGTTTTTGGAAAGAGTGCCAAAAACACATGCAAGCTCAGCTTGTAAAATATTGGTGTACCAGGAGCAGATGGCAGGGGACCTTCAAGGGGCCCAGTCCTTGTTGTGGCAGCCCTGGCCTCTTCCATGCTGTCTGCCCCAAGGTGCACATGCCAAGCAAAACGCCTTCTCATGCCGCACTCTGGCACCCATGTTGGGAGTTGCCTACCCTAGTCCAACCCCCTGCTTGAGGCAGGATCATCCCTATCAGAGTCATCCTATATATCCATAATCTAAACTCCACATAAGACTACTTAATTGGAGTTTAGATTATGGATTGTATAGGGAGGTTTGGATAGGGATGACTTTGCCTCAGGCAATGGGTTGGACTAGATGGTCCTTCCAGCCCTTCTTCTCTATAATTTCTGATTCACACCTGGTGAAAACAGAGAGCATTTAGAGATCTTTGGAAGTAGGTAGTCTCAGTTACTCTTCAGGGTAAGACAATCAGACCAGAAGCTAAAGGTCTCATTCAGCACTATAAGGCAGAAGAGAGTCCCTTTAAACCAAACAGAGGTCACAGGGCTGACTCCATTGATTTCATTAGGCTTCAAATCAGGCCAATATTCCACTAATGATATGTGTGCTGGGTTTCCCTCCCCAGAGAAAGGGTCCCAAGTGTCACGGTGGAACCCGAACGAACAGGCTGGGTCTAGCGGCGGTGGAGTTCTGAGTGACACGGAAGCTGGATGTTCCTTAATTGAATAGGTTTATTAACTTACGCTTGGTAGAGCGCAGGTACGGAGTCTTCAGTTACAGTTAATAACGCGCAACAGGGGGGACCTGTTGTCCCACCGGGTTTGCCGACAGGCCCTTGCTTTCTACTCCTGGTGCCGGAGCCCGGGAATAGGTGCGGCTGCCTGTCAGGTAAGTCCCAGGGATGGTCAACAGTTTATAAAGGAAGACAAATAACGAACAGAACTGTAACGCATCGGTGTCGCCAGTCCACAGAACAGTTGGGTAGCCAAGATGATTGCCGAAGTCAGGAGCCAGGTAAGTCACGCCGAGGTTGAAGTCAAAGTCCGTAAGGGTGATCCGGAATCGTGGTCGAAGATAGTTGGAAGCCGAAGATCAGTACAGTTAACGATACAGAATGCCAGGCGGGGAGAGAGGCCAATAGGCCCAAGGGCCTAACTGAAGGACAGTCCCTGAAGGAGT
>NW_017729031.1:87781505-87785172 GCF_001723915.1 Gavialis gangeticus
GGTAGCCAATCAGAATGTAAACTCCACAGAACTTTCTAGTCTGATTATATAACATAATTGGGCATGCGCACTGTTATCCTCCCTCACATTGGGCATGCTTCTGACAGGGAAACTAGGTCACCCTTGAGTGACAGGCCCATAGGTCATGCAAAGGCCACGTGCAGGGCCTGTTACTATGACGCTTACAAGATAGCCTCTGCACTGGCAGCACTCACAGAGCAGATTTCCAAGACAATGTGCTGCAAGAAACGCAAGCATACTGGAAATCAATTCTAGCACTGCAGTACTATGAACCTCAACTAAACTAGTTGCAGAGCTAGAAGCTATAGAGCTGAATAGACTACTAATATTCATAGAAAATGGGGGGTGAGCTGTAGACTTGATTCTACAAGGCACTAGACCCAACAAAGCATGTGTACAAGTGCTCAATATCAGGAAGATTAAACTGAACATGATTATTTGACTTGCAAGATCAGGACCACAGCATGCAATACCTTCCTAGATCAAACTCTCATTGATTACATTCATCATGGAAACATTCACTCTGAAGAGGATAGAGGTTTATAATTGATGATACCCACAACTCTAGAACAATCTTTTTCAATAATAAGGGTTGGAGGTTTTTGCAGGCACCCTACAGCACTGTTCAATAAACCAATGTTTTTCAACAAAACAAACAGGTAAAGTTAAAATTTTTAAATCGTAAATAAAAGAGAGTAACCTCAACCAATAACGTGGGTGAGATTTTCTTTTGTATCTTTAACAGGCAGCATTCTTGTCCCCAGCCCTACTTCTTGAATGTCCTCTGATGTCTTACCGGCATTACACAGCCTCTGCTGTTATAGCTATGTCAGCAGGGTTCCAGCAGAAGACATAGTGTTTACTTGCAAGAGGGCTCTGTCTGCCAGCATACCAACAGGACCTCTCCAAATTACCTAAATTAAGCCAACTAAAGCCCTCTTCTGTTAGCCAAGCTGCCCTACACCACCGTTTTTGCCTAATTTGTCTATGGGGTTAACAAAACATTGTAGTGTAGACCTGGGCTTTCAAGAGGAGAGTCCTTATAAAGCATTCTTATGGCTGTTTCCATACTGCCTTGCCTGAATAATCCTCCCTTGGCCAGATATGGGATTTTAGGTTCACCTAACACTTTTTGACCCTTTTTATTTGCATAAAGAGGCGCGGTGAGGGTTAGGAGCTGTTCACTGCATATGATCACAGGCTGCTAAACTTTATGAATCCCAGAAATCAAGGCATGAAACTTTATTTTGTATCTATCAGACCTATCATTAAAGAACTGAAGTGTTAAAAGGAAACCTGGAAGTGGAACAACATGCCTCTCTCATAGTGGAGATTTGCTTAATTTTAACACTAATGCATGAGTTTTTGATGTAGCCAAAGGCAACACTAATATAAATTAATGAGAGGGACGTGGGAGCTTTTCAGAGTAAAAACAAACAATTAAGAGCTATGGCCCTTAGCTTTATAAGCCTAATAAATTATATGCCTCTCAATTTTAATATATGAAAATGTACCAGATTGCAAAAATGGCTCCCATGCTATACATTTACTTCCTCCAAATTCATTAACATTATGCTGCACTCAGACTTCATGAAGCATTGAAGTGAGAAACATCAGTGAGATTCCCTTACCTATGTGAATGCCAGATTTAAATGTTCTGTTGACAAGATAGCAACCTCCTCCAGAATTTGTCCAATATCCTAATAAGAACTGCAATTTTATCCACAGAGATTTTTGCAATATATTATAAATAAAGATATGCCACCAGCCTTTCAACAGCTGAATACTATAGTTTACAATTTATAGTATACAAACAGATGCAATTAAACTGCTGCAGTAAAGTCCTCTTCCATTAATTTAAAATAGTTATACTCTTAAGACTTGATCATAGTCTTTATGCCTACATAGGAAGGAAATTTCTGTTAGGAAGTGGCTTTCTAATCTAGCACAATGAAAGCCAGCATTTGCAAGGCAAATCTAGACAAATATAGACTGGTAAGAATGCACATATTTTATCTGACACTAATTAACCATTGGGACAACTTACCCACATCTTACATATGTGGTGGGTAGTTTGCCTCTCACATGAACAAACCAAAGCTTCAAGTCACTGCAACTCTCTAAGTTAACCTGGTCTCAGAGGAATCAAATAAGTAGGGCCAGGTTTTCTGTTGGTATAAAATGGCAATTAAGGTAAAAGAGCTATGCAAATTTAGACCAGGTATGGATTTCTACCCTGTATTATGGATGTTTTTAACTGATACAGGGTTTGCTTGAAACTACATAGCAAAGCCATGAATAGGCTAAATATTTTAAACACATGGTGATTGAGAGTCTCTCTAAAAAGTCATTCTAGCTGAGGATTGCTATCTTACATCTAAGTTTAGAGCTAAGAAATGCTTAGCACAGTCAAATTACCCTGAAATAGTCAAGGTGAAGACTTGAAGAGAGCACTGCACACTGCCAAGGAGAAGCTGCTAAAGATCTGATACTGAAGACCAAAGTTCGGAACCAAGAGTGATATGCAGCAGGAAATGGCAATGTGGGTTTCTGAAGAATATATGGTAATACACACAACAGAGGGACTAATTACAAACCAAATTAGATTTAAAAGCCATTCACTGTAAGAATGAACCGCATCCATCTAAAATAAGTTAATGTTGTATAGCATACCTGTGCCAAAGTTGTTTTCATTCTGAACATTCTGACCCTGCCATGATCCCCCGACCCATTCCCTGACTATGCTTATCAGAGGCATCATTGCATTATGATTTACCATCTCATTGCATTATGATTTGCTCTTTTCCTGATTGAAAGCTGATCATTTCCTTGCCAAAATTTACTGATCCAATCTGTGAAAATTCAGCCTCAGTCAGATATCACTAAGCTACGTTCAAATTGTATCACATGAAGCTCTCTCATACCAACCAGAAAATGTTAGACACGCTTGAATTAGTAAAGAAATGAAAACATACCAAAAGAAGAGACAGGGCTGAAGAGAAGGGGGAATCATGATTGCAGTCAACAGTCAACAACAGCTAATTATAAACAGAAGGTAATTTTAGCAGAAAGTGGCCTAGAGTTTGGTGTTCCTTTTAACTTGAGGTACTCTCTCTCTAGTAAGGAAATTATGTTGTACACCCCAATTCTTCAACCACTTAAGCATATGATAACGTTACATACCTAAATATTCCAATTGATTTCAATGACACTTTTCATGGGCACAAAGTTTCATGGGCACACCTTAAGCATTTTTAGGACTATGGTTCTAGCTGGTTGCAGTTCTGACAATGCCCCCTAGAAAGATCATAGAATCATAGAAGTAGGGTCGGAAGGGACCTTGTAGATCTTCAAATCTGACCCCCCACCTGGGTGGGAGAAAAGACTGGACTCAAATGAGTCCAGCCAGGTAGTCATCAAGCCTCTTCTTAAAGATCCTGAGGGTAGGAGCCAGCACCACTTCCCTTGGAAGTTGATTCCAGCTCCTAGCCGCCCTAACTGTGAAGTAGTTCTTCCAGATGTCTAATCTAAATCTACTCTCTAATAATTTGTGTCCATTGTTCCTTGTCATGCCAGGGGGCACCAGGGGAAACAGTGTCTCCCCCAAACCCTTCTGGTCCCCCCTAGTGAGTTTATAGACAGTCAC
>NW_017729031.1:87785915-87788827 GCF_001723915.1 Gavialis gangeticus
CCTTCTTCATCCTCCCTATATATTTGAAAAAGGACTTTTTATTATCCTTGATCTTGGACGCTAGTCCTAGCTCTATGTCCGCCTTAGCTTTCCTGACAGCCCCCCTACAGGCCCGAGCAGAGGAGGTATACTCCTCTTTGGAGATAGCACCCCCCTTCCACTGGGTGTACATCACCTTTTTGGTAAGCAGGCATTCCCGGACACCCTTGGTGAGCCAGGGGGGCTTTTGGGCACTCTTGTCCCCCTTGCTTCTTGTTGGGATGGACTCCCCTTGGGCCCTGAGTATTGTTTCCTTAAGGAACGACCACTTGCCCTTAAGGAAAGATAAAGGTCCTGTTACAAAAAAGGTTTGTCAAATGTTCTGTTTTGTTCTGCTGACCAAAAAAAATGACTCAGCCCAGGCTCATGGGAGCTGAATGTAGCCTTGTGTAACAATTTTTCAAAGAAATTAAGAAGTCAGGCCAAAAACCAGATGAAATTCATCCCTGGCACAAACAAGCAGAATTTCAAATTTCAGTGGGAGTTACTTTGGTTTATACCACAATTGAGTCTGGTACAGTATCTCCACCCCTACCCACAAAAGGAGAGTGATATACAGATTTGTCATTTAAGATGTTAATACAAATTATTCAAACAACAGAAAGTGCTAGCTACCAAGACATACTTCAAAATACATTTTAAAAACACTTTGCAATGATTAGGCAACTTTTCTAAAAACTGGAGTATAATCATTTCATCAAACATTTTGAAAATTCTGAAAGAAACTAACATTTTTGCAGAAGACCTGTTTCTAAACCAGAGTTAGTTTTTTCTTTGCTAGCTCTAATACAAGCAAAATAGGATAGTCCAGTACGAAGTGCAACTGTTTTACTAGGCTCATAAAAGTGGCAGCAAAAGAATAAGTCAGTTTTATTTTCACTTCAAAAACCTATTCATACTTTTCTTCCTAGAGGCTTCACAGCATTTTACAAAGGTCAATAGAATGCTAACATTGCCAATTTTACAATGGGCTGAAGAGAAACACTGAGCAGTTCATGTGGTTTATCCAGACAGCAGTGGGATTCCAGGTATAACCTAGTATGTTTGTCTGAGTTGCTATAATCCCAATTTAACCTAGACAATGGAAAATACATCTGATTAAAACATAAATGCTTTGGGGCCAGGACTATATGCAAGTATCATGCCTACTGCAGTGGAGTGGTACAATACAATTAATCATCATCATGACCATTTAATTAGTGCATTAATTACCCTAATGTCTGAAAGTCTGGTCTGACTATGTGAACAGAAAATTATATGACAACAGTAATTGTCAGGTGCTTTTTTTTAATACCTATTTTTCCTAATTTTGCATAGTTTATTTTATATTAAGTGTATCCCTGATAGTAAAACATAAGATGAAAAAACCAATGGAACAGCATTAAAAGCCAGGCTTAAATCCACAAGAGCCAGGAAATTCAAATTAAGACTGAAACTCCATTCTTAACATACTGGACTAAATTCAGTCCTGGTATAAACCCATTGTAAATAGCAGGTTTGTTCCCAGGTTGAATTTGGCCCAGTTATAATTAAGTACTGCAGGCCATATTGCATGTAAGATCATCCATTGTTCTGAACCAGTGAACAATTAATCTCAATAGGTTGGGGTATGAATAGTGTTTCAAACTTTACTTAGTATTTCCTGGCTTTGTGAGCTTTTCTGAGACCTTTAATATTACTTTAGTGTAGTTTCTTGTTGTTCAATTTCCTAAGCTTTTTTTTAACAACCAGATTTTAAAAATCAAGAAAGAAATTAAAATTGTACAAGCTTGCAATAGGATTTAAGAGATTTAAAGTTTGGGTAAAATCCAAGCTACCTCCATTCTCCCATACTTGCCTATTATGGTTTGGAATGGAGGGAAGAACTCAGACAAAACATTTTATTTTAAAGAAATAAACTAGAGAAGCCAGCCCAGTTTTACATACTTTCTGCCACAAAACCTACATCTGTCACTATAACATAGTTAGTCTCTCTGCTCGACAAGGTTCTTATCCAGCTATCTGTGGTTTGTTCATCAAACTATATTTTGGGAAAATTGACCTTGTGGTTTAGACACTGAGACTGGGTGGTCTGAGTTTGATACCCAGTTGTGTCACTGATTTGCTATTTAACCTTAATCAAGGACATGTTAACATTCCTGTGACAGCAGTTCAAGTAGACATACTCCTGCTAGCCTTAACCAGGCTAGTGTGAGTTCCAGTAAGGAATTTAGTATGGACCAGTGTCAGGTAGCCATCGGGTAGGGATGTGCACTCTTACGTCCTGGTGACATACACCGATCCCCTCAGGGTGACTGGAACCTGGTTTGATCAGTCTAGGTGGGATCCAGTGCTTTCTCTTCCCGCCTGCCATGACTTTGATGATTAAGAGGTATTAATGAGAGGGAGGTGGTGACTATCCGCCTCCACCTAAACCAACCGTCAAGTTCCACCCAGCTTCTGAAGCTTTGGAAGAAGGGATGGTACCTGAATTAACCAGCCCGAAGCAGCTCTTTCATAGAATCATAGAAGTAGGGTCGGAAGGGACCTTGTAGATCTTCAAGTCCGACCCCCTGCCTGGGCGGGAGTAAAACTGGACTCAAATGAGTCCAGCCAGGTAGTCATCAAGCCTCTTCTTAAAGACCCCCAGGGTAGGAGCCAGCATCACTTCCCTTGGAAGTTGGTTCCAGATCCTAGCCGCCCTAACTGTGAAGTAGTTCTTGCGGATGTCTAATCTAAACCTACTCTCCAATAATTTGTGTCCGTTATTCCTTGTCATGCCAGGAGGCGCTAGGGGAAACAGTGTCTCCCCCAAACCCTTCTGGTCCCCCCTAGTGAGTTTATAGACAGTCACGAGGTCTCCCCTCAGCCTTCTCTTGTGAAGGCTGAACAGG
>NW_017729031.1:87789189-87820531 GCF_001723915.1 Gavialis gangeticus
TGCCAAGGGCCCTGCGATAACCCCAGCTAGCTCCCTCAACACCCTGGGGTGGAGAGCATCTGGACCCGCTGACTTGAACACATCCAGCCCCCCCAGAAGCTCTCTAACCCGGTCCTCCCAAACCTGAGGTCTCGAGGCATTCCCCTTGAGTCCATCTGGCATCACAGTGGGAAAGTCCAGGTCCCTGCACAAGAAAATGGAGGTGAAGAATTGGTAAAGAGTTCCGCTTTCTCCTCTGGCGCAACCACCAGATTGCCCAGCGTACTTTGCAGGGGCCCCACATTACCCAGTGCCTTCTTCATCCTCCCTATATATTTGAAAAAGGACTTTTTATTACCCTTGATCTTGGATGCTAGTCCTAGCTCTATGTCCGCCTTAGCTTTCCTGACAGCCCCCTACAGGCCCGAGCAGAGGAGGTATACTCCTCTTTGGAGATAGCACCCCCCTTCCACTGGGTGTACGCCATCTTTTTGGTAAGCAGGCATTCCCGGACGCCCTTGGTGAGCCAGGGTGGCTTTTGGGCACTCTTGTCCCCCTTGCTTCTTGTTGTTCTTTTCTCCTTTTATTTATTGTTCACTTTTTTTTCCCCATGAAAGCCTGAAGGGTTTTCTTTTAGTCCTGGGGAGGGGGTGGGCGGGCGGAGGGAAGGACTGGGTCCCAGATGTTGTCTGGGGCTCTTTGGAGGCTCCTCCACAGCTTTGGGCTATCCTGCAGCTCTGGGGTTCCTTCCCCGGCTCCAGGCTTCCCCACTCTTCTTTTCTAATTGCAGCCACGCTTGGCTTAATTGGCGGCACGCAACCACTTAATGAGCATGGGAACTCCCGTCTTCAGCCGAGCGGCTGGAGGGAAGGCTGTCTCCACCTTTCTTGCTCCGGTGCCAAATGATCCACTACCTCCGGATAAACTCTGGGTCAAAGGAAAAGAAAAAGAAAAAAAACCAGAGCCGGCTGCTTGGGGCACCTGCCCCTCCACCTTCCCGGGTCACCTCTTATGTCCTTCTCCCCTCTTGCTCGCTCCTGAAGCTGGGTCATCACTGCCTCTTCAGCACTCCCCCAGATACTTACCCTGGCAGTGGGGCATTCTCCCAGCATCTCAGGATCCCCAGCTCCCTTCTCCTGAATGTCTGCCATCGGGCCTCTTCCTCTTTTTGCCCTGTCTCTGGCCCCCGGCCATTGCCCCAGCTGTGGGCTTCCACCAATCCGCCTCACCTGCCGAGGTGGTAAAGACAGGCGTGGCAGATAGGGAGCTCTCGCCACAGCACCAATGCCTCCATCCAATGAGGATTGTTCTTCTGGCTGAGGGCGTGCCCCAGGTGAGTATCGCTTGGGTCCCCACAACCAGAAGAAGTACCTAAATGCTAAGTAAATAGCTGAGCAGTTAATCTGTGTTCTGTGCTGTTACTGCTACTTCTATTGGTACTCAGCTGGTACTTTTATTGGTACTCAGCAAGCTAGCTTAGAACTAGTTTGGGTTTATCTACATGCAGTGCTCCCATCAGAAACAAATTACACCTGGAGCAGCCCAGGCCAGAGCTGCTCCTGCCCTGCCCCCCCTGCAGTAGGCAAGGGGAGCTCCAGGCTCCTCCGGGTGCCAGCCCCAGGGGCTGGCAGGGGCATGGGGGCCAGTCCTGATATCTGCCAAGCAGAGAGATTTGTGCTGGCTGCAGGGGCAGCTGTCTCCCAGCCTTGTGGGTATCAGGATGGGTCCCAATCCCCATGTGGCTGGGAGAGTTGTGCCAGCTGCAAGGAAAGCTATTTCCCAGCCATGTGGGAATTTGAACTGATCCCGATCCCCACGTGGCTGGGAGAGATGTGCCAGCTGCTGGGGAAGCTGTCTTCCCACCATATGGCCCAACTCATTCTGATACCCAAATGGTGTGGAAACAGCTGCCCCTGCAGCTGGCACAGCTCCCCCCACATCAAGGTTTAGCCAGGCAGCAGCACTCCCCCTGCTGCCTGGGCTGACTGGGAGCAAGTTGCTCCCAGTTAGCCTCTACACATGTGCTATGGCACATTAGTTAATGTGCTGTTTATCTAGTACCTCTATGTGTTGGTCCTAGCAAATTACACTACTGTGGTGCACACTAAGTACATGTAGACAGTGACAATTTACTATGCATTTGATTAATTTACCTTGCAGTAAAGCGTTTCATAGATCTGCCCACTGAAAATGCTGCTGTCACAGTGAGGCTCATAGCAAGTGTCTATACTGTTAAATTCCCATGCAAATGAGAGAGAGAGAGAGAGAGAGAGAGAGAGAAATGAATATATCAGAGAAGTTGAAAAGGAAGACCTCACCTTATATCCTAACAGTATTTTAAAAACTGAGTTTAAATAGCCAGCAGTAGACATAAGCACCAGGGTTACCTATGGAGTGCTTATGAGGTTGTCTGTAATAGGTAGCACTGTTTTTACAAAATTACCTCAAGACCAAACAAGACCTATTTGGGTTTTTGGAGGTTTATATACTGATATTTCAGATCTTGCATCATGTCACTGAACTGGTTAAAAGTTAAGTGAGTCCTATGCCTTATAATGTATAAAGTATGGTTTGGAGTATACACCTTTGTGCTATCATCTTTTCCTGCTAATTTAGCATGATTTTCTTGGGGGTCTCAGGCAAGAATGGATAACAGACTTGGGCAACTGGAGGGCTTTTCTGTGTCCACTCAAAAGAAACATCATAGTGTCTGAACTGGAGCTGTTTCCAGAAAAACTTGTCAGAAGAGTCCACTCAGTCTATGGATGAGTGAAAACAGACACAGACATATATCCTTATCTTAGCATATTCAGCAGCTTTTTGCCAGGCTCCAACTACCAAAATAATCTAGCGTGAGATCATATCCCCACAACAGGAACCTGTACAGCCTATGTAATTGTCCTTTCCTATAACTAGGTACGCATTCCAAACGGTGGTTGTGATGAGCCTGTGACATCAGTGGCAAAGATCAGCCTCACAGAGATAACCACCTAGTATCCCTTTTCAGTAACAGGGATGAGTCCATGGCTATAAACAGATGTTGTTACATGCCCTGGTACAGCTGATCTGCTTCACTGGGAGAAGTAACATCACCTGTTGTCCTGCAGGGTCAAGCCCCTGCCACACCTGGGAGCAGGCAGGTCATAGTCCTGCAGGATGATACTCAGGGTACACCTCTGCAAATAGGGGAACCCCAGATTTCCCCACTTGCAGAGACGTGCCCCAAATCAGAATACCTGAGTATGCCTCTGCAAGTGAGTTAACCTGGTTTTCCTCAGTTGCAGAGGTATATCCTGAGTTGGGGTGCAGCAGCACGATCTGTGCCTAGAGAATCCCCTGCGGGAGGATTCCTGGCTTGCATCCCTACGAACAGGGGAACCTGGGCAGGCGCTCCAGAGGCTTCAGGAGCTCTGTGAGAGCCTGCCTAGGGTGGCTGGAGGATGTGGATGGACGGTTCTGGATTGCCCAGTCTCTCCCAGCATAAAGCAAAAAAGCAACACAAATGTATACCACCGATGTCACAGTCACAGATTTGGGGCATCTGTGGTGCGATAAGGGGCACAGATGTCTGTTTGCTTGGCCTTTGAGTTGCCATACAAATTTTTATGGTGACCCAAAGGTCTCTCTCTTTGCTTACGTACAGACTTGAGAAGGATTTGAGGAGACAGCCTGAGTGTTGTGTTAGTAAACAGATGGACACTTAATATCCTGAAACATCTTTACAATGTCATGACTGTTAGTGAATATGGCTGCCAAAGCCTCTGCCTCGTCTCATATGACTGTAACATTGTCCAGAAGTTAAGCTACACTTGCCCTATTTTGAAACTAGTAGTAAATGCAACAAAAAGGTTAAACAGTCTGTAAGGAGGTTGCCACACCACCCAGAGTAATGTCACCTCCTGGCTGAGATAGTAGTGTCTCATTGCTGTAGATTTCCTGCCACACCTTCAATGTTATGTGAGATATGCTTAGACACTTCTAGGAGACAACTGATAATAGCTACGGACTCAAGGTGTCGGCAGCGTTTCGCATAGCTCCACCATTTCCATCTCCTGCCTTCACCACACCTGATGTTCTGGGAATTGTTGACTGCCTCTAAGATCAATTATATTCCTGTTTGAAGGATCCTGGACTAAGGCCCCTGTCTAAGTAGCTGCTTGCCCCGTTCTTCCCTGCACAGGACCCAAGACAGCTCTCTTTCTTCTGGTCCCCGCCTCCCGTCACCCTCCTGTGACTGGGACCCACTCTCTCTTCTTCCTCCCCTCTCTGGGGAGTAACTCTGCCTATGGTTTCTTCTTCCCCTAGGTCCCCAGAGTGGTTCTCCTCACCCCCCCAGTACCAGATTCATCAGTCGTTGAAGCCTCTCCGTTGGCTCCAATTCCCCACTGGTGCTTATCAGGTAAGTGGTGAGGCCAGAGCTTTCATTTTGGCTCTTCAATCGATCTCCTTCCCATGCCTCTTTTCTTCTCTTCTCTGTGTCCTCACTTCCTCCACTCCCAGGACACTCTCTCAGTGTGCCTTAAATCTAACTCTCCCCAGCTGGGTCCATCATGGCAGCTTCCTATTCACTGCCTGTCCAACTCAGCTGTTCCTCCTTAGCTTTCCGGCATGGTTTCTCTCTTTGTTTTTCTCCTTCTTGTCTTCCTGCGCCACTTTCCTCTTCTCAGGTTTGAACCCCGGTGGCTGGGTTTGCTGTGGCAGCCTTTGATCTGCCATGGCCCCAGCTGATTCCCCCAGTTGTTTCAACTGCAGCATTTGATGTCTCTGGGTTTGCTGCAGCTCCTTCTGCTCCTCAGGGTAAGTTTTTCTCTTTTGATTCTTTCTCATTCTGTCCATGGCAGGGTGCTTCAGGCACCCTGTCACACAGTCCTGAAAAAATAGGGAATGAAGATGGGGTCCACCCGCATAATGGCTAACATTACATAAGTCTGACACTTCTGGCTTCAATTCTGTGGGAAGCTGGTGGGTGGATGAGTAATTCCACTACCCAATAAGGCAAAATGTATGGACAGAGCCATGGACCCTCAGTGAGGGAGTATGGTGCCCCAGCAGAGTTGGCTGTGAAACATGGCAGGGTTGTGACATTCTGAGATTCATTTAGGTGATTTGTAAAGAACCCTTTACCCATTTGTTTAATCCTGCAGTCAGAATTGGAACATTTCTGTATAGGAAGAGAACACAACCTCTTAGGGCTGCCCAGTTTCTGCAATTACTTGTTCTCCTAAAAGGAACCAATTTGTGATTAGGAAAGAAATGTCAGCTCTGAGAGAGGGGATGTTTCACAGGGTGAACATGACGACTGAATAGTCTAGACAATTTACACAAACATGAGTACATTTTAAAATCATAGAGAAAAGATGTTCTGCAGAAATCCCCTTAACAAGTACCAGGGTTTATGGAAATACCATCTGTGCAGCACATTGAAAATTCACCCCAGAGCGCACAGGCTACAGCCAATAATGTGGGAAAGCAGAGAAAAAAGAATATTAAATAATAGGGCACAAGGGTGGGAGCAGCAAGTATCTGTGTTTGGAGGGTTGTGGGCAAGAGTCTGAGAATTCTCATTTACTCTAAGGACCTTTAAAAATATCTGTAAATAGGCCTTACATTATACTCCCATCTACTTTAAGGCCCCATTTTACTGCAAGGGCCAATTAAAGGATATTGGCATAAATAGGCACAATGACACTGGTTTCCATTTACAAAGGACCTTGTCCCATGGGTAGCACTTGTTTTATTTAGATCATAGTAAGCATTACTGTGCCATATTAAAAGTTAGAACATGTTCTAAGCAGTTGCATAGTCATGTTTACAACATCGTCTAAGCATAATGTGAGACATGGTACAAGATCTCACCAGAGTTGGTTCAAAACTCTGTGCAGTGCTAGGGCTGGGACTGATAATCAATTGATTGTCAGTCCCATCCCTAGGACTGCACTGGAGCTGGTTTAAGACTCTGGTGCAGTGCCAGGGCTGGGACTAACCAGAAAGCTGTGCTGGTACTTTCTTAGAGCGGTTGGATGAGAACTGAGCACGTGTTACTTACTATGATCTGGAGATACTCTTCTCCCAAAAAGTCGTAACTTCGCTATGATATGATCACACTTAGCACAATACAGTTGCACTTAGCAGTTGTTTTACTGCTTGAGCACGCAGATGCTCGTGGTTTAAAAGCAGTTAACATGTCCTAAATGTAACGTGCAACAAGGCTCAAATAAGCCACCTAAAGTCTCTCTGGCAATGTAAAGAGGCTTTAAAACAGAGGAAAATGCCCCCTGTGTAGGTGGCTTCCCTGGTTACTGAAATAATGGGGGAAAGTGCTCTTCTACCACCCAGTAGCATAAGGATCCTGTATTTGCTGCCCTTCCACCTCTGGCTTCAGTACCAGCAGTAGTGCAGGAGTGTGCATCATTGAGTGAAGGGAGTTGTGGGGAATGCAGTTCTGTCCAGCAGCAGTAGCGGATTTTGGGCTGCTGGTGGAGATATCACCTTATTTTTTGCCACCAAAAACAGGAGGCTATTTTACCTGCCTGACTATGGCAAGAAAATGAGACTACGTTGCTTGTCAGTAGCCCTGAAATCCACTGCTGCACCTCTGCACTGCCTGCTGCCAGAGCCTCCAGAGCCAAAGCCCTGTAATAAGGCACAGGTGGTTGGAGGAGGGAATGTCCCAGGGAAAGTCCTGTCTAACCCTCTGCTGCTAACCCTGATCCTAAAATGGAGTCATAAGTAATAAGAGAATATGAGACCATAATCTCACAGGCCATAACACTGAATCTTTAATTCTTGTTTAAACTAGAGCATCTCTCGCTCAAAAAAAATAATACGTCCAAAATTGATTTGCAAAGATGAAGAATCCAGCATCACCCTACTAAAAAGGTGTACTTTATTTCTAGTCTGAATTGATCCTGTTTTAACTTCCACCAAGGTGTTGTTGTCATACCTCTGTGTATATGACTGAAGAGCCTTCTATGATCAAAGTTCTGTTCTCTTTTACAGGTACTGTGGACTACTATCAAGTTACCTTTCAATCAAAAAAACCAGACTCGCCCAGTGAAATCATTAGGCAGAAGTTTTAAAGTGAAGAGGACAGGACAGGACAGAAAATCCTGTTTTTTATGCTCTGTATAATTTGCTTGTAGAACTTATTACCACTAGAGACAAATAATATAAGAGTTCCAAAAGAAATTAGAGACATTTATGGAGGATAGGTCCACCAAGGACTATTAAACACGAGAGCCAGAGATGTAACATCAGGCTCGGGACAATCCTAAACCTATGACTAATGGTAACTAGGAGAGTATGACAGGGAATGGATCATTTTACATATGTCCCCATTTCTTTTACTCTTCCTAAAGCACCCACTACTTGCCACTGTCAAAGACAGGATACTGGGTTAGATTAACCTTTGGTCTTGACTCAGAATAACACTTCTTATGTTCCCTTTGTTCAGCTGGATGGATTGAATTTCTTGAGTTGTTCACTGTTAGGCAAATTTTCTAATCCTCTAACCATTCTTGTGCTTCTTCTCTGAGCTCTTTCCAAATTATCAACATCTTTCTTGATGGTGGCTTAGGGGAATGATTAGAGAACAGTACAATTCTATGTGACAAGCAGATTGTACAAGGCTACTCTAACTCACACTAAGATTTGCAGAAGCCCCTTCTGTGGACCTGGAATATGGAGAGACCAGAGGTGATTTATACCTTTTTTGTCACTCCATGACTTTTCCCAGCCCAAGGAATGGAGTAAGTGGGAATTAGACTCCAGCTGTTCTAAATGTAAGGATAATATGTTATATAGTACAGATCAAAAGTGTATTCTAAGATGCCAATAAAAAGTGCCCAAATTACCTGATGTAAATGTTCACAGAAAATTTCTACTTCCGTTGAAAATTTTTAGCTGAATTTTTTTTCAGCTGAAGAAATGAACTAGAACATTTTCAGTTTTAGCAACCAAATTGGCACCCAAAAGCTGAACATTTTTCTGAGGTCTGACTGTTGAAAATATATATATTTATGAAACCCCAAACCATTCCTCAAAAAAAAGAGAGATATTCTTAATGTTTCTGAATTATTTGGGCAGGGTGTAATACATTCTCCAATTACTCTAATAATAGACTATAAATAGATTGATAATCTTGAAAACCCTAGAAACATTTAACTGGAATTATATCAGTGTAAAGCTCAGGCGAAGCAGTGGCAAATCCTGCCCAACATTCCAAGGTGAAAAAAAAATCTTTGAAACTAAAGAGTAGATTCATGACTCCCTTCAATGTTGTAAGACCCCTTTCTTTCAATGCTTCCAAATGTCTCTCAGATTATCTTGCAGGTGCTTCTCAACAGTTGCCACCAAACAGGTCCCACATTAGCTACATTCAATTAATTGATTTACATTTCCCCAGCGCCCCATCATTAGTACAGGGCAGCCAAGCATGTTAATGTGTAACAATATCTACAATTATTAGTAACATTTTACACAGGCAGATTTAAAAATAGATACAAGTATGTGTATGAAAATAAAACATGCTAATCTAAACAAATCTGTTTAGAATATAATTAAGACTCCAAAACCTAGAGAAAGAAAAGACTAAGCCATATATTTTACTCTTAGCCTGTAGAACAATTCTGTACATATTCTACCCTTTATTAATCTGCCACTTGTAACTAAATAAAATCCCTCCTTCCTGCTAAAAATAGTTGAGAGATTGCAATATGTATCTTAAAAGAAAGAGTAAGAAAAGACTTAAAAGCCTTTTGATCCCAAGTTAGGAAAGCTCTTAACCACAAGCTCAGACTTAAAACATTTCCTTAACTCCTTCCTTTCTATAATCCTGGCCTTAATAAAATACAATGTTACTAAAGTAATTAGGTCACATGACTTCCCCCAAAGGTCCATCAAAATGTCTTAATTTGTATAGTGAACCATTTACTCAGATGAGTAGCTCTACTGAAGTTATGCAAGTAGTTGATCACAAATAGAAGAAAAGGATTTGCAATGCAGCCCACAATAAATGTTATTTACAATTGGTCAACATTTTTCCAATGTCATAGTCTTAAAAGAAATAACTGTTGACACTTGGAAACATGAATTTAAAAAAGAAAGGGTGCAAGGAAAAATCCAAGGATTAACATAACTGGCATTTTTGATCAACTCCCCTACCCAAAACTTCTTACAGTTTACATTTCATCAAGGATATGCTTCGGGAAGTTCTGGGAAAAATGTGCAGAACTAGTTTGGTTCCTGTTTTCCAGTCCCTTCTAGTGGTGTGCCTTTGGGGAAGAAAGAGTGGTGGAGTCACATTCAATATTTCCCTTGCTGTCTTTCAGATCCAGACCCCAAGTCCCATACTTTAGTACTGTTCTCAGCAAGCATTATCCTTTTGTGGTGTGTTAGTATAGTACCTAGCACAGTGGTTGGAGCCCCTGGAAACTACTTCAAAGCAAACAAACCATAATAATAGAAATCAATAGGAAAACTGTTACTGTCCTCAACAGACTTTGGACCAGGGCACTTCTGTTTAGGGGAGTAGCATATAATCAGTTTGTTTTAAACAACTGAAAACTGAATCAATCTTAGCCCTACCTGCTCTAGTGAAGGAGCTGGGGGCTGTCCATTTAGAAGTTCCAAAAACACTGAGACATTTTCATGTCATCTCTGTACAACTCATTGGAAGACTCTTGGCAACACATCATTATTCCCCATGGAAGTATGTTGACACTGCCCTGACAGCAGCCTGCAATGGAGTTTAACAAATGTAAAAACTCTAGCGCTTAGCACTGTTTAATAATAAATAAATCATTCCTGCTTCAGTATTGTAACATTAAAAAGAGTTAAGGAGCAGTTAACTGGCCTAATCAAGAGCCATGTGCCAAATGTTTTCACTGCAGTTTGAGGCCCTTTTTTGCACAGTCTACATAAAAATGTACTCTTGTGAGTTCTTCTCCTTAGCAGCCTGTGATAAGATCAAAATCCATTGCATAAGTGTCACTTTTCTTGGGGAAAAGATTAATTATCCACAAAATTTGATTTTAAAAAGTAAAGGTGTTTTGAGGTTAAGCAAAGTTTTACCAATTCTTTTCTGTATTTAACCTTTACAAGTAAACTCTTAGGTTTTACTTTTTGCCATGCTAACGCACTCATGAGTAGTATGCTTTTATTGAAACCAGAACCTTATTCACAAAGCAAATGCATTAGCAAGGTTGTACCATCTCAGCACACTGCAGTCAGAAAAGAATGAGATTTAAATTAATCTCTCCTCTGATTTATAATCATCAGCATTAAGCATTTGTGAAAATAATTTAACTTCTCATTGAGATGAATAAATATGTGTAGATTCCTAAATGCATGAACTTGTTTTTGCAAATTATGGCCAAAGCCTTTTGTTCATCAAGGGTGCTATGTCCTTGGGGGTTTTTTGTTTGGTTGGGGGTGGTTTTGGGGGGAGGCAGTAGTCTCCCTTGAGGTATATTAGTGATACTGAAGTTAAATATACTGTTGTGCCTTGGACATTGTAGGTGATGTTTCAAATGAAGATTTTTGGTTTTGGAGGTCATGTATGGTAAAAATAGCACTTTTCTAGGGGCATAATAAAAAAGTTAAGGAGTGGAAAAGACTAAAATGATGTATACATTAATTCATAGCTGGAGTATATAGCTTGTGCTCTTGTTCAGTGACTGAGCTAGAAATTAATTAAAAACTTTAAGGCCAGAACAATTTCAGCAATCCAATACATTTTAAAGCTAACACCATTCTAATCTTTAGGTACATATCCATCACGGTGCTGTATTCATAAACATTAAGCAAAAAGGTCATATCATATCCTTCCCTCACTTGCTTTGCTCTGACTGTATCCTCCTATTTGTTTTTCTGTGCAAATCACATTACAGTTAAGCAAGAAGGACTCATATTGGTTTAAAATGGCTGTAAAACAAGCTAAGTGGGTTCAGATCCCTAGCAAATGTAAAATGGTATAGTTCCACTGACTTCAAAGAGCTGTAATAATTTGCCCCAGCTGAAGAGCTGGTTTATGTCATGATGATATGCAGTACGAATGTGGCTCTTAGTCAAAGCCCTGCACTGAAATGTTGCAGACTACCCCACCGTGAGAAATGCAAAGCTTACTCTGGGTGGGCTGCCTCCTGGAAGCAGTATAGTTGCATCCCAGTGGCGCTAGAGGTATGCTGATTAGCTTGGGGACGGGTTAATTGTCCCTGTCACTCACCAGTGACAACTGGCCATCTGAACCACCATACAGCTACACTGCTTTCATTTAAGAGATAGCCCACCAAAAGCAGCGTAGCATAACTGCAGGTACTGCTGCCATAGAGGATAATTTTACTATGTAGAAATAGTCACTGTGCCTTAAGCAGACATATATATTGGGGGAGAAATGAGAATACAGCAGTTGCTTCATACATTCCAGCAGTTGAAGCATGTATACTCTCCCTGTGTGTCTAGAGAGTTAGCACACTATCCTGGAGTCTTCGCAGAAGCATAAAGATTGTGATAGTGCATATGCCTCTTGCACAAGAGAAAGAGCCTCCTGTGATTTCACTCTGGCCTTCTCTATAACCATAGCAGCTCTAGAAATGGGATAGGTGGTACTTTGGCTACGCTGCACATACGCAGTGAGCTCTAAGCTCACTGCCTTATCATGGCAGGCTCCTGCCTAAGTTTCACGTGAGCAGTGAGCTCTGGACTCGATAGTTGATGGGGCAGGACCTGGCCAGAGTCCCTGCTTTCATGTGACTAAATGCTGCTGCTGTTCATCCTTCCCCTCCCTCCCTCCCCAAACTGTTAAACAGAAAAGGATTGAGTGGGGGAAGGGAGGCAGCAGCACTTAGCTCATGGGTCTGGAGCTCAGCAGAAACAGGGGCTCTGAGCAGACCCCACACCAGGAGCTCACCTGCAACATAGCAAAAGGGGGGGGTGAAACTGCACAACAGCACCCACTGTGTATCTAGCTCTGTCTATTTACCATATGTGGTTTCAACATATTCTTTTAGCCATCTTAAGGCGATGTCATCACCAGTGTGAAGAGCCTGAAGGCCACCAGGTAGCATTGTAAATGGACATGAGTCAGCAATGTGGGACATGGCTTGAACTTGTCCACAAGGGCATTTGTTGTCATTGTGAAGGCCTCATTGGTACACGTTTGAGGCACAGTGACCCTGTCCAGTTAAAAAAAAACAGTTGAGAAGAGCCCAATAACAATGTAGCCAGGTAAATCCTGGTTGACTGACTGTAGGGTCAGAGATGACGTGGTGACTGATTGGTGCTTGTGCTGACTATTCTTCATGCGATTGAGTAAGTAAGGAAAAGTCAAAGGATTTTGAAAGGGTGGACCATATTGGGCATCTTGAGGGAAGCCAAGCTATTGGTAGGTGGAATACGTCCCAGTGCACTGACAGGGTAGGATTTTCACAAAGTCTAGCTAGTAAGTTTGCTTCAGCATTTGTGTGGCAGAGATGAAGGGGAGCAATATTACTGAAGACCGGTAACCAACCCTGGGAGTGGAGTGGGGCGCAATGTGCCTGACACAAGACACATTGTAGCATGCAGTTGGGTTTCCACTAGTTTGCTGTGTGATGAATGAGCCCATACAGGGGGACAGTATTCTGCAACTGAATAACAGTGTGAGAGCAGATGAACATAGCATGGAGGCATTGATACCCCAAGTGCAGTCTGCAAGTTTAGCAAGTAGGTTATTACTTGTTTTGATTTTTTTTTAAAGCAGTTTTCTGGAGATGTGATTTATAAGTTAAAGTCCAGTCAAGGGTGATCCCAAGATAAACTGAATGGGTTTCGAATTTGAGAAGCTGACTATTTAAAGTGATAGTTCACAATTAGCACTGGCATTATGCAGATGAAAAACACTGGAAACAGTCTTTGAGATATTTGGTTTGAGACACCGTTTTAGGCAGTACTCTGACATCGGTCTCATGTCTCCATCAAGTATGAGTTTCACACCTGAAGAGTCACAAGCTTGGGTGGCAAAAGCACTGTCATTAGCCTAAACAAATTTTCATGAGCCAGTTGCATCAGCATAAACTAATTTTCATGGCGCTGTCTAAAATGTACCTGCACCAGTAGAAATCCCATGCGTAATTAGGAAAGCTGAAATTTGTACCAGCTAGAATAAGTCCTATTTGAAAACAAGGTTTAATTTGACTATTAAAAAAAAAAATCTCAGCTTTCCAGGGCTACACTTGGTGGTCACAATAGGGCAGTTGCATTATGTCCTGGCTGCTGATTGCCAAAATTAAAAAAATAAATAAAGCCTTTTACAACTGCACAAAACAGTAGAGTCTAGATCATAATTAAAGGTCCTAGTAAATTTCATTTTCTAGTCTGGTTTCTATTCTTTTTCATTTTCAGTGTTTGTTTTTTGCCATTTTAGAGTGATTCCTTATCAGTACTCAACTATTCAGTTTGCATTAATCTATTTGCAGAAATCAGTTTTTTCATTAATATTCTAAACAGAAAAATTTACTCCCCCCTCTTTTAAATACCCTCATTTGTTGTTTCCTTTCTGGTTTTACCCCACTGCCAATACCCACACAGAAAATACACTTAGGTATATTCAAAAAACATAATGCAGAGAGTCTGTACAGGAAATAAAGCAGGCAGTAATTTATAGCAAGTTACTTGAACAGGGTATCAATTCTGCTCAGAAGCTCTTGAAAGAAATCTTGTCTTTTGTGGCATTTAAAAAAAAAGTTTTTAAACCAACTTTGAAAAAATAACTGCTATACTTCAATGGGGCATCAACATTTTCCTGAACAAAGATAACTCCTAGAATCAGGGCATGAATGTACAAGCATAAAAATAAATGTAAGGGTTTCCCCCAAACCATAGTTAGAATCTCTGTAAAAATGCCAAGTCATTTTAACTACCTCCAGAAGTAATCCATAGAGTTTATGGAATGAACTGACAGAATACTGGCCGGAGTGCTTATTTGATGACTAATGTAAAAAAAAAAAATTGTACCTGTCTACAGATCTAAGGTTCTAGGATGAACATCTCAGATCTACTGTAATTACTGTGAAAGGTTATCAGGGGCATCTGGCTAGTCTAGATAAATTCATAAAATCATTTCATATGGTTAGCTTTTGTTAGAAGTTTTCCTCATAAATATCATAGCAATACACTGACATTTTACTATATGGGACAATACAGGCAAAGGATATTGCTTAGAAAATTACATGTAATTAGAAAAGTAAGGTCAATGTATTACGTTGCAATTTCTCACTCCTATCTTGTTTGTGAATAAGGCCAGGAAAGAGAAGTGGAAATACACAGAAAAATACTCAGTGGGTGCATCTCCATGTGCAATTAATGTGCCTGAATAAACCCTGGTGCAATTTATGCCAGAGTTTATTGCTCCTGGGCATGCCACTTGCACATGCACCTGGGACTGCAGCACACTGAGCTGTTGCAAAGTAGCCCAGCTAGCAGAGGTCCCTGGGGGTCAGCCTTCCAGCCCAGGGTTGCTCTGACCTAGCTCAGCATGCTGCAGAGTGGCTGGCTGCAGCACAAGGGTGCTTCAGCGTGGGGCTAGCTGGCAGGTAGACCCCATGCTGAAGAACCCTCATGTCCCAGTCAGCCCCATCAGCATCTACACATGCACTGTGTTGGAGTAAATAATTCTGCCTTAGGATAGTACTTGTGTTTGGCAGTACTATCCTACAGTAGAGTTAGTTTTACTCTATTCTAATAGCACCACATATGTAGACATTGATGTTTTACTGAGGAGCTAATTAGTCTACTCCTCAGTAAACATCTCATGTAGACACTCATCCAGTGAAAAATGAAAGCAAATGCATGACTTCCAGCTGACAAGGTAGGCTGAAGTTTTTGAAGAGGCAGATCCCTAAATTCCCTTGGATTTGGGGACTTAACTCCCTCAGACTCTTTCATTGTAATGGTTCAAGTATCTATCACAAAAAAGAAGAGAACATCATTGTACCATCTGGTACCTATCTGTCCTTTTAATATGTGTGACAAGGGCAACTTCCAGGCCCGGTACTAGTATAGGCCCGCCCCTGTCTCTGGGCAAACCGCCTACTTTGTTTTCCTGCCACACCATGTTGGTAAATGATTAAGATGTTAAATAGGAGGGAGGCTGCCCTTCGTGCACCTGAATGTCCATGGGCAATATATACATGCTCCTACCATCCCTATACGTGCCCCATGCCTCGCAGATGTCACACTGGTGATGATAGTCTGGCTCAAGGCCAGGCTAAACTGGGCACACAGTTGGATCTTTAGCATACTGCTCTCTTCCGGGCCACACACATACCACCCCACTCTCACCAGGGCCTCTTGGACTCCGCTGGCTCTCTCCTGGTCTCCTGCACACTGCCTATCCAGGCCACATTCACTCTGCCCTACTCAAAGAGATCCTTGGGCTTTGGTCTTTACCCCTTGGTCAGCCCTGGTGCAGTCTTTTGGGCCTCTCCCATGACCCACACCTGAACAGGACTGAGCAATTGCTCAACTATGGGCCTACTTCGCTCCCGCCCCATCACTGGACCACTACGCCCCTCTCTCAGGCCACAACTCTACCCTTTACACTGGGGCCTGGAGTCTTCCACCCCAACAGGTTCAGGTGCTTCTCTCCCTAAGCGTGCCTGATCTTCACAGTACCCTTTCCTCAGGGCATGGGTTCTTGTACCCCTTGGGCCCAGGTGCTCCTTCCTGAGCATTCCTGGTCCACCTCTAGGGTCCAACACCCCATGGGACTCAGACACATCTCCTAAGCTTACCTGGCTCCCCCTAAATCTCCTAGTAACCCACCCGAAGGTGGGTGTAGGGGTTCAGGTGCCCAACCCACCTTACACCAGGTAGGTTCTCAGTCCTGGCATTTGACTGGCCCTGTCCCCATTGAGGGGTTCATCAGGCCTCCCTATCCCAGCAGGGTGCAGTTTTAGGTCATGCCCAGGACCAGAAGCCTCTAAAACATAGCTTCTGCCCTTACCTCCTAGCTGCTCCTGGAGTTGGAGCTCAGCAGGGAAATGTTACTTCCCTGCTGGCTGATCTCGAACTGCTCTCTACTCTCTCAGAGCTGGGCCCTAATCAGCCACCTCGCAGCTCCCTGCTCCAGCCCTTACAGTGACAGACACCCAAAAGGGAGTTCTGTCACAATGTGTATACCAATACTTTGCCACTGACATACCCAATGGATAAATGGAGAAGAGTGGAAAGGAATGTTCATCTTAATCCAAGGGAGGAAAATGAACAAAACAAAATTTAATTCTAGTATGTTTGATCCAATGGGAGTCTCCCCCTTGAGTTCAGCAGCCTTTGAATAAGCCCCAATAACAGAATAAACACCTAACATATTGAGGTCCAGCAGGAAATTCCTTGGACCTATGGATTCAGGCCAGCTAATGAATCACTCCCTTGTCCTTCTGTGATAAATTAAGTTGCTTGCAATTTGCTTTCTGTGGAGCTCTCTGCTCCATGGGGACACAGCAGTTATAAATCAGTTTTTCAATCTAGGCAGGTTCCCTGAAAGTGAACCTTCCATCATACTATTTTTTTAGTATGTGAATTGAAGAGTTCCACTTCCAAAAAGCTAAGACTGAAGTTTGCACATGTACCCACATTTGTGTTCACAAATTAGGTATATCCATATGTACATGGATATTTCATTGTGCATTTATCCTTTTCTGGGCATAGCAGATATCCAAGCCTGCTGTCAGATATTAATTTAAAGGTGCAATGTGATCTAATCGCCCATCCCAACAAACACACCTCCTTCTATGCTACATATGGCAAGATGTGTGGTTTTGAGACTGGGGATGAGATCCCAATCATGCCTTACTTGTCAGTGCAGGAGGAGCCTGGGATCATGATCCTAAGCTCCCCCTGCACTGAGCAAGCGGTAAATTAGGTGCCTGACAATCAGCTGATTGTGCCCTCAGTCAGGAGAATGCACTGGGGTCTGGAACCAGCCCTAGTTCAGTCCCCACCAGGCTGACAATCAGCTGATCTTCTCTTGTCTTTACACCATGTTTGACCATTTTGTTACACATGCTTGTGCTTGTTTATTGTACTTTACAAGATTTTTCATTGTACATATGCTTCAAGCTGTGGGAACTGCAGCAGGTGTTGCATAGTCTGAGGCTCTATGTTACAGTCACAGGCAACTGAACCAATGGTATAGCCCCACTTCTTCATTAGTTCCCTGGGAAGTCAAACTATGGTACATAGTAGGACTGTGAAAAGCTTCAGTTGCTGATTCAATTCAGAGGAGATTCAGCCCAATTCAGCAGCTGACTCAAATCAGGAGACCAACTGAATGGTCTGAATTGATTCAAAGCCTCCAAATTGATTCAGAAAAGATTCAGAGAAGATTTGGAGATTCGAGCAGTCCCAGCTCACCACTGCAAGGAGCTGGACCCAGGCTCCATGCCAGTAAGTAAAGGGCAGTGGGGGATGGCTGGAGGAGGGAGGAAGGGACCATGGGGGGGACCCCCAACAGGCCCCATCCCCTGCTTGCTCCCCACCCCCCTTAGTGCCCCCTGACCCCCGCTCACTCTCCCAGCCCCATCAATGACTGCCCTGCCTGGCCCCAGTGTCCTTGTACTTTTTAAAAAAAAAAAGCCCCACACTCACTGGCTGCTGCAGCAGCCATCGGGGCCTCTGGGGGCTTGTGGCAGAGCCCCCACACACAGCACGGGGCAGTGGGTTGAAGCGCAAGTTGCCCCCCCCCACCTGGCAGGAGTCAGTGAGTGCAGAGCTTTTTTTTATTATTATTTTTTTTTTAAGTGCCAGGACCCTGGGGCCAGGTGGGGCAGCCAGTGACAGGGCTGGGAGAGTGGGAAGGAGCTGGGGCCTGTTCGATTTGGAGATTCAGCCAATTCAGTGGCAGCCAAATCTCTGAATCAGATTTGGCTAAATCACTCTGGGACAGTGATTCGAATCACCAAATCAAATCACTGTCCCCCGAATCAGCCAAATCTGAACCCGAAGCAAATACTAGCTGCTTCGCACAGGCCTAGTACATAGGCGACTGAGACATTGCCTGCTTTGCCATGGTTCATCAGCCCCTGGTGGTAAGGGCTTGACTGCTGGAATATACATTTTTTTCATTGTCAGTTATTTTCTTCAGCCTCTCATTCCGCATCTATAGTTATAGCTTATTAGGTGTGACATCGAGAGGTTGGGTGCTGGTGAGAACTCCTACATGGCTTCAGACATTTGTGTACTACAGGATGGTTCTGCAGCGGGTTATCTTACCTCTTCAGTTGGTCTTGATCATTCTGTTCTGCTGGCCAGTGCTCTTGTGATGTCAGATGGAGTGATGCCAGACAGCATATACACACTGTTTAGGCTGGTAGGTTTCAGACATCCTGCGATGAATCAGTAGCTGTCATTCAGAATGAGATCAGCTGAGTCCACTGACAGCATCTGGTGCGGTCCTGGATCCAGCCAGCCAGAGCTGCTCCACATGGGGTTTAAAAACCCGGGCAGAGGAAACCAAAGGCTCACCTTAGCCAGGAGCCTCTGCTTCTCCATGCTAAGCAGCCCAGCCAGGGCTTTTTGGCTTGGTGTTTAAAGTCCACAGAGAATGGAAGCCCCTGCTCCTCCCTACCTGGAACCTCTCCTTTGCCTGCCCCAGGCTGCCTGACCGCTGCTGCTTGGCAAGGGTTTTAAAGTCCCTAGTCAGGACTGCCCAGTGCAGGGTTTAAAGTCCTTGGCTGGAGAAGCCCTTGGGCCAACAATCAGCCACCAACAATATGTTAATTTAAACCATCATACAAACAAGCCATAAAAATGTTCTACCTTATATGTGGAAAATTTTTATAGCTCATTCCTCATTTTATGCTTTAAATTGAGTGCACATATTTACATTGCAATTAACACTTTCATTGTGGTATAAATGTAATAAGTTGGCTGGGGGCAAGTCTATGTGGCAGGTAAGTCTGAAAGAAGAAGAGGTTCATCCCTGCAGGCTTTAGAACCATTCTTCAGTTAAATTATAGCAGCTCCCACAGCCCTAATGCCTCCCTTTAGACCCTGGGAAGTGAGAAAGGAAAGGAGAACATGCAGGAAGCATGTGCACAGACAAGCTACGCTTATGAATTCCTTGAGAACCTACTCTCTGCTTTGGACACAGGTTTTGGCTTTTATCAGGAAGTAACAAAGGATCTTTTAAACTAAAGCCTGGTGTTCATTCAGAGTAGTACAAGAGGCAAGAATTTCTTAGGGTGATATTGTTTATTGGACCAGCTATGTCGATGTGATAAAGTAAGATGAGCTTTCAAATACAAGACATAATATTACTGATTTACTGTAAGGTGAGATTTTATATTGATTTGGTTTACCTGGTGTAATTTTGCAGGTGGACATTTACTGTTTTAGGCCTGGGTTGCAGTGGTTTAGCATGCTTCTGCAAATTTACAGGCAAAACTTAAACCTATATTGCTAGTGTTAAACTGGAGAGTGCAGGCCCAAATGGTGCACAGATTTAACTGAAGCTATTTGAATTAAACAAATACAGTGTTTGCCTATGGAGAAGCCAAAGGAATACAACCCTAGAATTAACTTGAACAAACATATCCTAAACATATCACTGACTTTACTCTCCAGGCCTAACCAAACAGTTTGATTGAGATATATAGTTGGTTTATAAAGTTCCCATAGAGCTGTTTATAAAAACAGGATGTTGACCTGATGTCCCTGTTCTAACTTTTTCCTCCTTCCCATAACACCAGTGCTCCATTTAATTGCCATGGTGCAACTCAGAGCTGAATACTTTGTACAATGTGCAAATAACATGAAAATAGCTATATAAATAAATACACTATCTTATATAAAATAATAATTACTATTATGTATTTTCTGGTACTGCAAAACAGATCCATAAGGAAGCTTTACTGCTCATTGGGTGCATCTACACACGTGTTTTACTGTGGAGCAGACTAATTAGCTCCACAGTAAAGCATCACCATCTCCATGTGCTAATATTACGGTGCAGTAAATGAATTAAATCCTTCATAACGTAGTACTGTCAGGGGCAGTACTATCTCACAGCACAGTAATTAACTGCAGTGAAACACGCATGAAGATGGTGACCACAGGTGTAAATTGCACCCGGTCAGCCCATGCAGCAGTGGGCAAGATTTCTGCCTGCTGACTAGCCACATTCCTCAGCACTTTAGGCACTCTTGTGCCCCAGCCAGCCCCTCCACTACCCAACACCTCCAGCCAGAGCCCAGAGCTGACCCCGGAAACCTGCTGCCAGCCTATGCCTATGCCACCCCGGCTCAAAGTGCTGCTGTCCTAGGTGCACATGTAGGTGCTGCACTCAGGCACAGTGTACTCTGGCTCAAAGTATTCCTGCCCTTATCGCATTGCATTAATTGCATATGTAGATGCACCCATTTAGAATTAATCTGGACTCATCTGTATGTTATATGATAAAGCACAATCCTGCACCTGCAGAATTTAATTAAGGTGGCAGTGAAGTGAAAATATTGCCTTCATTTACTCCTATGACACTAACCATGGGGGGTTGCCTGAGTCTAACTGCAATGAGAACACGTAAATTATAGACATAGACAGTTATCACACCGTTTTAAATGGCAAGTTTCATTTTGTCTCATGATGCCAAAGCAAGTCCAGGAAAACATGCAACTGGTGGCTTCATTCATAAATTTGGCTCAATCCTAGCATAGTTATGATACCATAAATATAGTTATCATTTATATTTCTCACTGTTTGACACCTTGCAGCCTTAAAGCATTGTTTGTATAACTATTGTGTGAACAAGGAAGAAAAAAAAAAGGTTTCCCTTCCCCACCCTCACCACAAATCAAATATAATGAAAACTGAACGGATGTTAGACTCTCAAGGGTTTTATCAAATTATCTGTGATAGGTCAGTCTGCACTGAAGGTTTCTGAATCTGAATTTTATCAATGGCTTATACTAGGTTCACTTTAAAGGACAGCAGGTGTTAAAACAATGAGCCCCAGCCTCCTTTGCATCTGTGATACAAAAGCTGTCTCAGTGTTTACAAGAAACAGGATAATCAAAAAACATCCTGCCACTGGAACATAAAAACTATAGCTCCTTGTTATTCTTTTTTTTTCTCACACTGTTGTTTTATTTATAGAACATAAACTTGAACCATGAGGAGGAAAATATTCATATTAGCTTCCATCTGGAAGTGACGCACATGAAACGTAAAGAGGGGCTCTCCACTGCGGGGGTAGTGTACATTGTTCTTTCAACTCTGGTTAGGCTGTTAACCCTTGCACTGTTATTTTAGATTAGTCAAGCCTATGTGTGCGTGTATTTTTAAAATCAAAGCCAGCTTCTCAATGTTATCAATACTGGAACTCTCAAGAGGATGAAACCTGTGGCTACTGGATTTTGCATATAACATTGCTCACACCTATGTCTATGGCCATACATCCATAGAACTGGACATGATCAATACATTCACATATAGGCACAGAGGCAGAAAAACTGAACTGAGTTTCAGTTATGCTGAGCTTTAGCTCATATAAATTCAATATTAAATGCATTATTCCAATATAATTGTGTGTTTTTAATCTTCTATGTTTTAACATATTTTTTCTATTTGAATATACATCTTTTTTGAAAAAAAATGTGTTCTCATTTAAGATACATGCAAATGGGAACTGACCTTTGGATCCAGAACTTTCATGCACTTTCCAAAGCTCCAAATGGTTTTCCCCACCCTGTTCCAGACCTAGATTTCATGACCTAGCATTCATTTCTAGCTGGAACAACAGCAAAAATTGTCTTTTCCCCCTGTTTCTAAGCCATCAATATTTGCTATGAGTTGAACATGCATAATTCCTGTCACAGGAAATCCTTAGCTCAAAAAAAATCTTCAAGAGCTATAATAATTAGAAGCAGCTGGATTTTTTTTTTCATAAAAATTTTAGAATTTAAGGAATTCTCTTTGAATAAAGGTGAAAGGTCCCAATAATTCAATGACACTGTTTTTGCTTTCTAAACCCCAAAAAACCATTTTTGTTCCTTTTCAAAACTAAACTTTTTTTTTTCCTTTTTGATTCAGGATTTTGTCCTCTTCTCCTTTTGCCATTAAAAAAGGAGGGTAAAAGATAAAGAAACAAAACCGACAAAAGAAACACAGAGAACCAGAGGTGTAACAAGCAGGACCATCCCCTGTGGGAGGGGCAGAGGGCAGTGAGAGTGCTGGAGGGACACAGGTTCAGAGAGCAGGAAAGGGCCTACAGAAGGTGCTGCTGAGTACCAGAGGGGTACGAGTTCTGGGGCAGCAGGTGGCTATGTAGATATCTCACCTATGCTGGGAACAGTCCCCTACTACAGCCACCTCCTGGTCTGCCCAATCCCAGCTGTTGCTCTTACAGCACCAGTTTATTGTTAGTGCACCTGGATGTTGCTGCAAGAGCAACACTATAGAGGTGCTTTTGCTGCCAAAGTGCAGACTTGGGGGAGGTAGGGGAGTGATTATGGTGCCTCTTCTAAATTGGTGCCAGGGGCTAGTGCCCCGCTCATCCATCCCTAGTAAACCTACTGCTGAAAACAGAATATTAAAATGGTTTCAGTTTTTCTTGTGTTGTTCAAACGTCTCAAAAATATTAGCGTATTCTGGAAAAATTGTCATTACTAGGCCTGTGCAAAGCAGCATCTGGTGAGTGTGGGGCTTTTTTTTTTTTTTTTTTTTTTTTTTTTTTTTTTTTTTAAAGCTGCGAACTGGGTGAGGTGAAGCAGCCATAGGAGGGGCTGGGGGGTTTCTGGTAGAGCCCCCCATCCAGTGCGGGACAGTGGGGGGCAGCGGGGATCACCCCCCCCACCTGGCAGCAGCCGGTGAGTGGGGACTTCTTTTTTTAAAGAGCCAGGACCTGAGGCTGGGCTGGGCAGAGCAGCCATGGTGGGGGCTGGGAGAGCAGGCAGGGGTTGGGGGGCACTCAGGAGGGCTGAGGGAGCAGGCAGGGGATGGGGCCTGGTGAGGGTCCCCCCCATGGTCCACTCCCCCCACCTTCAGCCCTCCCTCGTCCACCCCCTACTTACCAATACAGGGACTGCCTGAATCTCCAAAGCTCTCTGAATCTTTTCCAAATTGATTCAGAGAGCTTCGAATTGATTTGGACCTTTTAATTGGTCTCATGATCTGATTCAGGCTGAATTGGGCCAAATCTCCTCCAAATTGAATCAGCACTCAAAGCTTTGCACAGCCCTAGTCATTACATTTTTTCAACAAAAAATTTAAATTTGAAATTTTCAGCCCCTTCTAATCATCATAATTTCTGTTTTACACATATCACACAACAATTTCAAATCATTTTACAATAATTAATTAAACCAGGAATGGATCTTGCCACCTTTACTCACCATAATTTTTTTTTTTATTTTTTTTGTGGATTATCTGACTACAGCTCATGGGACCATTCATGGAGTACTACTTAATTTGAGTAAGAGTGATATACTCTAGTCCTAAGTTCTGTGAGGTTCTCTCTGAGGTTGGAAAAGATAAGTGTATAAATGGATGAACTATGGTACACAGAGATGGTGACTTCCACTTCCCACCAATCCCTTTGCACAAATTCAAAGGACTAGAGCAGGAACATAGGGACCTAAATAAACCCAAAACCAACCTAAGAAGCATTGTTCTCAAACAGACACTTCAGTGATGGCCCTGAGGGCTGCCCTTTGAATATATTCCTGCCAATTCCATCATAAAGGGTGGAGTTGGAGGATGGAAGGCACATGCTGGAGATGAGGACACAGCATTCAACATTGCAGAAATGTTAGGCAGCACTGTTTCTTTTAAATGAAACAGCTCCTGGGACTAGCTAAATTGTAGGGCTGTGTGAAACAGAAGCGTTGTGCTTCAACATCCGTTTCAACATTTTGACAGAACAGTGCTTCATTTCAAGTTTTGTTTTGTTTTTGAAAACACCGTTTCATTCTGTTTCATGGAAACAGTTTTGCTGTTTCAATGTTGTTTCAAGGTTTCAGTTGAGCTGGGGAAGGGGAACTCAGCCAGGCTGCTTCAAAACTCAAAATGTTTTGAAACTTTCAAAACATTTTGACTGCCCTCGTTTCATTTCCAGGCTGTTTTGAAGCCCTTTGTTTCATTTTGATTTCACTGTTTTGAGCTTAAAATGAGTCGAAACAGTGTCGAAACGAAACAGCTGGTGAAATTTCACACAGCCCTACAAATTGCTCCAAGATCCTCTCCTGGAGCAACAAAACTTCAGGATGAATGGGTGACTTAAACTGTCACACTAGCCCTCTTACTGAGCTGCTAGTTTTTTGCTGTGTCTGAAAGAGGTGCAGCCTAGAATTTCCTCTGGTGTGAACTTTGGCCAGAGCCAACCTCCCTTCCCTGCCCAACTCTAAGGCTAAGGACAGAAGTTACATATAAACCAGTATAAGTGATTGGCAACTGATTCCAATATGAAACACAATAAAAGTTCAGAGTGGCCAAAACCAGTTTAAGATAAACCTAGATGGATGTAGTATCAGACTTAAATGATTTAGGTTAAATCCATTTATTGAACTTCTGTCCCAGATCCCCTCCAGATTCAAGTTAACTCACAGTTCCCCAGTGTCCCAGGATGCTTTGCACCTCCCTCACACACCCATCTTCGCACTGTGGGCAGCCTAGCCGTGGCCCAAGCTGTCTGCTCCAGCCGAGCAGGGAGCCATGCTCTAGCACCCTCTGACTTCTGGCCTGGGCCACTGCAGGCATGTGCTGCATTTCCAGGATTGAAAGTGAATTGTCTGTTCACTTGCTTATCAGTTCCATCTATACAGCTTAGACTAACCTGCAAAGATTGAATTTATTCAGCCTCAAGCTTTTTGACTGTCTGTACTTAGCTTGACCATTAGGGATACCAGTACATACCCATTTTCATTGCCCTTAGTTACATATTCAAATATACAGAATAAAATACAATGCAGTTTATGCTGTGAGAAGTTTTTCTAACAAACTGAACCCTAAGGCCGCTATATTTTATCTCCAGATTTCACCAGCCAAGTGAGACTGCGGATTCTCTCTATGTCTCTTTATCCCATTCAAGCCTTTTCTTATCTTCATCAGTGTAAAGCATTTAGACTGAATACAATGGTAACTGCACCCTGTGTCTGAGGCTAGAATTAGGTCATGTGTGTCCAAAACTGCTGAAGGTATTTGAGTGTATTCAAAGACTGACCATGGAGCTCCAGAATTTGGATCTCATCTAAATCACCTCACAAGATACCCTCATACCAGCAAAATTTGCAGTAGTGCTCATTCTAAAAAGATGATTCACGTTATTGGGAAATATATTGGACCCAGTACTATATTTGGTAATCCCAGCACACTTAAAGATGCTTAAGATTAACAAGGAATATTTAGCCCACTGAGTCTTATTTCAGAATTTTTTTTACAAACTTCCTATACTGTGTATGTAGCTTTGCTTCCAACAAGCCTCTCTCACCTTTTTCTTCCCCCTTTAACCACACCCAACTCTGCAGAAAATGGGAGTGACAACATTTACAGAACGATTTCCAGAAAATACTCTGTGAGAGTTACTAACTCAAGAGAAGTGACCTGATGCAGAATGCCTTGCATTCAAAAGCTTGTCTAACTTTATCCAACCATTTAATCAGTCCAATAAAAGATATCACTTACAAGAATCCTTGCCTCATGTAACTCGAGAACACATTTCTAAATCATTATACTAAGAAGAAGCAAGAGTATAAGAGAAATGATGCACACAGAATTTCAAATGATAATGTAGCTCATAGTACAGTGGTACCCAACTTATGTGGCCCAACAGGCCAGATGGGTGGCATGGGGCTGGTCCACAGTCTGGATCTGGAGCACAGAGACATATCATCTGCTCCATGAGGCTGGAATTTGGCAGTGTTAATTGCTGCAGCTCCCATCACCCCCTCCCATCACCAAATTTCTGACCTGGCAGGCACCCCCAACTGTACACACATTTCTTGTTTCCTTACTGTTTACAGGACCCACAGAATCAGTTATCTTTCTACCTCAAGAAGTGTCAATGAGAAAATTATGGACACTATGAATTATGACAATTAACAAAAACTTAATTATAGTTTTAGTATCTGCGATCACTCAGGATTGGGGTCTTGTAGACTGACACAATACAGTACTCATATAGAAAAAGAACAGCTGAATCCAGCCCTCAGGTCTATCACAAACACTAAGAGGAAAGTATACATTGGATGTGCTGTCCGGTGACTACTGAAAGCAAAAAAAATTGTTATAGTGTCTGCTTACATTAAATGGATTGAAACATGACAGATCTGAAAATGCTATTTTATAGACTGTACAAAATAAATATTTTGTGTTGCATAAATTGGCATAAAACTATTTAGTCTCTAATACTTGTTTTACTATATAATGTAGTAGTGACCTTTATCCCCCTTATTGATCAACTGTATTATTACAGATAATACTGACTGAAGCCAAATGATAAAGCAACTAGTATTCCAAAACCTCTGCTAACAAATTATTTGGATAATAGCCAGAGGTCTAGGTTCAATCCCCAGTTCTATTTTTTTTCCTCACAAAAAACATCTGGTGTATGTTAATTGCAATCTGTACCAACTGTAATATTCATGGTGAAAGATATCTTTTGGAGTAACATCCTAAATAAAGAAGTCACTGAATGTTGCTAAGCAGTAGTCGATACAATATAAAATCAATAGATATATCACTACCAGCTGGTTCCTAATGACAGGGCATCAGGAGTTCATGTACCATGGAGTCAATTTTTGGAAGCTTTAATTTTATTGAACAAATTATTTCATAAGACATCAATTGGGGGTTTTACTTTTTAACAGAAAGAAGTGGAGTGTGGCATGGTATTTCATATCTGGCTGAGATTTAAAACACGCTCTCCTTATGAAGTATGACATTTTATACCTGAAACCACAGGAACAGTTTCCCACATTTAAGTGCAGAGGAAAAATCTTCAAATTAAATGTGAACTTTGTACCTTTTAATTCTCATCCAATCCTCCTCCTCCATGTACTGTACATAGGCCCAATGAACATGCTGGTACTGCATCAAAGTCCAGTAGACTTAGCTACAAATCCCCTTCATTTAGGCTTGAAGAAAGCAGCAAACCTACCATAAATTATGGTAGTTAGTGATAGCAAGCAACCACTCCCTTTCATGGACAACAGCTTGGAAACTCATTACAGTACTAAACAAACTGCTCAGCATTGCTATTTCTGGCAGCACTATTGTTTCTAGGCACAAAGATTTGGACATACTAGTACCTGAGTTCAAAATCAGTGCCACTGCTACAGTACCAGATTCCACAATGAAGCTAGAGCTCATCCACTCACTTCAGGGTGGCCTTTAGAGGCACAGAAGCATTGCTGCTGGGAACTCTTAGGTTTATCCAGTGCTAGAGATGTTATCATTCTAATGGGTGGTTATATGAAAGAATTCCCATGCTTAATATCTAGAATGAGGCGTAAGAATCCCTGATAGCTTTTGAAGGGTTTAGAGAATGTCACCTGAGACCTGTCTAAGCTTGCTTTTCTGCCAGCACACATGCACACTCCCGAATGGGAAGGCACAAGTTGCTAAAGGACCTATGCCTGCTTGCACAAAGCACAGGGGTGTCAACATGTGTTTTCTGACAGCTGCCAGACAAATCCAGAACCCTTATTCTGATCAGCACAAGTGATTTAACTCTAGCAGCAGAAAGAAGACACCTGCCACTATGGAGAAGCTTGGAGTGTTGATACACTACAAAGAACTCAGATTCTGCCATCAAAACTTTTTAGTGGAGTCTAAGCCTAGCACACTATCTCAGTAAAATACATGCTTTTGTCAGGTGCTGTTCTTCACAATGTTGAGGGCTTATAGCTGTTTGGTTGGACTACTTTCAAGTCACTACCACTTTGCCCTGCTCCCCCTGCTCACTCTGACCAGCACTTCACCCTGTGGATAGGCCCCAAAGACATCAGTGGGGATACCTGATGAGCAAAATACTTCTGAGTATGGGGGAAAGTGCCAGAATTAGAGTACAAATCATCACTGTAGGCTGATATCTTTATGCAACAGTTCCCTGAGCTCCCTCAAAATGCATAGCCTCTTTTTTATAGGGCATACAACCAAAAAAAGGCTACACACTTACCTGGCCCATGCAGTTAGAATCACAGGAGAGTAGGGCTAGAAGAGACCTCAAAGAGATCATCAAGTCCAACACCCTGCTCAAGGCAGGATTAACCGTGACTAAATCATCCCAGCCAAGTGTTTGTATAACCTGCTCTTAAAAACTTTCAAGGATAGAGATTCCACAACCTGTCTGGGTAGCCTGTTCCAATGCTTTGCCATTCTCACAGTGAGAAAGTTCTTCCTTATATCCATTTTACATTCCCCTTGCTGCAGTTTCAGAACATTGCTCCTTGCCCTATCCCCTGAAGCCAGAGAACAGCCTATCTAAACTTAATGGGAAGAATGTGTATTAAGATACAGCTCTGACAGCATTGTATACCTCAGAAGCATTATCTGTAATATTAGCAGGCTTAAAGCTGACTAGAGTCCAGTATTTTCAACATTTTTAATAGTTTCAGGGTTAATATCCCCAACAGTGACAGAGCTTTAAGCAAGGTTCCTTAAGTACCATAATGATGTGGCATGAACAGCCATGGAACTGAATCATTCTCAAGCCTTCTAATAATTTTGAAGTTGCTACTAGAAGCCATGAAAATGACAGAAAGAGCCAATCAGTTGCATGACTGCTATTACTAACTTTAAAAATGAGAAAGCAGAGCAACCTTGTAAATAGTAACTGGGCCTTATGTCCAAGGCTTGGAACAGCAGCCTTTTGACAGATGCTTCCCTTTTCTAGCTAGTTAAATGGAGTCTGCTTAGTTACAATGCAGACAATTACAATTAGAAGGCAGTTAACCAGGTAGTAAATTGGTTGGGTGAAAGATGCCATGCACTTAATCTATGTGTAGGTTACCTTTTAAGAAGCACTGATTAACAACATGTAAGAAATTGGGCTTGGCTCTGCATTATACAATGCCTAAGTTTTCAAATTTTGCTCCCTTATAAACTTTTAGGTGGCATTCTTTTCCAACTAGCCTTTAGTGCAAACTTAATAGGAGGCAAGTAAGCTTATGAAGTGAATCACTCACTTATCTGGCAAGCATATAAGTGAAGTGCAACATATCTGTGGTAGATCAAGGAACTGAACCCAGGTCACCAAACAGCAGAGTCTGACACTCTAACCCCCTCCCCTTCTGACAGGGAGGATGGGGGATTGGTGTCCCTGAAGCCTACCACTCTCTGAGGCTACTCTTCGGGCATGCAATTTTCAAACCACTCCTTCCTTGGGATTGCGCCTAAAGGCACAGTCCAGCCTTTTGTAAAAGGCTTTGAAATATGAGTTACAGAGGCATAACATTTTTTCTATTATATTCCTTCCTTCACCTTAAGCCCCCTTCTCAATAAAAGACAGGTGCACTAAGCTCCTTGCCAAAAAATTGAATTTAGAGAAACAAGCCCCTCCAGTTTTATAAGCTACCCCTTCATAAGCTCACTAGCCCCCATATTAAGCTTGCAATAATGGCCAGTTGGGAAAGAATAGCAACTAGTTTCCTGGAGAGTAGTATTTTTAAACCTAGTTTTACAAGAGCCTAAATAATTGCAGACCCTGTAAGAAATGTTCTGTAAAAATATTTCATACATTCAAGCCTTATAAATATACAATCAGCAGTATAATTGATGGGAGATGAGGTGGGGTAGGCAGTCCCAGACACCATTGCCCTTGGGTGAGGTGCAGAAAAAGCCACTGCTGCAGCTGGTGACCAGCCATGTTGTTGCCACTTGCAGCACAGCAGTCAGTAGTGTCCCATACACCTCCACTGCCCAGGTTGTGGAGTTTCCCAGTTAGCCTCTGCATGCAATTCTGTTTTTGTAATGCAGAATAACCTGGCGGATGTGTTCCTTGTTTGTAGCATACATAACAGTTTTTGATTTGAAGAACTATTCTTGTGCTTGCACTGTAGTAAAACCTAGAGTTCCTGAGCCTTGCTTGAAAGTACTGCATATAAAACAGTCCTGCAAAGATTGACTTAAAAAATTCAGCGTATATGAACATATCTTTGCAGTAGTGAGGTCACAAAGCAAAACATGTTCTCTGGCAGAAGAGCTAGACAGACAGGAATGACAACAGGTTTGGGGTAGGGAACTAAACACAAAGCTAATGAGGTGGCAGTTTGCAGGGGTCAAGCTAGCTCTATACTCTCTTTATTTTGGTTTGGGGGACTTTTTTTATTTTAAACATAGTTTGGAGATATTGTATTTGTTTCCTGCAAGTTTTAGTTTCTCATTAAACAAGTAAGGGCCATTCTTTTTCTCTTGGAGGTCTGGAATATATGGAAATAGACAGCAAGTACTCTGAGACCTATGAAAAAGGTATGTTGCTTAGGAAATGAGATCAAATTGGCCTTTAAAACTACATGTGGAAAGGAATCTGCTACAAACTGTAGCTCTGAAATTATTTTAGCTAAAAAAGGCAGCTATCCAAAAGGCTACATCAGTGCAAGAAAAATATATGAAAACTGCAAGGGTTCTAATGGTAACCTATTTGAGCTCCAGTGAATAATTTTCTGGTAATTGTTGTCATCACCTTAAAACTTATGAACTGGTTCAGCTATAATACTAGACTCTCCTGATGGTGTAAGGGTAAAGATAAATTATATAAATTGTGCCAGTGTAAGTTTGGAGTGACTCTACTGTTTCAATAGAGCTACTCAGAATTTAACTGAAACCACTGTGATCTGATTTTACTTCCTTTGCTATGAGTAAAATGTAACTGATCCTCAATCAAGCTTTGTTGCCCCAAACTGTTTGAAATCAATAATCATCCACAAAAGCATAAGCTTGCCAATAAGTATCACATTATATTGAAACATAATAAATGTGTGGTTCTCTTTATTAGGGTTCATGCTTTCAAGCTTTTCCCAAATCCCTAAGGGTTAGAGACTTTTTTTTTTAAAAAAAGCCAAGATTCTCACATAATTACATGACTAAAACCCCCCACCAAGCATCAAAAAATCTGTGATAACTTTGCAAAAGGCCCAAGTCTTCTAGTCTAGCGGTTCCCAATCTGTGCTATGCGTACCACCAGTAATACGCAGACAACCTGTCAGTGCTACACATTAACAGATGTATTATGATTACTTTATATGACAAAAATTTGCTGGTAGTAATTAAGGTCATATCGTTTTGAATTGGTGGTGCGCAATCTGTCTGTCTGTTTGGAAACCACTATTCTAGTTCCTTCAATTTTGCTTTCCCTCCTAACTCATAAAGAGAAGAATGGAAATTCAAGGAAGTG
>NW_017729031.1:87820706-87846633 GCF_001723915.1 Gavialis gangeticus
GGGGGGGGGGGGGTTCATCTGTGTTCTCAGAAAGAGGTTGTAACTCTGCTTTATTAGCAAAGAAATATTTTGCATTCTTTTTATGTGTTTTTTCGCCCCATATTTATGGAAAGCATTCCACTGAAATGATTTGAAAGGATCCCTGGAATGCCAGTATATTAGGAACTGGTTCTGCTGGCCAGCCTACCATTGCTGAAATAGGGTGTACAATCCAATGAAAGGGAAGAAAATGTCTCTAAGCAAACTTCCTAATGGACTCTGAGGGCCCTTCTACATGTTCAAATTTAAACTGGAGAGAAACCAGCTATGGAGTTGTTACACATTTTCAAGCACTAACATTGTGGCCAGTTGGCTGTTTTTATAAGGGGATAGTCATTTTATGGTGTGAAAATGACCTAGCATCTGTGGCCAGTCAAAATATATTGTGCAATTCACCAGTTCATTGTGACAACTACTTTTCATTGATCTTACTTTGCAAGTGTTTAAATGTATTGCGCAGTTGCCCAGTTAAGTGTATGACAGTTACTTTGCACTGGTGGCCCATCTCACATTGCAGGTGTGGCTGGTCTAAATGTATTGTTCAGGCCACCAGTTCATTGTGTGACAATTACTTTGCCCTGGTGACCCGTCTTACTTTGCATGCGTGGCTGGCCTGAATTCACTGCATGACTGACCAGTTGCGTGACCATTACCTAGCACGTGCAGCCAGTCTAAGTATCTCGGGAGATTCCCCAGCAAATTGTGTAATATACGTTCAAATGAAAGCTTGATAGAAACCAGCGACATTTTCAGGTGCTCCCTTTACAGCCGGCTGGTTCTTTTTTTATAGCTGGAGAGTCATTTTTTGTAGGGCGATAATGGCTTTGCACCTGCAGCCGGTGTCAGCTTATTGCACGATTCCCCAGTTGCATGATAAGCCCTTTGCTCCTGTGGCGGGACTGACATGGGGCTGGGCACGTGTGGTGGGGCTGGATTTATTGAGCCATGTAGGTGAACTGGAGCAGAGGAGCTCCCAGGCGGGGGCATGGGCGAGGTGTGCGGGGCGCGGCGGAGGGGCAGGTCGCAGCAGAGCAGCCGGACTCCGGGGCGGAGACGTGTGTCCTCGGCCGGGCCGGCTCCTCTGCAACTGTCCTAACCCGGGGTGGAGGCGGCGATCCCCGACCACACCCGGGCCCTGCCGCAGCCGCCGCCGCGGGGCCCGCTGGCTTCCATAGCAACGGCCCCTGTCGCCAGGGAAGCAGAGCGGGCCGCCAACCAGCGCCGCCTCCGCCCTCGGCCTCAGCTGCGGCCCGGCCCGGCCCCGAGCGGGGGCACGAGTGTTGTTGCAGGTGTTTGTGTGTGTCTGCGAGTCTGTGGGGGTGCCTGTGTGGTTGGGTGCGTGTGTACATCCCCGTGTGTGTGAGCCCGTGGGGCGGGGAGGGAAGGTGTCTGTGTGGGTGAGTGTGTGCGGGGGTGTGTTTGTGTGTCCGTGTGAGAGTCCGTGGGGTGGCTGTGGGGGGAGGTGTGTGTGTCTGTGTGTGTGCGGCAGCGCAGGGCGGCGAGGACAGGAGCCAGCACCGGAGCCATGTCTCACGTGTGAGTAAGCCCAGTGCCTGGCGGGGCAGCACTGGGGGTGGGGGGGGGGACACCCCTGTGCCACGCCTGTGTGTCCCCTCTGGGGGCTCAGTGCCTGCAGCTCTGGAGGGCACAAGGAAAAGGGCACGTGAGTTAATACTTCAGCTTCCAGATCCTACTTTAGCCAGATTTTTTTTTTTTTTTTTTGGACCCCCGGCTGGCCCAGGCAGCACCTGCGATGCAACTCCCTGGGCAGGAGCCGAGGCAGAAACCTCCTTTATTCCCTGCAGTTTCGTTCTTTTTATTGTCTCTGGGCCCCAGGTTTACCCCAACGGTCTGTTCTGCTGATTCCCTCTTGTATTAGCTGCGCTCTGCCATCACTTGCAATGTGGTACAGGCCCCGGTTCTTCCACTGCTATGGAGAAGTCTCTGTGGGCACGTCTAGACACCACCCTACAGTGATGTAGCAATCCAGAGTTGTGGTCTTTCTGAGTCTATTGCAACAGAAAAACTGCTCTGTTATTTTTTTTGTAGGCAATGAAGAGTGAAAACTAAGAGCTAGCATTTTTGGAGGGGTGCCTTGAGTGCATCCAGGGCTGTTTCAAGTCTAAAAGGGGGAGAACCACTGACTTAGAGCATAGGGAAGACCAGAGTTAAGTTGTCTGCTCTGTTTTAGTTTATTTCCCTTCTATGAGTGCATTATGAGACGGTCTTAATTACAATATCACATATTCTTTGATACCTTTTTCCCCCATCCCCTTCCTACAGTACCTGTCCCAGTTTGGTCTCTTTCACAATCTTGGCTCACCCCAGTCCTATCAAAATCAACAGAGTAGGTGTTTCTCCACTTATGTTGCCAGAGGGGTTTAATTCATTAGATTTGGCTCTACACCAGCGGAGGCCAACCTTTTTGGTAGACATGAAACAAGATGAGCCTTGCACCCTCCCTAAGTGCCACTTCAATCCCCTTCCCCTGCCTGATTTATTCCTCTGCTTTCTGTTTCCTCCCTGATCTGCATGCCACGTAGTGAGGGTGCTCATATTACACTTGGCATACACTTGGCCACCCCTGCTCTACACAAAATATGGCAAGTGTGGCTTTAACTACCAGAGTGTAAGCTTTTCTTGGATAGGGAGACGGTGGTTTTAGACCTTGCTGCAAGGACTGTTTGTGTATTTTAAATTAAATAGTTGCAAGATAAAATACTGAAATAACTATTGGAGCAGGGACTGGAGATCATGTCTCCACTCATCCTGATCAAATGCTCTAACCACTTCACTATAGGGAGAAACAACACTATCACCATAACAGCAATACGTTTTCAAAGAAGCTGGCTGCTGCTACATTTTGTGCCTATCCTGTTGAACACCTAGCAGGCAAGACAAGTCAATGTACACCTGTTTTGAGGGTCTCAGCAGGGCATGCCCAGAGGCAGAACTTTAGGTATTTGGAGAATATTTGGTATTTGGAAGTATTTCTTTTTAAAAAACGTGAGGCGTTTCCAAGTTAGGCTGCAGCTGAGCAGGGGTTTAAAGGATCTACATTTTGGATTTAGACAGCGAAGCTGTTCTGACATGCTGTAATTACAGCGCATCAGATGGTAATTACCGTGCTCCAGCAGCAGCAGCAGCAGCCAGTGTCTCATGCGTCAGCATCCCTGCACTTAAAAATGGTGGCCGGGCACTTCATTCAAAGCTTGTTCCACGAGTTTTAGATAAAGTGCCCCTGCCATCATTTTTAAGTGCAGGAACACTGGTACATGAGACACTCTGGGCACTTTAATTTGAGCAGCTCTCCAAGCCCAAAATGTAGCAGCCCACTCCTCCTACTCCTGGAGCACGTATATAAACACCCTTAAGTTCTGCCTAAGTCCTACTTTAAACACTCAAATCCTTTTTCATATCTGAGCCCAGGCAAAAACCTTTTCATGCCGTGGACTAGTGCTTTTACCGAGTTAGCTGTTCTGGTAGGGTGCCCATACATGTACACGATTAATTGAGTCTCTGTTGACAAGTTCGAATTCTGGCTCCAGTGCATTGCAGCATCACACACATTCAGTATCAAGCATTTGAAAATAGTAGTGGGGGGGTGCTTTAACTGAAACTTGTTGAATTAACTTTAGTTAAAGCATCCCCACGGCCATTTTGAAACGTGGGATGCTGAATAACATGGTGGCATTTTAATTAGAGATGCTGTCTGGGAACTGTTCTAATTAAAATGCTCCCGCACCCCCACCCCAGAGCACATGTACAGACATCCTTAGGGAAAAGAAAGTACAGCTCGTATTAGCAACACTCATCAGCAGCTAACAAAACTACTCTGTAACCATACAGTAATTTGTCATTAAGGCTGCTCTCATACCACCTAAGCTAACACAAAAGGTTATTAATAAGGCTATGTGAAACAACATTGTTCCGCTTAGACTTCTGTTTTGACATTTCGACAGAACAGTGTTTCATTTTGAGTTTCGTTTCAAAAGCACTGTTCCATTTCATTGAAACTCTTTGGCTGTTTCAGTGCTGTTTTGACGTTTCACCCACAGCCAGCAGCAGCAGCACCGATCTTCACCAGCAGCAGCACCTATCTTCACCAGTAGCAGCACCGATTTTCCCAGCACGGGCAGCAGTAATCTCCTGTCATCCGGCAGGCAGATTGGGGACTTGCCTGCACCCCTGGGAAGGCTGCAGGGGCTGTGCCAGACTGCTCCTGGGGGTGTGGGCCTCTGATCTGCCTCCCAGATCACAGGAGGCTGGTGCTGCTGCCTGGGACCAGCAGCAGGTGGGCCTGGAGCAAAACAGCTCGTATGGGGACCCACTGTGCGGGGATCTGCCCCCACCCCAGAATCGGGGCAGAGGTGGGTCCTTGCATGAGCTGATTTGCCCTGAGCCCCGCTGACTCTGGTATGGGGCCTGGGGCATATCACCTTGTGTGGGGACCCACCTCTGCCCTGATCCCTGGGGGTGGGTCCCCACATGTGTTGATTTGCCGCAGGCCCCACTCCCTCCTTGGGCTGGCTCTGGTATGGAGCCCAAAGCATATCAGCTCATTTGGGGACCCGCCCTGATCCCAGGGCAGGGACAGGTCCCCGCATGAGCCAATTTTCTCTGGGCCCTGCACCCTCCTCTGATTGGCTCTAGCATGGATCCCAGGGAAAATCAGCTCACGCGGGGACCCATCACCACCTCAGGATTGGGGTGGTGGTGGGTTTGCGCACGAGCTGATGCCCTGGGCCTGCACCCTTCTCCAACTGGGTCTGGTGTGGGGCCCAGGGAAAATCAGCTCACGCGGGGACCGCCATCCCGGGGCAGTGGTGGGTCCCCATGCAAGGTGATTTGCCCCAGGCCCTGCATCCTCCTCTGATCAGCTCTGGTATGGGGCCCAAGGAAAATCAGCTCATGCAGGAACCTGCTGCCACCTCAGGATCAGGGAAGTGGCAGGTCTGCTCATGAGCTGATTTTCCCTGGGCCCCAAACCAGAGCCAATCCAAGGAAGTGGGGAGAGCCAGGACTGCGCTCCCTGTAGGACTGAGCCACATCGTGCTGTGGAGCCACTTGGAGCACAGCCCTGATTCTCCCCACCTCCCACCACCACCAGGCTGCTTCAGAATTCAAAATATTTTGAAACTTTCTAAACATTTTGCCTGCCCTTGTTTCATTTCGAGGCTGTTTCGAAGCTCTTCATTTCGCTTTGGTTTCACTGTTTTGAGCTGGAAATGAGTCAAAACAGCATTGAAATGAAACAGCCAGCGAAGCTTCACACAGCCCTGGTTTTTAACTTGAGTATTGCTAATTGCAGTTAAGACATAGCCTCTGACAAAATTCTGTCAGGCAACATTTAGCTTTGAGCAGTTTAGTTATAATATGGACAGACTTTTGTGAGGTTCATTATAGAACAATGTTGACTGGTCCTTCCTAGTAAATGTGTTATAAAGCCTGGCCACCACAAGGTAAGAATTTGTACAGTTTTCTTTCCAAACTAGATAACAAAGCTGATGAGATACTCCAGCTTTACTTACTGTTATTTGGCTCAGTATGTGTGACCACTGTATGAAGCTATACAAAGCTGTGCCTATTATGGGCTTGACTGTAGTTTTCAGTCAAAATGGAGCACAAGAAGACATCTGAATATGCAGTCATCCAACTTGTGTGCCCTTGGATATTTGAATTAAGTGATAGATCTGTAGGTCAGTCCAAATGGCCATGGGTCTGCAGTACAGGTCTGTGTAGTTAGACGATTGCATGTCAGAAAATCACTGGGGCCAATACTCGTATTTGTTGGTATTTCCTTAGAGCCCCATCTTTTAGAATCAGATTATTGACTGATAATTTCAGATTTTGTTTTAAAAAATGGTTGAATCCCTAATAACTGCAGAGAAATACTTGAAAATGTATCTTATTTACTTGAATACAAGATGAATACCATCCACCCCACCCGCAATCAGCATGGAAGGGAAAGTGCCTTTCTTACATGCCTCTCTTACAAGGAAACCTCATTAAATTGCTGCCAAAAGCAGAATGTGCTCAGTAATGGAGACTAGCTATGAAGTTGATTAAATGCAGCCAATACTGAGCGTGACTATAAAACACATGGCCCATATAGGGTGAATATGCTGTTGGGAAACTACCATAGTTTTTTGGCTTCAGGCTGAATTAGTTCTGAATTCCAAATCAGTCATTCAAGTCTATGTGGCTCTACCACTGGGCACATTTCCTCCCTCTGGGACTTCGGCTACTTCCCAAATCCATTGTAGGCATCCTATGTGCAGGCCCCAAACCCAAAGGTGTTGGAGTTCAGATCCCCTCCCATCCCACAGTCATGCTTGCTCCTAACCAAAAGGCCAAAGGAGCAAGCCAATGCAAAAGCAGAGGCTGATCTTAAGTGTTAAAACTCAATGTCAGTATCTGAAGGCAATTATGGGAAAAGTTAGCAAATGTGTAGTCACTGTAGTGTTTGAGAACACAACTTTAAAATGAAATAGATTCAGCAAAATTATTTTGTGGCAGCAACAAGGGAAGTATCAGTATTTTGTCAAGCAATATAAATTGCCCCTCCTGGAAAGGACAGTTAGTCAATATGGGCATGTCAGAGGGAACTTTTATGGGTACCTAATCCCATAAAGTACTAAGTACATCCTGAGAGGCACTCACTATCCTTCAGCACCCATTAACTTCAATTGAGGACAGATCCATTGAAGTAAATTATTCCATTGACCTAAGGGGACTTTGAATCTATATGCTGGAGACACCAGCACCTTGCTGCTTAGGACTAGTTACCTTTCAGAGATAGCTGAAAGAAGAGTTGATGTGCCTGAACATGCTCAAGGTTTTCTAAAGGACAGTTGTAATCAGAACATCCTATAGTGGGGTTTACGTAGGGGTCTTCAGGAAATACACAATGTGTCACACTTTCTAAAATATTCCACGGACTAACATTTGCATGCAGATATACTTTTGTTCAGCTGGAAATTTGCATAAATGTTTTAGAATTGCATATTTTTCTGCGGAGCCTTTTACTTTTAACAGTTCCTTCATTTTGTATATAACTTGTAAATGTTTGACCAGTAACTTCTTGATTTGCCCTACCAGCACTAATTCAGGTATAATTGAAACAGACCTATGACAATGGTATTAACTGTTCTCAGTATTATTCAGCTCTATGGCATTTGCTGCTGCCATGAAAAGAACACAACGAAGGACATTTAAACATCCATCACTATTAAACATAATCTAATTGTCATAACTAAGAATGTGTGTAAAGCAGATAATTATACACCTAGATTAAGAGGCTCATTAGTGTCTCCTCTTCAGTTTCTGGCTAAGTAACCAAAATAAATCAACAGCGTATTTTGCATTTCATCCTAAAAAAAAATTAATGGCACATTATGCTTGCAAAGTCAGCACTGAAAAGGTAGGAAATGCAACTGCAATGTCTGCATTATGATAAAAACTTTAATTCCATAACCACCTAGCATTTTCCCCTAGATCTCCTACCTTATTAAGTGAATAGATAGTTATTCAGAATTCTTCATCCTCCTTATTCTGTGTGTCCTCAAGACTTATTTATCAAACGCCACTTAAATTCCACACCGAATACAAAATTGTTTGTTTCCTCTTGGGCATTCCTATGCTATGCTCCCTATAACATCTGAGTGCTTCACAAATATTATTGTGTTTACCATCACAAATCTCTCTAATCATATTTTACAACTGAGAAACAGAGACGTAGTCAAAATAATCAAAAACTATGAGACAAAACTTCTTGATTTAATTCCAAGTTTAGAAATATATATGTCTAGTTGTTACAGTCCTTTCTTTGCTTTGCTTTAGTATGTCTTTTGGCATTGCACCTCATCAAAGACATGAACATATTCAAAAGGGTCCTGCAGAGAGCAGCAAAATGACTAGAGGTCTAGAAACCGTGATTCCCAAGGGGGGGTTGGAGAAACTGGGATTATTTAATTTGAAAAAGGATGACTAAGGAAGGATTTGAAATCCATCTGCAAAAACAGGGAACTCTTATACCAAAAAGGGTGATACAGACTTTTCTCTGTGGCCATAGGGAATGGGACACGGATTAGTTACCTTAAATAGCAACAAGGAAAATTTAGATTGGACATTAGAAAAAACAATTCTAACTTTGATGTTGGTTAAGATCTGGAACAAATTATCAAAAGGGAGATTGTAGAATCTTCATTCTTGGAAGTTTTGAAGAGCAGGTTAGACAAACACCGGGCTGGGATAATCTTGCTGGATGACCCCAGAGGTCCCTTCCAAGTCTTTTTTTCCTATTTTTGTCTCTCCTCCCACTCCTCTTTTTTTCTATTCTTATCTACCTCCATCCTGACTTCTGCCCACTACTCCTTTTCATTTGCCGTCTCTCCTGCCTAGGTGCTCTACTCTCCTTCCTCTGCTTCCTTCCTATCCATTCTCCCCACACCAAGACTCTGAACACTAGCATTGTCTCTTGAAGGTTGTGCAATTGAGACTTACATGAGAAAGCATCAACACAAACAAAGAATGCACAGTCAAACACTTACTATATTCATGAGCTTTGTACAATTAATACATTAATGAACCAGGAAAGCTGATCTATTAGTAATACAAATTTGTCAATATACCATCTATATGCCAAGCCCTTCAACTATGGGGGAAAGACACGCTTTGGTCTGTATCTACCACAACTTTTAAAACAACTCAGAGTTAATTGTGTTAGGGCAGGGGTTGGCAACCTTTTGCTGCCATAGCTTGGAGGTCAAGACCTGGCTGCTTGCTGTGAGCCACAATTCCCCCTACTTCCCACCCCTCCCTCCATGAGCTGAAGAGCTCAAAATATGAGCCCCTGTATTGATAACACTCCTACATGTACTTAACTTCAATCTTGTGGGTATTGAAACAGATGAGAATGCTTACTATAGTAAAATTAAGTAAGTAAGTAAGTATTTGCAAGATCTGGTCCTGTATATATATACATGATAAGGGAAGCATTCTGCTTACTTAATTCCAGGAGAAATCAGTGGCAAAAGTGCTAGCAATTGCAGAGAGAAAAATAATTGTATTCAATATTGAAAGTGTAATTCAACAGGAAACAAAGGAAGGTCGAGTACTTAGGATAGTCTGGAGGGCTAGCATACTTGGTGAAGGAACAAACACATTTGAGAATAATACTCTCGCAGATAACTGGCCACTCAAGAGTAAGGGTAAACACAGGTATGAAAGCTACAGAGAGGCTGCTGTGGAGGGAACAGGTGGCACGGAACAGCCGTGTGCCTCTCAGTTTGCTGTGTCACCCCAGGCCAGGGTGGACCTTCATGGGCTGGATCTAGCCCACAGGCTATAGGTTGCTGACCCCTATGTTAGGTTTTCGAAGTATTTTTCTGGATTCAGAAAATTACTCAGAATTGGTTGCAAATGTAATTCATTAATAAAGTTGACCTGTTAGCAGCATCAACAGGTCAGAATCATGTAGGTATGTTGCTCCTAAGCGGCTGTTGACCTTAGCTGGAGTGTCATCTGAATACACGGTATGAGAAAATGTTCCTAGGGAAAATGTTGTTAGTGAGACATTCCTGGACATTGTTGCAAATAAGTGAAATAGCTAGTCTGGCGACATATTAAATATCTGTTTTAATGAAGATGGTTGTAGAACACAGGCATTTTCAGCGCTTATTTTTTCTAGTTCTGGAAGGCAGTAACAGAGCTTTCCTGTTTGTTTTCAGCTAGACTACTGATATTTTATTGGAAACAAAAACCTTTATTTATATTAAGATATGTTGGCAGCTGTTTCTGTGCTGTATTTGAGAAAAAGCTAGATGAGGTTTTCATATGAAATAAAACACTTCCCATTCCAAAAGTAACTAGAGGGAATTTTAAGCAGCAGCTACTAGTGCTTGATATTCTAATATAATAAAGGGCTTACTCTGCCTGTGTGTCTCTCTGTCTGTAACGCTTTTGGGCAACTGTGCATGTGCCTCTGAGAGGACTGATGGTGGTTGGATGTGGGGGCTCCACCTCCTCAGGCAGGGAGGGAGCTGCCACTGCTTAAGGCAGGGAGGCGGGAGCCCTGCTGCTCTGCGGGAGAAGCTGGAGGCAGGTGGGTGGGGGGTAGGGAGGAGCTGCCACCGCTGCCTCCTCAGGTGGAGGGAAGCCCCGCTGCTTCGCGGGAAGAGGCGAAGATGGGCAGGGGGGAGGGAGCCACTGCCTCAGGCGGAGGGAAGCCCCGCTGCTCCATGGGAGGATGCGCAGGTGGAGGTGGGAGACTGGGCAGGGGGGAGGGAGCCGCAACCACCGCCACCTTCTCAAATGGAGGCAAGCCCTGCTGCTCCACAAGAGGAGGTGGAGGCAGAGGTGGGTGGGGAGGAGGGAGCCACCACCGCCTCAAGCAGAGGGAAACCCCGCTGCTCCACAGGAGGAGGCAGAGGCGGGCCAGGGAGGAGGGAGCCACTGCCTCAGGCAGAGGGAAGCCCTGCTGCCTTGTGGGAGGATGCACAGGCAGAGGCGGGAGGGCGAGCTGGGGAGGGAGCCGCAGCCACTGCTGCCACCTCCTCAGGCAGAGGCAAGCCCCACTGCTCTGTAGGAGGAGGCAGAGGTGTGAGTGTGGTGGGGGGGGCACTGCCACCTCAGATGGAGGGAAGCCCTGCTGCTCCTCAGGAGGCAGCGGAGGTGAGTGGGCTTGGGGGAGGGAGCTGCTGCTGCCACTGCCACTACCACTTCCTCAGGCGGAGGAAAGCCCCACTGCTTCACGGGAGGAGGTGGAGTCAGGCAGGGGGAGACAGCCACCATGCTGGAGGGTGGAGAAGGAGGTAGTGGCGACAAGAGGGACTGTTTACGTGGCTGGCCCCAAAGGGTGAGCAGGGTGGGGGGCATGTACACACTCCCTGAAACACTCCATCATTCATAAGGGGCAGTTAGGTAGTATGATCAGATTCACCCAAAAGTTCTAGAAGCATTGGCTGATGAGGTTCTTGATCTATTAAATGATGATTTTCAATAATGTTGGAGCACTAGGGACATTCCAGAGAATTGAAAATAAGTTTGTAAGTTAGTATGCCTGATACTAATGGGATGACCTGAGTACTTAAAGAACTGACAGCCTGAAATCCATCACAGGCAAAAAGATGGAACAGCTGATATGGAACAGGATTAATAAAGACTCAAAGTCGGGGTAATTTATGCTTTTTCTACCTGGGCTTATAAAAAAAAAAAAATGATCTTCTCAAATGTCCTTGGTAATGTTTTATCCTATAAGATTACAAATGTTGATGAAGGTAATGGTGTTGACGTAATAGAACTAGACTTTTGTAAAGCATCTCTTAGTACCACATCATGTTTTTCTTAGCAAGGTAGGCTGTTAAAAAATCAATACGTACCTATTAAATAGATTTAAAAAATGGCTGACAGGTCACCGAATGAAGTTCCTAATGGAGAACTGTCAACAAGTGGATGCAGTTTTAGTGGTCTCCATTATTTATCATTGGCCCTATGCTATTTATCATTTTTATCGTTTGAAGAAAACGAGATTACTATTCAGAGTTTGCAGATGATGTACAGACTGGGGGAGAGATCTTCAGTAAACTGAAAGTACAATACAAAGTAATCTGGATTGCTTGAAATGCTGTGTATAAAGTACTTTGTGTTTCAATATAGCCAATGTAAGGCTCTAGGAACAAAGAATGTGAATGCAATTCACATTTCTATCTTGAAAAACTGTGATAGAAAAAGGACCTGGGTGTTATATGAATAATCAACAGACCTGAAGTTTTGTTGAAAGGCTAATGAGAACTACCAATGCCTAATCAGAGTAATGTAGACTAAGATTTCAGTCTGTGAATATCTGCATGGTAAACAGAAATCTGCTTGGTGGGCTCTTCAGGCAAGCTGGCAAAGGCATAGCAAGAAATAGTACCTGGGAGTTGGTCTTGCACAAATTCAGACTAGAAATATCAGATAGGAGAACTGACCACTAGAAATACTTACTAAAAATTGTTATGGATGCTCTTCCACTGGACATTTTAAATAAAGTTGATATGTTTTTTTCTATAAACTGTGATCTTGTTCAAAGAAGGATTAAATTAGGGAAGTCCTGAGAAGTCCAAGTTCTGTGTTATACAGAAATTCACACTAGATGATCAGACCGATTCCTCCTGACTATAGAATCTATGACTAATAGGCTGTGTGAAGCTTCAGTCCCTGATTCAATTCAGCGGAGATTCGGCCCAATTCAGTGGCCGAATCTCCAAATCAGAGAACCCTTTTATCTCTCCAAATCAAATCGGAACCTTCCAAATTGATTCAGAAAGATTCGGAGATTCAGACACAGAAACAGCTTTAAACGGTTTTTTTTAGATACCTCTAGGTAGCAGGCGGCTCGTGAGTGCTGCAGTGCTGGAGTGCATGGGGTGTCCCACAGAGGCATAGTACGCTCAGCAGCAGACCGGGAAGTGGACCAGAAGCACTTCTGGTCCACTTCCAGGTCCTCTGGAGAGCATGCAGGGAGGTCGCTGAGCATATGGAGCCCCCCCGCACTCCTGTGGCATGTTTCATGCACCCCAGCATCACAGCAATCACGAGCCACACTGCTACCTCAAGGTCTGTAGAAAAAACTTTTAAAGCTGTATCTATGTCCAAATCGCTGATTCTCCGAATCAGCATCGAATCTTCAGATTCAGCCAAATCGAACCAGGGACAGTGATCTGAATCAACGAATTGAATTGCTGTCCCTGATTTGGGTCAAATCTGAATTGAATACGGCCCACTTCACACACTCCTACTAATAAATCAGTTGATGGCATCAGGAAAGTTTCAAGTATCAAAGGTGCACATGCCTATAGAATCTTATATTTTCATAAGGATTGTTCTTTTTTTTTTTGCACAGTGACATAGAAGCCAACGTGCTAGTTGAGCACTATTTCGCCTTCCAAGCAGGGAAAGGATACACAGAAAGGAGTTAATTCTGTAATGCAGCTTATCATCATTATTAGTTAATTACATTGTAAGTCAAGTACTCTTGGAGATGTAGCATACTCAGTATGAAAGCTTGCTGTCTATTTCTGGACCCTTTTTGACTAGCCATATGCCATTCATGATTTCAGTGTGCGTTATTTATACCATATTGGATGTGTCAGATGTGGAGATGCTACTATTGCCTATGGGATGGGGATGTGATACCAGTATCATGCTGCATTGCCGTCACTTCCTATCCTACCACATTCCTGATGCCACAGATAGCATAAAAATACATTTCCTATTTTGCCAGAGAGAGAATGCATTTTCTCCTCTTTTCGCCTCAAAGCAGAGACCTTCATATGGCGCTGAAGCCAGATGAGCTGCAGCCTGATCAATAAAAAGATGCACCTTGGAACATGATAAGGTGAAGTTCAGCATATGGCAATCTCTTCCCCACCTTAATGACTCGAGTTTCTGTTCCTGCCAGTGTATTGAAATTCACCAGCACAATGCCCTTCTGTGAGAGAAGAAGTGTCTTTTTCATCAGTATTGTGAGTTTGGGTAAGAGCAGGTGCTTGAAAGCTACTGAGGTGCAGTGTTACAGCTGGTGCTTAGTGAAGCAGGCTTCCTTGCCTTTGCTGTGGTTTCCCATTACATTTATGCCACAAAATCTTTTATCCTGTGTTCACTCTCTGTTATATTACCAAAGCTTGAAACCAGAGAAGGTGGAAGTGCATGACTGTTTGTGTTAACAATGCCAGTGTGCTGCATTTACTTTTTTCTAGTAGTAGTTATAACCTATCAGGCTTTTACTTCTATTTTGGCTCTTGCTACTAAATCGCTAAAGCATAATTGGCCAGCATAGAAATACGTAAGGGAGTTCATGTAGTTATACACTGTGTGCCCCATCATCTGAGAATAATTTTGGAATCATTATAAAATCATTCTGAATTTCAGGAATAAGATAAGCAAGGTTAAACAAAATAAGACCCTTCCCAAAGCACTGGACCAAACTGGATGTGAAACGTTTAGAACAGCCGAGGCTTGGATGACACTCTTTTAGTCATTTTTCCCACTTTCATAGGCTTCTAGATCCCCTGGTTCTTTCTGGTATTGAAAGCAGAAATAATATAAAAAGATTGCTGCTGTTATAATACAGTATGGCCTCATTATAATGAACATCCATGGGACTAGGAGAAAAGCTCACTGAAAGAAGGGTTTACTATAATACAGGACCCTGGCAGGCATTGCATTTACAGCACAATTAGCAAATTAATCATTTCATAAATTGTAATATGCCACATGTTCAACCAATTTATGGCACCATAAACTGGTAAACCAGCCACAAATATGTTTCACATATAATGCATAATTCCACACACATAAATGTAGAACATCTTTTTGGCTGGACTGTATAAGGCCTTAAATTGAACACGTGGCACATGTCTCACACCAGGCTGTCCCAGGCCAATTGTCAGCATCTGCCCCAGACAGCCCCAAGAACAGGACCAGACCTGGGGCTGCCCAAGGCTAATGCCAGCAATCAGCTGAATGTTGAACCAGGGTAGCTCTGGGTTCCAGTTTAGGACTTGGAGTTTCCACAGCCTGATCTGCAGGTCCTGGTATGGCATGGAAGGAAGTATGATTTTTGGGATGCAGCATAAAAATTCCTTGGATCCAAATCCCACCATTACTTTAACATCTGTCAGAGACCAGAGTGAATCAATTTGCTGCATCATCATAAAGGAAAAAATGGTTCCTGCTGTTAGAATAGTTAGAAGCAAGGGTGTATCATAAACAGTTTGTTATAATGAGGCTGTCCTGTATTTCCAGCCTATACGGCACTGACAATCACCCAAAAATATCTGATCTCATTAGATTACCAGTCCAGTCTGGCAAACTCTGTGTCTTTGAATAATTCTAACATTTCATTAAAGTTAAGACAGAACAGAGAGAAAGCAGCAGGTTCAGTGGGTACAGTACTGAACAGGGGACTCAGGAAACCTAGGTTCTTGAGGCATTTTTTTCCTCGTGCCTGAGAGAGGACCCGGCCACTGGGGAGCTACAGTCCTGTCTGTGTACGCATCAACAAACAGACAGCACAGAATGAAAGTTGCAGCCTGCAAAGTCATAACAAAGTTACTGTTGCAGTATACTGTAGGCCCAGCTACCTCTTCCTTTTGCTACAGTACTGGACACTATATTAACTTCTGGTACAGTACTTGTCCTCTTCCTTTTCCCCTCAGAGAGGGCTGCAAATGATAGCCCTTGTATGGCCAAAAGTATGCTGTACTCCTCCTGCCAGCTCTGCAGCTACAGTTAGCTACCAGCACTACTGCTAGTACACACACACACACACCTATGTCTACACATGCGCTTAACTGCAAAGTAGACTATTAGCTGCAGAGTAAAGCATCACCATCTACATGTGCAACACTATTAGGCTGCAGTACTATCTTACAGTGGGGTAATAACATGCAATTAAACGCATGTGTAGACACTGACAATGGGTGTAAATTGTGTCCAGTCATTAATTGCATGTGTAGATGCACCCACACACATACAAAAAACTGGGAGCAAATTAGGACAGGCATGGTTAACATTAATCCCTCAAACATGTAAGTTATGCTTGAGGCAGTAAAAGCTGTCCAGAAAAAATAACCAGGCTAATTTAAGTTCCATAGAAAAACTTCATGTCAATTAATTTTTTCCCCAAAACTTGAAACAGAAGCTTGTTGGACAGAAATGAATTGTCAGGCTTCAAAAAGTGTTCTGGAATAAATGTGTTAGATGTTACACTTGGCAATGTTTTCAGCAACATTGTTTAGTGTGAGTATAAAATGCACCTTTACGCCCATTTAAAGAAGAAGGTCATACTTTATAGTATAAGCAAATAATTGAAGCTCTAGCTGGAAGAAATTGTCATATGGCAAAAATGCTGGATAATTAATGAAGTATTTTTTACTACTACTATCTGGTGTCTCCTTACTCTCTTTGGGAGGAGAGAGACTTCAGCAGACATATTGATCAGGAATGCAGGACCCTGCTCTGTCCCCAGACCCATAAGACCTGCCTGCCAAGAAGTTCTATAGGGACTTTGGAATTAAGTCAACATATATGTTTTTCTCATCCGTTACACAGTGTTGTTTATTCTCTCTTGTAATAGTCCTGTGCTGTGGTTGCTATGGCAATTAGCAATAGTGCTGTTTATACTGTATGTAGATACAGAGATGAACTAAAAGTCTGAGTTGGTGCATTCCCTGGACTTCATAATCTAATCTTTTAAGTATGAAAATTATTCTCAAATATGTTAGTTCCTTCATGCTAGCCCTCCAGACGATCCTAAATACTCTACCTTCCTTTTTTTCCTACTGAATTACATTTTCAGTATTTGAACACAATTATTTTTCTCTTCGCAGTTGGCAGCACTTTTTGCAACTGATTCCTCCTGGAACTAAGTATGCAGGATGCTTCCCTAATCATGCATATATATACACAAGGCCAGATCTTGCAAATACTTACTTACTTACTTTATTTTACTACAGTAAACCTTCTCATTTGTTTCAATAGCCACAAGATTAAAGTTAAGCGTGTGTAGGAGTGTGATCAATAGTGAGGCCATATTTGTGCTCTTTACTCCAATGGTGTAATTTCTCTTGCTGATGTAAACTTATTCACCAGTCATGGATACAACCTACTAACTAGTAATAAACAAAAGATCAACCTTCACAATAACTCAATGACAGTTGCTAATGTACAATACAACTCGCATAGATTGCTCCTTAAATGTAGAAGAAAAAAGTCTTACTTTATATAGGATTTTGTTTACTCTCTCCTTTTTTGTAGAACCCTTCCTTGCCCATGTGCCTCTTTCTCCAGAAAATAGAGGTCCTTTTAAACTAAGAGGTGGCTGGAGGGAAAGCTTAACACAGAGGCAAATGTACACCATGAATTAAGGGCCATATGATGCTTGGTTACTAAGATTGGGAGGGTTCAAGAACCCTCACTGTTCCCCTGTGATCTTTAGACTCTGTTCTGCCTTTCCCTTGCTCTAGTTAACACAAGGATTGCTCCCTCCTTGCACTCTTGGGAACATTAGCCTTCATGCAGGAGGAGAGGAGATTGTAGATACTAAGGTACAGTGCAGTGGCTGGGTTTCTTTTATGTGCCTAGAAGGCCAAGAGGAGACTCTGCCTCACTAAAGCACACTTGTTCCTGGGGCTCTGTTGAGATGCAGAGGCTCTGTCTTATCCCTACTCCAGGGTATGTCTATCAGGTAAACTTGCACCCTAATGTGGGTCTAGCCCAGGGGCGGGAAATTATTTCAGGTGGAGGGCTGCTTACTGAGTTTTGACAAGCCATCGAGGGCTGCATGACAGCCAGCCAGTGGCAGATAACTATTTAATTTTCTACGCTTTTTAGGGGCCCCGCGGGCCAGATACAACGGCCTGGCGGGCCGCATTTTGCCCACCGCTGGTCTAGCCATAGACCAGCTTCTCTTTAGTAACTGATTATTTTCTCAACTGTGGTTAGATTTTAGAAACAAATGGCTGTATTTCCACCTATTTTCTCAAAGTAATCTAGGATACGAATCACAAACACATCACTCTTCCTCCAGCAATGTTTGAACGTCTGCCATTCTGGTTAAAGGCCAGTAGGCTGAACACCTCAAAGACTAGAGTGAAATACTCAATGGAGTAAATCAGCCTCCCTGTAGTGGGTTCAATGGAGGTATCAAATTGCACCAGCTGAAGATTTAACTCTGATTGTTCTGGTGTTGTTTTTTAACTCTTCTTTCTTTTCTTCAGTATTTTATAGTTCATTCTGCATCTCCTGGTATGTTTTTCCTTTTTCACTTTTATTGACATTGATCATTAAAGCTGGAAAAATCACAAGCATATCATGGTTTGCATATACTTGAAATCAATCTATACCAATGTGCTCATATTAATTATCTTACATTTATCTGATATCTAACATTTTATGGAGCGAATTATCTCCCTTCTGCATTGCCTTGTGTTAACATGCCTTAAAGGGTTGGGGGTTTTTTTTCATTCAGAAATATAAAAGAGAACTAAACATTAGCTGTCACAGTGGGGGGGACATTTGGCTTTCTCCAGAGTGTGAAGGGGAGAAAGATAAAGAGAGGTTATTGTAAATTGTAGTGGACAATTGCATAGCCAGTTGCTGTTGCATTGCTGTCTATTGTCAGCTCAGAAACAACCTGCATTTGAAATGTTTTAGCCTGAGGATACCCACTGTTCATAAATCAGCCTTTTAGCTGTGGGGACAGCCCAGAGACCAGACATCCTCAAAGATTTATAACCTTCCTGCTACAAAACTGATTCTGGGTAGACATAGCTAGCAAAGTACAATGCTGTATTGTGTTCTTCTGTGCTAGAATACCCCATGAATCTCATTGGTATACACTCATCCGAGTCCTAAATTCTAAGAAAGTATACAAAACCCCCATTGATCAGTTGGGCAAGCTGTCAGGTCAAAGCTAATGGTGCTCTTGTTTGTGCCAATCTTCCTTACTCTACTGGTCTCATTTTGTTTATCTCTTGCACCTGGGTTAATTGCTGCAATCTACCAATTCAGTTGGTGCAATGGGATGTAAATGAAGTACGAAGAAAGAGGGAGGAAGATCTGGGTGGGCTATACATGCATTCAGAAACGCAAAACCAGCTGCATCCTTCAGACATCCAGGGCAACAAAAAAGTATATACTTAAAATTAAAAAGGTCTCAATTCAGTAACAGGGCACAGATTATTAATATTTTTGCTGACCAGTCAGATTGAGACACATCTCCATCAATGTCCTGAAGAAATAATAAATACCATTAAGCTACTATGTCTAAGATAGAAGAAATTTCTACATATTGTCTTATCAGCAGCATAGCCTCACTTTTGCTACAAATGCATCATATTATATTCTAACATTATATCATGTTCTAAAATTGGTAGGGCTGCAAGTATAATGTTAATACAGATTCTGACATATGTACTTGATGATAACCCTGCAGGTGACAATGGCTTCACAACTTTATCAGATTAAATACAGAAACTACATTCTTGGTACCTACCTAGCCCACCAGCAGTGTCCTTTCTAAAATGGCTCTGAGACAGATAATTCAATCATATCTTTGTGCTGCTCCCTTACTCTTGTATTTGTTAACATAATCCAATTTATAGATACAAATGATAGCAACAAGGGCTGGGTTAAGCATATCTAAGGGCCTTATTATACATTAATTTTAGCTCCTGAAGCTCTTAACCCCTGGATTGGCCACACACTGGGTGTGTCTACATGTCGCCCTACAGTGACGTAGTGACATGCTACGTCATACGCCATGCCTTAATACGTCCAAAAGAAAGTACTAAAGCACAGCGCTGTAGCAATGGTGCCATACAGCAATGTGTAGATGCACCCATTAACACCTAAAAATAGTTTTAAGCACACTTCAGGCAGCTTAAAGTTACACCACTCCAGGGCAGGTTTATCTCTGATCCAAGTTACTCAGCTCATATGTAGCCACTCTGCACAGATGAGCCAACCAAGTTGTATTCCTCCAGCATCCGAGGATGCAGTGTCTCCTCTCCCAGCCTCCTGTTCTGTGTTGACAAACTTTCTACCCCTGGAACTCCACTGCCGGGAGGGGGGAGTTTTCTGGCACCAAGCAAACTCCGCCTCCCATTCCTGGGGGTGTCCCACTCCCAGGGGTGCAACTTTGTGCAAACAGTCTGCAAAGCACATGCCAGCTTGCTAGGTCACAGAACATGGACATGTCCAGGAGTGGGATCTAATGGGAACCTATAAGCTGAGGCTTCCTTCCTGGGAAAGGGGCAGTAGTTAACCCTAAAGTTCCTTCCCTCACTGCTCCCAGCTCCCAGCCACTCTGAGAAGCACAACCAGCACTCCCAGGTTCCAAATCCTAATGTATTAAAGCATGAGACCTTCTTTAATTTTTTCTTCTTTCTAATTCTTATTTTATCCTTCAGTGGCTGACTTCCTTCATTTTACCACCCTTCCCTCACCGCCATTTCCTTTCCACCTTCCATTCTGTTACCTATTCATATCCCAGTGGTGACGCATAGGGGATGCACAGGGGTACACGTGCATCCCCTGAGAGTGTGGTGCACCCTGTGACAGCACCGGTGCACCCCCTGACAGGCTGCGCTCCCCACTTAGGCAATGGGCAGGGAGAGCAGGCACGAACTAAAGTGCCGCATCTGCGAGCGCCAGCCGGGGAGTGGGAGCGCCGGATGAAGCACTGCAGCCACTTCTGGGAGCCCCACGGCCACTTCCTGGTTGGTGCTTGCAGGTGGGGCACCCTCCTGGTCACTGACTGGTTGCTGGGGGGGCATGTGCCCTCCCTGACTAAGGCGGCACCAGTTGCCCATGCCGCATCCCATTAACTCTCCAGCTCCCATATTCGTGTTCCTGCCCCCACAACCCATCTCTCACCACACTCCCACTTACAGCAGGGATAGAAGCCTATCCTGGCTCACCAGCTCTGTAGCAGCAACTCATAGTTGTGCAGGTGGTGGACAGTTAGAGAAAGTTTTTAGTCTTCAGATGCATCTGCTCCAAACTTGAACATAGCACTGGCCAATCAACATTTGAGCAGTTCAATGTGCAACTTGTAACAAGGGCCTTTAAGGGTCCTTCTGTCAAATATCTTTGGCTCAAACCCCTATCTCCTGGAATATTCTTGGTTCAAAGCTCTGGGAAATAATAATAAAGCTTCCCTGGTTGCCATTACAGGCAGTTTTTCCTTCCTCACAAGCACACATGAGTCCTTTGGGAACAAGGACTAGGGGAATCCTTTCAATCTAGAAAGAAAGGGGAGTGCAAATAAAAAACCCATGAAACAACAGTATATACAATTTGTATGCAAGAAGTTAAGCAACCCAAATTAATACACCAACAGTTTGGTCAATACCCTCTCTCTGATAGTAAAAATCCAGTTTATAGAGATCCAGGACCTTCTCCCACTACAAATTCCACTTATTAAAAATCTCACTCACAGGTTGTGGTGGCTTCAGTGGTAACCAAAAATATGTGGGATGGCTCTCCTTTGTTGGCCAGCTTCAGTCTTCAGAAAATTACTCCTCCAGGACTGGTTCAGTGATTTCAACTTCACTTCCACCAGTTAGGTTGTCAGAGACACTGTCAAAACAGCTCAGTAACACCAATAGTAAGATGGCCAAGACTTTCTGTAAAACAATCTGCTCTAGACTGCCAAAAGGGCCTTTTCCAGGAGTCAGATCAACCCCTCCATTAGTGATAACTCAAGCAGGCCTCCTGTTTAAATCCTTCACTAAAGCTAGGAAATCTCCTTGTAGGAAATAGAGAACCAAACAGGACCTTTGGACAGAATCCCTACTACCTCATACATACATATATCTAAGTAAAACCTCCAGTTTTGAAAAGCTTAGTCAAGACAGGTAAAAACAGTACTATTTTCCTCATTTTGCATATTTGGAACTGAAGCAAAGAGAGATTAAATAACTTGAATAAGGTAATAAAGTCTATGTAAAAGTTAAGAAACGTAATCAGATCACCTACCTCTCAACCCAGCATCTTAACCACAACAATCATGCTTTCCTTCATTTGAAAACTTTTCTTACCTTTGTCTTCCTGTTTAACTAGTTATTATACAGGTTTCCCTCGCTTTATGCTGTAACGTGCATTCCTGGAAAACAGCGCATAAATCAAATTCGCGTAAAGGTAACCCACTTTACAACGTAACAAATAGGGATACATTCCAAGACTTCGACTGTACTGACCCCCAGACCCATTTCTACCACTTTTAGAGGACAATTTTGGTACTTGCCAACAGCAGACAGTACACACAAGGACGGGGCGATCATAATGGGGGTGGAAAATACAGAAACGTTGCAGACAATGAGCGAGAAGCACAGATCCACACAGGAGACGCACCGCACAAAGCAGCTGTCTGCAGGCTTCCACCAAACCGATTGCATAAGAGTGAATTTACCTCACATACAACAAATTTTTGGTATAAAAAGGGTCATTGTATAATTCACACATACAGAATCCACATAAAGCAAGGGAAACCTGTATATCAGCATGTGAGAGACAGAGATACAAACCTTTGTGACAAGGTAGTTCCTTTTACAGTTCAAGATTTCTGACATGACTTAAAGTGGACTTTTTGAAGAGGAATATTCCATTTGTCACATCTTCATCTTACAAACAGCATCAACAGTGGCTTTCTGATGTAGACACCACAAAGGCACATTTAGTTCTGAAGCAGCCATTCTAGAAAGGGTGGTTTGAGAGAGAAGCCTGCTGATGCTGCCACGACCAGAGGAACTGCTTGGAAATACAAGCAGTGCCACTGAAAACCTTCAGTTTTATGTTAATTAAGCATTATATTTCTAAACTGCTTTACAAGTAGAGTAAAAAAATGAAGAAGCTATGGTTTATTAAGTACCTCTTTGCCAGTATCCTTCAAAATACATTTGAAATACATGTTTAAAAATCTTTCTGGAAATAAAATACATTGAAAAGTCTTTCTGGAAGTATCAGGACTTGCATTTATTTGATATCTAAGCTTCTGGAGTCCTGGGCACATTCAACACCTATGTCTTGTGTGGTAATTATTAACTATATCTGAAGCTAAAATATTCTCTTCTCTTTTCTATTAGCACTTACAATAAGATGTGGGCAGAAGCCCAGGAAGGCCTCAACAATCTGCTCCAGACAGAGATAGAAGATAAGTCTCCAAAACCACTGAAAGATCGCCCAGTAGTGTTCCAAATGTTAGCCACTTTCTACATCAAGTATGTGCAAATCTTCCATAACTTGGAAACTGCCTATGACCAGATTGTTCATCCACAAAAACGGTTAGTGATTCGGCAAGTCTTGGAAGGAGTGATGGGCCGTATCCTGGAGCTGAAAAATGAAATGGTCGAGTTGGAGAACTCAGAATTCCATTACTTTGATGATATCCTGCAGGATCAGAAACTGTGCCCTGTATGTATATTTTTTATCATAAATAGGTTAGAAGTATAGAGTCCTATATTCTAATGTAAATCCATGTAGTTCTGCTGAAGTCAACTACATGAGATGCACTGATATCATCTCATCTAAGGATCTAGGCTAGTATATATCTGCAAGGTAGTACTAGTAAAATATAAAAGCTAAACTGAGTGTTAGTATAAGTAGCACAGCACCATCTACTTGAATCAAGCTACACCAGCGTAGTTTAGTAGAGGACATGGCTTGTTATATGGCACCTAGTTTATTGCATGATAGGTACTTATGGTACTTCAAAAATATGCAGAATATATGTGTTCTAGCAGGGACTTTTTGCACTGCAGCAGGCTTCTAAAAGTCAGGCTGCTTAATCAATATCCTCTGTTTCTATGCATTTGTAATAACACTGAGGATGGTGCTCCCCTTCCTTATTTAACTTGTTCATTCTGAGCTAATGTGAAATCAAAATACCACAGTAAGCTTCAGTGAGAGTAATAGCATCACAAATTCATTCATAATTTACTGTAGGATCAAACTGGAGAAGCTGAGCCACTTATGATCAAATGACAGCCAGTTTGAAATCTCACTTTGGTTTGCTTCTTGCCTGAGGTGAATTAGTTTGAGCACTTGCCTGTTTCATGCCATGTCCAGATGAGCACAGACATTTGGTTCCCTGGGGACAAGTAGCAGCAGCACACCTTGCACCACACCTATTTGTCCCTAGGGAACACCTGTGCCATTCGCACTTTGGCACACAGCAAGTTACCCTGGCAGTGGTAAGGGAGGACGGGAACAGCATCTAGGATCTTGGGGGCCTCCCAGGGCTGCAGCAGTGGTGATCCTGCTGGGTGGAGCCTGGCTGGCAGCCGCAGCATGGCTCTGGGTGACCCGGCTTCACTTTTTAGCAGTGCACGCTGCCCATGCATGCACTGCTCTGGGTTTTTTTTTTCAGGGGTTTTTTTTTGACTCCTGGATATCCTAGGTCAAAAAAACACATGGGGAAAAAAACAGAGCAGCGCACACATGTAGAGAACATCCTTGCAGTGTGGAGAACACCTGACTGTGAGATACATGGCACTCCAAATGTGTTTGCAGCACCACATACTGCATGGCTGCGCTTATCTGAATGCACCCTCAGAAGGGAAAAATAAAATTGGTTGTGATCCAGTAGTTAATTTTCCAATTTGCCATATATGAAATCTGGGCCATATCTTTAAATGCAAAGCAAGTAGGGGCTAAGCTAGGAGCCCATTTATTTTCTAGGAAAAAGATTTGCCTTCTGCCTTGTTACAATAATCCATATAAAAACTTAAAAAAAAGCTCTCTGAAAAACAACCTAACTAAACTTCAACCCAGATGAATATGGTTGTAACATAGAACTTTGCAAGTGCAGGTAATAAAAACTGGTTAGAAATAAAGGCCATTCATTTGATAATTCCTTTTCTCTCAGACAGCTCCACCTATTGTCAAAGTTGCGTACTGTAGAGAATAGCTTTTCTAAAAGAAAAATAGATTTGTAGCTCAAATGAGTACTAATTTCTAGATCTTAGCTTTAATGTAAAATAAATTGCCTAGAGGTATCTTTTTAACTTATTATAACATTCATTTTTAGGTTTAAAAACATTCGAGCTTTAAACTATGTATTCATTTTGTCTTGCAAATTATGTAATGTGTATATTTCAATCTAATCTTTTTGTGCTATTTTAATTATATGACAACTATTTTAGCCATCAGACAGAATATTAAAGAATGTGATGACATCACTGCAGTTGATAATTCAAACTACATCACTACATGATTAAAATTACCATATTTAAAAAGGTTAATGTATTTTCATGACTTCTAAGTCCACTAAGGGGAAAGAGTTTGAAAATCTGAAATATAAAATATTTAACATCCAGTGTTAAAAAAAAACATCAGCATAAATTCTTGACTCTGTTCCAGACATTATCACTAAGGTATAGCTGACAAGTAAAAGGTACCACTGAGACTCCCAAGGTATTTTTTTTAAAATCTGTTCTTATCAGTGAATGCAACATAACTTCTATTATATCATCTGTAGCAACATTGGTTTCCTTAGAAAGGTTATGCTAATTGCTCATAAAATGACTCCAGTTCCTTAAGTGACCTGTTCAGAGGTAACTTCATGCAGTGGCCCTTATTTTCATTAGTGGTGAAGGGCTTGAAACCCAATATACCAATAGCAATAGTGGGCAATACAGACTTTCAAAATTGTGGGCATCTTCTGTTGTATGTATGATGCCAAAAAGAAGCTGTTGTTATTATTTCCTTGCCACTCAGAATTCAGGCATTATATTTCTCCCATCCTTTGCATCACCTTTTATAATTTAACTTCAAACATGTGCTCTGCCTGCCTCTGGAACTTGTATGGGTACTTTTAAATGCATTTATATTAACAACTTCTCTGATGTTTCGTAATGCTGTGTTCTACAAAGTGATTCAGAATGAAATGCAGGATTTACTCTTTGCTTCTTAATTCCTCCTTAAATTGTGCAGAAATTTTCCAGAGTGTTTTATAATTTACTAGAAGGTGTCTTACATCCTTGAAATATGTGAAATGATTGATTTCTTGATCATTCTCAGTGGTAGCTCATGAATCACAACATAAACATAGTGTGTACATCTCACTTCGTGTTTTAACAACCAAAAATTTTGCTGAAGCAGAAATTGTCTTCTGAACCTGTTGTATGGAAAGGCTCATCTCACCAATTCTAGGGCCCTCAGGACAGAAGTCTGCTTATGGACTTGAAAACAATAGAGCATATGTTTCCCTTCTGTGGAAAAAAAGCACGAATGAGACACTCATGTAAGAACATCTCTAGATAACCAAGAGGACAGCTTGAAACAGCAGGTTGAATGCCAGTCAAAAATTAAGATGTTGGAAGGAGCAGAGAGCAGTAAC
>NW_017729031.1:87851633-87873387 GCF_001723915.1 Gavialis gangeticus
CATCTCACTTCGTGTTTTAACAACCAAAAATTTTGCTGAAGCAGAAATTGTCTTCTGAACCTGTTGTATGGAAAGGCTCATCTCACCAATTCTAGGGCCCTCAGGACAGAAGTCTGCTTATGGACTTGAAAACAATAGAGCATATGTTTCCCTTCTGTGGAAAAAAAGCACGAATGAGACACTCATGTAAGAACATCTCTAGATAACCAAGAGGACAGCTTGAAACAGCAGGTTGAATGCCAGTCAAAAATTAAGATGTTGGAAGGAGCAGAGAGCAGTAACAGTCAGAAAACATCCCAGCCTCTATATAGGCAATGAGGTAACATAAACTTTGTGCCATGACATAAGCCCACCTTATAGCCTTCCCTTATGTGGATCCCCACTGCCACAGTGGGGAAGCACAAGTTCCCAGAAATGCAATCAATGTGATTACTGCTCACATTCAACAGGATGTTATTTTACAGAAACAGCTTTCAGTGGTGGCTAAGCCTTTCATATACGTTCTTTTGATAGAGTTCATGAGGTACAGAATCATACAGTATATCCAGAAGCACGTCCAGGATTTTGTAAAATGGGATGCAGGAACTGCATCAGTGCTGCAGAGGTAGAGCAGCCTCCCACTCCCAGCTCCCCCAACCCCACCCCCAGGGTGGGCAGAACCCACTGCAGCAGCAGCAGCAGCAGCAGCAGCAGCAGCAGCAGCAGCTGAGGTCTTTTTTTTAAAGTCTCTTAAATCAAATAATAATCTTCCCTCCCACTTCCTTACCCTCCATGCTCTTCTTCCCTGCAATTTCTCACGTCCCCTGCCCTCTGCTGCAATTGTCCCCAGCTGACCTGGAGGCTTGGGGGAGCTCCAGAGCCTACTTCAGCTGGGCTAGGAGACAGTCTCAGCCAGAGACAGCAGAAGTGGTGGCAAAAGGATGGGGGAAGTACTTAGCTGATTTGGGGACTTAAGAAATCCCTGGCTGCTGTTCCTGTGTCGTCATTAACTGAAAGGCTACTATACCACCTCTGGATCCACCCCTGAGTATTTCCCTGTTATTTTGAGCTAGGCAGTGGTATTCTTTTTGTCAGATTCAGTGCTTTTTCACCTCCTGCTTGTGTTCCCTATGGTTGCCTCTCCTTAAAGTGACAATGAAGCTTCTATAGAAACAAAAGCAACAACCTGATTGCTTTAAATACTTTAGCTATTCCTTCAGTAAAATCTTTGGTAGTGGAACCATTTTCATCCAGATCTAGTAGGAGTTCAAGAAAGACATGTTTAACTTTTTTTTGGCATTATGCTTGCCATGAAAGACTGCTGCTAACAGTGTACCCTTAAAGAGCTGTATCTATCCTAAGCATGTCCCTAGCAGGGTTTAAGCCATTCTGTAGTGCCTTTGTTTCCATTTATTCAAAGGTCTTTTGGGCTTCATTTCCTTTGCATCTGACTAAGGCCATGGATAGGTGTTACGTGTCTAGCAAGAAATACACCCTTTTAATTCAGCAAAAAGCAAAGCTGTGCAAGTGGGTTTTTTTTGTGGAAAAAGCAGGTTGGTTCCACAAAGAACCTCTTTACAACAGCAACTTCTCAGCAGCACAAGGATTTCCAGCACCACATGTAACACCTGTCTGGTTATGTGGAGCATCACTGGATGTACCTTGATCCTCTGACACCCCAGGAGGCTGTGCTCTGTATCCCTGCCATGGCTCCAGAGACTGTGATTCACATCAGACTCTGCTACCCCAAGGAAGTGAAGCCTGGCCCACAAATAGCCATGTGTTTCCCCTGCTGTGCATTGTTCACCTTGTCTCTCTTCATGGACAAGAGAAAGTCCTTCATGCCCAACAAATGGGGCAGGAATCTGCCACTGAGACCCTTCTGCCATGCCAAAAACACTGATTTCTGCTGAACCATCATCTCTGGCATTATTTACAAGCCAGGCTGCAGGGAAGGCAGTGATCAGGGGGGTTTATTTTACAAGTCTTGAACCAGGGAAACTTTCTGTAAGGCAAATATGGTAGTTGGTACAGTACAGAAACCGACAAGACACTACAGAAACCAAGCAAGCATCCATGGGGGATTGAGTTTATGTCCAGGTCCTTCTTTTTACAAATGGCAAATGTGATGGCCAGAGTGAAGGGGAGGCTCCTCGGCACTTCTTCCGAAACAGAGGCAACACTGGAGCCTTGCAGGACTGTAACATAACCTGTGTATGCTTAGTGTTGAGATTGGCTGCTGTAATTCACAAAGACCATAGTGGAGACCAAAAGGAATCCATGAAGCCCACCTCCTGAAGTGTTAGAGCCCTTCCCTGCTGCCAGTCTCTGCCCTGTGGCTTTGGCAGCCCAGTACCGAGGGCTGAGCAAGGAGTCCTTGGTGGGTATGGTTCCATGGGTGGCCAGCTAATCAGTTCTTTTCTCTGGACTGGGCTATCCTCAGGAACCTCCAGAGACAAGGGCCCCTGCAAAGCATGCTGGGATCTCTTCACACCAGCCTCATGGATGAGGAGCATCAATTGTGTGGGCTCTTGCAATGCTTTGAAGTACTCCAGACAAGAGGGCACTTGAATGCCTGTACACACATTTCTTGCCATGTTTTCATGGGTGGTGCAGATTGTAGCCAAGGAGAATGGCTTCTTTCATCTTCCAGAATCAGTGTATAATGCTGTAGGAAGATAATCAGTGGAAATGTGAGCAGTTAGACTTTTTAGTATGTAGATGAATAAAGACAGGAATATTCAATCATTTTCAACTTTGAGAGGTCATAAGGTATCACAGTGAAGAGAAAAGATTAATAGAATTACCTGTATTTAATTCCTTGTGAACATTTAAAAAAACCAACTGATTTGTTTTCCAAGATGCTGAAGTGGAGGATTGTACTAACATGTTTATTAAATTCAATGGAAGTCACTCTCTCTACATTTTTAAATGTCTAGCAGACTCCCTGTCCCCCAAAATGTTCAAAATAGTTGCTCAAAAATAATTGCACAATTTAAAAGGATGGCTGGGGAAAATCAATGAAAAGAGAAACAACTTCTGGATTTTCATGGTTCAGAAAATGAATTGATTTTTTGTTGTTCCTGTTGATTTAAACTCTAAGTAATTGCAAAGTAATGGTACAGCAGCTGTTACACAGGTCAAGTCATACAGCTTCCCTAAATTCAAGGATTCTGAGGTCAAATTAATCAGTCTGAAACCAAAAGGTATTACATGGTTGTAGACGGGGCTGTAAAAGTATCCCATGAATGTTTCTCTTTCCTAGGAGCATATAGAAATCCCTATCCCAAGGTACTTTATTAAGGAGAAGCTCAAGGTCCTGAAGGAGAGGGAGAAAATCCTTGCTCGGATTTTAGTTAATGCTGGATTGCAAGACATTGAACCGGTTAGTACTCAAACATTCGGTAATTATCTAGTCATTTGAAACTAAACATTTTTGTACCTGTAAGAATGAATGAACTTCATTTTCTCTATAACCAACCTGAAAGAAATTAAAGTGAAAATAATTTTATGTAGTATACTGTATATTTAATTATTGACAGATGAGCCACAATGGAAAAAACATACCATGAATTTATTTCTGCCAATTTCAAGAAATCATGTTGTCAGTCTGAGTAGGATTAAAATGGTAATTTTAAAATAATCTGACTCCATTTTATTCTGTGCAAGTAACAGGAGGGATAGCACTACAGGCTCAGTTCAGTACATTACCCATGTGTATGACTGACATTACTACAGTGGAATTACTTGTGTGATTAAAATCAGGCATGCAATTAGGTATTTTGCTGAAATGTAATAGGAACAGATCATTCTTAGTTTAGGTTGCATAGGTATTACCCCTTGCTTTCAGTGCCTTATGCCAAAAAATGTTGTGGCATTTTCTTCACAGCTGTAGTTGCTAGGAGTAAGAAAATTGAAATTTAACATGGAGGTAGGCTTTAGACAGGAGATATGCATTTGAGTGCATGTGAAAATCATTTTTTTAAATCTGATAACATTAAGCACCTTTGAAAATAAAGTATCATATATGTGCAGTATTCCATATAAGATTTCCCTCCCTGATAACCTGAAATGCATGACTGGGCATGTACGTCTCCCTGACAAAAGAATGACCAATTAAAGTTGAATCTGCCAGATGGGGAGCCCCAAATGAACAGTTTACATGTTCTGCACTTCTTCAGACCTGAAGAAGGAAACCTTGTACCCAAAAGATTGCCTAACATCTCTCCTAACTATATAGTTGGTCCAGTAAAAGATAGCACCAAAAAACCCTTGCTTCTTGCGTATGTATTCATATTGACATCTACAAGGCTTCTTGTCATCTACAAGACTTCTAATATGACAGAAAGCTGTTACAAAGAATCTAACTTACAGAGCATATGCTAAAAATTAAATAGTTCAGCAAGGGACTGCTAAGCATGCCATTTGTATATTCTTGTATTTGTCCTTCTATGACAGCCAGATGTAAAAGTTTAGCACAGCCTGCTTAGCATAACAACTATTTACAGATGTATCAAATGTGGTTCTATATCCAACAGCATGTGTCAAAAACAAGAGAGGAAAATTTTCTGCCTTTCCAGAAATTGAATTGTATGCCCCAGTGGCACATCCAGGGATCTTTTGCTAACATGAGATGGTACTGACATATGACTTTTACCTGGTTTGCAATGGGGCTACTTTTATCTCGAAGGGCTTCCACTAAAATAACCTTATCTGTTCAGTTCACTGGAGCACACAGTGAATAAATGTAACACCTAAGTTTTCAAACTGATTTTAGAAAATAATTCTTAGGAACTGCACATCCTAACAACATGTTAATTTATCTATTTATTATTGGTTGTGTTATAGAAGAAACATATAAAGGTCATGACTTTCAAAGAAGCCATTAGAATAATCCAGATCTCTGAGCGGGCTCGGCAAGGTCGCCTAAGGGCTGAATTCATGAAACAAATCTACCTGGAAGAAAAGAGAGAAAGACAAGCTAGACTCCACAGTGGGAAAAGTCCAAATCTGGATGCTTCTGCAGTTTGTATACAAAAGGTGAAATGTGTATCTGTAAGAACAATAATGTTGGCAGAATGGATATAATGTGTTATGCTTATTTTTATTCTTGTGAACAAAAGTAAAGCTCATAGTGCATAGAATTCTGAATTGTCGCCTGAGTCCAGTACATATTTGTGCCATGGCTGTTTTGTCCCAGGGCACACCCTTGCGCGCACACTCTGGTGCACAGCAAATTGACCCAGGTGGTGTAGGGGAGGCTGGGGCAGCACCTGTGCTGGCCCCAGCAGCCTTACCTGGGGTCCTCAGGGCCTCCCAGGGAAGCAGCAGTGCTAGTCTGGCTGCTCGGAGTCTGGCCAGCAGCCAAAGCATGACTCAGGCTCCGTGTCTGGTGGCACATGCTACCGCTGCATACACTGGACTGCTTTTTTCAGCAGCGGTTTCTTTTTATACCAGGATCTCCTGGTGCCAAATTTTGGCACCTAACTACAAATTAGCAGCATGGCAAAATGGCTCACATGCACCACATGTGGTTTGTGGCACCTCAAACTGCTTTGAGGCATTGCAAACCACATGTGCATGCTCATCTGGACATGCCCACTGAGGACATCTCAATTGAGACTGGACTATGCACTAAAATCTAATTGAATGAAACAATCCTGTTTTAGTGAGGGGATGGATTAGAGAACCTACTCAGTCTTTTACAGCTGATTTCTGTGGCCCACACATTTTCCTCTCTGACCTCCACCTTCAGATCCCAGTGCATCTCAGGTGAGTTGTGTATTTTTGAGTAAAAGATACTGTTTTCTGTGGACAAAGAGCCCTTCTCTAAAGAAGCAGTAGGAAGGGGAAAAAAAACACTGAGAAAATATAGCCAATAAGTAGAGGCCACTGCTAATCTTCATACCCTTACGTATGAGTAGCTTTATGCAAGCACTCAAATATAGAGTCATAGAAAAATAGGGTTGGAAGGGGCCTTAAGAAATCCTCTAATCCAACCCCATTCCCAGGCTCCCCATCAAAGCCTTTCCAGACAAGTGTTTGTCTAATCTGCTCTTAAAAACTTTCAAGGATAGATTCCATAGCCTCTTTAGGAAATCTGTTCTGATGCTTCATCACCTTTGTAGCTAGAACATTTTTCCTAATATCAAACCACAATTTCCCTAGCAGAAATTTAAGACCATTGCTTCTAGTCCTATCTCCATCCTATTTATAACCACCCTTCAGGTATTTCAAGACTGTTATCAACCCCCCACTCCATCCCCATCTCCTCTTCTTCAGAATAAATAATCCCAGTTCTTCTAACCTTTTTCTTTTAAATCATGTCTCCTAGACCTCTAGTCATTGCTTTGCTTTCTGCTAGACTCTTTCTAATTCGTCTTCATCCTACAGGAAAGGAAGTGCCCAAAACTGGGTTCCAGATATACAGTACACTGCATGAGTAGTGCTGAATAGAACAGAAGAATCACTTCCCTTGATTGCAAGTGACTTCCCTCTTAATGCAGTGCAGTATGCTCTTGCCCTGATTTTGAACAAGAGCATACTGGTCAGCTTCTAGTTCATTATAAACCCCAGGTCCTTTTCTGCAGTACTGCAGTCTAACCAGTTATTCCCCGGGGGGCATGTCTACGCATACATTAATGCACTGTTGTTACTGCACATTAAGTTTAGCACCTGTAATAACTGGCACTACTGCACAGTAGTGCCAGTGCATGGTCTTTTAGTGATGCTAATGCACAGTAGACTAATTCTACTGCACATTAGCACAACTTTTGCCATGATGCACTAATGCACAAAATTAGTCTACTGTGCATTAATTGTTTCAGGTAGATGTGCCCAGTCTATATGTATATATGTGATTCTTCTGTTCTAAGTCAATTAATTCAGACCATTTTTCCAGTTTATGAAGATCCTAATCCAGTTTATCAATTTCCAGTTAAGCAAGGTCCTGAATACCAAGCCTACACTTCAGAATATCAACTCCACCGAGCTTGGTGTCATTTGCTCAGTCCTATCCTCCAAATCATTAATGAAGATATTGAACCCAGGACAGACCCCTGAGAGCCTTTAGACATTGAACCATTGACAATTAAAGATCCATACAGTGATGTGTCCATCTTACAGTATTTTTGTCTAGACTGCATATATATTTGCCTGATCACTAATTCAGTGAGAGCATTGGACCTCAGATCTAAATATGTTTTCAACTATGACTGCTTTATGATAAAATCTTTGTAAGGTATTGAGGGTGAGAACAGAATACCAGACTTACAGAATTTGTTTAATTGTTTAGCTCTATCCTGATAAGCTATATCACCCTAAGAAATCCTTGCCTCTTTAAAAAAAATACAGCAGATGGCAACCTGTTAAAGAGTAATTGCTTCAATTGTATATTCTGTTTTTCCTTCCTCTGTTTGTTTTTTCCTGTGCCTGCTGCAGTAAGGAAACTGTAACAAGGTCCATTTATCTCATTACAGTTGTGTTTACAATTCAGGTTTGGCGTGGTTATATCCAGAAGAAGAGAACTGAGAAAATTAGAGAAGAGGAAATGATATTTCTGGGAATGGTAAGTTGTGCTGCCTGAAGTATATAAAATATTTTTGAGATTTTGCCTTTTAGAATTTTATCATTAAACAGGAGAAAACAAGAAATTAATTCATAAAGAAGTCCACCTATTTGAAAAGGGTCTCTGTGATTAAAGAACTAAAATGATGGATTGTTCCGTTACCACACCATTAATCTTGTAATGAAAACTTCTGTGTTATACATAGATCCCGTGTCTACACTAGTGTGGATTCAGCCAGAATAACATTTGCCCCAGGCTTAGGCAAATTTAAGGCAGACACGGCAAAGGAAAGAAATGATGCTAGATCAGTCTTCAGCATAAAATGTCTGAGTACTCAAGCTGCCATAATTTTGAAGCAGAGTTGAAGCTGTCAGATCTTTGCATCATGCCCCTGTACAGACCCATTCTCATTGCAGGTGTATGGTTGGGGAAGGAATAGAAGAAGCTGCCAAAACATATCCTCTGGTCCATATTGGTAGAAATAACTAAAACATCATCTCAGATTACATGGCATGAAGAGGCAAAAGACAGAGATGTAAATCCATGTGACCTGTAGGGGGAAAGAAGGGCCCTGGAAAATCAACTTCCTATTCCAACATCATGTCTTACTTGCATGGGTTGAGAAGTGTTGCTTTCCCCCGGCTTCCTTGCTCCTAGGATATGGAGCTTCTACCAGCAGTCAGCTGGAAATGTGAATAGACTTTTGCTTTACAACTGACATTCTCTTCCTTCAAATCCATTATCTGTGCTCCACCATTACTCTTTGGTTTTTATTTCACATGATACTGCACAGGTACCAAAACCACAAGCTTCTTTTAACTACTGCTACAACATACTGTGGGTGCATCTACATGTGCACTTTACTGTGGAGTTAACTAATTAGTTCTACAGTAAAGAGTCACAGTCTAGATGTGCACCCCTATTAGGGCACAGTAAACCAATTAACTCCACCATAGAATCATACTGCCCAGTACAACTACTATCTAATGGTGAAGTATTTACTTGCACTCAAATGCATGTGTAGACTCTAACAAGGCTGGCTGGGGCACAAGGGTGCTACAGTGTGGGGAGTTTATTCCAGCACACTAATTTCATATGTAGATGGACCCAGTTAGAACTAAATTTCAAACAAAGACCTTTTACAATACTGCCGTACAATAATATTCACTGACAACAATAATATTCACTCTATTTTGTTAGCTTTAGTCTGCTGGGCATGATGTTTTATATTCTACAGCTATTAAAATATAATTAAAGAAAATCAGAGTTAACATTTATAACTAAACTCTCTACTTGCTCCAAACATAGGTTGTACAGTTTTCTTACTAACCAGTGAAATTATTCTTAGCAAGATCACACTTATGAAAACAAGTTCTATCCCTAACAATATATTTACAGAAAAGGAGCATTACTTAAGAATCTTCTGATTCTTTCCACAGAAATAAATTAAAATTACCTAATGTTATCAAGTTGAATGGGAAAATCTTCCCATTAAATAAAGTCTTCCCATCTTAAATAAAATCTTGTTATAGAATCTTTCCTTTCATTTCTCCTGTAGCCTCTATGAATGTTGTGGTCCCTTGTGGTCAGATGAGGAGTCGGTGCTTATTTTGATTCTCTCTGCTTTTCTCACTGAAGTCTGTGAGCAAACTCCCAGAAACTTCAACAGGAGCAGACTCAAACTTCTAGAATGCTGGGATTTATTGAACATAAAAGTTTTGGAAAATATGATTTGGGGAATTTAAGAGATCTTTTTTTGTCAAATTCCATAATGTTTACCTAAAAGACTTTGAGACCACTGTAGAACAGTGTAGGAGATAAAGAGTTATGATTTGGTATATAGCTGCATTTTTTTTCATGGGGCTAGTATCAAGAGTGAGACGAATAATGGATATGAAGACAGCCAGGTACTATATACTTCAGGAAACATAATCCCTCTCATCCCCATGAATGGTTAAAAATCTAACATGGCATCGAGTCTATTTGAATCCTGACCTTCTTTTAGAAATTGATAAATGCAACTCTGCGCTTACAGCCTTTATTCTTTATCAAATATCTAATCAAAGGATATGGGGGAAACAGATCCAGCAGATAAAAATTTGCCTTTTTTTCCAAGGTTTTCATAGTCCTGATTTGCATTTTTCCTGTATTTTTCATGGCACATTCCCTTCTGTGGCCTCCAAGGGAAACGAGTGGCAAACAAGCATCAGTCCATTTTGATAGATAGGCAGTGAGCTCCAGAGGTCAAGCCCCTTTGATGTATGATCATGTCAGGCCTCTAAAAAATGAGCCTACAACTTCATGTGTAAATATGTTGAATTTGCTTTTCTATTTCTTTCAGACTTAGATAAATTAGAGACCTGGCCATCCACTAATTTAAACCCTCTCCAAAGCAGTCCCAACTTCTATTGCAATAAATATAAATTCTCTTGTGACTACTGTTTTCAAATTATGTGTAAAGTGTTATAATTTAGATGATTATTTAAAATAGACATTGAAATTCTTAATGACAATTTTGTAGCATTCAGTTATATTAATCTAACAAAAATGTGAAGATACAAGAAACAAAGATGATTCAAGAACCGTTCTGTCTCTCTTTGAATTCAGAGTGCTTCATAAAAGGCCATTATATTTGCTGTCTGCTTAAAACAGGGAAAATTCTGTTTTCTGGGTGGATTCTATTTATTTTGTCCAGAGTCAAAGTAGCCCATTTTCAAGAGATTTTTCTTGGCTCTAGAGCAAAGTCTTGTTGTTATTATTATTTATTAGAATTTAATTGCAGGAACAGCATGATTCCCTCAGCACTTGTTTTTCTAAATCTCAAATAAATCATGATTCACAAAATGTGTTTAATTTCAAAAAGGCAGCAGCCCCACCAGGAACACATATATCTTTATAACTGTATCCTGACCTGCTTCCTGCTCTTCCTCATACTTTTGCCATGAAGCTTTGTACTAGCAGCTTTATAGTTAAGGCTGCAACCAACATTCCAGTGTATATTCTCTCTTTTAACTATGACTCTGATGAGTCCACTACTCAGTCCACTACATTTGATTATCTTGAAAGTGCATACTGTATCCAGAGGCAACCTAACTTTTTCCCCTACTCTCAGTATTTTAAAGGTATAGATCAGCCAAAGTGTGCCATGTTTCAGATTTCTGACTCCACCCCTCACCCTCCCCAGGTCTTCCTGCCAGCTGGGACTGCTCCACCCCATCTCAACATGCTGCGGCCCCTGGCACACATTAAAACACTGCACCTGGGAGCAATAAACTCCAATGTGAACTGTGCTGGAGTTTATTCCTATGTGCTAATTGCATATGTAGATGCACCCAGTGTCTATTTTTTTTACCTATCAGAAACAGACAGCTGTTAAGATTTTGGTCATTGGGGGCCAAATTCATCAGTGTTCTGCAGTTGGTTTTGTGTTGTCCCAGTGATACTAATCAACCATTAACCTGGCCTTACTCAATTTCCTTGCTTGATTCCCTTGCTGACAGAGGTCCTGTTTTCACTGAAATCTGGGGGAGCTGCTTTCATAACACAGCCAAATCCTCTGAGGAACTAAGGGCCTCCTGAAGTCAGTGGGAGTTGAGGATAGTCAGCACATCTTCGATGATTCTCAAAACCTGGCTGGATTAATCCTTTTAGAAGTGTAGAATTGTTCTCCAGCTGCACTTCATAGGCTCAAAATGCAGATTAATTTAAAGAAACTTATGTTAGAACAGATTTTCACTAGAGGTTATTTGCAAACTGGCTGCTTCTGCATATGTACAGCCTGTGGGAAAGTCTGAAAAATCAGAGAAAGAGGATAGGAAGTATTGTATGCCCTGGAGACTGAATGTGATATTGTAAATTTGGATTGCCTTGGGCAACAATAACTGGTTGGTGCAGACTGTAAGTGTAGAATAGGCAGCAGGGATTGTTTGCATCTAGTGTTGGTGCGTCCATTTCACTCTACATTACAAGGGATTGAGGGCTGAGTCCCACAAGGCAGTAAGCACTTTGTCCCCAATCTGACAAAACAAATACATGTTTAACTTGAAACACAGAGGCAGTCAGTCCCATTAAAGTTAAGTGCTTTACATATTTAAGGAACTTATGGGATTGGGCCCACAATTTGCTGGATGTGTGGATACATAAATACCAGCCTGGTCTCAAAGGCATATCAACTAGTGTACACTGTTATGCAGTTTTGACACTGTGCAGGATTTATACTCCTATCCAAAGAGTCTCTGGTACAATGTGTGTTAACATAAAACTTTTCCATATTGTTTTTTGGATAGTTATTCCTTCTTCTCTATGGTCTTCAAGTTAAAAGATATTAGGTGGTTTTAAATAAATAACTTTTCTCTCCTATTCACCTCTTCTAAGCCTACCCTAATTTAGGCATGTTGTTTTGAGTAATGATTGTACTTATACTGGAGGAAACAGTCTGGATTTGCCAAACATTTTTTTATGTTTTAAATTCTTAAAATATATTACATTTCAACCAGTCAAAAAAAATCAGTATTTCCCAGAATAGTCTTCTGTGTAAACATCGGAGGCTAGAACTAAATACATAATTACATTAGATATAACAAACTGCAAACTCTATAAATAAGCAGAACATGAAATAATTCCAATCTCCTAAAAAACGGCAAAGAGAAGAGCTGAGAGGTACCCAAAAGTTTGTTTGTATTAAACATAAGGATCAAATGCTTTTATCATGTACATGATGTTCCCAAATCCAGAATAAAGAGCCTTTTGTATTACCATATTTCAGTTTCTCCGCCTTCCCCCAATCAGCATGGGGATAAAAACTCCTTGTTTTACATTTGCATACAGGGAAACCTAATTAAATCCACTCTCTGTCATTAAACTGCTGCCGGAAGCAGCATGTGCTTAGTAATGTAAATCAGGAATGAAACTGATTAAATGCAGCCAACACTGAGCTTGATGGGCACCTATACATGTGATGGAGCTCTGCTTCGAAACGTGCTAATTAGCACCCATTGGTGCAGACTTGATTAATAGAGTCTGCTGCAAGTCTGCTGGAGTGTGCTAATTAGTGTGCTTCAGCAGCCTCCATGTTGTGTATTTAGCATCCTTGCATTTCAAAATGGCAACAGGGGCTTTAGTTAAACAAGATTTAGTTAAAGTGCTTGCACCACTGTTTTGAAGCATGGGACACTGAATAGATGTGATGCTGCAGGTACTTTAATTAGAGCAGCTCTCAGAACTGCTCTAATTAAAGTGCCTCCCACCCCCTTCACCCCAGATCACATGCATAGACAGTGAGTATAAAACACGTGGCATATATTGGGCAAACATACTGATAGGATTTTTTTTTTTTTTGGCCCTTAAAATATGCAGGTGTTCCCTCCACAGTAAATTGGCACTGGGCTTGGAGATACTGCAATACCAGGCTGGCTCCAGGAGGGCCAGAGGCAGCCCTGACACCCTCCCCTTGATGCCAAAAATGCTTGATCCCAGCCAACAAGCCAAGATGCTGCGTGGCCCTTAAAAAAAAACAAACAGTCAGTTGCTCCTCCCAGGGTGTTGCTGGCACCAGGCCTGGAGGTACTGCAATAGCAGGCCAGCACTGGGAGGGCCAGAGTGAGCTAAGCCTTGAAACCTCCTCTTGGTATTAAATATGCTTGATTTTAGCAAAAGGCTGAGATGCTGGTAGGAACCCACTAAAAAGATAAGTCCAGGATAGCCCACCTGAATAAGATATATGGTACTGCCCATTGTATTCAGTCCTTCTCAGCATTTACTCTTTTTCAAGCCATGGTGAGCCACTACATTGAATACATTTCAACTTCCTCTTCACTCCCACACCTGAGCTGTGCCTTTCTTCCCCATATCCAGTGATTCCTGTTTTTTCACCAGCCTTAAATGTCTGGCAGATATCACCAAATGAGGCCCCAAACTGTTCACCAAGAATCCCTCTGTTGCCCCCTCACTCAGCCTGTCGCATATGATTATTGTGGTCCTGCCCCCTCCATGACGTGGAGCTGGACCAAGTTGCCCCATGCCTCATCTGCATATACATTTTTAGAGAATCCCAGGACTCATGACAAGAACACCCAGTTCCAGTCATGAATGGTAGCTAATTTGTAGGGCTGTACAAAGCTTCAGTCGCTGATTTGATTTGGAGGAGATTCAGTGGCCAAATCTCTGAATCTGAATTGAATCAGGAGACCCATTCCCTTCTCTGAATCAAATTGGAAGCCTCTGAATCAATTTGGAGAGACTTGACGTTTCAGCCATAGACACGGCTTCATACGTTTTTTCCACGTACCTCAAGGTCCCAGGTGCAGCTCGTGAATGCTGAAATGGTGGGGCAGATGGAGAGTCCCAGGCCCCCATGCACTCAGTAGCAGACCCAGAAGTGGACCAGAAGTACTTCCACCCCACTTCCAGGTCTGCTGAGGAGTGTGCAGGACATCCCTCCGCCCCCCAGCTTGGTGACTGGTGCCTCTTGGGCCTGGGGGGGCACCCAGGGTCCCCCCGTGGCTGATCAGTCCACTTCTGGGTCCGCTGCCGAGTACTTCTGGTCCACTTCTGCATCCGCCCCATGGGACACTCCATCTGCCCCACCATCTCAGCATTCACAAGCCACACCTGGTACCTCAAGGTACGTAGAAAAAACATATAAAACTGTGTCTATGGCTGAATTGCTGATTCACTGAATCAGAATTGAATCTTCAGATTCAGCTGAATCGAATCGGGACAGTGATCTGAATCAGCGAATCAAATCACTGTTCCCCGAATCAGGCCGAATCCAAATCAAATACTGCCTGCTTCACACACCCCTACTAATTAACACATGAATACTTTGTGGAAGGTATCTGGAGTACACATATGCATTGAGCAGTGCTGAGCTATGGGGTAACCATGGCTTGAAATGCTGTTGACAAGTTCCAGACTGACGGATCTGGGATAGAGGAGACTTTCCTGGTGGCAGAGCCACACAGACATGAACAAATGAGCTTGACTCAGTCGATTTGGAATTCAGAACTAATTTGTCCTTAAGTCAACACCCTCCCCCCCAAAAAAAAACCTGTGCTAAAACTTGCAGCAATTTAAAAAAAAAGTGAAGTCTATGGATACCCATGGTAATTTGCCTATATGTAAATTATTAAAGACATGTTTATTTCAGTCAGTGTTTTCAAATTTGCCCATTATTTCAATGTGCTCAAATAGAGCAGGGTCTGACAGTCAGGGCAGAGGCAAAGTCTGCAGGGAGAAGTTAGGGGAGCAGAGGGTGAGGGGCCACCTGACCCCCAGATTTATTTTCCTTCCTGTAGCAGTGAAAAGGAGACAAATTCAAGTTTTGGAAGATTATAACAAATTTCTAAATTTCCATACATAGAATCTAATTATTGTGAGGTCATCTTGTAGTCAAGTAAATATGGCATTTTACCATTTGTATGTATTTTCAAAATCTGAACTAATTTATGCTAGTTTTGGTAGGTTTTTTTAAACTTTTATTTTCAAAATGATAAGTTATGGGGAAGTAATAGAGGCTGTCTATTCCTCTGATATTGCGCCTTTGTTTTATGAAGCCATGCTAATATCTAAACAAGTGGCATTTGCAATCAAAAATATACGTAGTAAAAGAAGTTTGGCAGTATGCTCAAAAATAATATCTGAAGTAAAAATAACCAGAACTATATGGAATTCTGTCATTCTGAATAAAAATATATTTTTCCCAATTCCACACCAAAATAATCTTTAAGCATTTTATAGTCTTTAATGTTCAATAAAAACTTTTTGTTAGAAAAAAGTAACAAAAACTGTAAATGGAGGCTTTTTCAGTAGTTTTCTACTATGTCCTCCTACCACAATAAGCATGGATGTTTGTATGTGACATGTATTTTAATTGGTAGAGCCACTGCAATGGGTCATATAGTGATGAGTTTTAATGAATACAGTACATTTCATTTAGCAATTCTTTTTTGTGCCTAACTTGGGACTTTAGAAATATAATGTATGTGGTGCTTTGAGGCTACCAATATGTACCCAGTGCAACGAAATCCAGTACTTGGATACATAACTCGAATTCGCATTAAAGTAACCCACTTTACAACGTAACAAATAGGGATACGTTCCAAGTCCTCGACTGTACTGACCCCCAGACCCATTTCTACCACTCCTACAAGACAATTTTGGTACTCGCCAACAGCAGACAGTGCACAGGTCACTATCATAATGGGGATGGCAACTACAGAAACACGTGTCGCAAACAACGAGCGAGGAGCACAGATCCACACCAGAGACTATATTTTGGTGCGTGTCACTCCCAAAATGCACCACACAAAGCAGCTGACTGAGGGCTTCCACCATACCGATCGTGTAAGAGTGAATTTACCTCACGTATAACAAGTTTTTGGTATAAAAAGGGTCATCACGTAAGAGTGAATTTGCACATACAGAACCTCCATAAAGTGAGGAAAATCTGTATTTGGTAAGAAGAGAGACATGTTTAAAGTATATTCTCATATTTAGTTTGGAGGCATAAAGGAGTACCACAAAAAAATCCCAATTAAGTAATAGCATGAGAAGCTTGAAAGCAGACTAAGTGAATTTTCATTGGACTGAAGTTTGACATTCCATAGAGTAGAGTAATTGACCTCTGATGGGCTAGAGGATGACCCGCTTAACCCTTTCTGGTAAGCAGTTACTCATATGTGCAGTCATATTTAATTCAGTGCAACTGTTTGTGTCGGTAAGGGTGTCTGTAACCTGACCATTAAGAAATATGCTTTTTGCTGAGAAAAATGGCTCTCTACCAGAGAAGTGTATTGTCAAGCACATAAAAAAGACCAAAAAACCCCCAAATATCTAGTAAACTAAATCTAGTTAAAGAATAAAACCTTGTAGATTATAAAACATTGAATTATACAAAAGAGAAATATATACACTCTAGAAATCCCATAAAAATCTGCAGTTTTGACCCACAGGACAGAAAAAAGAAACTGAAATACTTTGTCCTGAAAGAAGTAAATAAAAGTACAGTAAAACCTATCTTTCAGGGACTATATGAATATTGGTCCTGGTATATAACATAGAAAAATATATATATTTATTTGATCAAAATCTATTTTTCCTCCTAAATGTGGTGTTAATGGAACAATTGAGCAGTTAGTTCCACAGCATGGGGCATTCTATATGCAGAAGTATAGCCTTAAGGATGTTCAGCCAGCCTGCACACCTCTAAGTGTTTTATAATGAACAATAAAGCAGTCTGGCTTGGAAAAAGAGTTTCGAAGCTGACTAAGCACAAAGTGAGTCTTTTCAACCTAAGGTGGTATCCTCAAGTGAGTTTTTAAGTGAAGAGTATTAAGTGAAGAGACGTTGCTTCATGTGGTCTTACCTTTAAAAATGCAGGGAGCATCTACTTCCTCCTACTGAAAGATGTTTTTGTTCTATAAAACTTAAAATATTATTTGGAAAGAAGCAAAGAATAGAAGCAAGCAGCTTGCTCATCAGTATCCTTGTGACTGATGAGATGGAATAAAATTCTCTTTTAGACAAATGTCCATTTTGCCTTATTAATTTAAACAAGGATTTTAAAGACAAAGCCCATCAAACATTAGCTAAGCATTTTGAGTTAATGGACCATATAGTCCTATTTTCCCCACAAACTCAGGAAGCTTCACATTATGTCCTATTTTTACAGCAACATCAATTATTAATATGTATACTTTTGCTGACAGAAGACCTCTCTAAAAATGTGAGTTTCGTTATCCAGTTCTGGGTCATTAACTGTGGAAAGCTTGTAAATATAATGGTTTATTCACATGGGAAGCCTTCATTAAGATGCATTATTCTACAGTTGATGTGGCGGTTGTGCATTATCAAGTTCGCTGTCTCCATCTAATATTTGCAATTTGTTTTTAAATGAGTTGCTGTTTGTTGGGGAAGTTAACAAATTTGAATTTCACATGGCCAGAGAAATTTCTTTAAGATGGAAAAATGCTTCTGCCCCCAAGGAAAAGCTATTTATTAGCATCTCACTGGAGAATACCTCCCCCAGATTCAGAAGTAGCCCCATTAGAGGCATTCAAAGAAACAAAGTGAAATAGAATTTGGTTTTTGTTTTTTTTACTAACATGCTCATTAAGTATATAAATCTATGAAAACACACCTGTCATCCTGTTTTGTATAGCACTTTAAGAATGTGACTAGGAATGGAATAATGTTCTGAAACATTATAGCAGATGACTTTTCAGCTGGACCCTGTGGTAACTGGAGTTAGTGGGACCATTACTGTCATGGGGGACACAGAGGGTCAAACTTTCTAACAGTTTACTGTTTACTTCCTCTAGTCTTGGATGCTCTACATCAGTGTTTCTCAACCCATGGTATGCATACCCCTAGGGGTACATGAGACACGGGCAGGAGGTACACAGGTGCCGTGTTTTGAGTTTGGCTCGCCCCCCTGACTGGCATGTTGGAGACATCTTTGCCTGTTTGGGCTGGAAGTTCCAGCCACCTCCCCTCCTACCATGACTGGTGCACTAGGGCTTTTACTCCCCGATATCAGTGTGCCAGGGCAGGGGGGGGGGGGCCCACACAGGCTGCTTAACCCGGGGTTGTGGTCTGCAAGAAAAAAGTGGGACTTGGCTGGTGGCTCCAAAACCAGAAGTGCCACGGTGGGACTTCCGGTTTTGCTTTTGCCACGTCGATTGGCAGGTGGCACTGCTCTACATATATAGGTTATGGTCCATGCTCCTTTCCTTTAAGGTATGTAAAAGAACTCAACCAGAGTCACCCTGCTGGGTTGTGTAGGTTCTTTGTTATCTCTGATATACAAGAGGCCATTAAAGCAGTTTACAGAGACCAGACAATGTTAACGCTGCATATCTAGTATACATACAGGGGTTTGAGAAATATGGAATCCCACAGTAGGTGAAACTTAAGATGACTTAAAATAGAAACTTTCATTACACAGTTGACAGCTTAAGGTCTAAGCACAGCTGCAATACACTATACTCTTCGGTGATCAGTAAATGAAGAAGATAGAATGTTTTTTCTCTAATTCAGAATGTCATGATTACTGCCAATTTTATTTAAAATTAAAAACAGACTTTTCAACTGGTGTAAAAGAATTAACATATATTGTATATAATTAGTTTCCATGTTTCCTTGTGTATTCTGTTTTCCCTGGCAGTTGTGTGGGTCTTTTAAATGACACATATTTTTGAAAATACAGTTATAAATATACAAAAGTCAGTGGTGGTACTCAGGAGCGGAAGAACCTAAAACTAGCCAGTTTTGTTGCTAGATAAATCACATTAGCATGCTCTTTGTAATTTTTCAGAATGATAGGGCATCTAGCTCTTTCCCTGCATCAGGAGTTTTTTTTGTGACGTATGCATTACATGATTTTTTTACTGCAGTTAACAGCACGCCTTTTCTGTGAAAACAGAAGCCAGCTTTCACATCTTACATGTGTAGACCTCATGGTCTTCACTAATAAACAGAATCATTATGTGTCTTCTACACTAGACTGCTATGAATCTTTCAGTGCTCATTTATCACAGCCATTGTTGTTTCTTAGTCCAGTCTCTCCCCTATACTGTGGGAATGTATTATTAAGGCACTGTGCTTCACAAAGAACCCACAATTTGCAATTGCTTATTCAGCATTAAAAGAACTTCAGAATATTCACTTTTTATTAACTTATACCTCAGTTACTCATCAGATTGATTTACCAGTCAGCACTAACTCCCACTTAAATCAGGTGTCCTTTTTGGATTCGTTGTATTGCTGTCACTCTCTTGTTGGCTCCCTTCCACATGTACGAGTGCATGCAGTACACCCTCTAATTCTTGTTTATCTGGCCCTTTATATTTGAGCCAGCTCCATTTTCTCAGTGATGGAAACAATCAAGCAGGAACACATTTCATGTCAAGACCTGCCTCTTACTCTATGTAAATAAACAATTTCCATGTGAATAATTACTGTAACTTAATTAAGAAAATATTAAGAAAAGAAAGGAATCCAGATCAATGGTCATACCATAAAGTTTAATAAAAAGTAAATTTTATTCATTTCCTCTTTTACTGTTTCATTATCAAGACTCACAAAGAAAATGTTCACAGTCTCTCTTGTGTAAGTAGTATGCAGTTATTTTTTTTAGTAAACCAATACTCTGATCATTAAAAATGAAAAAAAACAACAGACTATCTCTTGCATACAGAAAGACTGCTTTTGTGGATATTTCTGTAGGTATGGCTACAGCCCGTATATATTAGCCCAAGCTAGATTTAAACTAACTGGCTTGGGTACTGATATCAGTGTAACTCAGGGGTGGACAATTATTTGGGTTGGAGGACCACTTAGGGAGTTTGGGCAAGGTGTTGCAGACTGGGTCAGCACCTCCCTGCCCCCCAACCCCAACAGCTCACCAAAACACTCTAAGTGGCCCTCCAGCCCAAATAATTGCCCATGCCTGGGCAGAGAGAGCAGGGTTAGGGAAATGTAACCTTTGTTATCTCCTTTTCCCTGCAACCCCATCCCAAGTCCCTGGCACAGAGCCAGACCAGTGCCACACTGCATTCCCACATGCTGACTCAGGCCACGTGGCACAGCTGGCCCAGCTCCTGCCCAATCTGATCACATGCTGGGGACTCAGGCTGGGGAAGGAGGTGCAGGGAGAAGGGGGGAAACTGCAACACGGACTTGGCCAGGTCCACATGACCCATGGATCCTGGCCCCTTCTTCCTGTACCCTTCCCTGTCGCAAGTCCCTGGCATGCAGCCAGGTGAGGCAAGAGCCATGCCAGCTGCACCCATGCGACCTGAAGCAGCATGCAGGAACACAGTGTAGCATTGGCCTGGCCCTGTGCCAGGGACTCAGGATGGGGGAGGGGACACAGAGAGAAGGGAGCTGGGAGCTGCAGGTTGTCTGGACCTGGCCAGGCTGGTGGTGCGTTGTGTTCCCCACTTTTCCCTGTACCACGTCCTCTGCCCCAAGTCCCCAGCATGTGGCCAGGCTGGTGCCACGCTGTGTGTGTTCCCACATGCCACTTTAGGACCTGTGAGTGCAGCTGGCATGGCACCTGCTCAACCCAGCCATGTGCCAGGGATTCAGGGTTGGGTAGGGGCCTCACCAGCTGCTCCAGCTGCACCTACTTGGTGCAGCCCAAAAGAGTGTGCATGAACACGCTGCAGCACTTGTGCCTATGCCCCTACCAGACCCTGATATGGCAAAGTCTAGATAACCCGTGGCTCCTGGCCCTCTTCCTCCTGCAGCCCCTGCCCCATCAGCAGGGAGAACCTGCCTCAGCTTTGACTCACCAGGAAGAGGGTCAGAGCGGTGTGCAAACAGCTTTGCAGAGCAGAAGCCTGGCTAAGAGCTCAGCACCCCCTGCCTTCGAACTTACATTGGTGGCTAGGGGGCAGGACAGGGAAGGCTAGCCAGGGAGGGGAGGTGAGTGGCTGCTGATGCTGCAGCTGACTGGCATGGGAAAGCATGAGAGGCACTGAAAGCCATGGCAGCTGTGGACTAGATACAGTTTTCCTTCAAAGAAATAGCCATGGGCAGGGTAAAATTATTCGGTGGGCTGGATTGAGCCCTCAGGCCATATTTTGCCTACCCCTAGTGTAACTGTTAGAACACAGAGATAACCAAGAGCTAACTCCCATGCTGTTACATCTAAAGAGTAATAAACATCCCAGATAGTCAGCTTAAAGTTATTTGGGGTATGTTTACACTCTGTAGTTGCACCTTTGGAATTCATACGTACTGGGCATGTCTATGTGTTGCTGTATAGTGACATTGTTACTGTGCTGTGTTTTAGTACTTGCTTTGTGGAAGTACTAAAATGCGGTGCAGTAACTGCCCATACTGCAGTATATGGGTGGCACGTGCTTAGATTCACTGGTTATGTCACCATAGCAGCACACTAGAACTAGGGAGTGCACAACTGCCGTGATGTAGCTGGCAATCGGGGGTAGACGCATGTGATTGCTACATTGCCATAGTGTGCTATACAGCAACGTCGAACATTGCTGTGTCGCTATTGGGCGACGTGTAAACATATCCACTGGGTGCATCTACACGTGCAATTAACATGAAGCAATAAACTCCACAGCAGTTTGAGCCAAAGTAAACTACTCCCAGGCACAGCATCCACATATGCACCCATGACAGCAGCAATTAGAGCTGAGGCAGAGCAGGCCAGGTTGGCAGAGGACATGGGGGGGGGGG
>NW_017729031.1:87873759-87877769 GCF_001723915.1 Gavialis gangeticus
GGGGGTTAGCCCCAGGCTCTGGGTGGTGGCAGAGGGGCTGGCTGGGGTACAAGGATGCTGAAAGTGTGGAGTTGTATAACAAGGTTGGCAGGCAGGAGGAGTCTGGCTCCCAGCTGCCTGGGCTGACTGAGTTCAATTTACACCCATGGTGAGCATCTACACGTGCATTTAAACATAGTACTGTTGGGGTAATTTCCTATCTCACTGCAGCGTTAATTAGTTTGGTGCAGCCTAACACCAGTGCACATGTAGATGGTGATGCTTTTTTTCTGCAGCTAATTAGTCTACTCCAAAATTAAATGCATGTATAGATGCAGCCATCCTGTATTAGTTTCCCTCCACCTTTTGCTTTACTGTGTACCCATGGACCAACCTCAGTCCTAGCAGTGCTGGTTTATGCCGTAACATGGGAATCATTCCTTACAAAGAGAGATATTGAGTAAGTTGCCCAGGGCAGAAAAAGCTGGTGGGCTTCTCCATTTCTCAATTCTTTATGCTTCTCTGCTCATTAAGAAACAGTTACGTCCCCTCTCTTCTACCAGCTCCCTTCATTCCAAGAAGCATCCCTGAATACACTTCTGATTCCTTCTTCTCATTAATCCTGGACTGGAAACACTAAGAGAAATAAAAAATGGCTCTAAATAAAATAACCTCCAGTGAGGATCCAACCAAGTCTATCTGATGGGAGCTATTGGAGAAATTCTAGGAAGAGACTTGTCTTTCTTAATTTCTGACATTGTTTAAGGAGAGTTAGTCTGGTAGTCAGAGCAGGATTTGAGAGACAGGAGTTCTGGGGTCACTTCTGGCTCTGTAAACAGAACAGTACTGAGAAAGAAGCAAAATACCTACTACACAGAGGTACTCAGATGCTTGTTTAATGGTAATGAAGGACATAAATATTCTTAGAAGAAAATGTAAATAATTATTAGGACTAATATTTATTGTGGAGTATTTTATGAAGCTTCCTACTATAGAGTGGAAGAGCTCAATTTCTATGGAACTTTAAAAATGACTGAAGACAATGTCTTGGGGTAACAGGTTTAGGTGCAGGACATACAGAACAGCTTCCCAAAAGAGGAGCAGGAAATTGCTTTTCTAGTTTTTTTATACTTGTTTGCTCTGTGAGTAGTCTTGCCCATTTCCTTTATCTGTTGTAAATCACCTCAACAGAGTGCAGATACAGGAAAAGTGGCTGCTTTCTTAAATTGGACCTATAAGCATACTCTGATATTCCATAAAACACAATATGTATGTTCTGAAATAAAAGTGAATGTGGAAGGTTTTCTTCTGGGTACTTGTCAAAACTGGTCCAAAACTGAAGAAAATTACATGAAATATATCGAACAGAGGCTGGCTGATGCTTTAGTAAAAACCTCCGTATCTCTTCACTGATATTCGCTAGAGCTGTGACCCTCACTTGAAACTATATTAGGAAACACACTGCTAGGGAGATTAAGACCTGTTCCTAAAACTCCTCTAAATTAATGAGAATTTCTTCAATGGCTTTTGAATCAGGTTTCTGGTGATGTGCCCAATTTGGGGAGGAATTGTAGGATTTATTTTCACTCAGATTTTTGTTCACACTAACTCAGGAGAATTAAACATTCATGAAGGTATCTGCTCCCCCCTGCACCCCCTTTTTCCATTGATTCTTCTATTCAGTTTTCCTAAACCTGATATAAAGTATTTTAAAAACGTCAAAATATGAGAAAAGCTAAGTATTTATTTTTTCCTGTATTGGAAAGTAAGTTGCATCAAATACTTAATGATGTACAACTAGAAACACATGTTAAGCTTATAAGCAACTACAAAATAGAAAATACAACCAATTACGTTTTTGGTTAACCACCTGGATTGCTTTTCGTTCTTCTGCGATTGCATGAGTAAAACAGACTTTCATTTTTATATTGACATTACTTCAATCAGAAAGCAGAGTTTATTGGTTTATATGTGCATCTCTTTCTACTGCCTGACACCTTCTTCTTGCCAGAGTTATCAATTCATGGGAAACTTGAAAGGCTGCATTTTTATTGGCAGTGTATTTTTATTTATTAATTTATTTTTACTCAAGGGAAGTAGATTTCCTAAAGAAATATCACAGCTGCAACAAAATACCAGGAAACAACTGACCAAACAGTGCATATAAAATTTTAAGTGAACAAATTAAAAACAATACCGGCTAATTAAAAAGTACCAATGGGAAGTCCAAACATTTGAAAATTCAATTAAAAAAGCTCTGGCACCCTTCTGACATGGATAAAGTTGGCATTTTCTGAACAGCAGTCTTCTCACCTGTCTCGGTGAGATCTCAGGATCCCACGGTGGATGGATTGTTTTCATACATTGCAATGTTCTTAATTAATGTAAAAACACTAACAATAGACTATTGTATGCATCCAGCCACTTTTTATGAGCATGTTTTGTTTTTTTTCATTTCCTACAAATAAAACAAGGCGTAGGCTTATACTCACTATCACCATCACATTCCAATTTATATTAAATTTCTTTAATTTGTAACTTCTATTTTGAGTATTTTTCTCTCTCTCCATTTTTAGAGCCCACCTCCTCATTTCCATAGAATTAGTGCTTCATTAATGCAAGCCCAGAGGGTGGAAGCCACAAGATGCGAGGTCCAGGAGAAGCATGACGAAGAATACAAGAAAGCTCTGGTAGCCATCAAGAACCGTTTGAGAGAAATGGAGGGTCCTGATATCAAGGAAAGTCTCCAAGAGCAGATACGCCAATGGTTCATTGAGTGCCGGTAAGAAGAAAAAACACATTTACCACTGCAGACACTGTATTAGTGCCAGAAGGCTAGACTGTACTTTCCTTACAGTGAGTAGTTTCTCATTCTCCAGTAGTTCAACTGGGAACAGAGGTACTACTCAGAAGTAATGGCAGAATCAGGCCCAGAAAGATTAAACTCAGAATGTATTTAAATAACATTTAATTTCATCTTTTACTTTTATAAGAGGTTATGAGGAAACAGTTATCCCTGCTTGATATAGAAAACTGATGTACAACCTTTTTGACAAGTGTGCTACAAGTCCAAAGTATAAGGTAATGCCAATCTGAATGATCAGCTGCTGCTGTTACCCAGTGCAGCTGAATCTTGTTACCACGTGAGGTAGCAACACAGAATTTGCCTCCCACAGTGCCGAACTCTCAAATTGGCACTGGCCCCCCAACTCCCACTCCCTGCTGCTTTCCAGTGTTGCTCCAATCTGCACCCCTTCCCTGACTCTGACTCACACCCTGGCTTCCGGTGCACCCTTTAACTCAGCACCTGAGGCTCACTTAGAAAACATACCAGCTGATATAGAGGATTCGTGAGGTACTGAGAAACCTCCCAGCTGATAAAGAAATACAGATTTGCCACAGTTTATCAAGTCACTGACAATGAGGTCCAGTTCTAGCCAGAATGAAAATTCACTCGGTTTCAATTCTGCAAACACTAGCACATTTCATTTTACTTACATCATTAGTCCTTTGATTTCAGTGGACCTTTGTCATGTTAAGCACATATGTGTAAGTTCAGGCTACTGATACACAAGAATCTCTGAGCAATTTTCACTCAGACAAGTAGTCCTGGGCTGACGAAATTCTACACTTTAAGCGAGGGCTGGACAATTATTTTGGCTGGAGGGCTGCTTTATGAGTTTTGATGAGCTATCGAGGGCTGCAAGGGCAGCTCTGCCCCTTGATGGGTGCTCTGCCTCCTGGTGCTACCAAGGGACCAGAAGTCCTGCCCCTGGGCCCTTGACCTTTGCCACCAAAAGTCCCTCCCCTTGCCCCAGAAGTACTCCTTTTGGGAGGAGGGTTGCCATCTTGAAACCAGAAAAAAAAATAAATCATATACTAAAAAAAAAAATCAAACATCTACAATAACTTATTTTAATTTTATGTAAAAATATATTTTTATCCTGATTTATGTGCGTTTGCATAGTGTATCTAGAGGTGATTAGAGACTATTGCATAATAGCTCAAAATACAGTCTTACTCTTGTATAT
>NW_017729031.1:87877818-87884313 GCF_001723915.1 Gavialis gangeticus
ATGGTTGGAGTGGGGGGGTGTAGGTATGATGGGGTGGGGGATGGGGGCTGTGGGAGGGTGTGGATGTGTTCAGGGTTATGCTGGGGGGTGATGTGTGTGGGAAGGTGTCAGTATGTGTGTGGGGTGGGGAGGGGCCTCAGAGTCCAGGGTGTGAGAGTCCATGGAGCTGCACGTGGTGGCAGTAAGTAGGGCCAGCTCCACCTGGCCCCCTAGCACACAGCTCTCTGTGCTCCCACCCCAATCCCTGGCCACAGGTGGCAGCAGCACGTGGGGCCAGCTCCACCCAGCCCTATAGCATGTGGCTCCTGCGCTCCCACCTTTGTCCCTGACCGCATGTGGTGGCAGCACGTGGGGCCAGCCTGACCTGGCACCATAGCACTCAGCTCCTGCAGCATGCAGAGCAAACCCAGCCCAACCCCACAGTACACAGCTCCCTGTGCTCCCACCCTCTTTCCCCCAATGGGAGGCTCTAGCCCTATGGGGTCCTTCACTGAATACCCAGGCTGACAGGCAGAAAGGCTGGGACCGCCATGGGGCAGCCAAGCAAAGGCCTCTGCCAGGCAGAGGCTTCTCATCTCTAGAGCCCCCCTGCTCAGGACTGGGGCTGGTCAGGCCAGGCTGTGGTGGAGGGGTGGTTGCTTAGCAACCAGAGCCGCACCTCCTGCAGCGAGGCACTGGCTTGCAGGGGGGCAGCCCAGGACCAGGGCTTATGGAGGGGCCCCTTGGGCCAGATGCAATTGCCTGGCAGGCTGGATACGACCTGCAGGTTGTATTTTGTCTGCCCCTGCTTTAAGCTCTAGTATAGTATTACCATGGAAAGGAAGATAATACAGAAATAGTTTGTTTGCAAAATACTCTGTCTCTAGTATCTGACTGATAAGATGCATTAATAAAAAAAATTGACAGAGGTGGCAAATCACAGTATTTACCTCATTGCAAATGCTTTGCATGCTTTGTTCATTATCATTACCTGTGCTTTGTATCTTGTGCTGTTTGCCCACTTTGCACAACTGATAGTTTGTCTTCTGGATCCATGTCTGTTATTCTGTTGACTGTATTGGCCCACAATATGCCTCCAATGCAGTATCCAGATATCACATGCACTGTTAGTCTTCATGCGTTTCCAAAATTCATATTCTGGTAAATCCTGGTCTTGAAAAGCTCTTGTGCCCACAGGATTTCTGTTCATTTTCATTTAGGGTTCTGTTGGCACGTAACAGTAGGTATAAGCATACATAAAATTCTGGAAGTTGTAAGGAAATGGTTCCAATGATTACTGCATTATAATGTGTAATATAGCTACTTCCGTGTTCAGCCTCTACTCATAATGCAAGAATGAATAGGACTTTTGAGAACAATGGACTGCTGGTGTTACTACTCACAGGGTGCATCTACATGCGATGCTTTACTCAAGGTTAGAGCTAATTACTGCGCAGTAAGCGTCACCATCTACATGTGCAGATGCTTACTGCACAGTAATTAGCTCTAACCATGAGTAAATTTGCTACCTGTAAATAAAAGTAGCGTTTTTACTCTCAATTACTTACCGTGCAGTACAGCACGTGTAGACAGCTGATCAGGAGCAAATAGGGTCCTGGTCGGCTGGGCAGCAGGAGGCAGGGGATTGTTCCCTTCCCCCGGGAGCTGCTGGAAGGTTCCACCACTGGAGCCCAATGTCCCTCTGCCCCGGCAACAGGGAGCTCCCAAGTCCACTTCTCCTGATCGCGATCAGGGAGCGGAAGCTGGGAGATACTTATCTCCCAGTGCCAGCTCCACGATTGCAGGGCTGCTGATGGAAGTTTCTCATCTCCCAGCCTGAGCTCTCCAGTCACAGGGCCTGGGCTTTGAAATTCTTATAGCAACTGGGAAGTGGGGGTTGGGAGCTCCCTGCTGCCAGGGCAGGGGGACAATGTCCCCACCACCCAGGCTCCAGTGGCAGAGTTCACCCTGACAACAGGCAGCTCCCAGGGACAGGGAGCAATGTCCCAGCCCCTGTGAGGAGACAGCTGTCTCCTGGTCCTGTGCTCTCTGCTGGCCCCTGGGTTAGCACCCAGGAGGAGCCTAGAGCTCTGCTGGCTGCAGCAGGGGCCTGGTGCAGGGCCACAGAGTGAGGAAGCAGTCTGCTCCTATGAGCAGAAAATCTGCTCCCATGTCCCTGAATGCGTATATTGTCATGATGCACTCACTATGAACAATAGTGGCAGAATCTTATCCTAGAAACAAGTAAGAGTGAATATAGTGGAATTAGGATGATGGCTTTCAAAAAAAGCAGGCAAAAAAACTCAAGACAGAAAGTAGTGTGATAGATAGATAGATAGATAGATAGATAGATAGATAGATAGATAGATAGATAGATAGATAGAAAGTAAAAACTGAAGATTTTAAAGGACATGTTTTTTTCCAGTATGTTACATGTTATCTCAACAAAATCAGGGGCTATGTGTCTCAGCCAAACCCGCTGAAGGCCACGTACAATTATATGTTGACTTTACTGGGCATGAGATCAAGCCCTAAAAAAATGTTAGTGTGGGTGTGTCTGCATGTGCTGGGTTTTAAAGCTCTGAATATACAAATAAAATGGCATAAAAATTCTAGGAAGCATTTACCATCACATATATGAACAGAATCAGAAAACCAAATATAAAATATATCTGGATATATTTGACACGGTCCATTCCTCTTTTTGGAATTTTAATATCTTACCTAAATTACCATATTTCACTTTATTTCTACCTCTTCTGGCCTATTCCACAAAAGCATGGTCTATGTTGCTAATCTCAAGTTTTGTGCAAAGGACATCATTACTACATTAGTAAGGATACATCTCCAGCCCAGGCTGCCCTGGACCCTTCTTGTTCTGTCACTCCCTACCTCCTTCCACTTTTCTGCACATGTTCTGAAGTGCAGAAAGATCCCATTAGCTTTGATCAACAGTTTCAGATTTAGTAATACCTCTAGCATAGGTCAGTCATGTCCAGTAAAACTGATTCTAGAGCAGTGATTCTCAATCAGGGTGCCTCAGCACCCTGAGGCGCTGATAGATCCATTGAAGGGCAGTGTGGTATGCTACACAGTAATAGCTTTTGTGTGTACAAACACCTACATACGATTCACAACATAAATCCTAAGATTTCAAATAGGAATCCATAATGTCAAAACATTCTGACCTGTTGTGGTCTTTCTGAGTTCTCTGAAGTAGCAGAATTGCTCTATTTTTTCTGTAGTCAAGAAATGAGTGAAAGCTAAGTGCTGGCATTTTCTGAGGGATGCTTTGAGTCTCATGAGAAGTGTCTTAAGTCTGCAAAGCTTGAGAACCACTGTTCTAGAGGTTAGAAGAAGTATCCCATGAACAACAGGATTTTGAGTTGTGTTTTTTAGAATCAGTAGCAGTAGCAAGTGATGTCCCAGAACATTAAAAAACACTAAGTCATAAACCTATTTTAAGAAAGGTACTAGAAATGATTGTCAGTACTTTTCCATCAAGGGACTAGACAGACAGACAGTTAAGGGACTCGTGTTCTAGAATAAGAGAGTGTCTGCACATAGAGTTAATTAAGAACAGGTAATCAGAAACAACTCCATCTGTAGATAAGCCCTTAGCTACTTTCATTTGTAAATAAATTGCCCCTCATCAAATTTGTGAATCACTTGGGGGAGTACCTCAAGGCTAAGGACAGGTTCCATTTCTAAACCCTGTTTGCAAGGCATTATTGATCAAAAACAGTTGTTGCAAATGCAGTGGGTGAAATACTGGCCTCTCAGAAAAGTTGCCAGTGACTTTAGAATGATTTTGCCCAATGTTTTAGTTCATTTGAGTCTGTCTGAGTGATAAGGAGTTTCGATAGTGAGGCTAGCCATGATGAATCATCTGCTAACCTTTTGCTGTCCATGGAAGGCCTCCATTTATAACCAAAACAAATTTACTATGTCCATATTCTTTTCCATTTGAATAAGTCAAAAGAGACTCCTCAGATTTCTTCACATGGATGGCCTAATATGAAGCCAGACTTTCAACATAAAACAAGAGAAACCTGCCACAAAACTTGTATGGCTGCCTGTACACATGCCTATTATGCAAAGCACCCCTGCAGCCATTTTGAAACATGGGGGACTTAACACGTGATGGTGAAGTGACACTAGAGTGTTCTAATTATAACGCGGAGTGGACTTAATCAAGTCTGCCTCAACATGTTTTAATTAGAATGCGCATGAGCATATTTGTAGGCAGCCTATCACGCTAGCAGGATATGTGGTTCTTTTCCTTGCATGCATCACTGAACAGTGTCTCAGAATCATAAACATTAAGTTTTAGTATTTGCCAGGATGTATTTTTGATCTCTATAAAACCAACATGAACAACATGTAAATGAAGTGTAGAAGCTGTTTTTTAATTAGCATTATTGATACATTGTACATAGCTTATTAAAAACAGGTAACTGAAGGGAAACATTCACCCTCCTCAGTAGATTTTGTTGCAAATACCAAGAAAAAAAAATAAAAATCCATCCCATATCTTACCTTTAACTAGGAAAGAATGTGACAAATACAATTAGCAAATGCTGTCTTTCAAAGCATAGCTGTTAACTCTATGATTAGATTTTAGAAGTAATAGGCAAATACCGTATTTACCCAAATTCAAGATGACTCTGAATTTAAGACAACCCCCCAATTAATAGACTCCAGACATGGAAAATTATACATCTAATTTCCCATATCCAGAATCTAGTTGTTGGAGAGTCCTCTTAAAATCATCCCATGTACCACTGAAACAAGGAAAGTAGTAGCAAGAAAATTAGCAGCAGGGTCCCATGCCCCTTTTGCCCCACTTGTCACTTCCCCTCTTGCCACTTGTATTTCCTGCCCCCGCCCCACCCCCGCCACCTTTATAGCTGCTCTGGCTCCATCTCCACCAAGCCAGGCAGAAGTGACACCTCCAGTTCCAGCCTCCAACCCCCAGCCCAAATTAGTCAGGGCCAGAGCTGTAACTGCTTCCCCTGACACTCCATACACCCCTTCCCTGTGCTCCCCCACTTCTCTGTGCATCCCTTTCCATGCATTACCCCTGCATGCCCCTTCCCCATGCTGCCCCCCGCACCACATGCCCCTTCTAGGGTGACCACCTTTTCAAAATGGAAAGGCAGGACACATGCCTATTCCACCCTTCCTCCCCCCCACCTGCTGGTGGCACAGCTGGAGCAGAGCTGAGCACAGTGGGGGCAGATGCAGGCTGCCCGGTGCAGGCTTGGGGCTCCCCACCCTGCTACTTTTCCCCTGGGAACTCCACACTGGCCATGCACCCCTGCCTACCCGGCAGCACTGGGGGGCACAACTCCACACCGCCATCGCTGCCACACACTCCTGCTGCCAGACAAGCAGGGAGCACCTCACCATGGGGGGAGGGCAGCAGGGTGGCGAACCCCAAGCCTACAGCAGGCAGACTGCATTCACCCTGGCCCTGCACACAAATCTGGGGGGGCATGTGCCTTCCCATGCCCTCCCGGCCCTCCTCTGGAGCACACACAGCAGTGGGGAGCCATGCCCTCCCCCAAGACAATCCCCTTGTGGCTCCATCCCATTCCCCACCCTGACCCTATACACTTCCCCAGCTAGGCAGCTCCCAGGATCCCAGACTCTGACCCACACCCTCCCTCACCATGGGGGGGTCTTAATCTGCCCCTCCATGTCCCCTCCCCCCACCATAGACTTTTACCTGCAGGGAGCTGCTTTCCACACTGCCTGGTTGTATTCCCAGCCACGTGCACGTGTGCAGGCGCACATATATATGTGGCACCACCTGTGTCCCGCTTCCCTGAGTCCAAGCAGTCCCTTGCAGGCTGGAATGGTACCAGTCTGCAAGGGGAAACCCACTATTTCCCACAGTTTTCTGTAGTGAATGGAAAACCTAGATCCCTGCACAACACTGAGAATCCAGGACAAATGCTCTCCCAGAGTCATGCAGTCTGGCACTGGGATTTCAGGTTCCCATTTCAGGACTGCCATGCCCATTTACGGATGGGTGGAAACCCTAGCCTCTTCCCTGCATTTTTCTTGCTTCACACAGTCCCTTTCCCCATGCCCTTTTCCCATGCTCCCCTCGCTCCATGTGCCCCTTCCCATGTGCTCCCCCCCACCCTTTCCCCCATGCCACCCCTTGCATTGTGCGTCTTTCCCTGTGCTCCCCCAGAACTGCATGCCCATTCACCATGCTCCACCCTGCACTGCGTGCCCCCTGCCCTTCACCCCTTCCTTACACTCCCTCTGCTCCGCATGTCCCTTCCCCTGTGCTATCCCTGCTGCCCTTTCCCCTGTGATGCTCCCTAGACCGTGTGCCCCTTCCCTGTGCTCCCCCACCATACTACATGCTCGCTTCCCCCATACTCTCCCATTGCTCTATGAACCTCCTACTTGCCACATGAGCCACTCTGACCCCATCTGTAGCTGCAGCAGTTGCCTGCCTGGCCCATACTCAAATCTAAGACAAGGGGTTTTTTCTTT
>NW_017729031.1:87889313-87891487 GCF_001723915.1 Gavialis gangeticus
CCCCCCCACCTCTTACCCTCCATCCTCCATCCTGCTTAGCACCCCAGCTGCCTGCTCCCCCCCACCTCTTACCCTCCATCCTCCAACCTGCTTAGCACCCCAGAACTGCATGCCCATTCCCCATGCTCCACCCTGCACTGCGTGCCCCCTGCCCTTCACCCCTTCCTTACACTCCCTCTGCTCCGCATGTCCCTTCCCCTGTGCTATCCCTGCTGCCCTTTCCCCTGTGATGCTCCCTAGACCGTGTGCCCCTTCCCTGTGCTCCCCCACCATACTACATGCTCGCTTCCCCCATACTCTCCCATTGCTCTATGAACCTCCTACTTGCCACATGAGCCACTCTGACCCCATCTGTAGCTGCAGCAGTTGCCTGCCTGGCCCATACTCAAATCTAAGACAAGGGGTTTTTTCTTTGTGCTAAATGAGGGGGGAAATGTCTTTGATTTGAGTAAACATGATATTGGATTCCCTGCTTGTAAAAGGGAGTGTTGCTAAAATATTTACCCTTTTGTTTCCAGAAAAGAGTGACCATGACTTCAGTCATTTTGAAATCTACGACAGATTTTATTGTTATAGAGGTTCTAAAAAACCTTCCCAAAGGAATAAATTTAATGAAGAGTTCTATTTTGTTGCAGCACTTACACTAAAATTTGAGTGGAGAAATATGCTTTTCATAACTCACATCTATTTTATGTTCCTGCTATCCATCATTCTGCTTACCTGGATCTGTTCCTGTCAGTCTGGTGAATCATTAACATAAACATTTCCAAGCTTCTGTACTGTCTGGTCCTTGCCCACAACCCTGGGAAAAAAGGCAGTTTTTGAAATCTTAAGATAATTTAGGGAAACATAGGCCCTCACTTTAAAGAAATGGAATGTGTATAAAGATCTCATATATCAAAAATACCCTATGAGTTGTGCAACAAGAATACAAACATTCCAAACCTAATAACAGCTGCAATCAACCTTCAAGTTGTTCAGGTTTTAGCCATAAAACTGTCACTGAAACCCTTACCCCATTGCGTTTAAAACATAAAGGATTTTGTTTTTAAAATGAGGAATTATATCATTCTAATTTTATTTTCTGGACTATTCAAGTTATAGGAAGTGGGTTTTTTCTGTAAATGGAGTCCTTTTGCAGATTTGCACTGTGTGCAAAAATGCCATATTTCTCCATCAGAAAACTATCCCTGGAGTGGTGTGGATAACAAAAGCAGAATGCTAAATGTTTTTTCTTGTTAATTTGCTTTTTATTGAATTATATACTACTTTAAACAAAGCATAATCACCCCAAGTACAACAGCAATACTAGGTCCTCCTAATTCTTTAACATTACTAACTCTTTGTACATGACAACTACAAAATCAGGCTAATAATGTTCAGATAATTACCCCAGAACAATCAATAATATTAGAGAAGTCCCATTTATATCAAACACAAAAACCTTCATTAATGTTAAAAAAAAACAAAACTTCCAGGGAATATGACTAAATGTTGGCCAGAACTCAATATGAAGAATTCAGGAATCAAGATGAGGTTTTTATTACTTGAGATTGCCTCCGGAATCACAGGGGAGAGCCTAAACACACAAAGTTCGCTATAATGCATCTTATGCCCTCTAGCTGTAACAATTTATTTTGTGCATTTCTTGGAGAATTTATACGTCTCCAAGCAGCGCTCTAGGGAGCTTTTCATCAGTGGCATTGCTGACCTAATAACAAGGGATCCAAGTAATAGCAACTTTTATGTACATGTTATGTGTTATTCCCACAGATATGGGGATTGATTTTCTGGAGAAAGGAGGAGGCAAGGGGTAAATGTGCTCTCATAATAGGTTTACACTTTACTGATTAGTTTTGAATGTCCGCTTTCTCTGCCTGCTGGCTTGAGTATTGTCAAAAAGAACCATCCAAGCTACATGGTGAGTGAATGAGACTCATTTTAAAGCAGGGGGTTCCTGTGCTTTATTTATTCTTCTTAAGTACTCTTTATTGCTAGGCCAGACTGACCAAAAGGGAGGTAAAAATAAGAGTTTTTAAGTTGTAATTCCTTTTTTCATAAGGATGTTTCACTGAGCTGAGTTTAATATCCAGTACCATAACTTGGGGTGAGTGAGAGGGGCACCAGTCCTGGACACCAACTTAGTAGGGGCATTGGCATTGCCCCCCCCCCCC
>NW_017729031.1:87896487-87906415 GCF_001723915.1 Gavialis gangeticus
TTCCCCCCCCCCCCCATACCTCCCCCTCCCCCAAAATCTGTGCCCTGGCAGCAAAAGCAACCCTACAGCATTGCTCTTGCTCCCTACCATTCTCAGAATCCCCTGTCTTTGATGCTCAGTGACACCTCCGTCTCCCCTGTGCCCCACCTCTACTCTCCCACAGGGTTTCCCCAGGGTACAACCCCTGCTCATTTTACCTTTTTTTTAAATACTGGTACATTTGTTTGCAGGATTCTGTAGGTAGCAGGAGATGGAAAAGGCAGAACAAAGATGAATAGAGGAAGAGTTTTCATATCAGAAGTATCAGACTAGGAAAGCATGTATTTGTTTAGGGTCGGAGCTGCCATATTATATTTCACATTCCACACATTACTCTTTCTAAGAGTAATTTTAGTGTTTGCAAAAGGTACTAGGTGACTGTCCTAAGCAACTGAAATCCTGCCCATAGGGCAGATACAGCTTGAGCTCTGGCAGTGCTAAATGGTGGCCTCTCTGCTGAACCCTAGCTTGATTTGGAGGAACTGACTTCTTATTTCATGTGTATCTTGAGATGTAATAGAAATGTTCAGGCTCGCAAGGACCAAGCAATACAGCAGTAGTAGTAGGCAGGTATCTGTCTGTCCCGCAAGACAGTAGAATTACGTCGAGTGAATAATCAGCTCTTTGCATGTAATCCTTGCGTGAAAATAAAGCGAAGCTAGAGTGACCTCTCCAGGGTTCAAAAGCCTGAGCAATGTATATGGAGACACTGAGCTGCCCACACACCAGTATCCCTCCCTTGGCCTTGCTGATTTAATCCAAAGGAAAGGCAGACATCACTACATTTGGAACCAGCTTGGCTGCAGGAGCTGCCAGAGCAAAGGACATCCATGTGTCCATCTATCGCAGCTTCACTTTTAGACTAGCTGCTAAACAGTCCAGTCTACCCTATCGTGGAATGGACTCCAGTTCCCCAAGTTTTGGCAGCATTTCCTCCATCAGGGGTAAGACTAGTACCCAAAAGTACATGATAAACAGCAAGCAGCTTTTGTTAAAATTACTTCCCTGGTTTCTGCTGTAAAAACACAAAACAGAACAGTTCTTTCAAAGGATTACAAGCTCCAACCTGAGAAATGTTGGGATGTCTTGCAGTGAAATAAATGGGTACAGCAGTCCCTCCATCACAGCCATCTTTCATTACAACTGCTTCGTCATTACTGAACCTCCTCTCCCCCCCACATGGGGTCAACTTTTTACAGGAATTTTTCCCAGCATGTGTATCTGAAAGCTGGACTGTTGTATTCAACAGAAGCAATGGCTTGCAACCCAAAAGGACATATTTTGCAGTTGGCTATTAATGCCCCCTCTAACAGGGATGTGGCATGATCACGGGCAATATACAAATGCCATCCCGTGCAGAAGCACAAATTAATAGCCAGGCTATAACAGAAGCTATTGGCATGCTCCCCTGAAATCCTTCCAATCACTGCAGGATACAACTCCCAGTCTCTTCTCTCAATTATCATTGGTTTTTTTGTGTATAGTTAATATTTTCTATCTTGGTAGTTTCCTAGAATAATAGTCATTTGGGTGTCTAATACTGTTGTGAAAATCCAACCAAGACCACGAGCAAGGCAGTCTTTGGTGGTATCTCCTCATCAACAACATCCATCCGATTTGTGTTATAATTTGATTTTAAAACAGAATCTGAAACAAAACTGGTTCCAATGGCTGCCTATAGACATGCTCCGATGCATTCTAATTAGAATGCCTGGAGGCAGACTCAGTTAATCAAGTCTGCCCTGTATTCTAATTAGAACGCTCTAGCATTGCTGCAGAACTGCTCTAATTAAAATGTCCCCACCCCAAGCATGTGCATAGGCAGCCAGTGGGGTTATACAAATAAAAACAAGTTGTTGGCTTCTGATTCCCATATATGGTACCCCTCTTGGGCCTTAGCGGCACAAGATGCATTTACAAATGAGAACTATGATTGCAGGGCTGGTCTTAGTGTCTTTGCTAGAAAATAACATGAGTCAGAATTTTGGCCCTTCCTGAAGGAGGTAATCTTTTAAGTTACTCTGGTCAACTTTGAACCACCCAACTTTACCCTCCATCCTGTGATGCTTCCTGTAAAGAAAAGTCCAGATTTCAATCCAGTAAGAATTTAGATTAGAAGTCTATATGCTATCTTCGTTTAGATGAGTGGTTCTCAATCATTCTGGATTCAAGGCAGCCTTCTAAAACATTTCTGAATTTAAAAATATCCCATTTCAAAATTTGATTTAGTTTATTACAGTGATTATCTCCTCACACCCCCTTGGCACCCCAGATGAGAATCACTGCACTAAAGGCTAAACAAACAAAAACATGAAGTTCAGTGCAGATGACTCCACTAATGAATCTTAGAGAAGAAAATACATAACATGTCTATCACTTCTTTATCTCTTTCTGACTTTCACAGCTTGCTGCCTTCTGTCTACATTCAGAGTGTAATCACTGAACACAGTGGGCCCTGACCTTGAATAGGGTCTTGAATATTATGGTAATAAATACTATCTTTACTTTTAGATATTGAGGTCAGTGCAGATTTTATCTAATGTTGTGATGGAAGCAGATGGCACAACATGTACCACTGCATGTTCAAAATGTTGCACAATGACAGACCCTGCCTCACAGTACACGTGGGGAGGAGTGTTAATATCCTCACCTCCCAGGGATAGAAGAATAGTTAAACTGACTTATTTCAAAGTCAGTGGCAGAGCACTGGGGATGTCCAGTAGTCCAGCTGACATTTGAGTATCTCATGATGGTGTCTCAAACTTATTTCAACTTCTCCTGCCTACTGCTATTAACATCTACTTCTGCAGGTTGCAGACATTAAAAATTAGGAAGCATGTTTCTTTGCATTCCAGTTAAAAAGAAAAAAGGTCAATTCTTTCTGCTCCCTCCCCATCCCAGTCTGTACCCAAGGGGGTGAGCACTGCCCCCATCACTGTGGGTGCTCCCCAGGGACTTGCAAACAAGTGATTGGAACCACCTTCCCTCCAAGACCCCTCTTGCCAGTGCTAGAAGCATGAAGGGACTGGGTGGATGAGCCAGGCTGAAGAGTGCAGCACCATGTCGCATGCCTGCCTGCAGCAGATCACACTGCTCAGAGTGTGGGGGTGGCAGCAAGAGCAGGAGTCTTGAGAGGAGCAGCCAAAAGGAAGAAGTGCTTACCTCCTCACAGAGAAGCCAAGTGACATGGGACCCTTAAAAAGTTCTTGTGGTACCCCCGAGTACTGGGGCACCTTGGTGGAGAATCACTGATTAGATCAATCTTCATCTTCTACAGAGAGAGAATGTCTCATTCAGATGCAGAGATTATCTTGAGATTTTTTCAGCTGCCCCCAACTTCTGAGACTTTCTTGGTACTAAGACAGCAAATAAATTTGTGATAGCATAGCTTGTTCCTTCTCCTTCCTGGGAAAGCTGTCAGTTGCTACTATTTGCCTTGCTTTCTTCTGGATTTTGTTTGTGTAGGGATCTGTCCTGTGACATCACCTCAGGACTCTATCAAGCAGATTACCTCCTCAAAACCAAGGATCTCTGGAGCTGGTCTCAGTCATTAAGGATGAATTCAGGTCTGTTCAAATAATTCAGTCTGAATTAAGGAGGTGTGAATCTGCATCCCTATCCCTCCTTTTTGACTGGGATTGCATGCAGTGTCCAACGCTGACCCTTTATACCCTGTGTATTTTAGATCTGTGTGGAAAGTTCCCAACAGGACAGTTAGAGGTGACATTAATTAAAGGTCTTTTCCAGGTGGATTTTTACTTTCTAAATTGACTAGAGGGCAATCACCTAGGCTGTGTTTCTTCTCTGGTTCATCAAGATTTTGCCAAGAGCAGAAATTCTAAATCATATAGAACAGTGATGATAGAAGCTTTGATAGACAAGCCCCCAAGGTACCAGTGTTAGCTCCATAAAGGGAATTTGTCCCCATATAAAATTAAGTATATTTATAGGGCAAATAATTACATCCATCTGCTACATATGAATTGGTTACACTTTTGCCTGGCTTCCTGGTCAGGACAGTTGCCAATGAGAGAACAGGGCCAGAAAAAAAATCCAATAAAATCTACCCACAAAACAAGGTGGCCAGGATATCCCTTCTGGAGAGGAAATCCTTTTGTGGTAGGACATCATAAATCCAGGTCATCAGTTACCAGGTGTTATTGGTCTATTGTGATTTTTGATTCTGGGATAAGATCTGTCTTTTGACAAGCATTTTTGAGAAGAATCCAAGAAAAGGCACAGAGATTTAGAAGGCCAAAAAGGAAGTTTATTTTCTAGGCAGACCTTGATGTATCAATTGCTACAGCTGTTTTGGAGCAAAAGGGAATGGCAATGAAGAGATTTTTGTGGCTCTGTGGTTGTCACAGGATGCTTACAGCTTTCTGTGTGAGGAACTTAGAGCTTTCTATGTGAGGAACTGGATCTGTATAGACGGAAAGTAAAAAAATCTTGATTTTTAAAAACACTTCCTACAAGAAAAAAAATGGATTAAGTTCCAGATACAGGGCCTACATAAGTACATAGACCATTCCTGGAAGCCTTTCTGTGAGCTATCTGTTTCAGGAAGGTAGAGATAAATGTGACAGAAGGCTTCTCTCTGAGCAAGGTACATTCTTTTCTTCCTCTACAGTCAGATACACCTTGAAGCCTTTAGCTCACTGCCTTTTGTGAATTTATAATCATCCCTTTTTGCCTTTGCAGAATGTCTGGCTAATTTCTGAGTCTCGTTTATTAAAGTGATTCTATCCCATCTTCTCAAAAGATGCTTGATAACAAAATGAGGTTTGTTCAATTGGTTCCACTCTAGGTCACTCTCCATCACACAGCCTCCACCTTTTTCAGGTATCTTACCCAATGGGGGGTGGGGGGAGGTTAAGAAAAGATCTTTTCCCAATAGAATCAGTAAAATATGTTCATTCCACACCTGAGATAAGGGGTCTTTACTCCCACTATTCTTTTATTTTGCCAAAAAAGATTAATAACTTTTCTGACTAAATAGATTATTTTCCATTCAGATACAGGTAGGAAACAGCCTAAGTATTTGCAAAGGCAAAAATCACAGCTTGAAAAAAATACTCTTTGGCTTATCCATAACACAAGGTCTGGCTCAAGTTGTAGCTCAGAGCTTCCTATCTATATCACTGCCCTGCTGGGTGACCTTGGTAAAGGGGCTTTACTTGTATCTCAATTTCACCATGTGTAAAATGGGGACAGTAACCTTGACCTGTATTATTAAGTGCTTCGAGAACTGCTGATGAAAAGACCCTGGTATTGGTGATATTATTATTATTATTATTATTACACAAAGCTGTAGGATAGCTTCTAAAACAACTGTTCTCAATTCTGTGACAGCAATGGCCCCTCTAACACAAAACTAATTTCTGAAGGTGCACAGTACCAGTAACAGTAACTGGTAACATGCTGAGGTCAGCAGCAATATATTTTCCAAACAAATTATTTGGCCAATGCATGAACAGCTTAATACTTCAGCCTGCAGATTGCTAAAACGACCAAAGTATCTGAAATTATCCTTTACAAGAGGGAGGCTCATTTTGTATAGACACAGCTGAGCCAGTTCTAACCAAGCTAACTGATATTTTCAGAAGGCAGGGTAGATTTGCACCTTATAAACTAACCAAAGTAGACATATAGACATATAGCACAAGCTTTCGTTGAGCTGAAACTCATTTAATCAGATACTGTATAACTGGATACTGATAACAGTGTAATTGGGGGAGCAGAGAGCTCCTTTGGACTCTGTGTTAATGTTTGGGCAGCCATGCTAACCTCTGTGATACATTGCTACTAGTAGTCACCTCTTTAGACAGTAGTGCAGAACAGTTATTACAGAATAGCTTATAATTATGGAACTGAAAACAATATTTGAGTATTCCTTCACTCCTGAAATAAGCTTCCATTACAGAGCTGGTAAACTCATTTTGACAGAAATATTTAGGACCAGAAAACCATGAGAATGGAACAGAAAGGCATCCTTTGCTCAGCAGAAGTAGCCATAATTAACAGCCTGGCATGTAATGCGCTGTTCCTTTTAACAGAAATAAAGTTATAATAAACAAGGGTGATTTTGTAGGGGAGGAAGAAAAAGAGCACTGAAGATTAACAAACAAGTTGATTCTGAAGCACACGTTGAGAAGAACAAGTCTTCCACTACGGTTCTGTAGGATATTCCCACTGATTGGAGTCAGTCCAGATTTGTTAACAATTTAAAGATTGCCTGGACACCCCTCACCATACTCTCTGTTTCAAAAGTATGAACCCCTCCATTTCCAAAAGGTGAGACAAATTTAATTAACTCCATGTGTAGTTAATCTGCTTTATGGGGTGTCACTAGATTTACAGGAAGCAGGGGACGCTTAGGAAGCTTCTGTGCAGTGGCAAAAGTTGCCTACTTCACTGCACACTGCAAATTTATGAGTGTGCTGACATTAATGGAGGTGGCTTGATGGCTTTTTTGGGGATCAGCCGGAAGCCCCTAGATTCATATATTTTTAATACTTGGTGATAAATCTCTATGGCATGAGTCTGAAACATGAAGACCAGTTGAACCCCAATGTCAGGCCTCCAGAGAGAAATTGATAATTTCACTAACTCTGCTTTCTAAATCTTTACTGACTATGAAGCATGCCACTTTCACATCCTTGTAAAGCTTCTTGAGTTTGCACTTCAATTTAAAATGACTGCCAGCATTACTGGATGATTTAAAACACATGCAAAGGACTCCACTACTGTTTCTTAGTTTGTTAATTGAACCATCAAAACCTTGAAGCAATCAAGAATCAGGAAAGAAAGATTCATCAACATCTTAGGTGCAAATCAAAATTCCTCAAGGCTTTCAGCATAACAAATAGCTTCAATGAAATACTATTTGGTGAAAAAACCCAACCATACTATTTGGTAAAAAACAAACTAACAACATTGTATGCTGCAGTGTGCTTCACATATAAGAGTTTCCTTGTAGATAGTTTCAAGAATGTGTGACTCCCTAGTTAGACACATCTCCTTTGCAGTCTATGTTGCTCTCCTCCAGAGAAGCATTCAAATATCTTAAGTCACAAAGTTATCGATGACCTTCCTTGTTACAATCCGGGCACCTCTACACATGCACTTTAATGTGCATTAGCCTATTTTAATGCATATTAAAGTGTTACTAAAAGAATGTGTTTTAGTTAACGTGCATTAAAATAGGCTAATGCGCATTAAGTTTCACTTAAAAACCATTTATTCATGTGCTCCGAGAGGTGGGGGGGCACTCTAATTAGAGCGGCTCTGAGACCTGCTTTAATTAAAGCATCCGGAGTGTCACATATATCATCATTCCTGTGCTGAAAAATGGCAGCAGGGGTGGTTTAATTAAAAGCTTATTGAATGAGTTTTTAAATGCCCCCCCCTCCCATTTTTCAGGGCTGATACACAGGACACTGGAATCTGCTAGACCATGGTAATTACCATGGTCTAACAGACTTAGTTAATCAAGTCTGCTCTGATGTGCTGTAATTACAGTACATCAAAGCAGCCTCGATGCATGTGTATAGGACCCCAGTGCTTTTTAGTTAATGTGCATTAAGTCCGGTTAATGCACATTTTCCTAGTACTTCACAATGGAGGGTACTTACACACATTCAGAGAGGCTGCTCCAGTGTGCTGTAAATCCACAGCATCAGAGCTGACTCAATTGAGTCTGCTGGAGCACGGAAATTAATGTGCTCCAGCAAACTCCAGCATCATGTGTATCAGTGTTCCCGCGCTAAAAAATGGCAGTGGGGCACTTTGAACTATAGTTCAAAATGCCCCACCACCATTTTTTCAGCATGGGAACATTGATATATGTGACACATGGGTGCTTTTAATTAATGCAGCTCCCCCCTGCCTCCCCAAGTACATCTGTAAACACCTAGAGGTACTAGATTTAATGTACGTTAACTAAAGCACGTTAATGCACATATAGATGCACCTGGTCCTTCTCTTAGTAATAACTCTTTCCCCCGCTACTTCATATAGAACCAGATTCTAATATTCATAGTTTCATAGTTGGTAGGGTCGGAAGGGACCTAAGCAGATCATCAAGTCCGACCCCCTGCCATGGGCAGGAAAGGATGCTGTGGTCAATTGACCCCAGGGTAGGGGCAAACACCACTTCCCTTGGAAGTTGGTTCCAGCTCCTAGTCACCCTAACAGTCAAGTAATGCCTCCTGATATCTAGCCTGAATCTTCTGTCAGTCAACTTATGGCAGTTGTTCCTTGTTACCCCTGGTAGTGCTCAGGGGAACAGGGACTCTCCCATTGCCTGCTGGTCCCCCTTGGCAAGTTTATAGGCAGCCACCAGATCCCCTCTCAGCCTCTCCTCATAGGGCCTGCCCTGCTGCCCCCTGATCATGCGAGTGGCCCTCCTCTGGACCCTCTCGATGCTATCCACATCCCTCCTGAAGTGCAGTGCCCAGAACTGGATGCAGTACTCCAACTGCGGCCTGACCAATGTCGCACAGAAGGGGAGAATTACCTCCTTGGACCTGCTTGTGATGCATCTATGGATGCATGACAAATTATGGTTAGCCTTCCTGACCACGTCCCCACATTGGCAGCCCATGTTCATCTTGGAATCAATGGCAACACCAAGATCTTTTTCTGCCTCTGTGCTGACAAAAAGGGAGTTCCCCAGCCTGTAGATATGCTGCTGGTTCTTCCTCCCCAGGTATAACACCTTGCACTTGTCCATATTGAAACCCATCCTATTCTCATCTGCCCACCTCTGTAACCTGTCCAGATCTAGTTGTAGCCTGTCCCTCTCTTCTAGCGTGAATTACACATTAGGTCACACTGCCCCTTTCCCGACGTGTAGAGGGGGCCTGAGGGTATCAGAATCCCTGTTATACTAAGTACTGTACTGATATGTGGGACGATAGGTTTTGCTGCATTGCAAGCCAAAAAGAGTTCGCTACCCAAAAAGATTACACCCAAAGCATAGACAAGCCAGTGTGGAAAGTGATGCAGTACAAGACATATTCTGCGTCAAGAGCAGAACTCACAAGGAAATTTCAGCAGGATCAAATGCTTATTAGCACACCAAGAAGTCAGTATCAAATTTCTCTTGGCAAGTTCTTACCTTTTAATCATACATAAATTGTATTTCATGTGATATGCATATGTAATTACTGGGGCTGTGCCAAGCTTCGGGAGCTGATTCAATTCAGAGGAGATTCAGCCCAATTCAGTGGCCAAATCTCCAAATCCAAATGGAATCCAGGGACCAATAAAAAGGCCTAAATCTATTCGAAGCTCTCCGAATCTTCAGAAAACATTCAGAGAGCTTTGATGATTTGGGCAGTCCCTGCCAGCTGCAGCAGGAACCTGGAGCTGGACTTGGAGCTGGTAAGTAGGGGGCAGGTGAGGTGGGGCTGGAGGAGGGGGGAAGAATTCTTGCTTTGGTGATTTAAAAAAGTCCCCAACTGTGACATCACCTGAAAGTGAGGTGTCATTGCCACTGCACCCCCTCTGGATCCACCCCCACTTGCATGTATAGGGGAGTTACATATATCTAATATTACACGTACAGATAGGCAGTCTGAACATATGAACAGCTTTACACTGTTTATAGGAAGCAGGGACTCTGCTTAGAATACTAACGTTAAGATTATGCTATGCCACAGGATGTTTTGTCCTCCATAAATTGCTCCTAAACTGCTTTCTCTCAGGTTATTAAGGAGTTCAAGGTCATGCCACACCCTTGAAAAAAAATTTCCCCTAAGGACACAGACAGAAGTTACATTTTTCACGTGATCAGGCTCCTGAAAGCACGCTGCAGCCATGCTGTGACACATATGCATGCCTGCAGAGTGCTTTTAATGTGGCCAATTGCATGAAAAATTAACCC
>NW_017729031.1:87906501-87937214 GCF_001723915.1 Gavialis gangeticus
ATCAAGCACTCAAATTTAGGAAAAAACAGTTCTATGACTGCCTGTGCAATATTTATTGAGCACTGTATTTTTGTATTATAATGCAGTCTAGTTATGGGATTACGTATTTTTTCCCCACAGCCCTCCCCCTGTCTCTTTCAGTACACAAGATGACAGTGCTCATTTAACAAATAGCTAGTCACTATTGTATATTTACTACTCTATGGGAGCGTCTACCTGTACATTAATATACCATTGTTATTGCACATTAAGTTTAGTACCTGTAATAGTAGGTACTAACACAATGCACAGTAACTGGCACTACTGTGAAGTGGTACCAGCAGGCACATGGTATTTTAGTGACACTAATGCACAGTAGACTAAATGCACTGCACATTAGCACGGCTTTTGCCATGATGCGCTAATACTCAATAGAATTAAACTACTACACATTTACCATCTTGTGTAGATGCACCCTGTATTCAGTGTGTGGCCCTAGGCTTCACTTACTGAACATTGTTCAAACCTTGTCCTAAATGCAGAATTAGCTTTGTTATTGAAATACATTATTACAGTATCTGAGTGTTTCAAAAGCATAAGGATGTTTTCAGAATAGTTCTATGGGGCAAGAAGTGTCTGCAATGTGCAGATGGGGAGAGCGTGTTTAAGGTAGAAAATATCCACTAGTTTGGATGCTCAGTCACTTAGAATCTGATTTTTCAGAGCACTTTATAGGTTCAAAATATTATTACACCAATTTCAGTTCCAGGTGTCAATTCTATTCCTGCTCAGGTTGGTAGAGACTCTTCTGCCTTTTTGCCCCAAAACATGACCTCATCTTCTCTGTGCCTTCCAACCACTATTATAGTCATTCCAGTGTCTTACACACATTGGCTCCTTGTTTCTATTTCCTTCTTGACTTCCCAGTCTCCTTTCTTCAAACTAACCATTCTAGTCTGTTCCAGTTCCCATGTGTAGCTTTTTATCCAGTCTCTCCTGTGATTCAGTCTTCTCTGATGATGTACCCTAATCCCACTGACTCCCAGCCCCTCTACACATGCAGGTAAAGGTGCAATGGGATCTAATACACACTTCACACAATCACGCCTCCTGACATCCTACATGTGCATGGCAGGAGGTACAATTGTGGGATCATGCATTATCCCATCGCACCTTATCACCAGTGCAAGGAGACCCCAGGATCATGATCCAAGGTTTCCCCTGCACTGGCTCTCAAAGATACAGACCCCATAGCTGACAGCTCACAGTAAGGGAAGCATTCCCCACGCTGCCAACCTGCAAGCCCTGCAGCCAGCACTGGCTGCAGAGCTCACAGCAGGGGCAGCATCATAGACTGCAGGGCTTACACAGGGGAGAATGCTGCCCCTGCTGCGAGCCTTAACAGGTTTGGTGCTTGCAGGGGTGGCAGCATGGGAAACACTGCCACCAAGCTTTGCAGTGGCAGCAGCATTCTCCCTGCTGCCCCCTCTGCAAGCCCCACAGCTGACAGTGCTGCCCCCGCTGTGAGCTCTGCAGCCGATGTGGGCTGTGGAGCTCGCAGGGCGGCAGCATAGGAAATGCTGACCCCAATGAAGCCCCACAGCTGATGACGCTGCCCCCACTGTGAGCCCTGCAGCAGACAAGACTCACAGTGGCAGCAGCATTCCCACTGCAACCCCCAGACCTTATGAGGTTCATGGGGGACCAGCATTCTCCCTGCTGCATGCTCTTAGCTGATGGGGCTCCCAGCTACACGTTCAATTAATGGTGTGATTACAACAAGTTACAAAGTTATTACAAATTTTTTGTGGAATAGCTTTGTTACTTACTGCTTGTTTTATCACACCATTAACGGGGTGAACACGTAGCGGGTCACAACTTAAGGCCTGATTAACTTGTTAATTGTACGGTAAGTGTAATGTGTAGAAGGAGGCCCAGTCTCTTACCTTGAGCTTCTTAGTCAGTTACAGTCCGCCAGCTCCTTGCCATACAACTTCTAACCCTGTGCCCTTGTTCCAATCTCCTCATTCCAACCCCTAGTCTCAAACCCCCTCTCTTCTGCAGTTTTTAGCTGCAAAGCCCTGATAAAGCCATAAAGCATGTGTCAATTGCAAATTTTCATAATGTTGTAATTTGGCCTAAAGTGAGTGAATTTTCACAGGTAAGCAGTGAAGCAGATTCCTGTTACAAAGACCACCCATTTTCTGAATTCTAAAGCAGTGCTTCCAGGCTTTGGGCAGGATAAGCTGTCCCCTGGCTAGGGACCCCCACACCATGCAATGCCTGCAACTGTGGCAGCAGGGAACCAGCCAGCTAATGCCACAAAAAAAAACAAAAAACCCCAAGCCTCCCCGCCCCAAAAAAGCAGGAGCAATCCAAAGCAGCATCTTGTGGACAAAGGTGTGAACGGCAAAAAAATCACCTAGTGGGAAAAGAGGGTAATTACATGTCTGAGTGCCTTTGTGTTCGCATGCAACGAATCCATGGACATGATGCTTTAATTCCTGGTGAGCCATGGGTGACTGGTACCTCCTGAGTCTGAGGGGGCACCAGTGAGGCACAACTGGGGGGTGGCCCCCAGCAGCCAGTTGCCGAGTGCACCGGCGGCACAGCAGCAGCAGGAGTGCCAGCACTTCCACGTGTGGCACGGCAGCACTACTGCATGCAGCACGTGCCAGCTCCAGAGCCAGTTGTGGGGGGTCACAAGTGCTCTCCATGCCCCCGTACCAGCCGGAGCACTTGCTGTCAGGGGGGGGCACCAGCGCTTTCAAGGGGGACACACGTCCCCCCCATGTGTCACCTATGCCCTGAACCAAACTAACCTACATCTGAGGAGTTTTACTTAAATGCACAAGAAAAACTTTTAAAGCACCAGGAAATCCTACTCTTACAAACAGACACGCAGTTGCAGCACATGTAAGGGCAAAAATTGTGGCGTGTACATATTCCCTAGAGCTTCTCAAAGGAAAGGTCACCAGGTTTTTTTATCATATGCCTTTCACTAGCTGCTTTTTTTGAAGCAGCCGGATTATTTGGGCTAAAATTTTCCAAATCATTCACTAGGATTAAGTCACCAGGCATAGAAGATTTCAACCTAAACATTTACCATTTGACATAAGTACAAGGAACAGAAACCAAGATCTTACCACAGAACATGTCAGACAACCTTAATTATAGATGGTGCTACCAGCTCCACATTCAGCTTGTGCACATGTGCAAGAAGTACTCTGGTACTGGTCATGCAAATCCCTACATAGAGCACTTCAGATAGAGCACAGTCCTTATATTCTAATGCAAGCACAAATGGAGCATAGAAACATGTACAGAGGGGTTTAAGTGCCCTGCTTACACCTAACTCCCATTTAGGCACGTAAGTCCAATATTTAGATCCTCAGAATGTGCCACATCACACAGGATGATCGTAGAGTCTGTAGTCATTTGAGTTTTCAACATTACAGTTCCTCAGATACTCACATTTCTGCTTCTGCTTATGGTCAGAAGCACCTGTCTTAAGTGGTGCTAGGTGGCTTAGCAGGTACTCCCTTACTTTCAAGAATACAGAAAAACCTTAAAATGACAATGCCTTTGGCTTGACACTATTCAGGCAGGCTTGAGCACATCTGTCAACATGTGAATTTAGCATGTAGCACTATTATCCGTGAAGTGATCTACTGTACCTAGGTACTTTACAGGTTTAGGTTCTTACCCATCTGTGAAGATGTGGGTTTGCAAAATAGCTGGGAGTATACAGAACTGCAGCAAACAGTTGCAGAGGACTGCTGAGGTGCTCCAGCTATTTACAGTGGCTTTTATTTTAAAAGGTGCTACTTCTCCAGGCAGTTGGCACAGGACCATTACTGAGCTCCAGCTGGTTAGACACAGCACCCTTTGAAGTAAAAAGTGCAGAAAACAGCTGAGCAACTTGTTCTTAATTCAGAAACCTGTGAACCACTTTCTGATACAAATTATCTGGGTTCTATTGTATCAGATAAGAAAAACCGGACATGCAGGAGCAGTCATTAATGGAAAGTCAGGTTCCCCTTGTTTCTGGTCTGCTTGTCTAGTGTAGATTAACACAAATTAGCAGCTCTCAGTAAAAATTTCTGCTTGCACTGAAGCTAATAGAATTTGGTAATTAATTAGTCTGTTTTCCCAATGTTGAAATTCCTGTCAACACAACTTACAGAGTGTTCAATGAAACTCTGCTATTCTCAACAAAGCTTTGAGAACAACAAATATTTGTTGCCACAGATATGCAACAGAACACAGATAAAGCCAGATTTATGTTCTAATTTATTGGCCTTATGACACAACCTAAGATATCTTGGTGAAGGGTTAAATCATGCCTTTCCCTTAGGTGTATCCAAGAGTTTGCTGCTTCCTCTTCCTTTCTACTCCAGAATGATAACCTTCTCAGTGAGGATACTGAGAAATGACTCCCATATCCCAAAACATCCTCTCCCTCAGTCTGTAATTAGTTCCAACAGTGCTTCAAACACAGGCCAAATTTGAGAATGAAAACTGGCTTTTTGAGTGTTCGTTACCAATAACCGGAGTCTTATTTTCAAAAGAACTCACTGTTCTGAAAATCTGCCTGGACTTCTAGAAGTTTGTCACAATTAATCAGCACCCTGTGAGTGAGAAGGGTTTGCTGTTTTGCCAGATATGTTCCTCTTATTGAGAGAAAGAGTGGGTTAGACAAAAAAGCATGACCCCACTTATTCAGGCAAAGCAAGATGTATTGAAAAGAACAGGCCCAGTGCATCAGAAGGTTCTCCTCATTCCTTCCATCTGTCTGGGGGAGATACATGACAGTAAACTAGGAAAGAGAGTGTGCAATGAAATAAATTCCATCCCTGCTTGCTTTGCAAGAATGAATTGAAAAAGGGATGGAAATGAAGTACAGAAGACAAGAAGAATGAAAGATTGGGAGCATGCCAGCAAGTGGAGGAGAATGGATTATGGGTTCCTATGGTGATTTATAATTTAATAAATGAGGTATTAAGAGATTGTAGGGCAGAAGACTGGAAGAACTCATAGATAAATAGAGGAGATGCAAGTAGAAGAGTGACTGATGATTGACAAAGACAAATAGCTTTCCAGAAGTAAAGATAGAGAATGAACGAGGGGCCATAGATGTCCAACGAAGATCTACAGTTCATAGAATTGAATATTCTGAGAATCAGTCCAGAGACTAGTAGGAGACCATGCTTTAATAGTGTAGTTTGTCAAATGAAACTGCTGGAAGAGAACAAGACTAATGGAAGAAAGAAATGTGACAAAGAGCAATATGAGAACCAGAGTGAAGAGTAAAGAGTTAATGAGAAGAAAAAGAATAACAAAAGAAGAAATGAAAGAAAGGGAAAAATATAAAATTGCCCATTTTAAAAACTAGAAAGATGAATTAATAGTCAATGGGAGGAAAACAGCAACCAGAAGAGAACAATATGCCAATATGCATCATAGAAGACTGGAATGAAGTATCCTCATAAAGGAAAGGTTCACAGAGTTTAGCTAGGTGGGTTGTTATATTTGATTGCTTAGGATGAGGGACACCATGCAGGATCTGACTGTGTATGTGAAGTAGGGATTAAAGTCTATTACACTTAGGAGGCAGTTTCTTCAGTAGATGCAGGAGGATATTTTTGGTTCTCAATAAAATTGTCTAGTTTCTTTTTGTGCAATGCTGAAGCTGAGATGAACAAGTTTTTATATTATAGTGCACACAGAAAAATGTCTCATGGGAAATGGAGCTGATTTGGGGCACTGTGATTGTGGTGTGCCAATTTGTTTATTTAACAAGTCACTCACAAGTTATTTTAGTACAGAAGTTCAAATGAATATCATGTTCAGCAGGCTTACATCATTTAACACAAAAATCTCTCAGTCAAACTCAGTCCTTAGAGACAAAGCTTTCAGTGATTCCAGTGGGAACGTGTGTGGGTTCTTTCTTTGCTTTTAAATTCAGGAAATCAGACCCGGTATTTCAAATTATCAAGAGACAGAAACTTCTCCCAGTGCATCGCTCTCGTTTTAATTTGCCCTCCTCTACTTAACTGAATAAAATGCCTCATCTCCTAATCTAGATCAAATATAATATACAGTTACCCATGGAACTTATTGCCAGAGGATACTATTAAGGACAACAGCATAACGATACTTAAGGTTAGGTATTTATAACGGTAATATTAAAGACCGAGCAAGAGTTTGAGAAGGGATTAACCTCTCTTATGGTTCAGGACATAAACTAATGTTTATTGGGAGGTTAAGTAGATATTTCCCTATATAGCAAAGTTTCTCTCACACTGTTGTGAACAAGCTAGTACAGCCTGCCAAGGGTAACTGGACACTAAATTAAATGGACTCTTGGCCAAGTGTGATGAGGCTGTGCTAGGTAAGACATATCTTTTCCTTTGAACAAAAGAAAAGATAAGTGCCCCCTTACTCGATGTATGTTGCATGCCTTAGCAAGCATTTAAGGTAAACTTTCCTCAGGGCGAAATTAACATTAGAATTGGTTCTCCTAAATTTGGACTAAATTTAAGTAAGGGATTTAACACTGGAAGGGTTTAAAGATTGTATTTCTAGGGGTGGAACAAGAGCTTGAATGAAACTTGAGTCTCAACTATTCCTTCCAGAACCAATATGTTTCAGTTTACCAAAAATTTCAGTTTAGGGTAGATTAGTCAGATTCCATCAAACAGGTTGTTTTTATTATCCAGGTCAGAGTCCATGGCTTTCAAGTCATGATGTATTTCAGTGCTGTGCATATACAACAGAAAATCTAATTATCTGTAGTAATTTACTTTCAATATACCTAGCCATTAGCATTCATAAACCAGCCACATTTTGTCTGTGGTTGCAACCCTCATTAGAATTCCCACAGTTGAACTGTTAAAAGCCAACATTTGCAGATGAGGGAGAGAGATTGACAGTGTATTTTTGTCAGATGCCATTTTTTGTTGGAGCCTGTTTATACAAAAATCTGGTAGCTGCTAATTCCTATGGAATAAAACATCTGTTACGTATGAATAATAACACTGTTAAAACTAGAAGTTTTGACATTTTTATATAAATACTTGAGAATATATATATGTGCCATAAGGAAATTTATCTGCAACTAAAATCTAATTAAATACCCTGGTCTCATAGATTAAAGAAGCGATGCTTCATCTTCCCACAGGCTGAATGAGTGGCAAAGGGCCAGTCCACAAGCCAAATCCAGCATGCATAGGGTCGGTCCATGAGTGTGATCCGGCGCATTGGCCCAGCCCTGTGTACCAGATCTGGCCACAGCCTGACCCCATGTGCTGTCACAACCTGGCATGTGAGGCCATGTCGTCCAGCCTTCAGGGCTCCCTGCAGATTCGGAAATTTGGTGCATCTCTGTAACCCATGGCAATTAACACTGCCATTACTCCCCTGTTGCCAAATTTCTGAACCCACAGGCTGGAACTGGCCTGTGGGGCAGAATTTGAACACCAATGGATTAGATAATCTTACTGAAAGTAATTAATGACTTGAGCAGGACATCTACTTTATTCTGTAAACCTCATAACTGCAGGTTTTCTGGAAAATTCAGGTGCTGATTTTGAGGAAACTAAATTATAGCATGAGTGTAAACCACAATCTGCACTTTCAGGTGTCACACTGCAGGAAGAGTAGTCCCAGATAGCATTCTAAACTCAGAGCCTCCAAACATATATTACTCTTTCTGTCTACTAGAATTTTCTTCTGTGTACAGCTACCCCCCGCCGTGCCAACAGGAATCCTGCTGTAGAGAAGACTCCATAGTCTATTACATTTCTCAGGTAATCTCCATGGGCACTTTTACATGTGCTGTGCTGGGGGGGGAGGGTTGGCACTTCAGAGCAGCTCTCAGAACCACTCTAATTAAAGTGCTGTAGTGTCTTGTGTATTGGTGTCCTTGTGCTTAAAAACGGTGGCGGGGCACTTGAACTAAAGCTCATTCAAGTGCCCCTGATGCCATTTTTTAGCACAGGGATGCTGATACATAAGATACAGGGGGCAGCTGGATCGTGGTAATTACCACGCTCCAGTAAACTCAAGTAACTGAATCTGTTCTTATATGCTGTAATTACAGCATGTCAGCGCAGCCTCCCCACTCATATACAGGCACCCCATGAGACTAAGAGGGGGAATAAAGCAGTTCTTCCCCATTTGGCATATCTACACGTCTATTAATGTGCCATAATTATGGCACATTTAGTTTAGTACCTGTAATGACAAGTAGTAATTTAATGCTCCTTAATTGGCACTACTGAGCATTACTGCAGTTGAATGGGTTTTTGGTGATGTTAATGGCAGTAGATTTATTCTACTGCACATTACTGCATTAGCACGGATTTTTCCTGCCACGCTCATGTGCAGTAGAATTAGTCTTTTGCGCATTAAGCATCTCATGCAGACATGCCCACTGTAACTTAACCCCTCATAGAACCCAAACTGGGGTCCTAGGAAAAAAGAGAAAGATATGCTATTAACCTGCTGCTCAAGAAGATCTTCATGCAGAAGTACCCAAGTGTCTGAGCAATCTCTGAGTGTGCAAGTAGCTATATCGTAAGAAAAAATATCCAACCTATTTTTTTAAATTTTTCTGTTAACAAGAGCTAAATGCTCCAATAGTTTGGCTAGCCTATAAATAAATTTGAAAGGCACATGATTAAACCATAGCATGTAGATAAAAGTCAAACTCAGTCAAATTTCCTGTATTTGATTTAAATGAAATCTCGAGAAATATGAAAGGAATCCAATGCGAGTTACATGCAGATGCAAATTTGATAGAACATTACTGAGGAGGGGAGGGTGCATTTGTTGCCATGCATTTTACATGGCAACAAATATATAACTAGAATAGAATGTGACCCAAAACAGGCATACCAAACAGATAAAAATATGGCACTAATTTCCCATTCATAAACCAAAAAGGTGAGGGTTAATGAACTTGGCATCTCAAGAAACTGTAACATGTTTCTTGGACTGCAAAGAGGACTATATTTTTCAATTAGCAATGTTGATAAATGGGTTTTTTTCATTCTAAACTGACACTGGTTTCTAACTGAATTCATCTGGAATATTTTTCCCTATCTTCCTTCACATTTTAGGAATTACAGGAAAGAAATCATAGATTTGAGACAGTTTATTTCACCACAGTCATATGTTAGTAACTTTCAATTTAAAAAGCTAGTTATTTTGCCATTAGGACTAACTGGTAGTCTTTAAACCTCTCAACTTTCTCTACAGCTTCCCTCTAAACCTCACCAATATTCGTCTAGGCTTTTCCCCTGTTTATCTTCTGTTTAAATTTGACTCCGATTTATTCACAGACAATTCCAAAAATCAGTTGGAATGAACACTGAAAAAAATCAAGCACTGCGATTATTTTCATATGTATGATATTGCTTCAGGTTTATGATGCAATAGTTCATTTAAAACACAAGATGACTACAGAGAACTTTGGATGTCTTTAAGTTAAGTGGATGAGAATTTTAGTAAAAGCCTCCTACCTTGATGTATTTGTTTAAAACTCTATACACTGTATGCTTGCACAATGGTGTTCTTACATTCTCGTTCCACAATCAAATTTCAAATTAGTTTGCTTTGGAATAGGGTTGGGTTGCTTTCATCACAAACACAATGAACTTGATTCTATCTACACTGATATATTAATTCCAAAATTAAATTAAGTAAATGTAGTCACTGGTGTAAAACTGATTTCATGTTAGTTATCTAAGACAGTAAGAAATGTATTAAGGATGAATACTGTACTTAGGACCATTATGACAATGAAATTAAATTTAAGTGTTTTTATTGGCTTAGTCATTTTAATATGACAGATTTTTATCTCAGTGGTATTTATCATTTGTCAGCACTCTTGCACTCTAAATTTCTCACTAAAAATCAGGATATCTTTCCTTAGATGAAGCTTGGGGAATAAGGGAATAAGACTATTAACTATGAAACTACTTTAGCTGCATACTTAGAGAGCGTATGCATGCCAACATTTTTTCATAGTACTTATCGTAAGAATTATTATGTGAAGCAAGTATCATTTACTGTTTTAGAGGTCACCCAAGCCAGAAATCTCCATTCTAAGGGAAACTGAGATTTTAAGATTTTGTTCCAGTCCATAGTAAGAAAAGAAAGTCAAAATCTTGCATTTCTTTGCAAGATATAATATTCCAAAACATTACATTTTGACAAAGTTACAGCATTTCAGCTTACTGTTTCAATTCTTATATAATTTATACAAGTTGAAATGAAATATTTCACTCCCTTCAAAATTATCTTGGTAATTTCCTATTGAAAATATCAGTATAATCTGTAGTTTTTCCTGAAACCTTTTGATCATGTCAAATCACCTTTTTCCAGTGAAAGGTGTCCCATTTGTGTGGAGTTAAGTCAGACTAAGGACTTAACCATGAAATTCGTCATTACAGACACAAATCCTGGAAATACTTCGAGTACTTTTTATAATCAGATTTCTGGCTGAATGGCACAAGTAGTAAAACATATGCAAGAACATTCTGGGTCAAATCAAATCAGGAAACCCATTAAAAGGTCTGAATCAATTCAGAAGCCTCCAAATCAATTTGGAGAGATTCAGAGATTTGGAAAGCTTGCAGGAAACAGAAACTGCGAAGAGGGAGGGGGATTGGGTGATCTTCCATATATTGAAAAGTCTGAGAGGGGGAAAGACTGCTCTGATACTGACATCTGTAGCTGGCCAATGACTATGATCTTTCTCTGAGTTCCCTTCCAATCACAGTGTTCTGGAGGAGGAATAAGGAAACAACATATTAAGCTGTATCTGAAGTGATCTGTGCCTTTTGTGAGCTGTCTCCCTCTTGGACCTGCAGCATCTGAAAAGCTCTGGCTTGCTCTCTAGTCTCTTGGTAGCTAGTCTCTCTTCTTGTAAGATGCATCCAGTCCTTTCCTACCTATCCTTGCCTACAACCCCTATTGTTATCCCTGTCTATTCCTGCATTTTCCCTGACAGTGTGTCATCACTGTCAGGAAAGCACAACATATATTACACACACATTTTGCAGCACACCAAACATTATGAAACATGCTGGAAAGGCAGGTGTCAGGTCCTCTGGCCGAGGAGGGAGAGGGGGCAGAGGGAGAGATGCAAGTTCCCCCTGCCCCAAACATAGATGGCACCCTCTGTTCTGGCAGCGATGAATCTTCTGCTGCTAGTGGGAGCAAGGAGGTGGTAGCAGTCCCTGCACCTGCACCACCACTACCACTAACACCACAAATCAGCAGCAGCATGACATTCTCCACCCCAGTTTCTGTTCCCAGCATTAGCCTTCCAGTACCAGAAGAGGATCTGGATCTGGAAGCAGAGGAGCTCAGGGCCGTAGCACAGGAAATTCTGGGGAACGAGGGGGAATCTGAGTTTGTGCTCCACACCCCTCAAAGTTCCCCTAAAGGCAGGTCTCCTCTGGAAGGCACTTTGGAGGAGGTTGTGGGGGCAGGTGGTTCAGCTCTTTCTGTTGTTGTGCCTCTGCCTGGTGAGGAGACAGATAAGGCAGGATCCCTACCCTCAACCCAGAAAGAGGTGGGTAGTATAGTGTGGGATCATTTTGAGGTGGCAGATGATCCCAGGTATGCTAACAGCCAGCAGTGCGGAAGGCAGATCAGCCGGAGCAAGGACATGAAACTCTTAGCCACCACAGCGATGCTGCTTCATTTCAGGAGGCAGCACCACCTTGCCCTTCTTCCTCCTCAGCTTGGCACCAGTGGGAGCATGCCCAGAAAGAAGTCCCTCTCACTCCAAAGCCCATGTCCCCAAGAAGCAGAGGCAGGCCATCCTGGAATAGTGGGGGGAAGGTGGAGACAAATGGGGGTGTGTTCCAAAGGTGAGCAAGGTCACCTAGAGCATTGGGGAGATGCTTGCTCTGGATGGCCAGCCCTTCTTCTTTGTTGAGCGTCCAGTGTTCAGGCCGCTCATGGCACTCATGGCCCCATCATACCAAGTCCCCACACACACCACCTTTAGCAGGATGGTGGTGCCCTCCCTGTATGAGGCATGCAGGGAGTACTTGAGGGATGAACTGAGCAAGGGAGTTTCAAAGGTTGCCTTGCACTTCACCTCGGACATCTGGAGCGGCCAGGGTGGAGATCATGCCTACCTCTCCCTCACAGGGCACTAATGCAATCAGTCAGGCATCGGTGGGCTCTCCTTGAAGCAGAGGTGATGGATGTGTCCCACAGAGCAAGGGAGATCATGGTGGCCATGAACCGCAAGGTACAGGGGTGGCTCCTTGGGCAGGGCAAGCTCATGGTCACCAACAATGGGGCCAGTATGGTCAAGGTAATATGTGATGCCAACTTTGTTGGCATCCACTGTGTGGTACACAAGTTCCACCTCATCATCAGGGATGCCTTGGAGGGGGACAGGGCTCCCGGTGACAGTGCTATCACTACCAGCCAGCTTATTTCGAAATCCAGGAAGGTGGTGGGCTACTTCCACTGGAGCATCAAGAGGGGCCAGATGCTGTGGGACAAATAGGCAGAGCTAAGCATCCCACAGCACAAAATCATGCAGAATGTGGCGATTCAGTGAAACTCCACATACCTGATGCTGGAAAGGCTAGTGGAGCAACAGAAGGCCATCCATGAGATGGCCTTGTTCAGGGAGATTGGGATCAGCAGCCCCTTAACAAAACTAAGTGGGATACCATTTCCCAGATCTTGGTGATCCTCAAGCCGTTCCTCAAGGCCACAAGAGCCTCAGCACTGATGATGCCCTCCTTAGGCAGGTGATTCCCCATAGTGAAGGAGCTTGAGAATAAAATGGAGAAGTTCCAGGAGGTCAATGTTCCTGGCTGGGTCAAGCTGCTTTCACCAGAGGTGCAGGCACTGTGAAGCAGCTAAACGAGGGCATCAAAAAATGGCTAGATCCATTGCGGTCCACATGCTGGTGAGCATGTGCGACCCAAGGGTGAAAGGGAGTGTCTGCAGCAGCAAACCTCGATCACTGGATGGAAGTGCTGATGAACAGAGTCAAGACAGCAGAAGGGCAGAGGCAGGGGGATGTGGAAGAGGGGGATCCATTTTCCTATGCCAGCACTCCAACCACAAAGGAATCTCCTCCACCACAGCCACTGCCAATGTGAGCCAAGGGCATGGCTTCAATGTTGGGGTCCAGAGGCACCAGACCCCACCATTGGGCAAGTAGTACGGAGGCCTCGGTGGCTACCTATCTTGCCGAGGACGTGAAGATGCTGCACTGTGACCCATTGGCCTATTGGGCAACCTGCAGGTGTAGAAGGATCTGGCCATGGTTGCCTGGGAACACCTGTCCTGTCCACCAACCAGTATTCCAAGCGAAAAAGTGGTCAGCTGGTTGCTGGTGATGTTGTGACACCCCACCGCACCTCCTTGGATCCTGGTTTGGTAGAGCAGCTGGGGTTCCTGAAGGGGTTCCCCAAGCTCCACATGCAGATGGAGTGAGTGCCACCTTCCTCACTCTGCACCTATTTGCTTTTAGCACCTTGAGGTGCCCTTTCACAAAAAACCCTGCACCTATCTTCTTGAAACTTGGCAAGCTTCATGCCCTCAGAAGGGGCTACCATCCCTGCTGTTTTCATCTGAATCTAAAAGAACCTGACAACTTATGGTTATTTTAGTAATTCCCCATTATAATCTATGGCCGAATCTCCAAATTGGCGCCAAATCTCCGAATCCAAATTGGCCAAATAGAATCAGGACAGTGATCCAAATCATTGAATCAATTCACTGTCCCTCCAAATCATCTGAATCCAAATCAAATATTTCCTGCTTTGCACAGGCCTAGTCTTTATGCTCTGTGGTAGTGGGTCTAACACGTTGCACTATTTCTCACCCCTGAAGAAGTAATCCCTTCAGGTTGAAGTACAGGCAAGTGGTAGGGTAATTCACTGTGGCTTCCCACCTAAACCTGGCATGCAGATTTTGAAGGAAAAAAGACGAGATCTATTCAGTTTCTATAGCTAAAACCTCTATGGCTCTAGAAGCCTTGGTATTCATTCAAACTTCTTATAAACAAAGCCTTTTTTATTCTATACCAGTTTTATAATATCATTTGCATTCCACCAAAATTCCCTAAGAGAACCAATGAGTTTGGTTTATAGGTTATTTATTTTGGCCAAACTTGTTATAAAATTGCATGCTTTATTTTCTTCTTTCCAGAATTTATAGTGTTAATAAAACAGTATTGGCTTCCTTTCTCAGAATCTCTATAAAAGCTATTCCTGCAGCTTTTAAGTTGAAGTAACTGTGCTTATTTTAACTGTTTTGTTCTCTGCCATCAGTATCAACACCAACATTTCACTGATAAAAAAGATATGGTTTTGACTGTTAAGAAATTCCATTTGACTAAAGGCAAGAGTTTTCTAACTCAGTAAATATAGAGGAATTTTGCTTGGCATCTCATGGAGCTAGTTTCTGCACTTTTGACCTCAGCCTGAAGAGAACGGAAAAGGTAAAAGAAAATCAATTCAGATGAGAATTTAATGAGCCTTTGGAGCTTCAACACACACATTACTCCAGCGTAGAGTCCTTCAGATGTTCTGATAGGAGCTATTTAACACATTAAGACTTGTTCCACACCCCTCAAGCTATGGAGAATGCCCCATGGCACTCCCCTGTCACTATCCCCCAGTCCTCACATATGTATAGTATAGGTGAGATATCCTGCTGTCCTGAGGTCCAGTGTGAGGTGCTTACACTCTAAGATGGAGAGAGTGTTACAATGTATGTTAAAAAAATGTATGTGCTGTAAAGAACCTTTTAAAGGCTTAATTATTGAAGTCAATGGAAACACGACTGGACCAGAGGCTACTCTCTCTATTCCAATCATTGGGCATGAGAAGATGGAACACTTTGCTAGGGAAACAGGGAACATTTCATTTTTATTCAGTTCTGGGGAAAATTAATATACTTTTTTCTAGCTTTGTGTAAATTTTATTTACAACAAGGATTGTTATAAAGAAAATAATAACCCACTGTTCTGAGTCCAGGGGAAATGAGAATAGCATTAAATTGCAAGAGTGAAGATTTATATTAGATATTGGGAGAACATTTCTAACTCTGGAAAAGATGATCTAGCAAGGCTGTGGAATATTTGTCAATGGAAGTTTAAGTGCAAGTTAAACATTTTTGTGAGATGGTTTTGACAAGAATAATCCTGCCTTCAGCACAGAGTTGGACTAGAGGACCTCCTAAGGTCCCTTCCAGTCCTATTTTGCTAGGACTCTAAGTCCTGGCAAATTTTAGCTGGACTTCAAATCCTCACAGAAGGGTTCACATTATCTGACCTGTTTAAGGCATTGCAGGTACCAGGATAATGTTGTTTCTCAATCCTATTGTGGACAGGAGTATGCCTGGGTGACATTTTTTAGGCAAAACTTCTTTTGGTGAAAAATCAAAATCACACACACCAAAACATTTTGCAATGGTGTAAATTATGTCAACTTTTTCTGTATTCAGATTGCCAACAAACAGTTTTGCTCACCTATTTCTAGGAGGCTGGGAGACCCTATCTCCTGGGAGAAGAGAAAAGAAAGGTTGGAGAATATGACCACTATTACGATACCAGAAATAGGATTTACCTGAAAGAGCCTATGTCTTACCTCATGCTATCCTAGTTTCCTTAATTGGGTACTTAAGGAGTCAGCAGGCACAAAAATGGTTTCAACTCAGACCTGCCACAAATGGAGTGTTCAACTATTGACAGGATGGTGGGAGAGAGGACCAAAGGAGCATTGCTACGCATTATCAGCAGACTCCAGCTTGGTAGCTAGCAAAGTATTCTCCCTGCAGAACTGGAAAACCTGGGGACTTGATGGTTCCCAACAGTATTAGTCCACATAAAAAACATGCAGCTTTTCTTGTAAGAACTATGTCCTTGGGCACTTTTAAGAAGGTTGCACATAATAAAACAGTGGCAAATAATCACCATATTCCAATCTATGTATCATCTGCCATCCTCCATGACAGAATTTAACTGTATTCCGATGGACTGGTTTGGTAATGCTTCATTTTGTGCGTCTTAAAATATCACATTTAAATACAATACTATCTATACTATACGATACTATACTATATATAAGCCCTGATTCTTCACTCATTTATAGACATAAATAGCGCTATTAGATTCAGCTGAACTACTTGCGTGTATAACATTACTTACGAGTAAGTGTTTGGAAAATCATCATAGAGGATGATGGTATTGGGCCCCCTGCCAATCTCATCAGAGATGACAAACTGTATGTGGAAATGAAGCTTTCTGTGTATAAAAACTATATATGTGCGTGTTGTTTATTCTGGAAATTATTTCCGAAGACTTTTGTAAATGACCCATGAAAAGCATAAAAAAGAAGAAAATGTAGGAAAATGATGTAAGAAAAATGATTAAAAATAAATTAAGGCATCCATGTAGGTGTTTTCGTAGAGCCTGTGGCAGGTTGGTTTTTAAAAATTGATAGGAATTATTAAACAACGAAGAGTTTATTTCTTTTTTGTTTCTTATTTGCTGCAGTCTGTGCAAAACAGAGTGCTAGACTGTACAACAGTTTTTAATGCCCTTTCTTTTCTACAAATCCCACATTCTTTCTTACCCTGAAGAGAGTTGCATGTTCTTTTTCCTCTGAAGAACATTTTTTATTTTCCTGACAGGGCCTTTTGTGCAATTAGATAGAGAAGTCACGGCCAAAAAGAAAGAATAACATATTTAAAACCATACTAGAGTACAGAGAATAGGTAGTAAGTTGTTGAGTCTACTACTAGAAAAATGTTTGCGTTAAAATTGTGTTGTCATAAATCAATATCCACATTTAGCCTTAGCTATAAGCATCTTTGAACATTACACGATGCAAAGAGGAAAAATTAGGAATTAATTGTAGCTCTCCTAGAAGAGAGGAGGGGAGGCTAAAAGATGCAAAGCAAGCCAAACACAGTACAGACATGCATTGTGCGGCATCCTCACCCATCTCCAGCAGGCATTTGTCGTAAATCAGAATTGGGACGATCTGACATTCAATTCATGGGGGTTTCCTACACAGAGATTGCCAGTCATGCTGATTGGTGCCAAGTCTTGTGGTAATTTTGTGCTGTCAAAGTATCACACAGCTATCCAATTTATTGTAACTGTGCCCTGAGAAAAAATTAAGCCGAGGAGTGAAATACTGGCCCTACTTAAGTCCCTTCCATTGATTTCAGTAAAACCAGAATTTCACCCCAGGTGTCTAGAAGTGAACATCTAGTGTCATTTGCCTCAAAGAGGCATTCCTTTGCAATTATACTCTAACAGACCTAAGTGATTTTAAAAGGAATAATTTTGGGAAGCACAAAAGTAACAAAAAAATGGTAACTAGAGTAGAGACTGATGTCTGTACAGATCCTTTTCCTTAACCAAGGTTTCTTCTCTTTTCCCAACCTCGTCCATGCTGTAACTAACTATCTGGTTGGGATATTTTAATGTAATTATTGATTTACAATGCCTAACATTTCAGTTTACAAAGCATGTCTCGAAGGCAATCTAAATCAAAGCTATTAAACATAGTACAGAACAACTGAAAGGACTTCTCTGCTTTTCAGAAATGCAATAGATTTCTCCTCTGTTTTTGCTCACTTAGAGATTATCATTTTTCAAAATCCTATTCTTCCATGATCCCTGAGAAATGCAGCATCTTCTACAGCACAAATGCATTTAGTAGTTCATTAGGTCAGAGCCACTGGATTTATGGTATTTAAGATGCTTTTCCTACAGTGACCTCTGTTTGGAGCTCAGTTTGATTTTCAGCAGTGCTAGACTGGTTCCTGGAAATAATCCCTATCCACTGAGGCTTCATTTTAGGATCATAAGAAAGTAGGTCTGGAAGGGACCTCACCAGGTCATCTAGACTAGCCCCCTGCTCAAAGCAGAATCATCCCTGAAAGATCTAAACCATCCCAGCCAAGTGTCTGTCCAACCTGCTCTAGAAAATTGTCAGAGGTAGAAATTCCATCAGATGGAGACCCGTGTCAGTATATGATGTGGAAGAAGGGTCACAAGGAACACTCTCTTTCTCCTTGCCCAGCACCTGGGAAGTGGTCATTATACAACGTCTGGAACTGGTCACCTTAGATATGTTATTGAGGAGTATTTTTCCTCTCCCTCTAACCCTGTCTATCCCCATCTTTTTTTTTTTGCTTCTGTGTACAATCCAGCACATTGACCACACTATGAAAAACTTTTCTTTGCAAACCAGAATCTTCTATTTTGATTCATTTACCATATTTACTTGAATGTAAGATGGCTGTGATTATAGAACCCCTCCCAATAATTAGATTCAATATACAGAAAAATTATGTTTGATAACATTTCCCAGGTGTAGAATATACTTTTTTGGAGGTTTCTCTTGAATGTTTCCCCTTCCTACTGTTACAGCAAGCAAAATAAATCTGGGGGATCAGGTACTCCCTTTTGTCCTCTGCTCCCCCAAAATTCTTTCCCCACTCTTTACTGTCAGACCTTGCTCTCACTGAGCATGTGGAAGTGAGGAGCAAATTGAAAAAACTGGCCTTGAAATAAATAAGTTGTAATGATTTACATATAGTACACGCAGATTTAGTTCATCTACAATTGATGCATTTGAAACTGCTGCAAGTTTTAGCACAAGTACTCCATAAACACACTTTTAAGCAGCACTTGTGTACCTACTTATATACAGTAAAAAATATGCATGATGGTTCAAAGGGTTAGGCTGACCATATGGAAATCCTGGAACTCTGGGACATTTACAAGTTGGCAGGGGCAGGGCTGTATGCTAAGCACGTAGGAGTGCCTGCCTGCCCACCTGCAAGGCAGTCTGTGCCACTCCAACTCCTGGCCAGACTGTACCTGTATTTCTAGGATGCCCATTAGTAGTTTAGATTAGTAGTTCAAAGATATACAATGGCTTTTACTCCCCCCCCCATGCTGACTGGGGTGGGGGACTTATCTTGTATTTCAGTAAATGTGGCAATCAGATTTTCTGATCAATTGTATCCCACATATGAAAATAACAGCATGTAGTTTGACTTGCGCTAGTTTTGTTATGCTTCTTGCAATTCTTTGGTTCTTTCTCCCATTAAGTGATCAGTGTAAAATAAGATTATTTTTATGTTTGCAAAGCTGTTGAGAATCAAGACCAGATATTATTTTAATGGCACTGCAGAAAAAAAAAGTGTGGCAAATTTCTGGTCTTTGCACTGTACTAGGGGTTTAATTTATCTCTTACTTTACCCATTACCTCTTGATTATATTATATAACCTAGGAAAAGCAGGAATTTTTCTTACCATTAGCTAAAGCTTCCCATCCACAAACTGCTAAGCACAGTTATTTCCTGACATCAACTTTATATTTTGAATACAACAAACAAAAAAGTAGCAATGCCCATGCATTTTATGAATGATCAGCCAGCCATATGTAGACATAATTATGGATGCAGAGAAAACATTCAAGTGATGCTGATGTTGGAAATGAGCTCTAAATAGATTAGAAGGAAACACGGACCAAATACTTTTTTTAATCCTTAATCAGGAGACAGAATGATCCATGGATGGATCTAAGATTTTGAAAAAGGGAGAGGTACAGCTGATGTGGTGAAACTTCACATATAACATAACACATTTTTCTCCACTTACAGAGAAAGTAGAAGTTTTACTAAAATGCCAGGGGTCTAGCGCTTTATTATTCAGCTTAAGATCAAAGCAAAAACAAATATAACTTTACAGGAATGCATATTAATTTGAACAGATTATTTTAAAAAACACAACAAACAAGACAAAATAATCTAGAAAGTATTTTATTAGTCTTGTAGTCATAGTTTAATGTACATCTCTTATTCATATTTGTAAAACAAAATCTAGCCCTTTTGAGTGTCTTGACACTCCACTGTCAGTCATTTCCATACCTGAATTAATATTCATCTAAATTAATGTTACTGTACCTGAGTTAAGATTTTTAGCCAGAGCTAAGAACAATCTGCAAGGCTGTGAAACAGAAGATAGATATTACTAGGAATGGCTAAAAGAAAACAAAACTGCAGGAGAAAGAAACATCAAGCCCATTAGAAAAGAGAAAGGGTCATTAACACAGGTGGAGTAAAAAGAGATTAACAGGAATCAGGTTGACTATAATGAGCCATGGAGTCAATTAATTCCTTCAATAGAACAGAAATGTTGCTGCCCCTCTCAGATAGTTGGTTTTAATGTTTGCATAGATCAGGTATCAAGGGGGAAGCTGGGAGAGGGAGTACACATCCACTCCCCCTAGATCTGCCCCTGGACTAAGCTAACAACAGCCTTCCCTAAAAGGTCGTGGACTGCCATAAATGTCATCAATACCAAGCTCTTTAAACCTGAAATATCATGAGTATCAGAATAATGTTATTTTAGACACTACTACGATTACCAGGTTTGATGCACATTAGAGAATTCTGCTGCCACATCTTTTAAGACATTTACCTTATGCCACAGTTACACCAGTTGCACCCCTGAAATAGAAGCGACACTCAAGCCAAAACTATTAATATGGGCAAAGCAAAACATCTGTCTGGACTGAAATTTGGCACAGCATTTCATATTTTGGTTTGCTTGCTTTGAGCATTTAAAGACTCTGCTATAGTCAGGAATATTAAATAGAATTTTCAGAGAAGACATCAATTTAGATCAACTACATAATTGTAGCAATTATGTAAAGTATGCCTCTTTAAAAATAACTCTATGCATATGGATTTAATTAACAGACCCAACAACTTCTTTAGAGCCCCATTTGGAAAAGTGAATATGCAAGCAGAGTTATGGCCAGATCCTGAACTTTCAGGCATACACCAAGGAAAAGGGAAGGATCCTCTTTTCTGCCAAGCACAGCTACACTCGAATATGGCCGGGTTACTTCTTAGCACTTAAAAGCACATGGGCCAGGCCAGCAGCACAATCAGTATGTAGTATTTAGAGAAATATGCTCCTCCACAAATGCTGTGTAGCACATGCCTAGTGAAAATTTTCCACTCTTTCCCAGGCTCATCATGGTGGAGCTAATTTCATACATGCTATTGGCACTGCTTTGCCAGAGAAAGAAGAAATAAACCCACCAACCAATACCTTACAAGTCATCTTTGCACTCTGAAGGTGCAATTTCCACACATATAGACATACCCAACTTGACTTTAATCTCCCGAGCCAGCGTACTGAAAGTAATAAAGCTGTCACAGCACAGTCCACACAAGCCTCCCAGAGTCCTGAGTACCTGTTTGACAGCTGAAACTTCTGCTGCTACAGCCTCCTTGATACGGGTGTTCCCTTGGGTACATCTGCACAAGCTGAACTCATGCTTCCAGGTGCACTGTAGGTGTAGCCCAAGTCCTTCTATGGGCATTAAAAAAAGCAGTGGTGCCTAAGACCAAACCTAAAGGAAAGGGGAAGCCAGAAACATGTAAAACGTGTATGGCAGAGAAAAGTTAATATAGCTGTACAAAATAGTGGCAAATGATTTCAGATCAAAAGTAAATTTATTTATTGGTTGTACTCATTACTTCAGTATCTGAATACTTTACAAGCCAATTAAGCTATATAATGGTTTCAGGTAACTTGAATTTATATTTGTATTCCTTTAGGCCCCGACAGATGTTAAATTAAAGGTGTGATGGGGTCTGAGGCAGGACTCCAACAATCACACTTCCTGTCATGCCAAACATGCACAGCAGGAGGCGTGCTTGTGGGATGCAGCATCAGATCCCATCACGCCATATTGCGGGTGCAGGGGGAGCTGAGTGAGGCTGACCCAATCAGCTGACCAGGGCTTCCAGCTGGGAGCACACAGGGAAATCCTTGACTCTGATGCACTCCCCAGCTGGGAGCCCTAGCAGAGCTCCCGGGTACTCTCCTGAAACTGGGAACTGCAATCAGCCGACCGGCACTCTCAGCCTTCAGAGCACACAGAGTCTTGAAAGGCTCCAGAGGCAGGGAGCGCTGGCCATAGGGTCAATTAAAAGTGTGATAGGAACCAGCCAACAAGTTATTACACATATTTTATGTGATAACTTTGTGGCTTATTCCTAATTTTATCACACCATTAATTGAATGAACGTGTGACCAGGTCACTAAAGATACGATTAACCAGCCTTGGCTACATGACCCCCTAAGTCATCTTCCTCCTTGCCTTCTCCTCTCCCCACTATACAGCACACTTATAACTTTGGTTCCCATCTCAAAGTTCCTAACATAATTAATCTTAGGAATTAATCTTTCATAATGTTATTTTTCAGTGTAAATAATTGCATTGGTTTCTAGAAAGATGTATGATCATAAGTGGCTGAAGAGGTGATGCACCAAACAGAGAACAGAGAAAGATGGATGGTACAAGACTTTAACAGTCTTTGTTAAATTTTAGTCCATGCTACCAAAACTTCAGAACGCTAATGCTCAACTGCGTACATGCTCAACAGACAAAAACTCTCTCTCTCAAGAGCATAACATCCATTTTTGTCTCATCTGCCTTAAATAAAAAGCACATAAAAATACCAAATCTAAAACTTTTCTGTAACAAGCATTAGAAAGCAAATTACATTAGGATATGAGTTCAAATTGATTCTTTATCTTTAGAGCACATTCCCATTTTTTCCTCCTCCAACTAACATTAATAATAAATGTTAGTTGGAGGACAGTCTTAGCATTAAATACTCTGGCTTTTGTCATTTTAAGTCAAACTCTTAGCAGTGATTAAACATAGAGGTTGAATTTAATACAACAATAAACTCTTTCATTGAGTCAAGAATTTGAATGAGTCCTTATTTTTCTTAGAGATAAAATGCGTCTGTAAAATCAAATGTGACCTAACATTTAACAGACCTGATAATACATACTTGTTTTTGGATTCTCAGGCCATTTTCCAACTGCTTTTTAAAATCATGTCTGTAGTACAAGTGAGTGCATCCTTTTATTTATGGGAGTTTCTGGCAAATGTAAGGGAGCAATATTTTCTGAATCTCATTGCATGTATAAGTAATAATCACTGAGTATACAAGCAGAAATGTCTGTAGTTATAATAGATTCATTTTCATTTTTATTTTATAATTGGTATTTTGGTGGTAGTCAGGGGCCACAATCATAGGTACAACTTTGTACAAATGTAGCAAAAAAGCCCAACATTTTTGCTCTAAGAACCAGATATGCTAACTTAAAATTTAGCCTATGGCTTAACATAAAGTTATAGTTACACAGGAAAGGCCAAAATTTCTGTTAAAAAAAATGTTTGAAAAATATAAACCAGATTTTGTGATTATTTTTCCCCAATTCCTGAAGTGTACTCACTTTACAATGTTTGAAAAACACCAACTTTTATTGTTTCTCCCAAATTTCTGAATTAGTATTTGTCCTGATTTTTAAAATAAAAAGTATTAAAGTATACTGAAATGTTGTGTACCAAAAATCTGATCTGTATTAAAAAATATGGTCATGTTGATAGTATATTTTTTAAAAATAAGGAAACATTAGAAAGGCCAATTAAAAGGCCATTAACACTCTGGAGACTCAAAGATGAAAAAGGCCTGGAGATATGTTTGAGAATTTAGTATCTGGTGAGCAAAAATTAAACAATAGAAACAATTTTATATTTGTAAAGTAGTAACTATGATCACCTAATGTAAATATATATTCCTGGAAAAAAGAAAAAGTGATACCGTTTCCCTTAAAAAGCTTATTTCCATCAAGGCAATGTTCTATTGTTGTTACTTTAATTCCCCAGATTTTAAGAACAGAATTTTGTGTTTTTAGCAGTACTTGCTGCAGAACATTTCTTGCTTTGATAGTCAGTTACATCACTTGTGCGCTGCTTTGTTGGGAGGATATGAGTTTGTAACAAAAAAACAGAACCTGGGACTGAAGGAAGCAGAAAGAAGATGTGTACACAGAAACCAAACAGCAGCCCTTGCATATTTGTTTTCAGGCCTGCCTGAAAGATCAGTGTAACCTTAAGGGAGCAGAAGAGACTTCAAAAGAATTCTTTAAAAAAATTAAATAAGAATTGAGGGTATTTTATTTAAAGCTTTTTCATTCAACATTTATTTTTTTAATTAACCTGTTATAAAAAACTCTTCTTAATAACACTGTCTCAAACCTTAAAAGGAACTGTTTTTCATATCTTAAAAGCAGTAACCCTAAATAAAAATGGGGATTTTCAAAAATACAAATGGTCATTAGCGGAGCTGGTCAAAAAAATATCAGATGCCATGTTTTTTCCATCAGAATAAGTCAAATCTTTCAAATAAAAACGTTCTGTAAGAACATATAAAATTTGACATTTCAAACACAATACATGTATGTAAGTTCTTCCCAGAATTCAAACATCTTTCAATGTTGCTTTGAACAAATGATTTTCATATATATATGTAATTTGTATATGCTTTTATACTATGAAAGCCAAAGCCTACCTTAACAACTGAAAAGTGATTTGAGGACCGGTGCATGGGCCTGGCAAATAGGTAGGCTGTAGGCCATATGTGGGTCCTTGCATTTAACTATCCCTACTAAATCGCACTTCTACCTAAAGCCATGGCCTTATCTCTACCACAGCCCCACACTGGATCCCATGTGGGCCCACAATCCAATATACAATCCCATGTGCCTCACAATCCACCTATACTCTATACCCTGCAGTCAGTCTCCACCTAACCACATTCACAAGTCCTACCGCCTACTGCCATGCCCCAGCCACCCTGACCCAGCTCCATGGTCTGACCAGCCTACTACCACCAGGTTCCTCTTCCCAGGCATAGTACAGAGATTGAACTGGCTTTGTATGTTCCTCAGTTCCTAATTAACCTGCTCACAGCCTACTAAGGTGGTTATTTCTGGTCTTCATGTCTCAAGGAAAATGCTGCTTGGTGCCATGGGACTGTTTGAAAGAATCAAATGATGCCTTACTACCTCTCGTCCCCTTCCTGAACACTATGTCCACCCTTGTGTCCCACTGCAGTACCTCTAAAGTCCACCAGTTACCACTGTTCTACACACTTATCTGATTTATTAAAGTTTGTCTAAGAACATTAGTATTTTATTACAGGCTAAGTCATGAGAAGTTTCAGCTGAATTTTTCTAATTTAAATGATCTTGCTGAACTAAAACCATCTCACAAGGCAATACAATTCTGTCAGTCTTTGCTTATGAAGAAAAGGTGTGCCTCAATAAGTATACTGACATTAATAATTAAGGTAATACAATTAGCAACAATAGTATCTTAAAGTATGCACTTAATATTTTCCCTTTGTTTCTCATACAGGCACATTACAGGCAAGTTTCCTGACTACCCTGATGAAGAGGATGGAGGTTCAATTGTTATTTTTTCTCAGAAAACCCCAGAACAGGTATCAGTCTCTTTCTCTCCTGAAAAAAGGACAGAATGCATTGTGGTTGAAATCAGAGAGAAACAGAAGCTTCTGTTACTATCCAAATGTGATTTTATAACATGCTCTCCATTCAAGAAGCTTATGATTAAAAAATTTATTGGGATTGCAATGACTTCAGTTGTATAAGCAAGCAAATAAGCTTCATGTGTTTCATTATTCACTTACTGTAAACAGAAATTTGTTCCCGTTCAATACAGATAGCTAATAAGCCCCATTTGAAAGATGTGTCAGGTATGACAACTGCAGACTGATAAACTTGTGTAAGGGACATATGAGCACAGTTGTCTTATAAGAGTTTTATGCATTTAACTGAATCTGTTCAGTTAGAGTGATGTACACAGGTTTCAGCTAGTTTAACCCCAGTTTAAAACAGTTTGGTTTGTATCAGTAAATTACACAATTAAGCTAAAACAGCGGTACTCAAGCTTTTGGCCCTGCAGGCCAAATGACTGGCATGGGGCCAGTCCAAGGGCCAGATTGAACTCCGTGTGCCAGGATTGGACCCTGTGAGGACTTAGGTAGCCCCCATGGGCCAGGATTGGGGCCCCGGGTTCAGTTCCTGCCCTCTCCCTGCCCTGAGCTCTGGGATTGGGCCCTGGGCACTTTCCCCTCCCATCCCTGTATGTCAGGATTGGGCCCTGGGCCTGGCACTGCCTTGCCCCCACCCAACCCTGGATACTGGGATTGAGCACCCAATCCAGCATGCAAAGCCTGGGGCTCCCCACAGGTACAGAGATTTAGCAGCAAAGACAACGCTCCCACCCTGCCGAATGTCTGGACCCACAGGGAACCCCATGGGCTGGATGACAATGCTAGAGGCCAGAACAGGTCCGCGGGCCAGGGTTTGAGTACCCCTGAGCTAAACTATTTTAATATGGAGTAAACTGGAGTGTTTTTACATTGGAGATTTGTAATAGTCTAAACATATTGGCTTTTAAATATCTATTTAGTTAAACCAGAGAAATGTTTCTAATAGAGGCCAGGATTAAGGGGCTTTAATGTACTGCCAAGAGGGCCATAAAGAAGTGAGAGACAGCACAAGTAAAAGTGAGAGATCTTTATATAATTTACACCTTTTTGCAACCCCTGTTAGTTGTTTTTCCTGTCAAAACCCTCTTTTGGTCCCCCTAACTAATAAAAGATGTTTGTAATCTCTTTCCTTGTTCACCACGATGTCAAATGGAGAATATCATTAAGCCCAGTTGGAGGAGTAAAGGCAAAGGTTGGCACTCAGAACCATTTTCTCCATCAACAGTGATGTTAGCAGGATGATAAATCTGTTGGGAGGGAATTACTAGGAAACCCAGTACGAGTACACAGATTCTGACCTACCAAGTAAACCAGTGGTGACTATTAGTGGGTTAGGGGAAAACCCACTGGCCTCTGTAATTATTACAATAAAGTTTCCCAGTTGCTAAAGAAAATTGTATGCATTACCTGCCTGCAACTGATTATCTTATTTAATGAAAATATAATAAACCATTCTTTTGTATTTAATAGTTTTCTAGAAAACTGCAGGGAAGGGCCTGGGGTATGTCAGCAGTATCTTTGCAGTTTTGACCACAAATAACCTAGCATAAGGCAGACCGCTGTAAAAGCCAGTTACTTTGCTTAGAATAAGAAAATAATCACATGAAGACCCTCTATGCCTCCCTACAAATGAACTTGGGGTATACTCCTGCTTTAGCTACTGATCAAGTTCACAGTTTGCTAGGGTCAGCCTGCCACCCTCTGCATCTAAGCGTCTCTATTGTACTGTTGCAGACAGAATGACCAACCAGTCTGTTAAGTTTTTCAGATTTAAAGTAGAAACATATGCTGGAGTCAAGAGGGCTTTGTTGCCTGTTCTAAGCAGCAGGAGAGCTGCCCAGCAGGTATTGCTTATTACTAGAGAAGGCTTCAGGGGACGCAAGGATAATTAGACCTGCCAACAACAAGAATAAACAAAATTTACAAATAGATTATGAAGAGAAATGGTACTAAAGCAAGACCTACTTTTGTAGTAAATGCTGGAAATAGTTTTTCCCTCCAGCTTTCTGATTCATATCTCATTTATTTTGATGTTTCTTGGGCATCTGCTTCCTCTTTGCATTGTAAATACAGGAAGTGGAAAGCCAGAAAAACAGTTTGAAAGATTGTTTTACTGCCTACTTTATCCCTGCACAAAGAAAAAATACCTAGAACTTAAATATACCTAGTTCTACTGGCAAACTTATGGTGGGAACTATTTGATTTAGAGATATTTCTGGCTTCTTTTTCTCCAGTGTAACTGAGATCAAAATCTGTCCCATAGTCTCCCAGATAGATTAAATTTATTATATACAGAGGGTACTACAATATGTTAATGAATTTGCTACGTGAATGTCAAACACATAAATAAGATATCCTTTTCTCACCTGACTCAGTCTGCATATTGGGTACATCTGAAGGCAACTGTTTTCATTCAACTTTCAGGTACTAGTAGAAATCCTGGCTCCGCTTAATTAATATGAGTTTCACCAGTAAACTTCAGTGGGGTCAGTTTTTCATCTCTTGAATGTATTACTTTCTGTGAATGGGTTTGTTACTCTCAAGTTAAGCACCATGAAAAATCAAGATAGAAATGTATTTAAAGTGAACTTTTTATAAGACTTAGGTAAAGGCACATTGGGAAACATAAAAGAAAAATAATCATTTCACAAACCATTACTGCATTACTATACATTTTTTATTTCTCTATCCCTTGACAACTATGACCTTGTTTGACTTTATAATGAAACTTGGCCTTCTGCACAAAAATAAACTTTCAGGCTTTTGGCCTAATTTTTACAGCTATTTCACAATGGTGAAATAGTCAAAATAAATAAATAAATAAATAAAGAGTTTTCCAAAGATGTCCCAATAGGATTTTTTTCTGCCTACTGATTTAGGGGGGCTTTTTGGGCTATCTTGGCTGAGAAAAGGTTTTTCTCTATTTCTTCATAGACCCTTCAGGGGATAAGATTTTGGTGAGACAATGTAATCTTACTGCATCTGGTTCAGATTTCTATCCCAAATGTCTTTTAGAGTCTTCTGTGAAGATAATCATTATGTGTGACATTTTTTGGCTTTGTTTTTATTCTACTGCCAAAAAGAACAGTTTGTTTCTCCAATTAATTCTTTTTCATTTTTAAATCAATTCATCATCAAAGTTGCAATCTAAAAAAAAGTCATATTATTCCTACAATTACTTCTAATATTCAGTAGCTTATCAAACAAAACTCCATTTACTGGGATTTGGCTTGCAGATTAAATTTGTGGGGGGATTAGGAAGTTAATTCTGAACTGCTGTAATTTCCATTTTGTAACCTGCTGGCAGTAAGAGGAAGAGGAGAGAATATATGTACTAGATATTGCACAAACGCATGTGCCTGCTCACAACTGAGTGAGCTGTTCAGCGCCATAATACAAATTATCATCATTATTATTATTAATCACCATGAAACAAGAGTAATCTATTCACAGTGTCAGTTTGCACAATTATAAACAGCAGTGCTTTAGATATGCCCATTATGCCTATGACAGACTCCAATTTGTAGAGTTTCATATCTTGAACTGCATTTTTTATACATTAATACAGTCATTCTGAACATTCATCAGCATTCTTCACATGTAACTTAATCACTTTTTAAACTGGAATACCTAAGAAAGTGAATGATTGACTTGACAGCTTTGGTAGAGAAATAGCTTCCCACGTACAGCTTTGAGAACATAAGTGCTATACTGGGCCAGACCATTGGTCCATTTAGCCTATATCGTGTTTTGGACAGTGGTGGAAATGGATTTATACAGGGAGAGAACATTCACTGTTTGGTCAGGGGGAGAAGAGGAATCAAGTTCCACTTTGGAGCCAATCTAGCAGAGAGAGGCTGCCAGTCCACCTGTGTGTCCTCTAGCCCCACCCACAAGGTAGGCTGCTTTAATTAAAACACTACTACATCTCATGTATCAGCATCCCCTCACTTAAAAATAGTGGTGGGGGCACTTGAACTAAAGCTCATTGAATGCATGGGAACACTGATACATGAGATACAGGAGGCTGCTGGGAGCATGATAATTGCCACACTCCAGCAGACTCAATTAATTGAGCCTGCTCCAACGCACTGGAATTCCAGTGCATTGGAGCAGCCTATGCGCTCACGTATAGGTGCCCTTAGATACCATGAAAAATTGACACAGCCATTGCCTTAAAAGAAATATCCAATGTATAAGTTAATTTAAGCAACAAATGAGAACTGTCAGGATGCTGCAAGCTAGATGGTCCAGTGATTTGGTATTAACCATGGATTGAGGGTTTCGTTCCTTGATTTAATGCTTCCCATGTGACCTGGGAAAAAATCACTTAATTCTCTGCCTCACTTCCTCATTTGAAGGGTGTGTGATGCACCAATACACTGGTAAAGGAGAGTTATATAAGTATCTAAGATAGAGGGAACCAACACATGTTCTAAATTAGTACCTAAAAATTGAACCTTATTCTATCTTGCTGGTAAGGAAAGAAAGGAATATGCACTCCTACGCTCCTTACTAGCACAAAAAAAGGGTGAAGCCTTCTTAGCCTCTTACTGAGAATATGACCATATCCCATCTGTTTGCTTACCTAATGATTTTGGATAGGTCCAGAAATTGGTGAGCAGGACTGAACTTAGAGAGTTGATATTCAGGACAAGGCTATTTAACATTTAAGAGTCAAAAGAGAATATAATGCTCCCTGCTAAAATGGACTGGCTCTATGTTTATTATTTCTGTTCTAAATGAATTTTAAAACCTATTTTGCAAATATATTTAGGCCCATAAAGAAACCAGTAGTCACCTAATGGGACTCAAAAGTGCTTTGGCATATTGGGTATCCTACTCCTATTGAAAGAATTACCTTTTCTGTCACGTTTTCTTGAGAGGAGAGGCTACAAATTTGATGTTTCTCTGGGATCCCTAGTTGTAACATCCATTTGTTTTACTTTCACACTTCCTTTTGGAGACTGATTAGAACATTTCCTTGTAGCCAAAGGTGAAATCACTATGGATCAGAGGGTGTTACTCATCAGCAGGCGTCCTGGTTTTCTCTGGTTAAGAACCCAAAATCCATCATAAAAATTAAAGGCCCCCCACAGCCCTTCCCAGTGCTGCTGGTGCCCTGCACTCCTCCACACAGTTTCAACAGCCCTCCTGATGCCCCTCGCAACAGCCCCCCAGACCAGACCCACAGACACTGACACCCACCCCAGCAGGTAAAGTGTGTGTGTGGGGAAGGGGTGGGGCGGGGCTGAGGAAAG
>NW_017729031.1:87937493-87937764 GCF_001723915.1 Gavialis gangeticus
GCTGGGGGGATAGATTAAGGGCGGGGGGGGTATGCTCCTGTGCCCAGTCCCAAGAGCAGGACCGGGGGGGTGAGGGCAGGGGTGCCACTCTGTGGGCCACACACATGCCAGCTGGCCTGACAGAAGGTTCGCAGACAGAGGCTACCACCACAACTTTACCACTGTGCCCTACACTACCATCCCATCGCCACCTGAATGGCTTTGTGGGCAATTGGCACAGGGCCTGGCAGCAGCAGTGTGGCGGCAACCACCATGTGTGGGCCACATATGT
>NW_017729031.1:87942764-87952111 GCF_001723915.1 Gavialis gangeticus
GGGGGGGGGGGGGGGGGGGGGGGGGGGGGCGGGGGGGGGGGGGGGGGGGGGGGGGGGGGGGGGGGGGGGGTTGCATGCAGCGGCATGCCCCACAACTGGCTGCACAGCTGTGCAGTGGTGTGGGGTGGTGGCAGCTGCACGCAGGGTGGGGGGGCTTTGTGGGCAAGCGCTGCCACCGTGGAGCCATGCCCTTCACCCCTGGATCCTCGAGGTAAGTGGGGTTTGGGGACTGTGGGGCAGAGCTGGGAAAGATGGTTGGGGGCTGAGGGAGAGAGGGGTGCTGCTGGTCCCAGGTAGCACATTGCAGCTGGGAGCAGGGCCAGGGGGTGAGGGTAGAGGTGCTCCTCTGCATGGGGCTTTGCAGGCAAGTGATACGGGGGGCAGTGTGGTGGTGCCCGCCATGTGCGGGCCACACACATGCCACCCAGCCAGCTGCCAGGGGAAGAGGGAGAGGGAGGCTGGCATGTGGCTGGAGCACAGCTCCATGGCTGATGCTGCAGCCACGGTGAGGGACAGGGTGTGGGAGGGGACGCTGAGGCTGGGGCTAGGGCTTGAGCTTGCACGCAGTGGCTGCTGCCACCTGCTTGGAGGGCTGTGATGGCAGTGACAGCCACTACCTCTACAACCTCCCACTGCTGCCATGGAACCATGCCTGGGGCTGTGCAGCTGGCCACCAGGTGGCAGCAGTAGCATGGTGGTGGCCGGGCAGCATGCGCCACCACCACCTCATGCTGCGCCACTACCACTGGCCACACAGCTCTGAGCACAGCTCCACGGTGGCAGCGGGAGGTTGTGGAGGCAGTAGCCATTACCGCTGGCACAGGAAGCTACTGCCTCTTGCCTGTGGGGCTGCCCGTGTGAGCAGTGATGGCCGCTGCCTCTACAACCTCCTGCTGCCACCATGAAGCCATGCTCGGAGCTGTGCAGCTGCTGGCAGCAGTGCAGCATGGCAGTGGGGTTGGGAATGGCTGTGTGCCACCCAGCCACCACCACCCTACGCCACGCCACTGCCACCAGCTGCACAGCTCTGCAGCAGCAGCAGGAGGTTGTGGAGGCAGCGGCCATCACCGCCATCATGCGCCTCCAGTAAGTGGCAGCAGCCGCTGCATACTAGCCCAAGCCCCCACCACCCCCCACCCATCCCTCACCATGGCTGCAGCGTTGGCCATGGAACTATGCTCTGGCTGAATGCCAGCTTCCCTCTCCCCATCCCCCAGGCAGCCGGCTAGGCAGCATGTGTGTGGCCTGCACATGGCAGGCACCACCACACAGCACCCCTCATCACTTTCCCACCAAGGCCCCCCACAGAGGGGCACCCCTGCCCTCACCCCCTGGCCCTGCTCCCAGCTGCGATGTGCCACCTGGGGCCAGCAGGACCCCCTGCTCCGTCAGCCCCCAACCATCTTCTCCAGCCCTGCCCCAAGCCCCACTTACCTCCATGCTCCAGGGGCAAAGGGCGAGTCTGAGTCTGAGCCTGAGCCCAACCTTATCTGCCTCAGAGGCTCAGGCCTCACCCTCCTCCCTCTCCCTTCGCCTCCGGTCAGGGCTGGGGGTTTCCCGCCCTTTTTGCAAATGGTTCCTGCAGGCTGGAGCTGTGCCAGCCTGCAAGATCTCTTTGCAAAAGCAGAGAATCTGTGGATTTCTCTGCTAAAAAGAGAAATCTGTGTTTTCTCCGATAAAAACTGGGAATCCATGGTTTTCTCTGTTTTTCTGTAGGAAACAGAAAACCCGGATCCCTGCCATCAGCTGCTGCTTTGTGCACGCCCATGGAGGGGTTGGGCACCAAAGGCAACCAGTCAGGGGCATGTGCCTCCCTGCCCCCCCAATTTGTGCACTCAGTGAGGCATGGGGCTGCAGGCTGGCCAGACCTGCACCAGGCAGGAGCCACCTCTGTGGCCCAGTGAGCAGGATCCAGTGCAGGACATCAGAGTTTGGCACTAAGACTCATTGCTGCTGCTGCCACCACCACCACCAAAATCCCTGTGCTAGCCATGCCACCAACAGTGCAAGCAGTAACGGAACTGGGCCAAGAGAGGCCATGCTGCTCTCACCTCCTCCCACCACCACCTTCTTGTGTGCCAGGCCATGGCTCTACCCTGCCACTATAGCTCAGCCCCCACCAACACCACTTCTGTCAGGCTACCCACGTTGCCCCCTATCCCACCTCCATTCCGGGGTAGAGCCATGGCCTGGTGCATGAGTGGCTGGCGGTGGGGGGAGGTGAGGGCAGCATGACCACCCCCACATCTGGTTCATTACTTCTCATGCTACTGGAAGCACAGCTGACATGAGGGCCCTGGGGGTGGCGGCAGCAGCAGCAGCAAGTGTTGTCGCCCTGCTCTGCCCTCCCATGCCACATCCCGCCCACAGGGCTACAGAGGTGGCTCCTGCCTGGTGCAGGTCTGGACAGGCGGCAGCCCTGTGCCCCACTGTGGGCACACGCCTGTTGATGCATCACCTATGGTCAGGCACCCAGCCCTCTGCCCCACACACCTCCGCCCCACTCCACACATAGTGGGGCTGGGACCTGGGGGCAGCAGGTTGGGAATGAAAGGCACCAGCAGGGCTGGGATAGTGGGAAACTGTGGGTCAGGAGTGAGGGGCACTGGCAGGGATGGGGGGGCTGTGGCTTGGGAGAGAGGGGCATGGCATATCAGGGCTGTGGGGGGGGCAGAAACAGCCACAGCTGGACCTGTGTCCTGGTGAGCAAAGGGGGCAGGAGGAGCTCTTATTTTCCAAGATAAAAAAAAACAAAATATGTACATATTGTATGAGTTCGTGCCGAATTATATAAGGACTGAATTAAGCACAGGCTCAGACCTGGATGTTCAATTTAAAACTTTTATTGTTTCACAAAGTCATAAACTAAGGAGGTCTGTTGGTTCACGAGGTTCCCAAATCAAGCCCTTGCTTTCTAACCCGAAGGCTAGGTGCGGCTGCCCGATTCAGTAGTCTCAGAACTGGTCAACAGCTCATTTAAAAGGAGTCCCTTATCTTTTTTTAGACAAAAGATACAAAACTGTCCCCACTCTGTCTGAGTGAGGCATCTAACATAACTTTTCTATTACTTATATATGATAACACGTATACATATGCATTTCTAATTCTTACTTCTATTGGTTACTAGTTAACTCATCTATATTCTACATGCTCTTTATTATAATTGGTTACGCTTCTCATATTTAGAATTTATTTTAGTATAATGACTGAGGCATTGGTAGGCTTCCAAATTACTTTAAAATTGTAAATATATCAATAAAACATTGTGTTCAACTGATACCTAATATACATATATACACACACACACACCCCTAATATATATAAAAATCCAAAATTCTCGGATAATAATCCAAAATTATCTGATTTTTTATATATATATATAAAAAAAAAAAAAAAAAATCAGATAATTTTGGATTATTATCCGAGAATTTTGGATTTTTTTAAATAGAGAGAACCAGGATCCCTGCTTATCAGAAACAGCTTGGACATGCAGTTCCACTTTATGCTACATCCCAACTTTGCCATCCATCCTTTTCAGGGATCTCTAATAAACACTCAGAGCAGCAGTGGAAATAGAGCCCTAGAAGTCATCTCTCAGAAACATGAAGGAAAATGTTCCTCCTCACGTAGAAAAGGAAAGATGGCATTTGTCCTGTCACTAAGTTCTGAAAGTACTTTGTCACTTGGTGTGTAGTTTCAGCTCAATTAATTATTGGCTTGGCAAAACTGTACAGGTGTTGCCAAACTGTTTAAGAGGAAAATATCCCAGCAATCTGTTGGAAGTTGGCAAAATATACCTAATATACAGCTATATTTTGGGGCTTGATATCCTTTGTCCATTCTATGTCATTACTGTCCATTCTCTGGTCTCTCAGAACTGATCTGAGGCCGTACCTAATTTATAATCAAATGTATGACTGCAGCACATGGAGACATACAAGATCTAGTTTTAATTTGGGTACAGTACTTGAGTTACCAATAGCAATAAAGATGTGGCAGTGTAGGGAAGTATCAAGGGTTTAAGATCTGTGTAACCCATGGCACCACAATTGACACAATTTACAAAGCCCATATATATTGTATACATTTCTCAGATGTGAGCAGAGAGCAGATTTATTTGTGCTGTTCTGGTGGCTAACCATTGAGAAAATGAGGATCTACCTTTACTTCTTTTGAACTACAGAAAACATATTTATCACACACACATTTGTTGACAATGATTGCAGCTAATTTCAGGTATATTGAGTTTCAAGATATCCATGATTAGAAAATGTAAGACTATTCACACAAGAAACTAGAATTTAGTCTCACTATATAGTGAAGTCTCAACATCTAAGCACAGCGGGAAAAGTTTGCTCTTTTATCATTAATTGCAACTAGCTCCTCTAGTCATCATTAAAAACAGAAAAAAACAATGCCCCCCTCCAAGATTCTTATTTTTCAGCAGCATAATAATGAGCCAAACTTAACAGAACAGCACAATTCAACTCCGTTACAAGCTCCAATCCAGAAACTCTTTCCGTATCACATTATTCATGTTCATAAAACATAAGCAGGTTTCTTTAATCAGTCTAGAGATATTTAATATTTTTGAATAATCAGAACTGAACTCAAAGTTATTCCTAAAATGAAAACCTTTTGGAAATTTCATGCATAGTTACTGATAAACCCCATTACATAAACCCACTCCAGAACTGTAAGTGATTACAGTTCGCTTCTGACCACCTACAACAGGAGAAGTTAGAGGTAGAGGTTTCAAGGTTGGATTCCTGGCATCATACTATCGCTAGTCAGGGATAAACTATGAGTAGCTCTGTTTGTTTTGGATACAACAGCCCAGCTAGGACAATAAAAATCTATTTTAAACTCCAGTCAATCTATTAATTTATGCAGGCAAATGAAATGCTTCACTGCTTATCACCGCAAGATATGACTGAACAGTGCTTAGGGTTCAAATTACCATATTTAATTAAATGTAAGATTCTGAAATGCTTGGGGAAATCAGCTAATGAGATTTCACTGACTGCAATGTATAGCTATGTCTTTTTCCTCCCTTGCTTACTCCTACCCAATCTTTTATGCATTAAAAGGCATTCTTCAGAAAACAAATATTTTTACTGTTATAGGAAATGTTTATTTTAGCCTTGGAAATATTCCATTTTCCCTATTTTAATGTTGCTGCATTGTCAGCATTTTAAAATCTATTTCTGTGAACAAACATTAGTATCACAGATCTTTTGTTTCATTGCTGCCACTAATCCTGCCACAAGAAATAGTCTTTAGCATGATGTTCAGTTTTCTAATGTCATGTTCAGTTCATCTGTCTGGGACATTACCATTTGGATGGAAAATGTTATCTTCCTTTGAAATTCCTGCTAGTCTTCTTTTATGGGACTGCCTCAAATTTTCTATGTTGTAACACAGGAACAGTGAGATGTAAATACATGCTTTATTGTGGAAGAACCTTCTTTTCCTAGGTAAATTATCTATATGCCCTCTCTTCAAATGCTGCTGTGTACACAGCAGTCTTTGGTGCTTTCCATTACAACTCCATTTTTTAGTTTATTCCTTTGTATAGCCTATTTTTGTATAGAAGTAAGGAAACCAAGACCAATATAATTCAGCATTACAAGAATTCAGCTGAATTTAAGGCAGTTATTCAATGTGGCTACAGCAAATCAGTTACTAATTTCCTATTTTGAATCCAAAAGTAGCTGCGGTTGACAGAAGTCTGGGATTACACTTGGGAATAATGCATTTTTTTAAAAATAAGGACCAGTTCCAGATTTCGGTACATTGCACAAAGGGTCATAAGACCCAGATTCGGAAGCCATGTGCCCTAACATTTTATGCTAAAAACTGAAGACTGATTAAACAAGCCATGAGACTATCTTGCTGCTAACTGAAACTGAGACCCCAAATATTCATTGAGCTCTTTAGGAGGTGAATTCTGAGAAAGCAAATCCTACATGGCCTTTTATTGTCCTAGAAATTCAAATAGAGGGAAGATTTATGAAGGATTCTCAGGCCTAGTAAAAAAATGGATATGGGGATAAAAAGGAACTGAAACAAAATGAGAAATATGGGGAAGATATAAATGAACAGGAAAGAAAGTAAAAGAAGAAACTCACAGAAAGAAAAGAAGCCATAGAAATGCAAGTAGTCACATGGAAAAATGTGCAAGATCATTGGTGATGAAATAAAATAAAGGGCTAGCAAGTGTAAAGGACCAAGTCTCAGCTGGTGATTTTGGAGCTATGCTAGTTTAGCCCAGCTGAGGATGTGAGCTATGCATTTATATTTCTATCTAACATCTGTCTTCTGCCAAATATGATTTAAAAGAGGGTCAATATTCTACCCATGTTGCACCTCCAATACGTTCCTAAAAGACACATCTATATAGAAGCAGTCTGCTTTAAAAACACTAGATCAAATTGGAAGAATGATCCAGGTCTAAAGTTATGTACCATTGGCATGTTATGTTTCTAGGTGGAATTCAAGGATTTGGTTTTACCCTATTAAGCCCAAAATGACCTCAGAAATCACCTGTCTTCCATTAAATAATGCCACAGCTGACATCAGTAAAAGCTCTCCAGCTGGTGCCCCCTCATATATATGATGGGGCCATAGGTAGGCTATGCTTTCTGAAGGATTTGCTGGTTTGGAACCTGTTCTCCACCCCACCCCACCCCACACACACACACACCCCTCCTCCTTACCCCGCTCAGTGGTCTGTCAAAACCCAGATTTGTTAGCTTTACACTACAAAACATACCTTTTTTATTTCTGCTCTAGCACTATTACAGAGGGAGTGGGTCAAGGTGGATACCTTTATGGCCATCCTTTGCTGATTTTCTGTTTGTAATTTATGATTAGGTACCCAGAGCATGGGATGAGCACTTCACAGTTGCATTTTGTTTATTTCAAATGAGCAAAAACCAATCAATGTATACTCACTGAGAGCCACTTACCCATACAGAACTTTGTGAAATATAGATCAACTAATGAAAAGCCCAGAAACATGAAACTGAAGGAAGGAAATATCAGGTCATAACCCTTTCTGAAAGTGAAAATTTAATTTCAAGCAGTAAAAAGTATCCCCTGTTCTGATCCCTACACTTTATACATGTCTTCATTATACCTTGTATTTCTAGCAACATGAGGATGGCCCTATGTGTTCTTTTGATTCTCTTCCAGGTTGCTGCTGAACTGGCTGCTAAAGAAGAAGAACTACAGAAAAAATCCAAAGACAAGGGAAAAAAGGGGAAAAAAGAAAAGGAGAAAAAGAAGAAAGGGAAAGAAAAAGGAAAAGAGAAAAAAGAAAAGAAGGTTAATGTAAGGCATTATACAGTATAAGTTTGTTTAGTAATTTGTTAAAGCAGAGGTATCTCCAAACCTGTGTAATCTGCCTGTCACCATTAACTCTGTTCATTCACTGTAGACATGCCATCAGAGGTTCAGGCTCAGTTATAGAAGGGGAGGGAGTGGATGAGGTCCTCACACATATTACTGCAAATAAGTGGTGACAGTGGAGACAGGGCTTTTGTTAGAACTTCCACAAGCAGAACCTTAATGATAAGAGGAACATGTTTTTGGAACTACATATATCTGTCTCAGCAGCTGGATGACTTCTGGCTATAGAATGCTGATAAACAGAGTGTTACTCCAGGTGCAGAGATGGGGAAAAGACATTTAGAGACTTTTAACATGTTTTATAGCAGTGTATGCTTTTCCCAGCCAACTTCCTGTCCAAGCTTTTCCACTTCAGCTTGTGGAGTACTTACGGCAAAGTTAGCTACTGCTACTACTTCTCTCAGAAAATGGAAATACCAGCATCCTGGCTGGGGGCAGATGCCTATACTGTGAAACAAGGAAATTATTTCCACATTGTCAGTCTGGTCTTCACACTTGCCCATATTTCTAACTAATTTTTTAGTCCAAGTTACTTAATGAAAACTGTGTGGGCACGTCTACACGTGCCTCTTAAGCAGGCGTAGCCTTAAATTGCCAGTTTTAAGGTGCGAATAGCTAAGTCACATTAGCACACGTGTAAACACGCTAATACACATTAACACTATGTGCAATGGATACACACTGTTAATGCGCATTAGCGCATCTGCACGTGTGCTAATGCAACTTAACTATTCATGCCTAAATTTAATGCACCTTAATGCACATTAGCGTGTCCACATGTCGGTGCACACATAAATCACATTAATACGCCTTAAGCAAAGTCACATTAAGTTTAGGCGAATGTAAATACACATGTAGACACACCCTATATTATGCAAAGTAAACCAATGCGTTGACACCCCTGTAGATCAGGTTTACTTCTCTGCTAATAAAGCTGCCTAGAACCTGTATTCCTCCAAAGGCTTGTACTTTTGGAGTTTGTTTTTCCATGGTTATTCTCTAAATTTTTTCAAGGTCAGACCCATAAAAGAAGACACCTGATAAATGATACACTCATTAGAAGATTATGAAGTACCATAACAGTATTATCTTAATTAAAAACGCTCTGAAATTGGAATTTTGGACTTCTGCTGAAATGGCAACTTTTGTTTCTCATTAACTTTAAGGGTAAACAAAGTTCAAATGATTTCACTATTTTGCAAATACCATTAACCTTTAGTCTTTATGCTCATGATCACAGAGTGTCAGAAAGAAGGGAACCTCCTAGGGCCAAGGCATACCTCACCATATGCTCTTCATAACAGAAGTTAAATTTTAGCTCTGACTCCAAGATTCATAAAACAAAGTATTTTTTACAAGCCAATATCAAGCTGGCTGAAACTATACTAAGCAGCCAAGAACTACACAAAGTGAAGCAAGAAAGTGTTAATCCATCTAATATAGAGATTATCATCAGATTCATCTGCTCACCTCTGTAACCTGTCTAGATCTAGCTGGATTCTGTCCCTTCCCTCCAGTGTGCCCACTTCTCTCCAGATCTTTGTGTCATCAGCGAATTTGGGCAGCGTGTTTTCTATGCCCACCTCCAAGTCGCTGATAAAGATGTTAAATAGCATAGGCCCAAGGACCGAGCCCTGGGGAACTCCACTACCTATATCCCTCCAGGTCAAAAACAATCCATCCACCCCCACTCTCAGGGTGTAACCATCGAGCCAATTTGCCACCCATTTGACTGTGTAGGCATCAATGCCACAGTCAGTTAGTTTTTTAATGAGAATGGGGTGAGAAACAGTGTCAAAGGCCTTCTTGAAAGGCAGGTAGAGGACATCCACCTCAACACCCACATCCAAGGCCTTTGTGACCTGGTTGTAAAAGGAAACAAGGTTAGTCAGGCAGGATCTGCCCGCAGTGAACCCATGTTGGTTGCCCCTGAG
>NW_017729031.1:87962235-87962789 GCF_001723915.1 Gavialis gangeticus
GCCTTTTTCCAGTCCTCTGGGACCTGGCCAGAGCACCACAAGCACTCATACAGCCGTGCCAGGGGCCTTGCTATGACCTCTGCCAATTCCCTCAGTACCCTTGGGTGAAGAGCATCCAGACCTGCTCGTTTAAAACACGTCCAGCCCCTCCAGAAGTTTCCTAACTAGATCATCCCTGACCCTAGGCATGGCATCATGTCCCCTGAGCCTGTCCATAATCCTAGAGGAGGAGTTGTCTTGGTCCCTGCTCAGAAATATGGAGGCAAAGTAATTGTTGAAGAGATCAGCTTTTTCCTTTGCTGCAATCACCAGATTGCCAAGCCTGTCCTGTAGGGGCCCCACTTTACCTGGTGCCTTCTTCTTACTCCCTATGTATTTGAAAAAGGACTTTTTGTTATCCTTAATTCTGGTCGCCAGCCCTAGTGCCATCTCTGCCTTGGCCTTCCTAACCGCTTCGCTGCAATCATGAGCAACAGAGGTGTAAACCTCCTTGGTGATAGTCCCTTGCTTCCACTGATTATATGCCACCTTTTTCGCCCTCAGGCCTTCCTGGA
>NW_017729031.1:87972908-88009620 GCF_001723915.1 Gavialis gangeticus
GGACTTTTTGTTATCCTTAATTCTGGTCGCCAGCCCTAGTGCCATCTCTGCCTTGGCCTTCCTAACCGCTTCGCTGCAATCATGAGCAACAGAGGTGTAAACCTCCTTGGTGATAGTCCCTTGCTTCCACTGATTATATGCCACCTTTTTCGCCCTCAGGCCTTCCTGGATGCCTTTACTGAGCCAAGGGGGCTTTTTAGCATTCTTGCCCCCTTTGGTTCACTTTGGGACTGACTCCCTCTGAGCTCAGAGGATCGTCTCCTTAAGAAACAACCATTCGTCCTGGACTACCATCTCAGTGAGGCTCCAAGTCCCCAATGTCTCTCTTACTAAACTCTTTAGCTCATTCAAGTCAGCACTCCTGAAGTCAAGGACTTTTGCCTTACTGCTTGCTTTCACCACCCTGCGCCAGATAGTAAATTCCAGCAGACGATGGTCACTAATGCCTAGGTAGTCAAGCACCCGCAGATCCCTCACCAGGTCATCGCCTGTGGCAAGGACCAAGTCCAGCAAGCCATTTCATTTGGTGGGACTGTGTACCTCCTGGGTTAGGTGGAGGTCCTGTATGCAGGCTAAAAACCTTCGTGAGTGTTCAGACCTGGTTGACTGATCCTCCCAGCAGATGTCTGGGTAGTTTAGGTCACCCATGACAACCACATCCCTTGTCCTTACAGTCTCCGTGAGCCAACCTGAAAATTCCAGGTCCAGCTCATCCCCCTGGGGAGGTGGCCTGGAGTAGACACCCACTATGAAGTCCCTTTCCCCACGACCCCCTTGCATTCTAATCCAGAGCACCTTAGTTTGCCCCCTTCTGAACCCATCCTGATCATCAAGAATGTGTACTGCTCTTTAACACAGAGCGCTATAACCCACCCCTCCTTTTTTCCCTGCTCTATCCTATCTATACAACCTATAGCCCTTGATGTCTACTGCCCAGTCATGGGTAGAATCCCACCAGATTTCTGCAAGCCCACCCAGGTCTGGGTTTTTGCTACCTAGCAGGAGGGCGAGTTCCTCCTGCTTATTCCCCATAATTCTAGCATTTGTGTAGAGGCAATTGAGACCTCCTGTGGGTGTTCATGCTGCCCTCTTGTTCCCAAGCTTGCCCAGGCGCTTGTCACTTACCTGGGTTGTTCCGGCTCAAGTCACCTGGCTTGACATCAAAGCGTCCTCCTGCACCTCTGCATCCCCATCCCCCAACAAACCTAGTTTAAAGCTCACCATATGAGATCAGCCAAGCTGGAAGGGAAGACACGCTTACCTTTCAGGGAGAAATGTATCCCATCCCGCCCTAGCATGTGTCCTGCACAGGAGTGTGGGTAGTGGCTGAAGAATCTGAAGCCCGCCTGGTAACACCAGCTCCGAAGCTGCCAGTTGACCTCTCCGATGCAGGCCTCATGGTGCTGTCTGCTCACCAGAAGAACACATGAGAAAACCACCTGTGTTCCCGTCCCCCTAAGCTTGGCCCCCAGAGCCTTGTACTCTCGCATGACGTGGTCCGGACTACTCCTGGCTGAGTCATTAGTGCCCACATGGATGAGGATCAAGGAGTAATGATCAGAGGGCTAGATGTGAATAAAGTTATAATAGGTTATAAAGGATTCTAAAATTAGCTTGTACAGCAACTTTTCAAGTCATTTTTCAAACCAGAATTTGTTTTAACTTGAAAGAAGCAGCACAATTACATTTTTTCCAAAGTCTTTTTGATCGATATGGAACAACAAATAACAAAGGTTAGCAGCTCAGTCTGCCGGGGTAGGAAACTGGGGTATGAAGGAATACAGTCTTCATCACAGTCTTTGGCTCCTGAACTTTATGAGGTCCCCTTCTCTCATCATGCAAAAACCAAGAGAATACAGTACTAGTGTCTGCACTTGACCCTAAGGACATACTTGTAGCATCTCCCTGCCAACCCTGGGACTGCCACTAGGCCCAGGCGGACATAGACAGATTAGTTAAATGCGTGGATCAGAACCAGATGCTGTTCAACACTGAGAAGTGTAAAGTGCTCCATCTGGGAAAGAATAATCTGCAACAAATTTACAGGCTCAGTGATGCTATGCTAGCTAGTACCACATCCAAAAGGGACCTTGGGGTCATAATTGACCATAAAATGAATATAAGCCACCAGCGTGATGCTACAGTTAGCAGAGCAAACAATACACTGGAATGCATCAATTGATGCATATCAAGCAAAACTAAGGAAGTTATTCTCCTGCTCTACTCGGCATTGATGAGACCGCAGCTGGAGTACTGTGTCCAGTTCTGTGCGCCACACTTCAAGAAGAATGTAGAGAAGCTTGAGAGAGTCCAGAGAAGAGCCACTCATATGATTAGATGCCTGAAGAGCAAGTCATACAAGGAAAGGCTGATAGATATGGGACTGTTCAGCCTAGAAGAGAAAAGACTTCGGGGGGGATTTGGTGGCAGCTTACAAATATATCAGGGGAGAGCATCAGGGGCTAGGTGAACAACTATTCACCAAAGCACTCCAGGGGAAAACCAGGAGCAACACTTATAAACACCCTCTGAAGAAATTATAATGTATGCATTGTGTAATGTAATGCATTGTGTGCACTGAAAATGTGGTATGAGTGTGTGACAGAAGGGGAGCAACCTTGTGGAGTCCTGCTGACTGACCATGGACTACAAATCCCAGAGGCACCTGGAAGCAGGAAGAAGTGACAAAAAACCCTGCAGAGCCCTGCTTCTGGACTGCAAATCCCAGAAAACCTTGGGGAAGGGGGGATACCTCTAAGCCCTGGCTGGCAATAAGGCAGGGTGCCTGGGGGCCATGGTGCCTTCTGCGAGATGGACTGAAGGAGAGTGAAACCTCTGCACAGCGTAGGGGAGCCACAGACTGACTGCACATGATCCCCGACCTACAGACTTGCACAGAGCAACTCTGGACTAAAGACTGGTTCTTGGGGACACCTCCAGCAGTGGGCATGGGACTTTATGTGCTGAATGCATGTACCCCAGCAGTACTGACCACTACCTATTTACTTGCCCTCTAAGTATATGTTGTTGTACTTTGGTTGCCTATGTCCCTTTCTGTCAGCCTGTGACCTTAACCCCTAGGACACTCAATATAAGGTAGATCCCTCATTGGCTGTAGTGATTGTGCCTGACACTGCAGGGGTTTGTTACAAAGGTTTCAGACTGGATATAAGGAAAAACTTCTTCACAGTTCATATGACCAGACCCTGGAATAGACTTCCCAGTGTGGGAAGTCCTTCCCAGTGCTGCAGGCACCTACCTTGGAGATCATCAAAAGGAGACTGGACACATACCTTGCTGGGGCTATTTGCAGCAGCCCCCCAGCAGTCTGTCCTGCCCAGAGCAAGGGGGCTGGACCTGATGATCTCATGAAGTTCCTTCCAGCCCTAAACTTCTGTGAATACGTGAATCTGTGTAGAAAAACAAACAAAAATACCCACTTTTCCCCCAGTCCATATTCACTCAAGCTTGTTAGTTGGGCATAGTAAATATCTTAGAGCGGTCCCAAGTACATGCCCCAGTATCACTCTCAGTTGCTCCGTGTCAGGCATGTTTACCAGTGTAAACTCAGGGCCAATCTAAGATGTCTATGCTGCCTAATAACTCTGCTTGGTCATGCAAAGAGTAGGAGCAAATGGGCAGGTCTTGATTCTCAGCAGTGGTCCCAGGCTCATTAGAGAGGCAGTAGAGACATGGCCAAAGAGGTAAGAAGGACAGTCTTTCTCCTTCAGCCAGAAAATCTGAGCCAGCCTTTGGGCAGCTTGTTTGTAATATGTGCAACACCCCATGTTACCAAGCTTCTGCTCTCAGAGACCTTTGCCTAAGTCAACCCAAATGACTTTTACTACTACAGAGCACTGCCACATTGCAACTTTCTACTCTGCCCGTCCCTTCCATGCAGGCCATAATATTGTCCTAAGTGAAAAATTAGTTTAAAATTTATTGTAGCTCTTCACTCAAGGAAAGTTTAAAGAAATTAAAAATCGCATTAAACTGTTTTTTCTGAGGACTTCCTTTCTGCCACTCTTCCAAACTGCCCCAACCAAGATCTCCATTAGGCTGAGGAACAGGAGGTAGACATATCTGAAAGAATCCTCTCTACTGTACATGCTGCAAAACAGGATCCTTTTAGTACATCAGCTTTTAAAGTCATCAGGGAAAAGTTCAGGAGAAAACATGATTAGATCCATGACCCATCAGCAATACTCAGTCAGCAGCTCTCAAGGTACATGGGGCTCTTTAGCTTCTCACCTGGAGATTTTTTTTGTTAGTTGCATAACCTGCTAGGGGTGGTTATGGTGCTGTAGACCTTGGGATAGCACTGACTATTCATGAAGCTCTTCAGACAGTTCGGATTGTATGTCATCTTTCTAAACTAAATCTTAGCTTCGAAAATTGAGATGAAACTTGCTTTCCTATGAACTTAAACAACAAAACTGCCAAATCTTTTCTGCAATAAAACAATTCCTCTTTCGCTTCTCATCTTTCAGAGGATAAAGTGATACCAAAAAAACACATCCCAATTTTCTCACAGTCTTAGTTCATTCTTAGAATAAAATTTTGAAGATTTGAAAGAAGAGATCAGTACAGAGCCCTGGGGGTTTTATATCTTGTTATATACAGAACTCTGGGGGCTTTATAGCCCTCCTCTGCCACCCCAGCTGCTGTCAAGTAAATTCTAGGCCATTATATCAGGTGTTCTGTGGCTCATTGAAAAAGAACAAAGGGCACATTATTTCCTGGGCTACAGTACTGCAAAAAAAACAGTGCTGAAGAGCAGTTGAGAAGTATTTTGAAAAGTTCTAACAGCAGGACCCTTATTAAAATAAGTGTAGGCTGTAAGTCATAGCGATGCAGTCAAAAAAAGCCTTGTTCGGAATTTCAGCTTAAGAAAACAAAGTTGTGATCCCGAAAGGAAATTTAAATATTCCTGAAGTCTGATAATGATCTTTAGAAATGGGCATTTAAAATCAAAGTAACTTCATTTTCAGCTCTGTAAGGTGTTGATCTGATTTCCCATTGAGCACTAAGAAAGAAATAACAGAAACCTAGCCTTGTACAATCATTCTTTATAACTGTTTCATTCCTGTGCGTTTCCAAGACACATGTTTAACCATTTGGAACTATTTAAGATAGTAATGTGCTATATACTGACCTGTTCATAAAACAAAGTGAGCCTAGTAATGATATTTTTAAATTTCTTCCCACCATAGTAAGTAGGATGGAGCCATCAAGGAAATTCACTATTAGAATCTCCTTATAGTAGCAGAAATCTACATTCAAATAAACCAGTGGAAAACAACTGAGATTCTTCACAGCCTTGCATTCCCAGTACAGCTCTGTTTGTGGAAAGATTTGAGCACATTTAATCTTCAGCCAACTTATTCCCATATCTGTAGCCAAACTAAAATCTATATTGTTGGCTCAAGGTGCCTAACTACTGTTAACATTGATTCCTTAGTTATTCTATTATCTGAATGCAGATGGGTAAAAGGCATAATATTAACCGACTTCAGAAAAAAGAACCCTTTATCTTTCTATCACTGTAATAAAATACTTATGCTGTTAATATAGGTAAGGAAAGACTATATAGGCCTACAGTCATTGTCACTGTCCTTTATATGCACAATTACTTTGAACAAATCCATTTGAATATGTTACACCTTAATAGTTGAAATATTGTTTTCTTCAGAGTATAAAATCACTCAAACTATTCAAAATATCAGTAGCACTAGAAAAGGGCTGAATATTGCATACTCAGGAGATCCAAATATGGATCCTCAGATCTTAGGCTCTGTAGATGCTGGGAAGTCAATCAAAGCACCAGAAAATAAGTTCCATCCTTGAATTCTCATGCTTGCATTGTTCTTCAGTACAGTTGCCCATGCTTTCAGCTGTTTTTGTAAGATTATGCACTCACTGATCCTTTTCACCATACATCTTTTCTAAAAACTCAGACAAGGATCCTCTACTTTCCCCATAAGCAATGACTATTATGACGCTAAAACTATGGACAAAAGTAACTTTTAAGCATTTTAAATTAGGAGAGGTAGTTGCCACACAAGGGCATGCTCAGCTGTTACGATTTAAGTGTTAAGTGTTCAAACGCATAATCCCATGTCAGTACCAGTTCACTAAAACTCTGCAACTTTAACCCTTAATGAAACAGAGTTAAAGTTTCAATGGCTTTGCTTCAGTTGTACTGCTACATTGCAATGGTCCATATTGGTCTCATTTGATATTGCTGCAATTCTTGTATTTGTCTATACCCTTAAAATCTAACATGGCATATCTACACAAGATACTTACTGTGGAGCTGCCTAAGTAGCTCCACAGTAAAGTCTAACTATCTACATGTGAGGCCCTATTAGGCCACAGGAAATTAATTAACTCCACCACAGGTTAGTACTTGTAAATAGAAGTAGTACTATACTTCAGCAGCATTCTTTAGTGGTCAGCAATGCATGTGTAGACACTGACAGGGCTGGCTGGGGCATGAGGGTGCTTCATTGCAGGACTGCCTGCCAGCTAGCCCCACACTGGAGCACCCATGTGCCCCAGCCAGCCCCTCCACAGCACGTTGAGCGGGGTCAGAGCAGCCCCAGGCTGGCAGGCTGATCCCCCAGGCCTCATGCCAGCCAGGGCTGCTCTGCCCCTGCTCAACATGCTGCAGTCCCAGGTGCACGTGAAGATGTGGCTCCTGGGAGCAATAAACTTTGGTACAATGTGCACCGGAGTTTATTTATTTGCATTAATATCACATGTAGATATACCCACAGAGTTGGTAAACAAAATTACAAAAGCAGTTTTTTTAATCCATTAGAAAATGCTGAGTAAATTAAAATAAAACATTTTTCAGGAGGATAATATTTTTGTTAAAATATGACAGGAAATCTAAAACTCAGATTGAGTTAACATTAAGTATTTTTGAATGTTTTGTTTTGCAAAGATTCCAAGACTCCTGCTTTTCTGCCCAATTCAAGATTTAATGAAATGTCAAAGTCCTGGGGGGGTTCTCTCAAGGGATAGGAAATCCAGTTTTTGTTTATTTTGTTTTGTACCAGCTCTAGTAATTAAGATAATTACAAAAATATTAGCCTGTAATAAGCTGGCCTCATCCAGCGATTTTGACCAAACAGGTTTTTAGTCATCACATCTGAATTAAAACTGCACTTGACACCAGCTTTTTTTTAATAAATACTTTATATTCAGTAATTAATTAAATAACATTCTATATTTTCTTTGTTCAGGAAGAAGAGGAAGGTTGGAAAATGGCTCCTAGTAATTTTCTTCCTATAATGGAAGAAGGAAACAACCAGTACAAAGGTCAGTAGAAAAAATGAACATCATCATAGCTGAACTAATCTTTCAGCTGAACTTAGTCTGGATATGTAATATCAAAATAACCTAGATGCCCAAGTTTTAGAACATTACATGCGTTCAAATTTCAGACAAAGTAATGTTCAAAGTAATGTTTTCAGAGGTGCCGTGTGCACCTCTAACTTTTAACTTTTTGACAACAACAGAGCATCATAAATAAATGACAGGATTCTAGTTTTGTCACCCAGGTCTTAGACTTTATTCACACAGTTGACAATAGGGAGAGTTGCTTACATAATCATTTACTACATCAGCCCTTACTCTGTTAGTAGTCACAGAGGAACAAATAAGTCTAGTCGCACAGTAAAGTACAATTAATTGAGAGCTCAGGTGGCAGACATTGGCCCAAAGTATTTGTAGCACATCTGCAGGTAATTTGTTGTTGTTATTATGTCATAAAAAAATTAATCCATGCCTAAATACATTGTAATGATTAGGGGTTGACTCGATTCGCAATTTGCGGAAGCCACAAAATCAACTTAAAAAAAACCAAACAAACCTAAAAATAAAATGTTGGATCCCCAGTGGGAAGCAGCAGTCGTTGCTGCTGTGACCCAGCCTTGCAGTCCACCTCGGGGTGGAGTGGGGTGGAGAAGCACTGAATTTTGAGGCAGCATGAAGAGTAGCATACAAGAATGATGGCCACTAGGCCCATGTGAAGTGGCTAGTATTTGCTTCAGAGTCAACAAATTCAGGAGGCAGTGATTTGATTCAGTGGTTCGAATTACTGTCCTTAATTGATTCGGCCGAATCTGATTCGGTTATTCAGCCACCACCGAATCGGCCAAATATCCGAATCAAACAGGCCCCATCCCCTGCCCACTCTCCCAGCCCTGTCAATGGCTGCCCTGCCTGGCCCCAGCATTTAAAAATAAATAAATAAATAAATAAATAAATAATAAGAAGCCCTGCACTCACCGGTTCCTGCCAGGCAGAGGGCAATCCTTGCTGCCCCCCCACTGCATGGTGGGGCTCTACCATGAACCCCCAGAGGCCCTGACAACTACCGCAGCAGCTGCAGAGTGTGGGGTTTTTTGTTTTGCCCTTAAGTGTCAGGATGCTGGGGCCAGGCAGGGCAGCCATTGATGGGGCTGGGAGAGTGGGTGGGGGCTGGAAGAGTAGGAGGGGGCACTGAGGAGGTCTGGGGGAGCAGTCAGGGGCTCCCCCCGGTCCCCTCCCACTCCTCCAGACCACCCCCCTCATCTGCAACTTACTGGCATGGAGCTCAGGTCCAGCTCCCTGCAGCAGCAAGCTGGGACTGCTCAAATCTCCAAACCTTCTCTGAATCCAATTGGAGGCTTAGAATCAATTCAGAATTTTTTTTTATTGGTTTCACAATTCTTTTCGGATTTGGAGGTTTGGCCGTCAAATTGGGCTGAATCTCCTCCAAATTTAATCAGCAACTGAAGCTTCGCACAGCCCTAGTGGCCACCTCTCATCCCTCCTCCCCCCACCAGGGCCTCTCTGCCAATCAGCAGTGAAGGGCAGGGCCAGAGAAGCACATGCAAGAAATATCCATGAAACTTGCTCTTTATGCTACGACCAACCCCTGAAAATTGTTTAGTCTCACTGCAATTTAAGTAGGTCTCTAGCAATGACTAGTCACTAAATAGAAAGCACCACCTGGTAGTTCAGGTTACAGCCAGAACCTCTTACATTCTGTTCTCTATTTTTTGTCTCATTCATCAATATACCTGTTTAGTTCACTCCTTCTTACACTGTAACTGGGCAGGTTTTTGTATTCAATTTTATTTTTAAAATGAAATATAGATTTTTTTCCAAAAGAAAAAAAAATGTGAAAAGCAACTGGTTTTTAGTTCTTTCATTTCTTACAAAAGTTATGTAATTTTTAAAAATTGAAACAGTTTTGTTTTTACAAAAATGTTTGTAAGATAGAGACCTACTGATTGTTTCATGGAAAAGGAATCCATTTTTTCTGTAAATGAACATAAAAAACGATAATTTTTATTCAAAAAAGTTTGAAATTTTCCAGGATTCTTTCTACCACCTCCATGAACCTTCTTCGTCCCTGTCTCCCATCCAGTGGTCTGCAACACACACCCTAAACAGACAAATGAACAAGCCACTAAGCATCCCCAACAAAAGGGCCAGAGAGGGGGAAAAAGAAAGGAGTGGGTAAATGCAAAAGGTGACCTTTAGGCCCTAGGATAAGGTCTCAAAGGTTCAGACAAGCACCAGTTAGAATAAGTATCTGACCTGGAAATGCCTGAGACCAAACTCATAATCAAAGCTCTTGAATTTGCCTAGAAGTATCACCCTTTTCCATCCATATTTCCCTTATGAGAAAGTTGGAATTTTAAAAAAATCTTTTCTTCAGAACTCTGCAGTGCTACTGACTTGCTAAATTCCTCATCTGAAATTCTCCATTGTTCTCAAGAGGTATTATAATAACTGGCTTCAAGTTTCACGTCTGATGTGGGTCACTCATGGGAAGAACAAGTTCACAACTAATTTCCAACTTTATATCAGCCAACTTCTCCCTGACCTCTACATTACTAACAAGTGGAATTTCTCTTATATATTATAAAACAGAGTTGCTGTATGGCAAAGAATCAAAGAAAGAGTCTTAGCTCCATATTCTGCCATTGAGTGCGCACATATGGTTCCCATTGAAATCAACAGGAGTTGTATATGCACTGTATACACACACATAAAAGGCAGAAGATACAGGTCTTTAACTTGTGAGGTATTTTTGCGCTTCCTGCCTAGCATGCTTAAGGCTAGTTTGTGTCTTCTCCCAGCATGAATTCAAAATAGAGGCAGAGGGATGGGCACAATCAGTGGCTCCTAATCTTGCTCCTCCTCTCTCCCTGATAAGGAACAATGCATTAATAGCATTACTGATGTCAGCCTCTACAGAAGGAAGCAAGGAGAAGGCAAGTCTTCCTTGAAGTCACTGCTGGTCAGGCTTCATGAAGCACCTTCACTGCCCTCTCTTAATGAGAAAGGGTGTTACAACTGTGCTTCCATGGTCCCTAGCCTTCCATGGAGGCAATTAAAAACTTAAAAGCTAGTTTTTCAGCTCTCAGAAATTTTGCAAAGTGACTGCCAACAGCTTCATTAACATGTGCTCATTTACAAAGTGTATAACATTTGAATAGCAGGTTCCAATAGCACACTATTTTTGGGGTGCACACATCTTCAGGCATTTAAATAGTATTCTTAAGCATTTGCACTAATGTATGTTGCTGAGAATAAGAGTAGTCTCTAGGGATGTGGGTGGAGTGGGGGCAGAGTCCCAAATTTAACAGTTAGCCCTTGCAAAACACATCCATTTGTTATTTCTCCTGCTTGAGAGCTGATAGGGGGCAAGTTAATTATTAAAAGCTTAACTAAAAACAGATGTGTACATGTTGCTATAAATTCTACATGTAGCTGAAGTATGTTATTTTTTAATCCTCCTTAAGAGGATACATTTTCAGGGGCTCAAAATATGAAGTTTTACGGGTCTTGATAAATTATCGGATAAATTATGTGTCCACATTACACACTTACTTATGTTTCCAGAAGCCTTTAACAATGAGCCTCTTTAGATCAAAGACTTTGCTAGGATATTTTGTGATAAGACTGGAACTGCAACTTAGGATTCAGTTTTAACTCAATTCTTTGCATTAATGTTTAGTCCAGCCCATCAAAGTTGTTGAGCAGGCCCAAGTCAGTAACTGTATACTTCAGCCTGTATGGCTAGGGGCAGACATTATACATAAACAGATATAAGTGATCAGAACTCAGTTCAAATCTGTTCAAATCAACACAACAAAAGTTCAGTGCACATAAACTGCTTCAAAATGGCCGAAACCAATTTTAAGATAAACATGGATGGATGTAGTATCAGACTTAACTGATTTAAGTTAAATAGGTTTTTTGAACTTCTGTCCCAGTTCCTCTCCAGTTTCAAGGTAACTCAATCCCCCAGCATCCCAACTTTGTACCTCCCCTGCAAACCACTCCACACCTTACAGTGTGGGGGGGTTAACTTTAGCCCAAGCTGTCTGCTTCAGCCCAGCAGGGAGGCATGTCGAATGCCCCCCAAATTCTAGCCTGAGCTACTGCAGGCATGTGGCTGCATTTCCAGAATCAAAAGTAAATGTCTATTGACTTGCTTAGCAGTTCAATCTATGCAGTTTAGACTAATCCACAAAGATTGAATAGATTCAGGCTTTTTGACTGTCTGTACTTAGCCCATATGTTATGTACATAACACCCAGAATCCTTGAAAAAGGAACAATACTACCCAAAAGATTGAAAGAATAGCTGTGGTTCTATGCATGGTCAACTTACATACATAAAGAGTCTGAAGTTTTCCACTTTTGCTCCATTTTTTATTTTTCTTTACTTATGCTTAAAACTATTTAATCCACTATTTAAGCCATGGTCTTGCACATATCTCTGCATTTCAGTGTTATTGGTTCCTATTTACTGCACCTTGCCTACCACATTTGCAACTAGCCCTCAGTACATTTTACTACCTTACAAGATAGGTAAGCAAAGAATACTTGCTCAGAATGCTATATGATTCTGGTTTGGATTAATATTACTCAAAAATATATTGTTTGTGTGTAAACTGCAGTTTTCCAAAGTCTCCAAATTGATTCAAGAACATTTTTTCACCAGCACATTTCAAGGCATCTTTCAGATTTCAAGTTTTAATTTGTGGTTGCTTCCATCACAAAACTGTTCAGAACACATCCATATTTTTTTATACTGGGAATTATTTTTGTTCTGTTATTTCATAAAAAAGCTAGATTGTAGTCTTTCAGAGTTACCATTGATATCCTCATTTGGCAGTGAATAAACTTAAACATTTTAAATCTAATAAACAAGCATTATTATGCATGACTGAGGACAAGGCTTTACAATGAGAACCTAAATTATAAGTGTCACTACCATCCACTAGACGTGCGAATAGTAGATTATTTTTATTCTATGAACAATCCCCCCCAAAAAAATTCAATTCAGGGCAATCTGAAACAACACGTCTAATTTTCGTATTATTAAATCATTTTCTGTCCATTTTATACAGTTCAATTTCAAAGCAAAAATTAAAAAAAAAACTTTAATAGTTTTAACTTTTCACAAGCTTTCAAGCAGCAAAAAGACTTTGGAATCTCAAAATTATTTGCCTATTTATAGCTGAAAATGGGGGGAAAAAATTCCAGAAAAGTCAATTTGTGGAATTTAACCCTCCTCCCCACCCCCATTGCAATTTTTGTTAGTGAATTTAGTATTCACTGCCAAAATTTCTCCCAGCTCCACTTACAACACACATTTTATGTGTTTAGTCTAAAGAAAGTAACCTCTGCCTGCCTACAGTGAATGTAATATCTGCATAATTCATATGTATGGCAGAGGCATTAACTGTTCTTGAGATGTTAGTATAAACTATCAGACATATGCATTTGGCCCTCCATCACTGGCCCTCCCCCAGCCCTGCTCCTTGGAGGCGGTGGCAGTGTAGAATGCTGGCAGAGGGGGATGGAGGGGATGGCAGGGGTAACTTCCCCCCCACCCCACCCTGTTCCTAGGAAGCAGCGGTGGCACGGGGTGGTGGGTGGTAGCACTCCGTCCCCACCACCTTCCCTCACCCCCGTCATTCTTGACGGGCAATTCGCTAGTATTATTATAATGTTGCATGCCTCAGCTTCCCTAACTTGCTGGTACAGAGGGAGAGAAGGGCTTTATTCATAGATTGTAGAGTCGGAAGGGACCACAGTGGATCATCGTGTCCGACCCCCTGCCTCTGGCAGGAAAGAGGACCGAGGTCAGATGACCCCAGCTAGGTGATGATCAAGCCTCCTCTTGAAGACCTCCAAGTTAGGTGATAGTACTACCTCTCTTGGAAGCCCATTCCAGATTCTGGCCACCCTTATTGTAAAAAGTTTCTTCTTAATGTCTAACCTAAATCTACTCTCCACTAGTTTGCACCCATTATTCCTAGTTACTCCCTGGGGCACTCTGGTAAATAGTGCATCACCAATTCCCTGTTATCCTCCCTCGATAAACTTATAGGCGGCTACAAGGTCTCCCCTCAGACGTCTCTTGTGAAGGCTGAAGGGATCCAGATCTCTTAACCTCCCCTCATAGGGTCTTTCACAGAGGCCACTAATCATGTGAGTGGCCCTCCTCTGAACCCTCTCCAGATTCTCCATGTCCCTCTTGAAGTGCGGCGCCCAAAACTGGACACAGTACTCCAACTGCAGCCTGACCAATGCCGCATAGAAGGGAAGCATCACCTCCCTAGATCTGTTGGTCATGCATCTGCTAATATACAACAAGGTGCAATTGGCTTTGTTGATGGCCTCGTTACACTGCCAGCTCACGTTCATCTTGGAGTCAACTATGACTCCAAGATCTCTCTCAGTCTCTGAGTTGCTGAGGAGGTCATCCCCCAACCTATAGGTATGCTGGGGATTCCTCCTTCCTAGGTGGAGTACCTTACATTTACCTTTGCTGAATTGCATCCTATTTCATTCCACCCACTGATCCAACCTGTCCAGGTTGGCCTGTATCTACTCCCTGCCCTCTGGTGTGTTAATTTTGCCCCATAACTTGGTATCATCGGCAAACTTGGAGAGGTTGCTCTCCACACCCTCGTCCAAATTGCTGATGAAGACATTAAATAACATCAGTCCAAGGACTGAACACTACGGGACCCCACTGCCCACCTCCTTACAGGCCAAGAACAACCCGTCCACCACCACTCTCTGGGTGCAGTCCCTAAGCCAGTTCGCCACCCACCTGACTGTGTAGGCGTCCACTCCACAGCCTGCTAGTTTCCCTATGACAACAGGATGGGAAGCTGTGTTGAAGGCCTTCTTAAAATCCAAGTAGATGACATCTGCCTCAGCTCCAATGTCAAGGCAGTGTGTGACCTGGTCATAAAAGCCTATAAGGTTTGTCAGGCAGGATCTACCTGTGATGAACCCATGCTGGTTTCCTTTCAGCATCATTTCCCCCGCTGAGCCTTCACAAATGTGCTCTTTGATGATTTTTTCCAGTATTTTCCCAGGAATAGAGGTAAGACTGACTGGCCTAAAGTTACCCAGCTAATTAATTTTGTTTGGAAGAATAGGCAAGGGTTTGTTTGTGATATCTATTATTGGATCAACTATGTATTTGGGAAATGTGTTGGGAAAATGTTTCTGTCATGATGTGCCCTTCTTCAGGTCTAGAAAGAACATGCCCCAGTGCTCCATTAGGGGAGAATACACCATTAAACAAACAAAGAATTACTCTGCAAATATTGACACACCAACCCCTGCACTTGAGGAAACTCCCTGCTGTTTCTGGAGCCAGGGAGGCACTGGAGAAGGACAGCATATGTGAGAGAAGATCCTGAAAAATGCTATATCCAGAGACAAGGGGGAAAGGGAGAGAAAAGACAGGACAAGGAGGCTGGGAGTCTTGAGAGATAACTGCTAAGACTCTCTCTCTGAGGCATTTTTCCTGACAAGGGGTTGGAGGGTTGTTCTAACTGTGATGGTTTGGGAAGTATATATAGGAGAAGCATACGTTGGTGATATTTTTCATTGGACTAATTGTATTGTTGGGTGAGATGGTAGACCATGGACAGGACTTTGTAAGGGGGTGAAGGAGCAGCAGCTGGTACTGCAAAAGTGACTTCACCTTTGTTCCCAGCTTCCCTTCTCCCCACTGAGGCAGGCAGACTATGCTGTGGAAGTAGCACATGGGGACTTCTTTTTTTTTTTCTTGTTAGGGTCTGATTCAGGTAAGAATTCCCCCAGCCTGCCACTCTCAGCACCCCTCGCTTTATCCTCTGTGCTCACCAGCATGTCCCCACCCCTCCCCTGCTTACCATCACCCTTGTCCCAAGCTGCCCTGAGGGCTGAGAAGGCCCAGAGCCACTTCTGCCCTGCTCCAGCCAGGGCTGCACTGCACAGGAATTGCAAAAATCCTTAAAAATTTAAAAATCCTTAACACAGGGAGCCCAGCTCATCTAGAAAAGGCAGCAGTGTTAGCGGTGGGTGCCCTTTCCCTGCATTTGCTCCCAGGCTAGCAGGGAACACTTGAGGGGATCAGGCCAGGTAGCCAGAGATAGCTGGATCACTGGCAGCAGCGGGCAGAGGAAGAGATATGCCACCGAATGCAAACAGAAAGTGGAGCATTCTTGCATGCTTTGGGAACTTAAAAGACGTCCCTAGCTGTTGCTCCTATGGTATGGTCTGGAAGGGAGGTGCGACTGTGCCACTGCACCCTCTCTGGATCTGCCACTGTGGTAGACCACACTATGGATTTTCCATCATAAATAATTAATTTCATTAGCTTCCATACTGTAGTCACGTTGGGGTCAGGGCTGAATTAATCCATAGGCAAACTAGGCACATGCCTAAGGCCCTGAGTTGTGGGGGGCCTCAGTCCTTCCCTCTGCGGCGGAGCCAAGAAGGGCTCCATCCACCTCCCTTCCCCTCCTCTCTGTCCACTTCGCTGCTGCAGTGGCTGCTTCCTAGCAGCAGCTCCAAGCCCTGCTCCCTGTGCCAGGGTGGGGAGTGGGGTCTCAACCAAATGTGTAGTTGGGATTTCCAGACAAAGCACTGCTTGGGCTTTGGAGCATAAGGACTCTGCCTGTTGTACTACTGCTGTTCAATAAGAGTTGTAGTAGTTTAAGAAGAGCTGCTTGCTCTGCTGTATTCTGTCCCCTCAAAGAGGTAAAGTCCCTCCGCAGAAGCCCAGCCAGAAGGTAGCTCTCTGAAGGGGGCCACAAATAACTAGGAAGGTAAGGAACCAAAATGCTGGGTCTCAGAGTCCGAGGAGCCAGGGGCTCCAGAAGCTGTGCCTAGGCTGGATTCAGGGGCTATTCCAAGAGACCATGTAAGGCTTGGAATCACAAGCAAGTGCTCCCCTAGGCATTCTGTGACAAATCTCTTATCCTTACAACATCCCTGAAATAGGAAAGTGCCATTTTACAGACGGGAAACAGAAGATCTTCACTTGCCCATGGTCACACAGGATGTCTGAGGTAGAAGAGGAACTGAGACTGTTTCTCTCATAGTCCAAACTAGTGGTCTAATTGTCAGACCATCCTTCCTCCCTTAGTTGACAACGTTTTTGGATCGGCTCAGACATTTTTGTCTTGCATCAAAAGATCTTAAATCTTATTATCATCAGATTGGAAATTTCATATTTAAGAAAGAAGGCCTGATAACGAAGATAAAATAATCCTCTGTATTGATCGAAGACTCCTGTCTGACATTAAAAATTAAAAGAAAAAAACCATTTTCAGTAATGGAAAAGCTAAACTTGCTAAGAATGGGCAGGTACTCCAAAGGTGCTGAGGCTGGCAGTCATGTTAGCTCAAAAAGCAGCTGCTATCATCTATAGAGAGATTTAACAGAAGTATGAATATAGAAAATTGCATGTATTGGCATTGCACCCAAAAAAAAATCCCATAGCAAAATGACCCTGTATGTAACAAAAAACTATGTACACTTGACTAGTCAGTGTAAGCATAACATCCTTAAACCTTCTAACCTTGGTTTAAAAATAAGTTAGAAACATTTTATTTAACTATAATAAAACAAATAAAAATAAAGATCCTGAGTTGGAAACCAGCTGTTGATCAATATTCTAAAATAAGAGACCTCTAACCTAGGGACTAATTTCATATTCAGTAAATCAGTTGTCATGGACTGTCAAAGGCAAGTTGTGTGAAGGAGGCTACCGCAGATTTATTTGTACAGAATATGATCTACTAATTGATTAACAGAACAGCAACAAACAACTATGAAAATAATAAATAAAAAGTATGGCTCCATCTATGAAAAAAAATAAATACCCAAAGCCTAATATTCCTGTGAAAACAGCATTTGCAACCTGGTGACCCAGCCAGGAAAGCATTTAAAAATTCACATAACTCCTATGTAATATCCCGATTCCCCAAGGCTGAAATTCCAAACTAGGATAACCCTGAATGAGGTGCCTTCTGTCTAGGGCAAGTGAACTTTCCTCTTTGAAACACCATAAGGCATCTATCATGTTATTTGAAAGGCCTGGAGTAACCGAAGGAAATTGACACCTATACCCCGAGTGCCTTTCTTCATTACCAGAAATTTACTGTCCTTTAATTTTTACCATTTTTAGTTATAAAAAGAAAAAGATTACTTACCTGCAACATGCATTACTTGCATGTCATAGAAATAGAAGAGAATTGTCAAGTGAGAGAGAGCAGCCAATATTATATTGAACAGACTAAACCATGAATGATCTCCTGTGGGTACTACTGGTAGAAACAGACATCACCTTTCATTACCTTTGTGCTGTCATAAAAATATTTATAAAAGTGACAAAATGACAGCAAATAGACTTACATCCATACCTTTTGTTATGGCCATATTGTATCTGTGAGAAAGGTAGTAATAAATTATGCTGCAAGTCTATTTGCTTTCTGATGGGAGAGCACAGGCAGCTGGAGCTGCCCGCACTTTCCTATCACCCAGGACAGGGACTCACAGGGTTTGAGCAGCCCGATCCTGCACACTTCAGGAATTCTTGCACTGGATTAGCCCTTCAAGTCTCAAGAGTGCCTGCCTGGCTTTCCCCGCTTGCAGACACAACCGATATGCTTCATTTGACAATGCCTATTTCTAGCCTATCATAGAATCAATGAGTCGGAAGGGACCTAGACAGATCATCAAGACCGACCCCCCGCCATGGGCAGGAAGGAGCACTGGGGGCGGCAGGGGTCATAAGACCCCAGCCAGGTGCCTGTCCAGTCTCCTCTTGAAGATCTCCAGGGAAGGTGAGAGCACCACCTCTCTGGGAAGCCTATTCCAGGCTCTGGCCACCCTTACAGTGAAGTAGTTCTTCCTAATATCTAGCCTAAACCTATCTTCCCTCAGCTATGACTCTCTCCCTGAATTTGTAGTGTTTTAGAAACTATATTGGGTATAGAAACAAAGTACCCCAAGAAAAACACCTTCATAAAAGAGCCTGTGTTTTGGAGAACTGTCACTTTAAATCACTAGGTAATTGAACTATCAGCTATTGTTGGAGGTAAGCTGTCATTCTAGACATACTAGGGCTCAAAACATGGGGAAAAGTAGAGCTATGGGCTTTTCCTTTTAAATTAATCCAAGAATTATAAAATAGAGAAGAGAAGTTTCCTTTACTAAATTTTCATACCCTGTTAATACCATATATTTCAAATACACTTTGCCCATATCAGCGTACTTTCTTGAAAACAAAAAACACTTTCCATGGAAATAAAAGAATACAGATGAAATCATTAGATGTTTGAAAATAAAGAGGAATTTTATCAGAGATGCAGATTTCCTTCTGTGCCTGAAATGCAGTCTACTTACTGCTTTGAACATGCAGCATTAAAAAGCAGTGGTGCAATGTCAGATGGACCATATTATTTTTCCTCTACTTTGGGCACATCTATATGAGACTGCAGATCCGACTAATTAGCTCTGCTATAAAACATCACCATCTACACATAATGCTGCCATAGCGTAATCTGACTAAACACAAATACTACCCTGTGGTGGCAGCATTTTGTGCACCACAGTACATGTGTAGATGGTGATGGGGCTGGCTGGAGCCGAGGAGGCTTCAGTGCTGGGCTAGCCAGCAGGCAGCCCTTGCGCTGCAGCACCCTCATGCCCCAGCCAGCTCCTAGGCAGCACATTCAGCCCAGTCGAAGCAGACCAAGCTGGCAGGGGACCCAGAGGTCAGCCTGTTAACCCAGGGCTGCTCTGACTGGGCTCCACATGCTGCAGAGTGGCTGGCTGAGGCATGAGCAGCCCCCTTGTGCTTCAGCCAGCCCCCTGCCCGCCCCCCACTCCACTGCAGCACACGAAGCCCAGTTGGAACAGTCCTGGGCTGGCAGGGGACCCAAGGGGTCAGCCTGCCAGCCCAGGCTGCTTCAGGCAGGTTCCATGTACAGTGAGGGGCTGGCTGAGGCACAAGGGTGCTTCAGCACAGGGCTAGCTGACAGACCCATGCTGAAGCACCCTCAGGCCTCAGCCAATCCCACTGCTGCACACTGAGCCTGGTCAAAGCAACCCAGGCTGGCAAGCCAACACCATGGGTCCCCTGCCAGCCCAGGACTACTCTGAGTGGGCTCTTTGTGCTGCTGGGGGGGCTAGCTGAGGCACAAGGGTGCTTCAGTATGGGGGCTGGCTTCCAGCCAGCCCCTCTGCAGCACATGGAGCCAAGTCAGAGCAGCCCTGGGCTGGCAGACTCACCCCTGCCACTCCAGGATGCTCCAACTGGGCTCCATGTGCTGTGCATGAAAAAATTCCAGAGCAATATGCTCCAGAGTTTTTTGCTCCCAGCCGCACATTCAAACAACACTCCCAGGAGCAAAAAAACTCTAGAGAACACTTGCCCAGGATCAGACACACACAGTTTGCCTATTTTATCAGGTTTAAAGTTTTTGCCTTCCTTTTTAAGGCTCTGCATAGCCCTACTCCACCTCCAGGTTGGATTTCTTTTTCGGAGACCCATTTGTTCTTCCATTGATGCTATCTTCACTTCCCTGTTCATATCTCAATCTCACATTCATGCTTTCTATCCTTCCCCTTAAAAATGGAATGGTTTCCAATGGCAGTGCCACAGGTAGATCTCCTTCAAAATACTGCTAAGACTACTTCAGTGAGGCACAAATGCTAACTTACATCAGTCAAATGTCCATTCAACCTCAGGCTTATGAAACAGCAAGAATTTCAACAATGAACGGGAACAGTTAATGTTTTCAACACCAACCCTCTCGTCTCCCAATCTGCCTTCTCCTATGTGTATATGTCTTTTGGGAATATATGTTTCTCGTGGCAGGAGTACATTTTGTGACTTCCCCATAGTTAAAGTCTAGGTTTGATGCAGTAGGCAAAAGGGAGGCAGTAAAGGTATTCAAAGAAAAGAAAGAGAATGACAGAATTCACCTGGTATTGTATCATTACCTAAAACTACACATGAAAAACCTCAAGCAATGACAGTCTGGGCATTAAGACAGACACAAAAGAGCTCTGATCTTAGCTGGCTTCCCTAGCACCTCCTACTTTTATATAATTAATTTAATAGATGTTTACAACTACCAAATTTTCCATTAGAAATGGTTGGAAAACCAATGTTTTCAATAACTTTCTTCCCTCTCTCTTTCTTACGGCCAGATGTTTGGCAGCACAGAGAGGAGGGATGGAATTTTCATCAGGAGTATGACCCAGAACTAGTCAAAGAAGAAAAGCGGAAAGAAGTGAAGGAAGAAATCAGAGTGCAGGTGTGCTTGCAAAAGTAGTTCTAAAAAGTAGTCTTTTTAGAATCAAGGCATCCCCCCCAGAAAATGCCAGCTCTTAACTTTCACTCATTTCTTGACTCTCAAAAAACAACAGAGCAATTCTTTTGCTGCAAAGAACACAGAACGACCACAACAGGTTAAAATGTTTTGACACTATGGATTCCCGTTTGAAATCTAGTTTTATCTTGTGAATCATGTGTAGATGTTTGCATACCTAACAGTGCTAATATTGTGGCTGTGACACCCTGGTTGAAAAATCACCGGCTTACAATAACAAGACAATTGTATTAACAGTTCTTTGAATAAGAGTTTCTCTCCAGTTGCAAGAGGTGACCCTGACATCTAAACCTTGCCTTCTCTAGAATTCCATTTTCCATTCTTTTCTTTACATGCTTGTTTGGATGAACATTTGTCTGAGTAGTGGAAAAAGATTCAGTTGTCTGGAGACTTAGAAAAAGATTCACTTAATCTGTCTTTCTTGATAGGTTGATGAGCTCATGAGACAGGAACTGAAGAATTTAAAACTGGCAGTAGACAGAGAGAAGGACAAGAAGAAAAAAAGTGGAAAGAAGGTGAGTGTAGAAAGCTGTAACTCTGTTGCCAGTGTAACTCTGAATATTGAAAGTGATATCCTTGTTCCATTGAAGTCAATGGCAAAACCCCCAACCTAAGTGGTTGGAGAACCTTAAGTCACATGCAAGTTCTCTTTAAGCCATTTTCTTTATAGTATTTTAACTTGTAGTACTAACTGACTTATATTTTAAATATTGTTCAGGACAAGACAAGTCATTTTGAAGGAAGAATGCTAACACTGATCTCACTTTCTAGTGACGGGCACCCACAGTTCCAACTAAAGTCATGAGCAGTTGGTGCTCAGCACTTTGTCATATGGAAAGGGCAATTCTAAATGTAACAGCAGGGGTCCCCAAGCACCCAAAGAGATAGATGCCCCTCCTCCCCCCGTTTTAGGGCAGTCTGCCCTGCCCTCTCCTGCCATGCCTTTGATGTTAAATGAATAGATATGATGCAGGAGGCTGCCCCATTTGCAGCCCTGGTGTCTTAAGCCAAACATACTGCTCCAAACCAGCCCTACACCATGTCCCATGCCTCACATATGGCATCCTATTCAACATACTACTCCCCCAGCCCTACGCTAAGCTGCACTTTGCCTCTGGCCCACTTAGGCCTTAGGCACCACTCAGTGGGCCTTGGCCCCTCACTGGACCACCTTGATCCCTCACTGGGCCACACTTCATTCTGTAGGCTTCAGAACCTGCACTGGGCCTTAGCCCCTCACTGGGCACCTCACCCCTCAGGCCTCAGGTCCCTCCCAGTGGACCTTGGCCCTCTACAGGTGACTCAAGGCAGTGGGGGCTGAGGCTTTCCAGCGCCCCATCCTCGCCTTTCACTGAGGCGGCACAGGTGTGTCATTTCCTGGGGGCAGCCCCACCACACCATCCAACCCCAGCAAGGTGTAGTTTCATGAAATCATTATGTTCACAGTCTGTCGCAAGGCTGACAAAACAGATACCAAGCTCGAAGTCTTGGACTTCAAAAATGCAAAGTTTAATAAGTTCAGGTCACTAGTAGAGAATGCCCCGAGAAACCAAGGACCACAGGTAAAGGGAGCACGAGAAGAATGGTCGTTCCTTAAGGATGCAATCCTTAAGGCTCAGAGAAAATCCATTCCCTTATGGAGAAAAAGTAGCAGAAGGGTAAAAAAAAAACCCTCTTGGCTAAGCAGGGAAGTTGCAGCCCTCCTACAGAAAAAGAAAGGGGCATACAAACAATGGAAGTTTGTGACAGCCTCTAAGGAAGACTACTTGGCAATGGCCCACACTTGTAGAAAACAGATTAGGCCAGCTAGGGCAGAAACCAAACTAAAACTAGCTACAAGAATCAAGGACAACAAGAAGTCCTTCTTTAGCTACATAGGGAGTAAAAGGAAAACTAATGGGAGTGTGGGGCCACTGCTCAATACCTCAGGATCCCTGGTCACTACCACTCAAGAAAAAACAGAACTCCTAAATGACTACTTTGCCTTGGTTTTTCACAAGACCAAGGGGAACAACATGCCAGGTAGGGCACAGAACAAGCAGGGTGGGATTGACACTGTTCCCACCATTGCCATAGAACTGGTGTACAATCAATTAAAGAAATTAGACATGTATAAATCAACAGGACTGGATGAACTCCACCCAAGAGTGCTGCAAGGAGTTGGCCGAAGTAACGCAGAGCCCCTGGCAAAGATCTTTAAAAAATCATGGGCCTCTAGAGAAATCCCAGAGGACTGAAAGAGGGCCAATATTGTGCCCATCTTCAAGAAGGGGAAGCATGAAGACCCAGGAAACTACAAGCCAATTAGCTTAACTTCTATTCCAGGGAAAACCCTAGAAACATTCATCAAAGAGGAGATGTGACAAATTTGCAGAAGGAATGATACTGAATGACAGCCAGTATGGCTTCATCGTGGGCAGGTCTTGTCTGACCAACCTTATATTTCTTTCTATGATCAGGTGATTTGTCACCTGGATGAGAGAAAAGCGGTTGACATCATATATCTCAACTTCCAGAAAGCCTTTGACCTGGTATCCCATGAGGTACTGATCAGAACACTGGAAGATATTGGGCTCAACTGCGGGACCGTCAAGTGGGTGCGAAACTGGTTGCGGCATAGGACACAGAGTCCAAATGAATGGATCCGTGTCGTCCTGGTGAGATATGGGCAGTGGCATACCCCAGGGGTCAGTACTTGGCTCAGTGCTGTTCAATATCTTCATCAATGACCTGGATGAGGGGGTGAAAAGCCCATTGGCCAAGTTCGCAGATGACACCAAGATATGGGGTTGTGCAGACACACCTGCAGATAGGCTGCAGATACAAGCAGACCTAGACAAGCTGCCATGTTGGGGAGAACGGAACCAGATGAGGTCCAACATAGAGAAATGTAAAGTGCTGCATCTAGGAAGGAAGAACCCCCAGCACACCTACAGGCTGGACATCGCTAACCTGACCAGTACTACAGATGAAAGGGATATGGGGGTAACAATAGACCCCAGCATGAATGAGATGGCAATGCGACACAGTAGCCACTAGGGCTAATAAAACTCTGGCATGCATCAATTGATGCATCTCCAGTAAATCTAAAGAAGTGATCCTCCCACTTTACTCAACATTGGTGGGGCTGCAGCTGGAGTATTGCATCCAGTTCTGGGCACCGCACTTCAACAAGGATGTGCTAAAGCTTGACAAGGTCCAGAGAAGGGCCACCCATATGATCAGAGACTTGGCAAGCCATGTGAGGAGAGGCTGAGGGATCTTGGACTCTTCAACCTAAAGAAAAGAAGGCTGAGAGGGGACCCGATTGCAGCTTACTGCTATATCAGAGGCATACATCAAGGGCTCGGTGAACAACTGTTCATCAGGGCACCCTGGGGGAAAGCTAGAAACAATGGCCACAAACTCCTGGAAGATAGTTTCAGGCTGAACATTAGAAAAAACTTCTTTACAACTAGGGTGTCCAGACTATGGAACAAGCTCCCCCAGAGATAGTGCAATCATCTACCCTAGAGGTCTTCAAGAGAAGACTGGATGGTCACCTGGCTAGGGTCATCTGACCCCAGATGTCTTTCCAATGATCCTTCGGGGTCCCTTCCAGCCCTATGATTCTGTGATTCTATGATTCTTACTCAGGACCACAAAGAACCTCTTCCATCCCCATAGTTCCTAACCGCCAGGTGATCCCGGAGCTGCAGTCTTCAGGCTGTACAACGTTACTTGCCCAGCTCCCCAAATGCAAGTGCCACCTCTGCTCCCAGAATCTGGGCTTATACTCTCCCTGCCCAGCCCCCCTCCAATCAGGTGGCCCCTTGCAATCAGGTGACTACCTAATTGGGTCTGAACCTACCTGCCGGCTGCCCCACAGCCTGTCTGATGGTTTTAAAGTAGCAAGCACAACCAGTGCACTGACACACTGAACATAACTAATATCTAACTGGCAGTACCATAGATTTAAGTATTTGAACACAAGAAGGATTACAAGAGTGAGACTACCACCCTAGACTAGAACTGGCCATTTGCCCTTAGCATTCAGATATAAGATTGCATGGTAGAATATATATGCTTTTGGTGAGTAATACACCAACATTATTTGGAATTCAAGTCCCTGTGTAAAATGAGTGTGTATGCCCAGTTCACAGAGCTTCATGGAACTACAAAGTTCTCTGCAGTGCTAATTCCATGAAGCTACATGTAAATACTAAGGCACAAGTCCTCCTTCACTGCCAAGACATCTCCATCATAACCACCACTTGTTTTAATCCAGTATGACTAGGGATCCTATGTCACCTGTGGAGGTGTCCAGATCTCCTATTTTTTCAATGGGGAGTGTATTGTATCTCTGAAGAGACACCATACTTTGCCCAACAGAATCACAGGGCTCTCCCATTCTTTAATTGGGCACCATTTAGGAACCTACAGAGATGGATTCTGGTTTTCCAAGGAGGCACATACCTCTCCATTCTCTCAATGTGGAGTTTTAACTCATGTTACAACAACTGTATCTGGTTGCAGTTCTAGTTGATGCATGTGTCAAGTATCTCTGTCATTTGCAGGCCTGTAGGACACCGCCTGCTGGCCGACTTGAGTGAGACAGTTTCTAATTGGAGTTCTACACACCCATGCTTTCACCTACTGTGACTTGGTGTTTAAAGGAGTTGGTTCAGTACCTGGATGTGTAGTTCCATTAGTCCTATGTTCCTGACGGCTCCGCCACCCCTACACCCTCGCCTGTTCCACTGGTCTCCGATTGGCTGCTTGGTCCTTCCACATGACCTCCATCCCAAGAAGAAAAAAAACAAAAAGAACAAAACCAAGCACTCCTGGCCTGGGTTATTGTTCCAGCTCCTTTTAGCAGAGCGCAAACAGTAATTCACAGTTGTGAGGTCAGTCCCTATTTTCTTCCACTACCATCTCTTTGGTGGCTCTCCCCGAGCCTCTTATTGGGGTCATCATGATTTCCCTTATCCTATTAGGTCCACCTGTGACACCGTTTTTGGCTTGCACCCCTTTTAGGGACTTCACGGTACCAAAATTCTAGAATGCCCCTCTATTAGGGACTTTACGATGCTAAACTCTGCCAGGGTCCAGGGGCTCAGGCATGGTAACAAGCAGTTCCAAGTACTGCCTGTGGGCTCAACAGTCCTCGCTTTAAGTTCCCTCTGGGGAGCTCACTCTCTGCAGGAGTCTCCTACCGGCTCTCCACGTTGCTCTCAAGGTTCCCTGCAGCATGGCTCGGCTGGATCCGCCTCCTTCCGGTTCCACGCTCCCCCCCCTCTTGTCTGTTCTGGGCTCTTCTTTATACCAGGGTTGGAGTTCCCAGCCCATCCCCTCCAGAAACACCTGGGTAAGGAGGGTTTCTGCCGGGCTCTTTGGGGCTGTGGATCTGGGGCCACTGACCCCTTGTTTAGCCCTTGTGCTTTTGAGTCCTGTGACTCTCTCTCACAGCATGTGGCATAAGGCATCTTAGCAGGCCTTGGGACTGAATGAGAAGATATTTACTTGAATAAGTACATCTAACAGACAGCAGCACTGTCTTCACTGACTTCAACATAAAGTAAGTTCCCTTCTTCCTTAGTTGAGCAATTAGAGCACTTGCCTGGAAAATGGGAGACCCAAATTCTACGCTTTTGGATCAGCTTCAGGTGGCTTCATCCTATATCTCTTATGTGCCATAAAAGTATTCTAACTACTAAGCTATGGGCTAAGCATGGCTAAGAACATGTTCCTCACCTCCTATTGAAGCTGCCCCCTGTGCAGCCAAAAGGAAAAATTCATGAGATTAGCAGAAGAGCAAGCAAGAATAACTCTAGCCTAGGGAGGTGGCCACCATTTTCTGGCCCCTACTCCTGTGCTGTTTATGTATTTTACTCAATTACTTATTGATGTGAGTCTGTATGTAATAACATTACTCTGGAATATGTTTCGTAACAAAGCAGGATCTGACCCAAGGGAGTTGTATCAATGCAAAGGAAAGGAGGCTGTGGCCTGCAGTGCAAATAAGCATCCAAAAACAAGTGGACTGACATTCCTTAGTACAGGTCCTCTCCATACTTCTATGTAAGGTAGCTGAACAGTGAAAGGTATCACAGAAGTGTGGTTTCAGGAAGCATTTTACAATGGAGGGAATAGGCAGAGAACCCATAAGATTGGGTGGGCTAGTGATAGAATGCTAGACAGTCCTGAATATCATAGGTATGCAGACTTCATTTTTATGAAAAGAAAGTCAAAAACTTTAAGGATTCCTACTAACAATATGTCAGGCTTTCACAAACTACAAGGACATCCTGAAAAGCTTGGAACACCTTCAGCAGCACTACCTCTGAAATAACCTTAGCATAAAGTGGGAAGATCATCGCACAAATGCCAGTTATCCTTTCCAATGCTAACACCACCAGCATGAAAGCATTGATTATTCAACATCAGCTGCAATGGACAGGGCACCGTGTTTGCATGCCTGATGTATGTTTACCAAAACAACTGCTATATTCCCAACTCAGCCAAGGACAAAGGATACAAGGGAGCCAGAGGAAATGCTTCAAGGACAACCTCAAGGCAAACATTAAGTATAGTATTGACATCATAAATTGGGACAAACTAACCTGGGACAGGGCTACATGGTGACACTGTGAGAGAAGGTACATCTTACTTTGAGGAAAACTGTCTTCCCCTGGAGGCAGAAAAACAAAAGAAATGGAAGGATAGGAAGCAATACTGAGAAATCCACCGTTCAATTCTCCCTCCCTTTAACCACTACCTGTGGCATCTGCCAGAGAGTCTGCAGCTCTACGATCAGCCATCTTACCTTCTTAACTGTCAACAGACTCATCTACAATCCTTTACTTGACCCATGGGAGTGACCATCCTTGACCATGAGGGATCACTGCTGCTGCAGACACCAGACTTTATTCTCCTCTCCCGGAACACAGGCACATACTTTTCACTATTGAGGATTCTTGGTAATGGCTTTCTATTGGGATTTCCTACATGAAGTACTGTAGTGAGGACTCCCATTAGAAGCCTTTCCAAGTACTGAAACACTCTTCCATCCTCCATAGGAGGAAGCTGCAATCAGATGAAGGACCCTGTGAAGAAGTATGTTCTCTGCCCCCCAAAGCTGTTTATGCATTTTAATCCATGACTATGCAATGCAAGATGCAAAAAGAGCACTGAGAGTATTGGGGCTCCCTCCATCCCACAGCAGTGAGCCTGATATATAATCTATGTGGGCAGCAAGGAAAGAATGGATTTGAAAGATGTTCAAAAATAAAGTTGCAAAGTTTAGAAATAACTTAATAGTAAATGGAGCACTCATAGGACAAGGTGCTATTCATTTTCAGAATCTTTAGCCTTTATTAACTTAGAGCAGTGGTACTCAGTCTTTTGGCCCTGTGAGCTAGATGAATGGCACAGGGTTGGTTCACAATCTGGATTGGGCCCGATGCTGCTCCCACCCAGTCTGACATGCCATGATCAGGCTCTGAGGCCCTGCATTGCCCCTGCCCAGCCCTGCATGGTAGGATTGGGCCCTGTGCCACCCTGCATGCCCTTTCTAGTGTATGCATGGCCACACTATCCAGCCTGCAGGGCTCCCCACTTGTCTGGAAATTTGGCAGCAGGGGAGTGGTGCTACTGCTCCCCCACTGCCAAATTTCCAGACCTGTGGAGAGCTCTACAGACCCAATACCATGAATCCAGTGACTGAGCACCCCTGACCTAGTGTACTTGGTGCACACACAAAGCCAAGTTTTGCCTTCTCTGCATGTTCTTATTTTGTAAATATTTGCGTCTCCAGTTAGACAGCTGAACAGGATGCAGTTTACAGTATTGTAACATTTTTGCAAAATATCTGATCACTCTGAAGGAAAAATGTGCAGGAAGTTTTGAGGAAAGCAAATGACTGCAAGAGTGGACAGGTGTTTACACATACATCCACTTATAGCATATGCATGTGTTACCTGTTTCATGGTTTAAATAAAAGGGATCATAATTAACCTTCTAGCAGAGTGGGACACAGAACAGGATAGTGGCATTTGCCAGGAACAGATCCGAAAGTCATTTTAGGGTATTGAGGGCTTCACCACAGTGCTGTACAATCCTGTTTTTCTACACTAAGAAAAATGCAGAGGAAACAGAACTGCTGCAGTATCATTTCAAATCTAAATGGGAGCTTGTTAGCTAATGAGCTTAATTTTGGAATCAATTGCTGTCATTTCTTAACAGTTTGCCTCCTTCTCTAATCTCCCATGAAAATTAATTAAATATGATATGGTACACACTTACTGGGAGACGTGCTTCTAGAACCTTCCATGAGAAGAAAGATCTTCTTAATATACCATCTAGGCAAGAGTCATGGTGAGGCTTCAGAGCACACGTTGTTTCTAAGTCCTAAACCCTAAGACTGTTCAAGTGGTTTTTTCTCTTACTTTTCACATAACCTGTTGTTGTCAGCTACCAACTGCTGTAGTAGTAAACACAGCTACAAATAAGAAAAGCAGCTGATGAAATTTTGACTTGGAAAGGATTTCTATTAAATCCTGTTAAATTCTGCTCCATCTTATGATATCTGAAAACCCAGGCTGTAGAGCTTCGCTGCAACTCATCCTGTATATCAGTGGTTGTGAAACCGGGGTAAACATACCCCCAGGGGTACTTTAAAAAGTCATAAGGGACACCAGGGGGCTCCTGCTGCTGTGCGCGCACCGGCAAAGGCCTGGGGGGCACATGCCCCCCGATCTGTGTGCAGGGTGGAGGCAGCTGCCGCTGCATGGTGGGCTTTGCGCACCGCTGCAGCTGCCCTGGGAGCCGTTTTGAGGTGTTTCGAGCTTAAAACAGCAAAATCTAAACAAAACAAAAGGGCTTTGAAACAGCTTCGAAACAAAACAAGGGCACTCAAAACCTTTCAAAAGTTTCAAAACCTTTTGAGTTTCAAAGCCAGGCTTGCTTGCAGCTCAACAGAAACTAAGGAGAGAAAGGGAGAAAAGGTGGGGAAGGACTGCTCTCATATTGACTGTGTAGCTGGCCAGTGACTGTGATCCTTCCCTGAAGTCCCTTCTAATCCCAGTGCTTTGGGAAAGGGACAGAAAAACAGCATAAAATTAAAAAGCATTGTTTGAACTGAGATTTCTCTGTGCCTTCACACTTGCAAGTGACACAAGTTTTGCTCTGAACAGTCTGAGGTGCAGTTTCCCAGAAACTCCTGAGCCTTAACACACACACCTGACAAGTTTTGCTTGTCAGCACCTTGAGGTGCAGTTTCCCAGAAACCCCTGCACCCATCTCCTTGAAACTTGACAGGCTTTGTAGCCGCAGCAGGGGATACCATCCCTGCTGTTTTCATTTGAATCAGGACAGAAATGACAAAGTTTTTCATGATTCCCCATTATACCCTATGGGTGAAACGTCAAAATGTGTCGAAATAATGAAATAGTTTTGACGAAACAAAATGGAACAGTGCTTCAAAACGGCAAAATGGAAATCCAGACAAAATGGTGGTGTTTGACACAGCCCGTTGCTTACAGCATTACCTGAACTAACCAAAACAGGTTCAGTGATTGTGCGAGAGACAAGACTCTGTATGTACCACTCCTAGAATTAGAACTGGTTACCAACCAACCAAAATAAATAAATGCAGTTTTAATATAAAATAAGCAGTACAGAAAACTGAAAGGCACTGTAAAAGGAACGGACCATGGACCAGCATTTGAAGAGAGAATCAAATATATTTTTATTCTAAAAGATTAACTTGTTTCATTCGTTTGGCACCTAAAACCAGTTTTCAGTAAGATATATTTTGGAGGAAGCCAGTCTAGCAATTCATATTTCATCTTATCTGATTGTTTGCTCAAATTTCCCAGAAATATTCATTTTAGTTACAAAAAACATTTTTCTACATAATATTTTTTTTTTTTTTTAGCATTTGCGTTACCTTCTTTACTGGTCAAAGAGCCTTAAGGAAGATACCAGTTGCCTAATAAATTCAACATATGGTCAGTGTCTTCATATATATAAAAATTAATCTATCCTTCCCAATTAATCCACATAATGTGATCTTTTCTAATGTGCTAGAAATTTTGGAAAGACAGTGTTATAGATAACAGGGGTGTAGCTGTGATGGTCCAAGACATATATAAGGCAAGGATTTTTTTGGCAATATCTTTTATGGGACCAGCTTGTCTATATTTCTTGCCCTATGAAGCCACGTAATTATGCCTGTTCACGTAAAGACACCAGAGACATAGTTCTGCATGTTTGGATATATCTGCATTTTAACATAGGATCATTAAAAATATTAAACCTTCTCGTTTTCTTCTCTATATAGTTTTGGATTTAATTAAATGACATATGCTTCCACATAACTTTTTGTGCAACATTTGTTACAGGTGGTTTGCACAGTAGATTTTAGAGATTATAAAACTCACTCTTTGAAAAACTATAATTGAAATATTTTTTCATTATTGCTGCATTGCTCCATGAAAAATAGCATTTTTCAGATAGCCAGATAAGATTTTAAAAAACAGTTGTAATCCATGAAACTCTAAGGCATTTGTTACTAAGAAAATAAAATAATTATGAATCCCTGCTTAGAAGGTTATTATGTATATAGTCCATTTTTTCTGAAGGGCAACACACCAGTCCAGCAAATCATTTAACCACTTGTGTCTAACTTTAAAACATGTGAAGCATTGTAGTTAGGCACATGCTTAAATACCTTGCTGGACAGTGGCATAATATACCAAGCTTAATTTCACAATGTTGTGCACTAGTCTATGACAAGGGAGACTAACAAATGATTTTCTTTAGTTAATTATATTGAAATCCAGAAGTACATTTGTGTCCATTTCCTGGGTAAGCATGTAATCAGTAAGCTATTGTATCAAAAGAGTCCTCTGCCACCTTCTTCTGACAGACATCTTTTAATAAACAAAGCAGCAACCACCACTACATTTTGTATTTAGCTTAATCTGGTAGGTATACTCTGAAAACACCTACCAGAGAGGAACACCTAGGCTGTGGATCCCCATTGTCTGAGACACAATTAGGAACCAAGTTGCTTAGGTCTGTCAGGACGAAGTCTCCCATGCAGGCATAGTCATCCCTCCTGCTCAGTTTCTCACTCAGAAATGGGGTTACAACCTTCTTACCTCAAGGAGTGGAACAAGGACAAGAACCAAATCTTTTGCTGTGGAAGACTATATAAAAAATCCTAGGTTAGTAAACAACAGGTACCAATGTATTGACATTTACTGAACTAGTAGTGCTGCTCTGTCATTCATGTCAGTTCAGTTCCTGTCAAACTGAAATATACAGTCATGTTATGCATGTAGTTAATTACTGTCCATATTTATGGCCCTCAGAAAAAGAAAAAAGGAATGAAGGGTGGAAGGAAGAAAAAATCTAAGAAAGAGAAAGATCTAACTCCTGACAGGTAAATATCGGACCAGACTACCCAAGATTCACAAGGTGACAAATTATGTATCCTTCATATTTGCCATGCTGTCATCCCTTTTAGATCTGTTTAATTATAGTAGAACAGTGGACTGCTGTTAAACTTACAATTCAAACTAGCAGTGTTAGCAGCCTAGCAGTCATGAAGGACCCTACAATGAATAAAACCTCTTTAATAACAGCTATGAAACATACATGCAAACCTAGATAAAACAATACATCACAAATTTGCAAATAACCTCCTTTAATGTTTTCAACATTTCAAAGTAAAAAGGCTTTACTGCATCCTCAAAAAATACCACTTCCCTTCTTGACTAACAGAACGATCTTGCATCACACATAAGATAACAAAATGTTCCTTTGATAATGTATAGTCCTGTTGTACTGTTTTCAATGATGCATACAAACCAATGCATCAATAACCAGACTTCACTGACTTCAAATTATACCAATTAAATCTGTAAATCTATGCATATGCAAAGGATTTCCAGCATCTTCACCCAATTCTTTAAGAAATTACTGATCACTACTTTGTGCAGCAGGTGCAGCAACACCCATCAGTCTCAGGTGTCCGTCAGATTTTACATCTAATTTAAAGTCCCTGAGATAAGAGCTCATGAAATACCACATTTTCTCATGCAAAATGTGCATGTTATATAAATCAATCTCACTTATCTAAAAAATCTATATAAATTCTTGAAGGCATCTTATAATGTTAAATATTCCTGGTCAGAGAACAAAGGTTGTTTTTTTTACTTGAAGGATATGAACAAATTTCTCATTTTGACACCTGCATTTTTGATGTTCATTTGATACATTTACAACAATCTGCCCATTTTCAACTGTACATTACAAAACAGAAGCCAATGCTGACATACCAACTAACACCAGCTAATATAGTGACAAGTTAGGATGGGGATAAGGGGAACTCATAGGGCAGCAGAAACCAAGAACATTGTAGAGATGGTCATGCTTAGCCCCTGGTAGGCAGAAGTACCTTATATTGAATCCAGTCCATTTGTGTAGAGTCTAATATAATGAGACCTCTTGCATTCCAAGTAATACAATCAATCATGCTATCATGTTTGGTTTAAAATGTTAAACCTCTCAAGCCAAACTAAAAATTGTACAGATGCATATAGAAAATGACTTCTCATAACATAGTTTCTCCAAGTAACTAATACATGCATACTTCTTTTCTCTTTAAATTAGAAGAGACTTACTTGATTACAAACACTTAAAGTATATACATTCTATAATATTATAAAGATCACATCTGGTTTTAGTAGCTAAATAGTGAGGATGATTTCTTTGGCCTACGAGAGCCATGCTTTGTTCCTTCCTGCTGTGCAGAGCAGGAGACAGAATTTCAGAAATAGCCAGCAGAGGCTTATGTTCACCTTTGTGCATTTTTACTGGTAGAGAAACACAGGGGCCTCAGTCAACAGAAGGGCGCAAACACACTTTTATTTAAAGGATTATTTGAATGTTCATGTATCATTAAATTTGAACAGTTAAAATAATAAGACAGGAAATGCAGAAGTTATGATTCCTACAGCAACATTAACACCACATTCTACCTTCTGTACATTTTATGATATATGCTTACCATAAAAAGCATCAAGTTATATTCTCAGCAATGAAAATGTGAATCAAAGTGCCAGAATTAATGTTGCTGTAAGTACACTAAGTTTTATATTCCAGAATGCTCATATATTAAGCTACACAGCTTTAACATACACAGACTAATTTTTTCAAGTGAAATAGCAAAAATCTATTGAAAATAAAACGGATACCTGCCCAAATTAAGATCAGTGACAATTAAAGGCACAAAACGATTTTCTTAGGAGACTGAAAACTGGAATCATTTAACTTTCATACATGATATAAGTGATGTATATAAAAAATCCCATAAGATTTAGAGGTCAATAGAAGCATTCCTATTAACCCTTCCAATACCAAAAGAATGTTAATAAATCTTAGAGTAATAAATGCACATTGAATACATTGTTATTTCCTTGACACAATATGAATTGATCTGTATATCTCATTGCCACAAAATATTACTGAAGCAAACTTATTAGGCACAACACCAAAAAAGTTTCTCCTCCTTCATTCCTATGGCTAATGACATTAGAAAAGAGAAAATATTAGATACTCTTAAGTAGGATCAAAATTAATCATGTATATCCTCATTCATTAAGACACAAGACAACCATTAATAGAAGATGGCAGAATAGGGAGGGGACTTCCCCTATGGGGGCTTATTCTTTATTTTCAACCACCTGTTTTCCCACTCTCTTACCTTCCTCTCCAGCATCTGGCTCTGGTCACCTTCACACAGGGTACTGGACTAGAGTGACAACTGGTGTATTTACTCAAAAGATTAATCCTATCTTTTTGACTAATAGCTGGTTTATTGAAAATTAAGTTAATTTTGGGAAGAATTAATGAATTGCTACTAATTGCAGATGCCAAGTGAACAAGTATAGTTGTGTTAGGATTGCTGTTGTAATATCATTTAAAAATAATTTCTCAGTAATTGATATTAATGAATGAGTCTGCTACAAGAAGTCATAACTGATATAGTACTATCTGAAAATGGGTAATGTCATGAGTATTAAGAAATCATTTGGCATATAAGGAAATAAAACAATAACTTGAGAAAATACTGAGAAAGTACTTGAGAAAAGACAGTTATTGATGAAATTTTGTCTAAACTAATCTTTTTGTTCTCCCAATAAAAAGCTACATTTTTATTAAATTAAGGACATGTGATTCAATACAGTTTTATTAGTGAAGTACTGGGCTTTTGTTCACAGATCCCTAGAATTTTCTTAAATTTTGTATATTGTGTATAGAACCATCGATTCTCTCTACAAAGAGCTGGTAGAAGGAGGATTATTAATAAAGCCGAAGACTGTGAAACTCTCCGATTATGTTGGTAAAGTACATATTTTTAATGTTTTGCATCAGACCTAATGTATATTTGATAGATAATAATAATCCACAGTGCATCCCCAATCGGAACAAATTTTAAATGGACAAGTCTGACTGAAAAACTGACCAAAAAAACTAATGAACATGAACTCACTTTTCTGAAATTTGACATGCGAGTTCATTTTTCTGCTTCTTCCCACCTCCCACCCCCACCCTTTCCTTAAACGGTGTGTGTTTTTACTGTCATGCCTGAGTTAGCCTGGCACCAGAAAGAGAGATATCAAAGTACTGCAAGAAAGCTGTTTGCATGTCTACAGTCAAGACATAACAGTGCTGAAAAAGTCTTTTGCACAGGATGTCCAGGTCACATGTCTGATGAGTCTTTGCAACATCCAGATGTGTAATCTAATTTGCAAACTTTTTCAGGTTCACTAATTACTAATACCAGTAAAGTCAAAATGAAATGAAGCACAGTTGCAATTTCAATAGGATTCTAGGCCACCATTTTCAAACTTAAATAAAATTAGGCACCCAAATTAACAAAGGCCAGATTTTAAAAGGTACCTGGTACCCTAACTTCTACTAGTAAACTAAGTGCCTAAATACAGAAATAGGTGCTTAACTTTATGGACTCAAATTTGAAAAGCTTGAATTTTAGGAAATCACAAGAAGCTCTCAGGAGATGTGAGCCATCAGTTAATGTCTGCAAGACCCTGGAGCCTTTCTGCACAGCAGCCCTGTGTTTTATATTGCACCCAAAACACCTTCCACAAAATAAAATTGAAAAAATATTATGTGTATAATCTAATACTCCATAGGTGAAATTCACCCCTGTGCAAAGGAGCAACACAAATGCCGTGTAAACCATCAAAATAGGGCTTAAAAGAGGCACAGTCCTTGTATTTCCCAATTGACCTTGGGATGAATTTCAGTTTTCTAGATCTGTTCCTTTTAGCATTTACCAAGGAAAGATCCGAGTGCACTCAGGTTAGCACTTGCAAAAAGAAAATGCAATTCTGCATGGGGTACCAATGCCTGATGCATTCTCCAGGAAAGTTGTGACTTTTTTTTTTTAAACTGGAATCCACTGTAGCATCCCGCCAAAAAAAATCCCTAGTTTTAAAGAGACTTTTTTTTTAAAGGATATGGGGGGTTGTGCTGCTCTGCTGCTGTCTTCTCCTGGTCTCCCTATGCCTCCATTACTCACCTGCTACAACTCTGATGGTACTGGATATTGAGAAGTGAAAGGAAGTCCTAGGACTGATAGAAGCTCCACAGGCAGCTTAGTCAGCTCCACTGGACCCACTGCCCTACTCAGGTCCTTTCACCCCTGAGCACCTAACACAGGGTTCCTCCTTTCATAGGGTTGCCCTTGTGGGTTTCTGAGGGCTTGCCAAGGCTTCAGATGTTAAAGCCTAGGCCCCTTTTCCTCTATGGCCATGCCTGCCTTGGTCCACTGGTAAAGATTTCAGCTTCTGGGCTTTAGGCCCAGCCTCAACAGCTGTCTCGCAACTTTGGAAAGTTCCATCTCTGTGTGCTTTAGAGTCTGCTCCTCAGCTTGCGGCTGTCTTTTAACCCCATGACAAAACAAAAGCGGGGGGGGGGGGGGGG
>NW_017729031.1:88009814-88019548 GCF_001723915.1 Gavialis gangeticus
AGAAAAAAAGAGGGGGGGGGGGGGGGGGGGGCTGGTGGCAAGCTACCTATCCACAGCTCCTCCATCCCTGTAGCTGCAACCCAGTCCTCCCATTCACGAGTCCAAATCAAGCCAAAAAGTAAGCCAAAAGAACAAAACATCTGTTCCACAAAAGAAATGTTTCCCTCTTTGTAAATGTATCCTGCAGGCCTTACCTGTCTAGGAGACCTCCTCTCCCAGTTTCCCTGGGTAACTTACTTGCCTGCCTACCTGCCTCCACACCAATGCACACATCACACTCCTCTCCTCCTGCCCTCCTAGTATAGCATTGTGCTAGGTTTAAATCCCCTAATCTAGTGCTTCTCAACCTTTTTTGTACCAAGACCTATTTGTAAACATTGATGGTCAGTCACGACTCAGTGCCCCTCGCTCCTGCCCTGCTGCCCCCCACTCCCGGGCCCCAGCCCCTCAATGTGTGGGTGGGTATGTGGGGCAGGGGGGGCCCAAGCAACCCCTTGCAAGCTGAAATTCTGCCAGCCTGCAAGGGAAAAGCCATGATTTCCCATGTATTTTTCCTTTGAAGGAGAATCCATTTTTAAAGTTTGTTTGCAACCCTTTCGTATATTCTTGCGACCCATTTTTGGGGCACAACCCACAGGTTGAGAAATGTTGCCCCAATCCAGCCTACTTCTGGTCACCTGACCAGACCTGTTGCCCCACTCTCTCTTCCCCCTCCTCCCCCCCACATGGCCAGGTGGAGTCAGTCACTCATTAACCCACTGCCTTCATTAGTACCACGCTCAGTCCACCTGCCCTCTCTGACCTCACCAGTAACAGAGCCAGGGGTTACACATTTTTTTAAAAGAATTTGGCAGTACCTAGAACATACAATGCATTTGGCCTTTAAAATGCTATATACCTAAGCAGGAAAAAATACAGTCTTTCAAATCACCTCCAAGTGCCATGTTGTTTTTTTATAAACTGTTAAAAGTAACATGGCAATAGAGTCCTTGGCTGCTCTAGCAAAAGCTAAATTTACCAGTATTCTATGCATTACATACTCGTTAAAGAGCAGAGAGTACTGTGAACAATGATGGAAGCTTTTCATTATTGCACTCTCCCAACCAGTACCAGCTGTCCCTGTCAAGGTCATTGAAGTCTAACAGACATTTCAACAAGGATATTTTAAAAGATCATCTCAGCCAATAGAATAATAAATAGCAGCTTGTGACGCTGCAATTTTGTAAAAATCTAAACATTCTCCTATAATTTCATATACACTAAGCACTAGTTGCTCACATCCAGTGATTGAAGATGATTCCTAGAGCATCAATGATGTCCAAGTTAACTTTATATTCCTTCAATATTTAGGCTGTTGTGCATCAGCTTGGCTCCACCACACCTTAGAGCAGCTTCAAGGCTGCTCCAAATAATACTTGCATCATCCAAGAGTCATTAAATAAGTAAAGAATTTCTGGAGCACCCAATGCTCTAACCATTCTCTTCCTACTCCATTGTCTCCATATAGCCCCTGACCTGCTACTGAAGGCCAATGTTGCACCAGGATAGGATTCTGTGATAGTGGAATCCTCAGCTTTCCAGTTAAGGCAGATTTAAATCGTGGTTTTCAGAGTAATACAAAGAGTAGTTAAGTTTGACCCTGTGCCCAACCCTAAAATTTGTTATTTAATATCAGGCTAAAAAAAACAAACAATACACACACACCCTTAATTTATAAAGGTCAGAATTTTACAAGGTCAGATCAAAGCCTACTTAGAAATAAGTGTGCATATTTCAGCTGTAACCAATACAGAGTAGAAACCGAGGAAGGTCATTTGCTCACAATTCTTGGGGAACCACAATGGGAGGAATTATGCAAGAAGTCACACTGAGTGAAGGTACTGAAATGTCCCTCCATGTGACAAGCTGACACCAGTGAGCTAATTTTCTTGGTGACCTTATCTAAATTAGTCAGAGAATATCCACTGTGATTTATGCCTAGTTGCAATTAAACCATTTGATGCCTTCTAATTAAGTCTCTGAAGATTAATTCCTATCCAAGTTTTTTTTTGGTTTCTTCTTAAGAGATAAAAATGTGAAATGAATTTAACCATCCAAGGAGAGGGGGCAATTGTATCACTGCATGCACACAAAATTGCCCTGAATATGACTAAGCTTTACCTCTCAACTGTCTTCATCTTGCATCCCTTCCAGATAACTTAGGTGCTCTCCCTTCTTATTCTAAGGTATTTACATCAACATACAAAATAATATTAGTTAAAAAAAATTGCTGTTTATGTTTAAGAAATTAATCCTTGCTGAAGTTGCTTTTCCTACACTGTTAAATTTTCTAGTATGAGTCCAACTCTTCCAGATACCTGTCCTACATTGTGCTCTGGATGGGGACCCTGACAGTGTGAGCAGTGTGATTACAACTCTAATAAGAGAAGAAACAGGCATTTGAGTTTCAGATTGCTCCAGTTCATATCAGTCTGTTTGCTCCAATGTGCATCAGTACATTTGGCTCCTTCTTAAAAATAAAAAGTATACTACAAAACAAAACACAAACTTTGAATGAAAACAAGACTGTTGAACTAAGTGTTCCAACTAGGTAAAATGTGATAGAGGGAATGAGATAGCTGGCCTTTTAACGTGCATTTTTTCCAGCCTTGAAATCCTTTTGAGTCATATTGCTCCACTGCAATGACAGACATACAACACTTTCACATCCCAAGATTTTGCCGGTGTTGTAATTCCTAGCATCACTAATGATTTTTTTTGTGAACCAAGAACCTTTTCCAAGGGGTATTCTACGACGTACTAGGCATGTCCCCATGAGTGCGTACGTGCATTGTCCTGGGGACAAGTAGCAGCAGCACATATTTGCCACTGCTAGTTGTCCCTGGGCACACGCCTGCACATGTGCTGACTCAGGACAAATGGCCCCGGCAGCCTTACCTGCAGCACCAGCAATCTAGCCACTTGGAGCCTGGCCAGCAGCTGGAGCGTGGCTCTGCCCAGCCAGGCTGCGGTTTCTGGTGGCACACACTGCAGACGTGTGCTGTGCCACTTTCCCCCCACCCCTCTTTGTTTTTGTTTTTTTAGATACTGGGATTTCCTGGAACAGATTCACGTGCACCACATGCATTTTGCGATGCCTCAAAAGGCTTTGAGGCACCGCAAACCACACATTCCCATTCATGGGAACACAGCATTGCTTTGTTGAATGCCCTCCAGAACCTGGTTAGCAGAGATGAAATTCTGCTTAATTCCATGTTTCTTTTCAGTTCACCTTTAAAGTTTCCTGGGCCTGCATTCCATGGCAATATTGCCCTCTTTAAATCCCTGCCCCCTGACACTACTGGTTTGAGAAGAACATTTTAAATTTGTATTCCATAATAGTTTTTCATTGCTTGAGTTATGCATTCTATAACAATACTGTGTCACATTTATTAAGCTCATGCTTCCTCCCTGCAGGCGAGTACAGCTATCTGGGGACTACACTTCGTCAGGTAGATATAGAGCCAATGCCCTCTCTCACAGATGTCAGACAGCTAATAGCACTGTATGGAATACTGCCATTAGGTAAGAGCACAGCAAAATTACTGGAGGGCAGAATACAATGGTTTGCTTCCTGTCAGAAACATATATTTTTACTAGCTTTGACAGTGTTGATTAATTGTAATCTAAAGCATTTTGCAGTATAATTGTTTTTCAATTAAACATTTTGAGTGAAGACCATATCATTTTAATAGAGCATAAAAGAGCGTGCACATGTCATTTTCAGGTACTGCGTTTACTTGCCATCTCTGTTTGCATTTCAACAGTTTGGGAATGGCAGCACATAAAGGAAATCACTTGGGAAAGATAATAACTAAAACAAGCTCCAGTGATTAAAATTAATCAAGTTAAGGGAAAAGCTAAGGTTACAATTTACCTTTTACAAGCTGGCTAATATTACTTGGTACTAAACAATATGAGCATTTAAAGAATTAGTCTGAGTAGATTTCATATATTTGAAAGAGCACACTTCTAACTGCTCTTGTAGTTTTAAGTGCTGGCAACTATTAGTATTGAAAAAGATATTTGGGTGGGGTTTAAACATACGGTCTATACCAATATTTTATTGCAGCATTCCAACCTTGAGCAGTACAGGTTCCTAATGCAGCAAGAGGCTTTACATTTGGTATTTATTATTTTCACTTTGGGAAAAATTTCCAGTCAGATAAGAGGCAAATCCTCATTCACCCAGTTCAGTCCCACATAACATCATTCTTGGCCATTCATCGAGTTTGTAGTACAAGATGGCCAGATTGTCCCAGGCTCACATTCTGGTGTGCAAACCAAAGAGAAAGAAGGAACCTTCCTTTCCCTGTTCATGTTTTTCACAAAGACCAGGATCGATAATGGACCTTGTACTTCAACAGTTCTTTCAATATACATTCAGGAGCATTCTCAAAGCATTCTCTGGTTCTAGTCCCTTCCAAATATTAGTCGGTGCACCCAGGATAGCAGGTGGCTGACCCTACAACGCTGCTTCAAACCCAAGAATTTGGAGGAAGAATGACAGTTTTCCCTCAAAGGGCTTAGTCTTCAGCATTAGCACTCAACCTTGAAGAATCATGGTAACTAATATGTTAAGGGACTTTGCAGTGGAGAGTAAACCAGGACCTTCATGTTTAAGAGCATGTCAGTTGATCATGGGTAAACCTTACTGGAGCCAGAGGTTTAGCCACAACTAACTGACACCAAGTTAAACATGACTCTTGCCTGTCTGCACAGACTCCCATCTTATTTCACATATCAGTTAGATTGTATTAAATCATGACACTGGAGTAGCTAATTTTTTAAGTTAAATTAAGCCAAAGGTTCCTCCTACAGAGTTAAGAGGGTCCATATACTTTCTACTGTTTTTTTAAATTGGAGATAAACTGAGGAAAAGACCTTGAATTAGTAAAACAGATTATATTTGTGATGGCAGTCTGAATGCCTTTATGTAAAAGAAACTTATGCATATATAGCCCAAGGATAAAAAAGAATCACAGAAATTATTTTATCCTTGAATGATATTTTAAGGTTAATATTTTAGATAACTGCCCTCAGTACTAGTTAATTGTGTGTCTGTAGGTGAGAGTTTCTTTAAAATATTCACATGATGGCAGAGAAAACTTCAGCTCAAAAGGAATTAGGGTCCAGAGGAGGGCCACCCGCATGATCCAGGGACAACAGGGCAGACTCTACAGTGAGAGACTGCGGGACCTGAACCTATTCAGCCTCCACAAGAGAAGGCTAAGGGGGGACCTGGTGACTGTCTATAGACTCACTAGGGGGGACCAGAGGGGTTTGGGGGAGACGCTGTTTCCCCTAGCGCCCGCTGGCATAACAAGGAGAAATGGGCACAAGCTGTTGGAGAGGAGGTATAGATTGAACATCCGCAAAAACTACTTCACCGTTAGGGCGGCTAGGAGCTGGAACCAACTTCCAAGGGAAGTGGTGCTGGCCCCTACCCTGGGGGTCTTTAAGAAGAGGCTGGATGCCCACCTAGCTGGACTCGTTTGAGTCCCATTTCTCTTTTTGGGGTTTTTGTTGTTCTCCCGCCCTGGCGGGGGGTCGGGCTAGAAGATCTACTAGGTCCCTTCCGACCCTTAATCTATGAATCTATGAATCTATGAATTTGAGAAAATTGTCAGCAGCTGAAAGAAGTTACAATAGAAGTTGCATTAACTCTGGAGGTGTCTACTATTCTCATTATAATAAGCCTACTTATAACAATAGTAGATTGGTATGAGGTGACCAAATATATTCATAAAACTTTAGTGGTTAACAATCTTACTACACACTTCATGATGCTGGAAGTAAGGCTTATAATATCTTAAGTCAGCAGTTTTCAAACTTTTTGAGCTGGGCCCCCTTTGAGTTACAATTTTGTTCATGCCTCCTCCCCCCCTCCACCTCACCCCAGCCAAAAACAGACATGCAAAATGTGCTTTCATAAACTTAACAGACTAACACAACTTACATTATTTAATTAAATTGCCTATACATTTCAAATTCACAGATAATGTGCTTATCAATTAATGTGAAGGGCTTGCCTGCTTCCCTGCAGTTTACCTTGCCACTGCTGCTGCCCACTACCATCTGCCTGCCCTGTTCACACCGCCCCCTGCCCTGACATCTGTGCCTCTTGCAACCTCCCAACGTTCCTTCATGCCCCACCAGCGGTGCAGACCCCACAGTTTGAAAACCATTGCTTTAAGTCACTAGTTCACTGAAAAGTAGGCTTATTGCTTTCCTTTTAACATAATTTCTAAACTGTCACATCCTTTGCTGGTAAAGTCTAATGGCGGTGGGAAGGCAGAGTCAGTCTTGTTCCTGATGCCTGGAATAGAACTTTTGAAGTTTTCTAGAACTGACAATTAGGGCTGTGCAAAGTTTCAGGTGCTGATTCGATTCAGAGGAGATTTGGCCCAATTTGGTGGCAGAATCTCCGAATCCAAATCAAATCAGGAGACCGATTAAAAGGTCCAAATCACTTCAAAGCTCTCCGGATCAATTCAGAAAATATTCAGAGAGCTTTGGTGATTTGGGCAATCCCTGATTGCTGCAGCAGGGAGCTGGACCTGGACTCCATGCTGGAAAGTAGGGGATGGGAGAGGTGGGGCTGGAGGAGGGAGAGGGAACCATAGGGGAGACCCTTGCAAGGCCCCATCCCCTGCCTGCTCCCCCAATCCCCACCCATGGCTGCCCCACCCGGGCCCAGGTCTTTAAACAAAAATCCCCCACTCACTGGCTGCTGCCAGGCAGGGGGGCAATCCCTGCTTCCCCCCACTGCATGGGGGGCTCTGCCGCAAACCCCAACCCCTGCCCGCTGTCCCAGCCCCGCCATGGCTGCCACCCCCGCCCCAGCTCCCGACCCTTTAAAAAAAAAGTCCCCACTCACCAGCTACTGCAGTGGCCTTGGGGCTTGTGGCAGAGCCTCCCCCACATGGCATGGGGCAGTGGGGATTGCCTCCCACCTGGCAGGAGCCAGTGAGTAGGGGATTTTTTAATTTTCTTTTTAAAGGGCTGGGAGTTCGGGCTGGGCAAGGCAGCCATGGGGTGGGGCTGAGAGAGTAGGTGGGTGTCAGGGTGCTCATGAAAGAGCCCCCCAGGTGGCATAAGCAGTGGGGAGCAGCAGAGCTCGCCCCCCCCCCCACCCCAGCCTGGCAGCAGCCAGTGAGTGTGGGCTTTTTTTTTTCTTTTGTTTTTTTAAGCCATTGAGAGCGGGCGGGGGTGAGGCTGATTTGAAGTTTTGGTGGTGCTGGTGGCTGAATCTCTGAATCAGATTTGGCCAAATCAATTCAGGACAGTGATTTGAATCACCAAATTGAATCACTGTCTCCCAAATCGGCCAAATCCAAATCGGAAGTTAATACTACCCACTTCGCACAGACCTACTGACAATATCCCCACAGAGGGCTCTCACCTTTGGGACTTTTTCCCATACCCCAATAATCTGTTAGTCACCTAGTTTACAAGCCCTCTAGACATGATGCAGGTATTACTGTTTAAATGCAATGTTGAAATGGTAATTACTGTATAAGGATATAGACCCTTTTTGTTTAGCAAGTAAATGATGACCATTTTAATGGACCATATATTGGCATGACAGGCATTTGATACGTTTACTTTGACATTCACTGCCCAGTACACACATTGTATTATGATTGATAAAGTAATATCGAAATAAAACATTTCAATGGCTTGCTCCCTGACAGCACAAGTGCTACATCCTTCCTCCCCATTTTGACAGACAAGTCAGGATGACAAACACTACTGAGCATTTCCCAGCTCTTAGTCTCTCTTCTTTGATACCTCCTCCTTTGTCAGCATGAGAAAGGAATCAACCTGTACTGCAGCATCTTGTGCCATGTATGGTAATTGTCAATGAAAAAAGGCAGAAGAAAAAAAGAAATCCTGCTTCTGCATCTTGCAACACTTTTGTAGAGGAACATCTAGCATTTAATCCTACCTTCACTGAAGAACCCTCCATTCCCCCGGTAGAGCAAGACAGGAATGGAATAATGTCTGAAGGTGCAAGAGATAACAGCTACTCAGGAGGCCTGAGAGGGAAAGAATGATACACACTAGAGCAGAGACACTCCCCCAAAAAAGTGGATAAGGTGGCTACAGTTCTGGAAAACAAAAGTACCCTTTAACCATGAAGTTTGAAGGTACCACCCTTTCATGTCCACAAGCTCCTTTTAGTGAAGCTTGCTTCCTTTTCTCCCAAGAGGATATTTCCAGAGGATACAATACCACTAGAGTATCTACTCTCTGCAGTCACAGCCAGCCACAGAAAACATTTTCCTCTCACTTACCAGCTAAATTGCTTTTCTTTCTGTTGTTCTTTCAACACAACACAGATACCTACCTAATCTGACTTAGACAAGACTCACTGCTTGAGTCAGCAGGGCAAAGTGGGTGACCAGCTTTCTTCAGGTCAGGAGAAGTGAAGGATAGAGCCCTAGAAAATGGGAAATCTTAGAGATTGAGCATCATCCACCCTATCTGAGCAAGTAGGCAGAAGGAATATAGGATATAGATTATATACACTACCACCTCCATCAAAAAAAAGCAGAGGAAACAAACAGAAAACAAATCAACTAGTAAGCAGGGCTGTAAAATGCCTGTACTGCAAAGTGCAGTAGCCAGGTCATTGCCTAGCTTATTTCAAACAACTTACATTCTAAAAAACAAATTATCAGACTCTGCAGTTCTTACTAAACAGCATCAATATAATATAAAAGGAAGCTTCCCAAAGAAAAGTGTGACGGCAGAAAGGAAGAGAGAGAAAGTAACACTAAAGATTTTAAATTATACTGACAAATGCCTGTCAGGAAAATATTCCAATTAGTTTGTTTTCATAAAGCACAAGGAGAACTGGAGAGTGTCATTTTGGTGGGTTTGAAGGATTCTGCTTTTTTAACATGTGACATGGATTTCCTGCCCTTGTCCAATTAAAGAAAGTGGGGAACAGCTCTGAGGTGGAATGCTTGTCTTTTTTAAATTAGATCACAGGTATATCTACAACTATCCATCTGTGTGACAGCTGACAGAGAGTGGGTTAACAGTTTAAGTGTAATTGGAGGCAGATGTGTACTATACATAATGCTAGCTGGGCTTGTCTTTTGCATTTAACTGTATTGGCTCACTTTCATTTCAGTGGTCTTTAGCCTGTTAAGTTTGAAGTTTCCCTACTGCCCATACTCCATAACTTAGCAGTGTGAAGCACTAGCCCTTGACTTGTGTGTATAGCTAAAATTAAGTTTTTCTGAGAGTTAAAATTCAAATGAGTTCATTACTAATTGCTTTTTTCTTCAGCAACAAGAGGGGTGTAGCTAACTTACCATATGGCTAGAGTTCTGGTTTATACAAAAGTGTATTCTACACCACTTGTGCTATGTTAATGAGACACAGTTCACATTATGAAATATTTATCATGAAGAAAAACTAAAGAATCATACACCATTACATTTATGGCAGACTTAAATGAAACCAATAATAGCTCCTTATGACTTTTTATAGGCTCTCAAGTGCTACATGAGAAGGCTCCACTGGTGAAAGCTCTCCTGCTAGCTGGTCCTGCAGGAGTAGGAAAGAAAATGCTAGTTCATGCCCTCTGCACAGAAACAGGAGCCAACCTCTTCAACTTGTCTGCCTCTAACATTGCAGGAAAATACCCAGGCAAGAGTGGCTTGCAAATGCTGCTCAAC
>NW_017729031.1:88024548-88053537 GCF_001723915.1 Gavialis gangeticus
CTATCGACTTGAGTGAAGTCATTCCTGGCATGTACTGCTCAACATGGTGTTTAAGGTACTATGCTTTTTAACAGCCCTATCTTACTGTGGGTTTCTTTGTGATGTCTTTTTCTAAGATTCCTGTCAGATCAGCGCATAATCTCTTTTAAATAAATTTTAATTTTCTTCAGGTACTCAGCTCAATACAGTGGTGGAACTGGCCAAGGTCAAACAAGTGTCAGCACATATTTGAGATTCCTTTATTGCTTTCAAACTTCTTTAAAACAATTTGTGAACAGCCATTGTGTTCACCACTGTGGAGGATTTACTGCCCTGTGGGAAATCACTTCATGTAACATTTGTCTGCAGCACTATTTGAACAATCTTGCATTACCTTGAATATGAAAAGCATTACGTAAAATAAGAGTCTGTTCCATGTACATGTTTACGTTAATCAGGAATGTTTGACAAACAATATTTAGTCAAATAATGCTGGCTGCTATTGGTTATATATATTTGTTGCACAGAACAGTCACTGCAAAAGCTGTCTGATTATCTAAAAACTATCCTTCTGAGAGAGAACGTCTTACTTTAGAATTACATTAACAAAAACTCAAAAGAAAAGGATTTCTTTATTGGACCAACTGCTTTGTAACCACACATTGGACTACTACATCAATATGGATGCATAAAATCTCCCTTGCTCCTATTTCTCTCTCTCTCTGGCTCTCTAACCACTACCCCTTTTCCTAAGCAACATACTGTTTACAGCCAGTCTTCAGTTTTTCTTCAGTCTGGCTTCCACCCCTTACACTCCGCTGCAAATGCTTCTGCCAAATGAGCGAGTTCTTTTTGCTTAGATCTCAGAACCAATATCCACCTTCATTAGCCTTGGCCTGTCACCTGCTTTCAACCCTTGACCACATTTTCACATTTTGAATCTTGTCCTTCCTTGGCTTCTGTGACTTCATTTTTTGCTGCCTCTCCTCTCCTCCTGCTTCTTCAGCATGTCTTTCAGAGGGTCCCTTCCCCCCACACTCTTCACCTTTCTGTGAAGCTCCCACCAGGCTCTGTTCTTGATCCTCCTCTCCTCTCCTCTTGTGTAATCTCACAAATGCAAATTTGACTACCATCTCTGTGCTGATGACTCACAGATCTACCTCCATACTCCAGACCTGTCTTCCTCTGTCCAAACTAAAATATTGTCTTGCGTTTTTGACATCCCCTTAGGGATAACTAGTAGTCACCACCAGATCCATGTGGCTAAAATAAAGTTCCTAATTTCCTGTCACTCCAAGCTTTCTAAGATACTTCCTTTCTCATTCACTGAGAACATCACCATCCTGCTTCATCCTTAAGTAGTCTGGCATGCTCTTCAACTTGTACCTCTCTTCTGAGTCTTCACAACAAGACTGTATGTAGGAGAAACAAGCCCCGCTTAATGAATTCCTAATCAATAAGCAGGGAACTTATTTTTTTCCATCAGAAGTGTCTTCACAATGCTGATTAAAGATCCCACTATATCTGATTTGTTACAAGGATATAGTAGTTACATGTATGGTATAAACATCTGACATGAGAAAAGCCAGAAAACAGCAGCACACATGGTATATATATTCACAGCTCTGTGTCTAGCTGCCTGACACACAGTGTGCCTCATTAAATTGATCCTTGTCCGTGTAGCTGATTACTGAAAGATTCACAGGTCTCAGTAGCAGATAGTTTCAGTGATAAATTTTACACACATCAGCACTTTTTTCCCCCTAGTGAGAGTGGCATAAGAAGCATTTATAAAAAATTCTCATATAGTTAGTCAAACAAAATTAGGCGCTTGAACGTATAACTAAGTAAATAACAGGAAACATAACAGTAATTATTTTTCATGTTATTATGCAATCCATGTAATCACTATTAATCCATGAGATTTACTTTCTCTGAATGTATGGTGCTCTATGATGAAGGTGCAGTAACCTAGAACTCATAATTACCAATCACTTCTACAAACAAAGGAGTTTGTACAACTCTGCTAATCTCTAGATCACAAAAAAAAACCACTGGGATACTTTTTATCCACAACTGCTGGTGGCAGATGACAGTCATTTCTTGGGAGACACCCTAAAGAAAGAAATAACACTGGAAAAAAATAGATTTTAAATTTGTGTCAGATGAAAAAATGCAAATACTTTTCAGATCATTATTTCTGGGTGGGGGTCTATTACAAGATGTATACCAGCTCTGCCAGAGAGAGAGAGAGAGAGAGAGAGAGAGAGAGAGAGAGAGAGACTGATGTTATTCAAAGCAGTCACTCTTGAATGTCATACAGAAGAATTGACTTAAATTACCTTTGCAGGAAAACAGAGATTTCACTCTGCCTCTCCACAAAAATGCATGAGAAATTAAATATTCAATAGCAAGGGTACTAAAAGGCATTGTGAATGTCAAAGACTAAGCTCCTGTGTACTCTTTAAATGGCAGAGAAAAGTCATATAGTGAAGCGGTAGCAATGTTTCGAGCAAAAAGGAAGGTCCTTCATCTGATATTTGACTGTGCCTGAGTAGCCCTGAAAAAAAATCTGATCCTTCAAGTGTAAACCAGAATACAGTGGAATATTTTCCATGCACTGAGCCAGACTAAAGACAAGGCAGCCCTGCCAACTTTTACTAGTTGAGGAATTGGCCCTCCGTTATTCCCATTAACGCGCATGAGTATAACTTCAAAGTTGCATCTTATATACACAGTTTTGCAAGGGAGAAATAAGAGCCTGGTCTGCCTGACAAAGTGAAGAAGGCATCATAGAAATGATAAACAGCAAGCCCAGAAAAGAGCAAGAAAATAGGCATGAGTCTGTAATGGAAGCGAAAAAAAGCAAGCAATTTATAAGCAAAAGTTGTGAGGCAGCAAAATGACAAAAACTGGCATCGCATCAATATTATAGGGCAGCAACCAGGTTAAGTCACAAATATAGTCACACTGCACCTAACAACCTTGGCAGAAGAGTCAACACCAATAGACAAGAATGCAAATAGCATATGGATGGAAAAGGGCAACTAACACAATCCTAGCCAGGCTAAAGGGGTGGGGAAAGTAATACCAAGGAGGAAATACCAACGTGGGAGTTGTGTGTATAGCAACTCAAAGTATATCACACAGTCAGATATACAGAACAATGCACCCTAAAGTTGAAATTTACTGCACTGTATTTCAAACAGCTTCACTGTTAGAAGATTGTATTTCAAATGGCGGTGACCCCACAGCTTAGCACTGCTCACTATGTGTATGTACTCCAAGTACCACCCCACAAAGGATCCATGTGCTAATTAGCCACCATTCATGACCAGAAGTGGGTGTTTTTTGTCAAGGAATCCTACAAAAACGTATATGGAGATGAGGTGCAGAACAATCCTGTCCAGCTCTACCTCATGGAAGGTAGGACCACACTAATCATATGCAACAGGTTGAGAGAGGGGGCAACAGAGATTCTGAGTGAACTGCTTGTGGCCCCATTTGGTGATGTTTTCCCAACATCTAAGGCTGGTGAAGGAACAGAAATAATTGGAAATGGGAAACAGAGTCATAGTTCATCTATGGGAGTAAAGAAGAAATCAAAATGTGTTCAATGTAGTGGCTCACCATGACTTGAAAGAGAGTGCTGAGTGGGGCTGAATGCAATGGGCACTGCCATATATTGTGTTAAGATGGGCTGTATTAATCTATACTTCAGTAAACTTACCTGGCAGGGGAGACACCATGATCTGGGGAAATACCATGACCATGATGGTGGCAGTGGAAATACCCTGACTGAGGCAATTAAAATGGTACTGTATCGTAGAGGGTTGTACCTTTGTCTGCTTGTAGCCAGGATTCCCTATGAGACCCTCATAGTTAGCTTCCTACTGGCTGCTTCCAGTGGAAGAATCTCAGCTATATGCCAACTTTATGGAAATAAGAGACTCCTCTCTAGCTTTCCATATGGCTGAGGGCAAGTCAAACTTGGGGGCATCTGAACCCTAAGCTTCCAGGCTCGGGTCTACACACAGGATGCCTGCCAAAGAATTTGGAAGCATCTGAAGCCCCAGGAGAGGATGGAGGATGTTTGCTGGTAGTAGGGCCACATGTGGTTCTTGAATGACTCTCAGATTTGGAATTGTTTTAGCTGATTTGGCATGGAACATTAAAAATTTAAAAATAAATAAATCTGGGCCTTTTGGCTAAGATCAAGCACTTTTGGCACAAGGGGATGGTGTCAGGGCTGCTTTTGGCCCTCCCAGTGCTAACCTAGTATTGCAGTCCCTCCAGGCCTGGTGTCAGTTCCCTGTGAAGGGAATACACACCCGGGCCAAACCCCCAGCAGGTTCCTTTCAACATTTTTTGGCAAGGCCCCTGGGCTCAGGGCTTGCACATAGGATGCATGGATTTGGGAGGATCAGAAGCCCCAGACTGATGAGTCTGGGCGGTAGGCTATTTGCTTGTGGTAGGACCACACAGACTGGAACAATTGAGCTCGTCTTAGTCAAAATTTGGAACTTAATCCAGAAAAGCTTGCCCCTTGGAAACAAATTTTATTTTATTTTTTTTTAATTAGCATTTCGGGCACCCACAGAGGGTATTGGAGCTTGCTTCAGCCTCTCTGAGTGTCAGCCTAGTATTGCAGTACATCTAGGCCCAGTCCTCATTCCTTCCTTGGGGAGCAACTGCTGTTTTTTTAAGGGACAGGGACATGGACACACACGCCTCTATGAGCATGTTTATGCAATATGGGCCTTGTGTTTTAAAATCATGCTTAGTATTGGCTGAATTTAATCAGCTTCATAGTTGGGTTCCATTACTGAGCACGTGCTGCTTTTGGAAGCAATTTTATGATAGACAGTGTATTTAATGAGGTTTCCTTGTATGTGAATGTAAGAAAAACACCCTCATCTTGTATTTGAGTAATTTGTTTTTTTTAAAGAAGTCAACTTTATCTTGTGTTTTTCCCCCAAAGTTAAAGCACAATATAACTTATCCTTTTCAAGAATTTTAATCATTACACTCTATATGCTCACAATATTGTTTATTTTTTAAAATGCCTGGTAAAGGAACTCTATTTTAAGCTTCCTGAATTATCAGCATAAAAATTAAATAATTGCCCTATCCAGCCTCATGTTTTTCTGATCAAATATTCGTTTCCGATTTTCATCAGTTTTAATCCAGTATTGCTTTATGTAGGCTCATCATCTCAAATAGGGGCAGCTGTATAATTTATAATAATCAGTGGATAGACTGATCTAATTTTTAGTGATTCATCAACTTCTGCAGAACCTGTCTATTTAATTAAAGCTGAAATCTTCAAGCTTGGGGAAACTGCCATTTGCCCAACTATGAAAATCAGGCCATTTATTTGGGGGACTATACACTGAGATGCAAGTTTGAAAATGTTAGTGTACATTTTTACAGATATCATACTACTTGAAGCTAGGGAGCATCAAATCTAAAGCTTAGCTGAAACAATAGCTTTAAGATGTCCACCCCCTTCCAACATGTTGTGACAGTATTTTTTAAATACAAGAGAACCCCTGAGCAGAATCACAGTGGATGTAATTTATAAGAAATTCAGAGACAAAAAAAAAATCACCAGAATTGTTGCTTTATATTCTGTTTAATACAGTAGTGCAAGATAACCCAGGTAAGGCATTTTGTACAAAGGCTTGTCATGAAAAAAAATGAAGGTTTAAACACATGCAGAATTTATGCACCTTTTATTAATGTGAGTGGATTCAGGGAGCAAGAGTTACAGGAAAGAACATTTGTTCTCAAACCTGTATCAGATTAGTAGCTAAAACAACAATAGGCATCTGTTTTTACCAAATGCTGTTGCTACATTAATGCAGTATTAGAAGGGTTAAGGAGCCATCTGCTGGTGACTCCAACAAATTGTTGAATTCAGCAATGCTAATAAAATTTCAATTACAGATTAATTACTTAAAGTGCATTTAATTAGCCATGGATTCAAACTACCCATGGATAATTCAAATGAAGCAGTTTCATGGGGATATACAGTCTGCTTCATATCTGCCAACAATTTAAATTAGATACCAGTGGATTATGGGTGTCTGATTTCTTTTTTTTAAAAAATCAGCACAAAAGCAGTGTGTTGAATCAAAATCACCAGTGTATAACATGAAACCAGCAAACTCCACATACATTGGTCTGTTCATAAAAATCAGTGCTGTGATTTGGCAAGCAGAAATCATTTAAGTATCTGCTTCACTCAAGAGTCGGTGAGTGAACCCACTTTCTGCTCTGTTTTTTCCAGTTAATTTTGGCAGCAGAGAAATAGATGAGAAGAGAAAGTAATGGGGATGCCAAAAGAAAGAATAGTGTTAAATGTTATTGAAAATAAAAAGGTGGCACTATTGTCTTGCTAGCAAACAATGTGCTGCAACAGGTATGGGTCTCATTCATTCTGTTTTTGAAGTTTGATGGTACTGCAGAAGCAATCCACTAAAATCGTGAGTGGAAGAGACAAATGCTCCTCATCTCTCCAACATCTTCAGTGAAGGGACAAAACCAAGGGGGAACCAGGGGAAGTTGCATCCAGCATTCTTTGCCTCAAGAAAGGCCATAGTAGGATAACCGAGGAAATTATGTGATACCAGAGAACGTCTCAAAATGGGGTTTTGTATATGAATTATGCGGACATGTAAATATAAAACATACCACACTTACGGTGGGATTTCCAGAAGAATCCAGCATTGGCCTAATTCTGCCCACTCATGGTAATGGGTGTTTCACTGTTTGCCAAACACTTTGGGTAAATCCCCATCCTTCTGAAGCAAGGTAGCACAGCTCCATGTATGGGGCAGCTCTGGCTGCCATGGTGCCAATCACAGTATCATGACCAACCAGCACTGATTGCAGCTATTTCTGTGCCCTTATGCCCCCGCAAAGGCAGTGTCCACAGCTGCTGGCCCCATCGCCATCTCTCAGTTAAGCAACTGCCATCATTATCCCCCATATTTTAACCTTCAGAGTACTATTAGACATGCTTCATATGCTCTGTACCTTCTAATAAGGGGTACAGAGCATATATTTTTCTATAACAATTGGGAAGACTGGACTTCTAACCAGACTTAAGACAGACCAGCTTACCGTGTAAAATAAAAATACCAGCAGAAAAATTACTCTCCATTCAGTGCATACTTACAATTCCTCCAAGCATATGACCATAAATAGAAATCTAAATTGTAGCAATTAACCCTAGCCTCAAATGGGGGACAAGGAGGAGACACTTGACCTCAGGCTAGCACAGTCCCTCTGTTAAATCCCACTGCCCATATCTTCCCTGGCTGCCTTTCCAGGGAAGTATGGAGAGTACAGTCCCTGTGTTCTCTTACAATTCAAAGCACAAACTCCCTCTGCAACTAATATAAAGTAATTCATGACTGCAGGCTGGTTAGTTGTTCCGTTTGCTATGGATTTTATGCTATATTCAAACAAGCACATAGGATTCCCACATATCTCTGAATAGATTGTATACAAGCTTGATATTGCCCAAACGTATCCCTTTAAGGAGATTTAGTTTTGTAGGTAACATACAATAAGACTACTTAAATTTCAGCCTAAATTTTCTTCTGCAAGCTTGGCTAGACCTAGGATTTTTTTTTCCTCCCTCCATGACTTGTCTACCTCAGACCGGCCTTTCATAGAGCTAACAATCTACCTAACTAGTATTATTCAGCAATGCAGGAATCAAATATTTGGTATGAAGGTGGCTCAATAGAAGAGCCCTGCATCTCTAAATTGGCTATGCTATTACAATAGAATAGAGACTATGTTTTCAAGAGTACCATCTCAATACATCCCTACAGTGTTTAAGTTGTGGGGTGCCCAAAATATGCCTATGAAAATATCAGCTAGTTTATTTAAGGTCATTTTGTCTTATAGGTTAAATATTCTTCTTGTGCAATTTTATTTCTTTGAACCAAGTTATTTATTCCTTATGCAACTTGATGACTTTTCCTCTCTTTTCCTTTATATATGGATAGATAGACACAGGATATCTGCCTGTGAGAAATTTTGCAACTTACAGTTTTCCAATATTTTCATCATGAATCTTCTTCAATAATAGCACTTATTTTACACTTTCCAAAGTGAGTGAAGAAGCTTCCTATTCCTTTAATTAGTAATGAATTCAGGGATACCACTTGTCATATTTCACAATTGTTAGATAATCTCAACAGAAGTATTGTTTAACAAAATAGCATTAGTCCCTCTCTATTTATCAACACCGTTGAAGACAAACTCGAGTTACAAAATGCACTTTAACCTATCACATTTTCCCTACTGTTCTTAATGATCCAACCAGGCTAACGTACTTTGAAAAGAATGTTTATTTCACGTAATTCTTCTTTCACTGACTGAGAATCCTAGAATGGTTGTTAATCAAGCATTATGATACATACAACCTATAATATTTATATGCTTCTTTTCAGTAGCAAGAGCTTCAGCTGGAAAATGCAGAATGGAAAAATGTAACTATATTTAATTGGTGTGTGGTACAATTTATTCATACAACCAGTTCTTTTGTCACTGGGCAAACTAGCATAGCTATGATGATAGCAACTAAAAATGTGATTAATATTTGGCAGCAAAATTTCGAAACCAATGGTGTTACTATAGCAATAGACAGCGTGCAGATGTGTAAAAATCTGTAGTGTTGCTGCCATCCTGCTGTGAACCAGTAGTATAGTGCATCCACATTTTGAGCTAGTAAAGACTTTAATAAGCGCCTCCAAAAACTTCATATATTGTGTTTTATTTCTTATGTTAAGCTCCTAAATCTGCAATGCCTTGTGCACATGGTCATTTTATATCAGCCTATTTTGCTTAAACGTATTATGCAACTCTGGAACACAGACCTTCTGTTGCCAAAATAAAACCATGTTACCTGTTAATTCAAGATCAAATTGGAGTTGGGAGATGTGTAGTAAACATGTTAGCCAAAATTTTTTGAACATGGGCTGAGTCCATAACAGTAGGCTCCTAAATAGAAGTGGCCTAATTTGTCAGTAAAGCAATGGTAATTGCAAGTGCTCAGCAGTTCTGGGAAGAAAAGAAAAAAAAGTCAAACTACATTTGTGTAACAGCCTAACCATGAATTTTAGAACTTAGTTTGAGACACCCAGATTTGACATATTAAGCATTTTAATCAACTTCACAAATTTCCTCTACCATATTCTTTCAGGTGGCTAAGCAACTGCAGCCTTCAGTCGTGTGGATTGGAGACACAGAAAAAACGTTTTACAAAAAAGTGCCGAAGGCTGAAAAAGAGGTGAAATGCTCCTGTTTGATTCCAGTGCCTATAATAATTTCACATGCTATATTAGAACTGACAAAAAGAGAACAGGTACATTTCCTAGCTTAACATGTACCAGTATGACCAGACCTGCCAATGCTCACTATATAATAGCTTGTCTCACTAACTTTTTTAAAGACATTCTGGTGACCTCTCACAGGCTTTAAAAGTCACATCTCTCTGCACACTTATACCAGCCTTATCTAAAAGTAATCCAGTCACTGCTCAGTGCTGATGGAAGTGCAACAGAAATAATGCTGAATAAAAGAAGGAAAACAAATCTGGGAGAATTTAAAAATATGAAGCAAGAAACTAGGAATTAAAATAAACTCAAGTGGTTCAGCTTTATTAATTTTAGAAACTGGGCCTAATTAGGGTCAACAATAACGTAGCGAGGACAAATTCCCACTGTAAAAAACAAAGAACACGTGTTAAACAGTTAAGTTTACAGATTTCTTTGCCACCTGGGAGTACTGTTCAATTACTTCCTTTCCTTCCCATCATTAGCAACTTCCCACCAGAAAGAAATGTCAAAGATTTGTAGATAAGAACAATGCTCCTTCCTAAGCAATTTATACAACAGCAAAAAATCTGTTAGATGGGATATTCAGATTAAATTCACTTAGTTTGCAGCAGGTCTGCAGATATATTTAATCCTGACAGTCCCATGTCAGCTAGAAAGTCTGTCTTTAAAGTTAAAATGGCTCCATTTTTACCTGGACATAAAAGTAATAATATTAGGAAACTGTTGAAATACTAATTGTGTTAGATTAGCCTATCATTTGAAAACTGTTTAGATTGCTTATTGCATGACCTATGTATGTAGCAATTGATGCCCTCTGGTGGTTGACATACTATACTGAAAGCAAATAATTTCCTTAGTCTCAAATCTTGATAGTAGCTACTATTGAAAATAAGATTGTAGGTCAAATACTGCCTGGAGTATTTGTCATTGTCCACTTTTCAGTTATGTTTGTGATCAAAGGAAAGCTTCTGGCCATTATACAACTTCAAAAAGAAATGCTGCACTAGAGGCACTTGCATAATTGTGTGCAGATGCATTAATATTTAGCAGAAAATCACCAGTCCTTTTGGAGGCAGTGGACAGGCTCACCAGCCAAGCTCATTTTCCTATATACACAGCATGAGCTACATACAATAATCTGAACCAGATAAAGGTATCTATTCTTCCTTTTAACACTAACAGTTATCCAGTTCAGGGCTCAGTAAGAAAGGCCCAAAAGAAAAGAAGTAACAGCATAAGGAAAATGGAGTCAAGAAATATGGAGAAGCAGTAAAGCTGTTGGAGAATGTGAGCTAAATTCTGCCCCCAAATAGATATGAATTCAGTGAAAGGCAGTCTTGCAACCAGAAACAATTTTGCCATTGTGGCTTAGGTTTCATTAATAAATTACCTTAATTTTTTAAAGGCCCATTATATAACTGGCCTTCATTGTCCCTTTGGCCAGATCAGCATTTTACTATCTTCCCACAGTTGAGAGCCAGACAGTAAAGTACACATTTGTTATGGTAACCCAGTTGCCGAGGATATTTGACAAGAAATAATCACCAACTGTCTTTTGGCACAAAAAAGGGTCACCTTCACAATACACCCAACAGGAAGAGAAAATTTAGACCGTTTTTGGCACAGGTACAGTTGTTTAAATTTTAAGAATAAGATGTCTACAGAATAAGCATTTACTGTAACCAACTCTGTCAGTAGAAATATATAAAATATCATCCGTCACAAAGCTGATTGCTCAAGATGTAATTGACAAATTAGGACTTAGCATGAGTCCCAGGGGAAATAGCAGGTGAGAATTTAATTGTTTGATATTTCCTATTACAAACAGTCTTCCCAGTGGAGGGGATGTACTGCTTGCCTGTGAACCAAGTGGTATCTTTAACCTCTACCACTTATTTCAGTGAGGTGTTAATTTCTAAACCCACTGAATGCAATCATAATAATAATTATCTCACTGATGTAGAAGTTTTTATCTTCAAAACAATTTAACATTAACATTCCAACACCTCTAAAAAGTAATCAAGCATCAACCCATATGGCTATATTAGTAGGGACCTACCTAATTCATAGAGGCTGCCCCTCCATTTCACAGGTAGAAGGCAGGCCTGGGCAGCCATTTTGCAGGTGGGGTGCAATAGGACTCCCATGTCTCTGATTAGTTAAAGGAGCCCATTGGCCCTGCCCCTCACCACCGAGTGGCTGCAGGGGTTGCCTGTCACGTTGCCCTGCCCCGCACCCACTGATTAGCTGCAAAGACTGCCCATGATGCAGCCCTACCCGTCACCACCAGTTGGTAGAGATGGGCAGCACTACATGACAGGTAGGCCTCACAGCCAGTCAGTGGTGAGGTGTCAGGGGATGGCAGCCATCTTGCTCACAGCCCTTTGAGCAGGAACCCTCTCCCTTTTTCCTCCCACCTAGCTGCCACAGCATGCTAAGGACTGCTGCTGATTTTGTGGAATCCATGAAATTGCAAATTTGGTAGGTCCCTATGTATTAGTGATAGACACTCTGTATCTTTAGCTAAGCACAAGCCCATTTTAATGCACCTAGGGCCAATCCTCATTAACAGAACAAATTTACTAACTCATGCTTCTTTTCTGAAGTTCTTTCAGTGACAGTCTTATATGGATAGACCAATGAAATAAAATTACTTACTAAAGGGCACCTAAGATGTCAGTAGCAAAGCTAAAAACTTGGAAGCTTGGGGTTCAAAGGCCTTATTCTTAGTCCTCCAAGCTGTGGTATCCACCAACATGTCAGTGCTTATTAATGCTTACTAATCAGTCAGCAATCTAAGAAACAGATGCTCAACATATCTTTGAAAAACAACCTAGGAAGAGAGGGAGAGTACAATAGGGGTGTACAAAGCAGGCTGTATTTGATTCAGGTTCATCCCAAATCCAGGACAGTGATTCAATTCAGTGATTCGAATCGCTGTCCCCAATTCAATTCGGCCGAATCCGAATCTGAAGATTCAATGTCGATTTGGAGAATCAGTGATTCGGACATAGATACAGCTTTAAATGTTTTGTCTACATACCTTGAAGTACCAGGCACAGCTCATGAATGCTGGGGCAGATGGAGCATCCCCCATGGGTGTGTGGGGCCCCCCTGCATGCTTGGTGGCAAACCTGAAAGTGGACCGGAAGTACTTCTGGTCCACTTCTGGGTCCACTGGGGAAATGCACTGCCCCTCCAAATCCCCCTGGCTCAACAATTGGCTGTGGGGGACCCCGGGTGCCACACCCCCAGGCCCAGGAGGCACCAGTCGCTGAGACAGGGGAGCCCCCCAGCATGCTCCCCAGTGGACCTGGAGGTGGACCAGAAGTGCTTCTGGTCTACTTCCAGGTCTGCTGCTTAGCACACTGGGGACCCCACCATGCTGCTGTGGGACGCTCCATCTGCCCTAGCATCTCAGCATTCACAAGCTACCTGGTACCTAAAGATATGTAGAAAAAACATTTAAAGGTGTGTCTATGTCCAAATCTCTGGATTGATTTGGAGAGATTAAAGGGTCTCCCAATTCGATTCCGATTCAGAGATTCGGCCACTGAATCGGGCCAAATCTCCGCTGAATCGAATCAGGGACCAAAGCTTTGCACAGTCTTAGGGTACATGTATTTTTTATTTTTTATTTTTTTTTATTATTATTATTTTTTTTACAAAATAAGCTAGAAAAGTTGGGGAATTCTCTGGCCCTTGAGTTTGGGGTGTTTCCCTGACTTCCCACTTTCTCCTCTTAGGTGGGCATTATGGTTACTATTACGAAGAGCTGCAAATAACTTATTGTCTGACAAGGATGTGATGTAGATTAACGTGGCATAAACTATATAATACTGAAACTGAGATACTTTATATTGAAGAGACCATTCCATGGTTGGTATACAGTAAAATGTTGCTGCTTGGTATGCAGTAAAATGTGAAAAGCAACTCAGATTCCAATTTTTAAAGAGCCTAGACAATTTTGGCACTTAAATGCCTGCCTGGCTGCGGTAAAGTAGATCCTTGAACAGGACTTAGTTGACACTTAGGAATGTAAGTTGCAAAAAGAAGTCCTGAAAGGACTAGCCAAGTACCCTAAACACTAAGAGAACCAGATCTTCTTCTACTTCCTCTCCTTCTGTTCCCATGACTTTTGCATTCATGGCTGCCCAGTGGCCATACTTCAAGAGCAGGAATGAAGAGTGCCTTCACCCAGACTATTCCATTGCCTGATGTTTATAAGGGCATTCTCCTGGGAGAAGGAATATGTGGATTTGAATCCTTTCCCAGGCTGAGGGGATCCATAATCTAGATTCCGCACACTTCCTTGGCAAATACTGTAACTACTAGGTTTTTATACAAAAGACAGATGCTGCTAACACATACATCCTGCTCAGATAGGCACCCACCTTCAGAAGACCCCACACTGGGACCCAAGTGGATGGGAATAAGGAAGAATTTCTTTACTGTCCGAGCCCCCAAGGTCTGGAACAGCCTGCCATCGGAGGTGGTTCAAGCACCTACATTGAACACCTTCAAAAGCAAATTGGATGCTTATCTTGCTGGGATCCTATGACCCCAGCTGACTTCCTGCCCTTTGGGTGGGGGGCTGGACTTGATCTTCCAAGGTCCCTTCCAGCCCTAATGTCTATGAAATCTATGGAAATGTCCAAACACAGGGGTCGGCAACATTTTTTGGCAAAGTGCTGAAAACAGCTGCAACCTTAACTTATAAGATGCTAGCATACCAGGGGGCAGATGGCAGGGGAGCCTCGAGGGGCTTGATCCTTGTTGTGGCAGCACAGCCCTGGCCCCTACCCCACCATCCACCCTAAGGTGCATGTGAAAGCACATTGCCTTCACATGCCATTCTCTGGCACCCCTGACCTAATGTGTAGCCCAGATACAGGCACTTAAGCTCTAAAAGGGGCAAGAGTTCAGACACATCCCAGTACTTAGCATTTCTAAATTGGCTACCTGTAATCATCCCCTCCTTCAAAGATGCTTGATTAGAAGCCTAGGGATGTAACCCTCTCTTCCTTGAATCACCCCGCTACAGCCAGGTACCTCATTTTTAAACATTTTGTTGCCCAAATTTTGGATATTGGCAAAATCCAGATTGCCCTCCCAAATGACTTCTGAAAAAATGAGACTCTGCCTCTCAAGGTCACTTAGATTCTTGGAAATTTGGCCCCACCTTTTGCTTCAGTTATTTTGTGACTTTACCTACATATATCTTCTTATAAATTGTAATGATACAGTAACACCTCAGCAACTTGATTTTAGTGTTTTAGCAGTATTTGGATGAACATCACAATAAATTCCTAAACAATAAGAAGTTCTGCAGAACATTCTGCTTTCCCTGCAAGTTGGTGTAAGGTTTATAATAAAAATCTGATTGCAAACAACTTGAGGTAAGCAAGTACTGAGTTTATGCAGCCAGGTATTTCAGGTTATAAATTCTGAGTCTCGCTAAGGTAAAATCAGGGCAGAGTTTGAGGATATGCATATTTCCATCATGGAAAATACAGTTACCTGTTTGTAAAGCTGTATCTCCAACCTGTGCAAGCAGCACAAACAAGATGATAAAGCCTAACAAGTTTACTTGCTGTTGCAGCTTGCCAAGTCCGCACAGCTCCATGTGATATTCATCCACAGGCCAAAGACGGGACCTTTTCCTTTGAACAGGCTTCCTTCCTTCCTGCTTTCCCATAAGTCAGTGCAAGCAGCTAGAACAGGGTAATACTAACAGCCAAAACCATAGCTCCATAATACAAATCAAGTGCTGCTTCACCTTGAAAAGTCCAGGAGACAAAGGCCCAATAAGTTCGATTTTTGATAAGCATCTACTCTGTTTACATTAAATGTAAATGTGCCTTTGCTTTTCAGAGATGCAAAGCATACTGAGCCCTTTAGTTGTTTTCCTCAACCAGAGTTACTTCATCCGTTTAACTGAGGTATCAGTGCTAACATTTCATTGTTCCCTATATTTATATGCATGCTGTCGAAGATGGAGCCTAAGCGTTTGAAGAAGAATCTCCCCAAAATTCTAAAAAGTTTGAAAGCAGAGGACAGAGTTCTGATTGTGGGGACCACCACCCGACCCTTTGATGCTGACCTCAGACCTTTCTGCAAAGTGTATAAAAAAATCATACTGATCCCCAGGCCAGACTATGCTTCAAGATTTGGCAAGTATATTAAGTTACTATATAGCATTTTACTACTGACCGCTATCCAAATCCTTTATCATCACAACATGCTGTGTTCAATTCAATTAACACACTCTGTGCAGCTTGGCACCTGAGATTTCAGTTAGCACAGTCACAGATCACTTAAAAATCACAGTGTCACAAAAATAAAGGAGAAAAAAAATCTTTGTTCTGCTGTGACCATCCTTCATTTTATGTATTTATGTTTAAGCTACCTTGAATTTTGAACCTGGACTATTATTTTTATCTGTATGAATGAAGAGAACTCATCTGGGTGTTCATTTTTATTTCTAACAGGGTTTTTTTTAGCAGGAAGTGAAATCTGAATTGCTCTTATTTCTAGCTGTTTTTTCGATTATAAAAAAAAAAAACATTTTTAGAAGGTTGTGTTTTATCACTATCAAAGTCTTTTTTGTGTTTACAGATCACCAAAAAATTACAAAACCTCAAGATTTTATATATCCAGCCTGTCAAATCTGACATCTTTGCTGTGATTGACAGGTGCTTCATAACTACCATTAATTCACATTGTTAGTTATTTTTATTGTCTTGCATTTTTTTAAAAAAGAAGGCTAAATTCTGCCACTGAAGTCAGAGATGCACGAGAAAAAATTGGCTCAAAGTCTAAGCTTCCAAGGCAAACTTGACAGATGCCGGAAAATATTTACAGTTAAGATTTACACTCTGTATTCAGTTAATGCATTTCTGCCGTCTGGCCAACCTCCTTCCTGCAGGAGTGAAATAGAATATAAGTTTTAACAATGATTTGCCTGGAGTTCTGGTTTCTTGAAAGCTTAACAGGTTCTAGTTATTAATATAGATGTGCACATTTCTGCACTGTGGCTATCAGTTTTGTGGACAGAGTTCAAAATGCAAACCAGAGTCATATGTGGCAAGCAGACTTTCATAAAAGCCATCTCAAAGATGTGACTAGCACTAAAGCAAACTGCCAGTAAAACCCCACCACCACCACCCATGAAAAAGACCTTTCCCCCTTTGATACCATTAAATGGAAGTCAGCAGTTGAGACATCACTCATTGTAATGAATTCCTCATTTAAAAGAGAGAGAATTGGGGTGACAAGGCACTCCAAGTGGTGAGTTTTTTAGCTTTGGAAATCACTTTCCCACGGTTCATAAGAGTCCAGTGTTTTTCATAGCCACAGAAGCCATTAAACTAATATGGATAACTGAGTTGAAGTTCAAAAACCAGGAACAACTTAATTTGTCAGTAAGTTCCCTTTGCCTGGAAAGATGTACTGTGTTGGATTGGAATTGGGAAAAACAAAACAAAACAAAAATACACACCAAGATACTGGATCAAGACCCTCAGCCCAAAGAAATAATCATGAACCTCTGAGTTGATTACAACTGCTACAACAGTCCTTCTTTACACTTACGCCATCACTTTCATCTCTAGTCCCAATGGAAAACAGAATTAAGATAAACCTCCTCATTCCAAGCTGTGCTGCAATTACAATTAGATCAAGGCACGCATTTACACAATGATCGTGCCCTAAATAAAATAGCAGCATTACAGTCTATGTTTAGTGTATTACTAAATTGTTCTATGGTCCTGTGAAGTCCAGCATTGACAAAACTAGTCAAAACAGTTTGATGCTGCCTTTCCAGTGAACATACAGGCAAATACAGATTTTATCTGTATTAAGAAGAGAGTGTCTTGTAATTCCATCCTACACTATATTTTTTGTAGAACAGAGGGGACATGGACTCTATGCAGAGCTATAATGTGTTGCAATATTCTGGACACCTAACACATTAACAACAGAAAGCTTCTCTTAAGTTAGGAGAGTGAGGGAGGGCATGGCTTGGAAACTGAAAAGGAAGAAAAAACAAAACCCCACACACATCTAAACCAGCAGGACTGGCCGACTATTTTATGGGTTTTATTCATCGTGAATTTGGAAATCAAAAGGAGAGTTCCTACCACAGTTTATTAAATCTTCAATATTAGCAAACAAAGATTTTACTCCATCTAAAATCATCACCTCAAAAGAGGGCCCCCGCACTACACAGCCCTGACATACAAAATAAATGTTCGACTGCTTTATGCATCAATTTCTCTATTATGAATCAGTGATTTAGCCAATAGTTATTGAGCTTAGTTATAAATCAAGTTGGAGATCACCGTTTGCCAGAATGAAAAATGTGATACAAAGCTGTCAATGAGTATAAGTCCATAACATATACATAACAATAGAAGAACAGGGAAAGCAGATTATCTCTGTTACATGAAGACTATTACTAGATGCAGCAACAGTCCTCTGATTTTAACTTTCTCCTTTGCATGTCATCATGCACTGTGTCTTCAAACCCCAATTACTCAGATGACAAACTAAACTATCATATTAAGGAATAATTTCAATCTCATAATTTTTCAGATGAGGGAAAATATTAGAAAAGATTGTAGAGATACATAAGAATATAAGAAATGCATGGGATGCATGATAAAGATTTTAATCAGCATGTCTTTGAGACGCATGCATTCATTTACAAAGGATGAAGCTACAAATAAGTAATTCTTGCCAGTCTTATTTTCTGTTGCATCCATAAAGTACTAACAGGCCCTCTCAGAGGTCGAGAGAGGCCCAGGCCACTTCCATTTTTTGAAGCTCCCGGTATATTAAAAAATATTAATTCATAGTGCACTACAAGTGGTGTGGCCCAGTAATGGGACAAGTTTAAAGTTGTATGATGAACATCTTCTTCTTGCAATCCTGTCAGTGTATCTCTGAGTCTGTATGTATAACCTCATTTGGAGATAATGTCAGAAGTCTAAATTTGAGGCCCTCCAAGAATGAGAGGCCCAGGCCAAATGGCCCTCCTGGCCCCACCTGTGATAGGCCCCGAGTACTAAGTACTTTCCAAACAACAAAAGTGGGCACAAGTTAGAAGACAGATGCGAGATAAATCCACTTTAGAATATATAAACATAAGTGCTGTCCCCAAAAACTTGCATCTTTTTAAATGCGCCAGTCTTTGAGAATCAGGGCCACATGTGTAGAAGGACATTTCCATGACAGGGGCATCCATGACTCACAAGGTAGCACTGGCTTCCACCACAGTGCTAGCTATTTCTGCATCTCCCCAATCCCCCAGTTATGCTACTAGTAACAGCCTTAGACATCTAATCAAAGTAGCAAGTCTTACAACTAAACTGACTTTACTACTCAGCACCTCTGAAAAACAATCAAACTACCGCATGTATCCATGTTATAACCTATATATAAGCTATATTGTTCCATGTGTACAGTGTGCCTACGCTCACAAATCAGATCAGATTTTGCCGATTCTGATAGTTCATGGTTTTCTTTTCTCTCCCACAACTTGAAGCTCAAAGGCTAAGTATAGATACTCAAAAAGCCAAGGCTGAATCAGTTCAATCATTGCCGGTTAATCTAAGCTATGCAGATTTAACTAATAAGCAAGTGAACAGACATTCACTTTTGATTCCGGAAATGCAGCCACATGCCTGCAGTAGCCCAGGCCAGAAGCCAGGCAGCACTAAAGCACACCTCCTTGCTCAGCTGGAATAGATAGCTTAGGCTAAGGATAGCCCGCCCACCCTGCAAGTGGGGGAGCTTGCAAAACATCCTGGGATGCTGGGGGACTGAGTTAACATGAATCTGGAGGGGAGATGGGAAAGAGGTTCGATAAACAGATTTAAACTAAGGCTGATATATGCAGGTTTATCTTAACCCAGTTTTGGCCATTTTGAGAGCAACTTATGTGAACTGAACTTCTGTTGTGTTACAGATTTAAAAATCAGTTTCTGTTCACTTATACTTTTGTGTAATTTCTGTCCATAGCCAATGTGATTAGTCAAGGCATCTATACCGGTTCTCTTGTTCTTTAATGCATGTTTTTGGGTTTCTCTTTCCTCTCCTGTTGGTGATGAAGTCTTATGGAAACACATCATTCTGCAGAACGGAGGCTCTCTGTCCAAATCACCAACCATTAGTTGCCTGGCAAAAATGTCTGATGGTTTCACCCAGGGACACATTATCTATGCAGCGCAAACTGTCCTCACTGAAAGACGCATCAGGCAGTTGAACAAAAAACCACTAACAGCTGTTGAGCTCATGGGTGCCCTGGCCAGGCAGGACCCAGTGTACAAAGAGGAAGAAGATATGTTCAAGGTGAAATTAACATGTTAACAATGTTTCTTTCCATGTTGTCATCCAAGCACATTTGAGGTTTTTGCTTGATAATAGAGAGAATTCGGCTTTGTCTCTTCAAAAACTCTTTCTATTTATTAATGAATACTTTCTACTATTTTCAGAGGAGGGGTGGGAGAAGGAAAGCAAGAACATTCTCTGAAAAATGGTTGTTTTTCTTACTTAGTCTACTGAGGAAGAAAAATATTTCTGCACCAGAAAATTTCACAAAGTAAATGAATTTGAAGGGTACACAGACCCCGCCCTTCATACACATCAAGTACACATGGATCACTTGCAACATTTTGCAACAGGATTCTCTTTCTGTAGACCAGGATTATATAGTTACACAGGGATTAAGTCTTCTTTCACTCAGTGCATCTACACATGTGCTTTACAGTGGAGTTGACTAATTAGCTCTACAGTAAAGTGTCACGGTCTACACATGCACCGATATTAGGGCACAGTAAATTAATTAACTCCGCCATAAAATAGTACCGTCAGGGACACTGCTATCCTACAGCAGAGTAATTTACTCCACCAAAACATGTGTAGACAGTGACAGAGCTGGCTGGGGCATGGGAGTGCTAGAGTGTGGGGGCTGCCTGCCACCTAGCCCCACACTTTAGTACCGTCGTGCTCCAGCTAGCCTAGATGCTGTCACCCAGAGCCTGGGGCTGAACCTCAGGGTCCCCTGCAGCCTGGGGCTGCTCCACCTCAGCTCAAAGTGCTGCAGTTCTGGGTATACGTGCAGATACTGTGCTGAGGACCAGCTGACTCCAGCACAAAATTTACCTGAGTTTATATCTGCACATAAACTACATGTGTAGATGCACCCACTGAGTTACTTTCTGCTTTCTTGGCAGCGATAGTTTACCAAAACACATGTGTCCATACTGAAGTCACAATAGTGACTGCAGTAGAAATACTAAAGCCAATTTTAAACTAGCTAGCTCAGATTCCAGTCATCAAGCACTTTGCAAGATAGGGTATTTCTGCTACAGCCCACAGCAGAGCACTAGGGCTAGGTACAAACTTTCAAAAAGCCCATGGCAGAACTGATCTAAGGTATGTAATTTTCTGTAAGCTGCATAGTTTAGAGAACTAGCGAACAGAAAACACATTCATCCTTTAGTGGGGGGTGCAAATCTTAGACTGGGTTCCACCACTGTTGAACCAATCTATGTGCGCTGAACTTCTGTTATGGGTATAGACTGGTTTTGTGTGCCGAACTTCTGTTCTGTTATGGGTATAGATTGGTTTCCAGTCACTTATACCTGTAAAAGTGTAATGTCTGTACCTGGCATAGAGCTTATCTGGTGCTGCAGAAAAAAAAGAAAAATCTCTCTCGATAGTCTGAAGGGGATTTGGTTCAACTGTTTATTTTAAATATTAATTTAGAACCCTAATGTGATTATTCTTTATTCCTCTAGCAACAAAAAGCACACAGTTTCTAGCAATCTGAACACACAAAAATGAGTCACTCATCATCAGAGAGATAGCTCAGATGAGATACGGAATCTGTCTAGACCTTTGTGTCTTAGTGTTAAAATCATCCTGGTGCATGTACTCCCCCACCTCCTGATGAATATATTCCCAACTCCATTCAGAAACATTTGGTTTTCTGAATGTGGTGGAGTGGGGCTCCCCAATTAGCCAGACTGCTAGTTGTCCCACTTGCCTTTGGGCATCCCCCGCACCTTCCCTACACTGCAGCCCATGCCTCGCAGATGGCATCCAGATGACAACATGCTCCCAGCCTACAGCCGGAGCAAGCTTAGGCCACGCTGTCAGGCTTCAGTCTCTTGCACACTCATACCGCCCACCTCTCACTCAGACCTCACACACTCCACCCTCTCTCACAGGGTCTCTTTCATCTGTTGGCAACTTATTCTGCCTTGCTCCCTCTTGAAGCAAGCTGCTTAGGTCATAGGCTTAGCTAGTCCATCCCTTGGGTGGCAGATGTACCATCTTTTTGGCCTCTCCCACGACCATCACCGGGGTAGTAGCTAGCCAATTCCCCGACCAGGCCTAAGCTTACTCTGGCCCCTTCTGGGGGCAACTCGCTACATGTAGACACACTGGGCACTCCTCCTTCTGGTTCTTTCCACCCCCCACTGGGGCTACCCCTCACCAGGGCGTTCCTACCCGGCACCATGACTAGTGCTCCAGGGTCTCACAGGGGACTCTCACTCCCCCCTGGAGCAACATGTCAGTGTGCTATGTTCTGCCCCCACCTTCATTCAGGACTCCACACCACCCCCTTCACTCAGGGCTACCCCCTCACTGGGGTCCTCATTTCTGCCCCCCTCACTGGGGCTCTACACCGCCACCTCACTTGGGGCCACGAGGCTTCGCTCCCCAGTGGGCTCAGGTGCCCTCAGCTGTGCCTGGCCCCCAACTACCTCCAGTGTCACCTGACCCACCCACAGTGCCCTGCAACACATCTTCCCCTTTAAATGGTACCAGGGGAAGGTTTTCCCAGCTGCTGCTCCAAAGCAGGCTCCCCTCGGAGCCTGTGAGAGCCCTGAAGTGGTGAGCACCCCAAAAGGTGCTCTGCCACACTGAACATAGCCAACATTTGTGTGATTTGATCACACTTGTCATCCAGTTAAGCATCTCGCCTCAGGTAACAATAGCTGAGTGTTATAACATAGAAAGAAAATCATAATTCTCAACTTCAGGTAGTAATCCACTTGTACCTTGTAGTGTGAGGCCTGGTCTTTGTTGTAACTTAATTGAACTGGTAAAATGGCAAACATTAATCCTGTTAGCATAAGTATACATGCTTTGTACAACAGAAAGTACAATGATAAAACTCAATTCTGAAGCTCACTAAAATATAGTTTCTTCAACATCCTGTGGCGGTTACTTACTTGCTTTAATTACTTCCTTAAAATATATATCCTTTTATCAGTTTTAACATTTGTTTCCATTAAATGTCACATACTTTAGCCGTAATCCTGGTATTATGGGTTAGTGGAAAGAATTGTCAAGAAAGCCTTCAATGTTAATTAAGTCACGTCTTTTAATCTCTTTGCATATGAGGTCCATTTCCCCATAGCTTCTAATCATTTTCACTGCTCTTTGCTGGACCTTCTTTGTTGCTTTGCTTTGTCCTTTTTTAAGTGAAATGGCTAAAACTTAGAGCAGTATTCAAAAGGAGGATTAGTACTGTGAAAAATCTTTTATTTCAATTCACTCTGAATACTCATCTCATTTGACCTTTATTATTCTGCCACTGTTCCCAAAACGAATATGAAGAACGCAAACTTTATCATAATATGATTTCTTAAAATCAATTTTCTCAAAATGCCTGCTTTAAATATGTAAACACAGGGGGCATCTACATGTGCGCTTTACTGTGGAGTTGACCTACTGGCTCCACTGTAAAGTGTCACCATCTACACATGCATCACTATTAGGCCAGAGTAAACTAATGCCACTGTAGAATAGAACTGCCCAACACAAGTACTCTCCTAGGCTGGAGCTGTTTAGTGCACTGCAGTGCACACATAGATAGCAACTGGGGCTGGCTGGGACACAAGTGTGCTACAGTGCAGGGGCTGCCTGCCAGCTAGCCCCACACTGTGGTGCCCTCATGCCCCAACCAGTCCTTCTGCAGCACTTTGAGCAGGGTGGAGCAGCCCCAGACTGTTAGGCTCTCCCTCTGCCAGCCAGGGCTGCGCCGCCCAGGGCCATCCCTAAGTGGGGCAAAATCAAGGCAACTGCTCTGGGCCCCATGCTTTGGGGGGCCCTGTGGAGCCCAGCGGAGCAGGAGCAGCAGCAGCGTGGAGCTGGTCAGTCATCCCTCCCCCCCAGCTGCCACCACCACTGTCACCAATGGCAGTGGCAGCTTCTTCGGATCCATGGCCCACGGGATCGGAGTGGGAGCAATGCCCTGCATGGGCTGATTTGCCCCGGGCCCCACACCCTGCTTGGGTTGCCTCCGGCACCACCCCAACAGCTCAACATGCTGTGGTCCTGGGTGCACATGTGAGCCCAGGAGCAATAAACTCTGGCACATACTGCACCAGAGTTTATTCAGCCACACTAATTGGACATGTAGATGCACCCACAAATATCTAAAACAGAGACATATGGGTAGCTATAACCAACCAGTCCAGCATGCTGCCTCTGACAGTGGCCATTTCAAGATCTGTCAGAAAAGGGTACAAGAAAGCCCTTACTGAAATAGCTCTGAAATAGCATACTCCATACATAGTTTTTCCTAGCTCCAGGCAGTTATTTATTATCTTATGTCCCAATACTGGAGTGTTTCAATCCCTGATACACTGTTACCCTAACTCTGGATATTGTTGTTCATAAGAATATCTAATCTTTTTTTATTCTTGCTATGATGACGCTGTCAATAATTTCATGAAGCATTTCCACCTGTTCAAAGAATTTCTGGAGAAGGTATCATGCTACACACAGTTTAAAATAATTTAATTAATTGGAAATACAGAAAAGGTCGTGAAAAGTGAACCAGACATTACAAATCAGATAAAGCAAGGCCTTTGTTGCCAATGCATAGAGGGGGCTGTGGAACCTGCCACATTGTTTCATTACTTTTCAGAAATTCTGCGGGTTTCAAGAGCTCAAGGTTTTTAAGATGTTGCTTTCATTCTCTCAAAGGTATTCAAGTACTTCCCAATGTATGTGCACTGCATGCCCACAAGGTATGGCAGAATCTAATTATTCAGCTCATCTAGGTTTGGATAAGTCCTGAATTAGTACAAGATGAAGTTAAGAAGATGAAATCAGATAAGCATGTTTGGACAATGATATTTCCTGTATACCAGGGATGCTAGGCCAGAATCAGTCGTACCTGTTGAGCATCTGCTTGGACATTTTGCACATGCTAGATTTCATTTACCTTTTTAAGCCATTCTAATCCATAAGGCCCTACAGGTTCTGATCAGATGAACACCTTTGGGAGCAGCGAGTTCCCTGGGAGATGAGTAGTATGCTCTGTGGCTGGGAAAGAGAGAGTAGCTAAGAGCAGCAATTCCTCAAATTCACTGGCCTTACTTCTCACAGCCAGAGGGTCTTGATAGTTTTCCCTACTGCTTGTTCCTGTCCCATACTGGGAAGTGAGACAAAACGAGCTTCTTTTAGCAGCCATATCAAGCACAACTTGCAGGAAGCTACTCTATGCTTACAGGCAGTACTTGAGTTACAACAGATGGGAAGAGAGCCGTGTGGACAGTTGGTGTGCAATTGATGAGGAAAGAACAGGGATGAAGAAGGTGCAGATGTAATTCGAAAAAAGACCAGAGTGCAAGACAAGAGAGATAAGTGCTTTGGTGGAGGTTTTAAAGTGAAAAACAAACAGAGACATCAAAATACAGCTCTTTCCGATTGAAGGGGAGAGAGGCAAATTCATTCCTGGTGTAATGTGAAAGATGGGAATGGCCAGTCTTTGCAAAAATAAAAGCACCTTATTATGGACAACAATATCTAGTAACATTTTGGTCCCTAGTACAGCCTTCGATATTGTGAGTACCATTTGGGAAAAGGCCATTTAATCCACATCACCAATTTTAGAACATCCCCAACTCAACCATTTAAATTATTTTAACAGAGCTTAGTGAGGCCTTGCTAACATTACAGCCCAAGAGCCTGGCAAATTTGCAAAGCAACTAAAACAAAGCCATTTACAAGTCACAGGACTATGAACAAGCATCTGAAACCAATAAACAGCTTTTTAATGATTTTTTTTTACTCTCCCAGTGAAATTAAAAGCAAATGAACAGATCTGTAGAACAACCAAAAATTATACTCCTTATAATGCCAAGTTTCAGACCAGAGGGAGTTTTGACAAGCACTATGCACCCCTGGAAATAGGGTTGATCATAGAAGTTCTAACATTCCCATAACTATAGCAACACAAATGGCACAGCTATGTATTCATGTTAATGAGGGACCCTTCAAGCAGACAGTTGCTACACTTGTTACAACAGTGTTCTTGGGAGATCTAAGGATTTCTTTTCTGCTTCTCCACAAGCCAAGCAGGATTTTAAGATTCTGTAAGAAATACTCCATTGTACAGGAAAAAATACATTAAATGGTCGCATGCTTTATTTTTTGTTATCCAGGCTTGGTATGCCAAGACACCCTTGGGAAAAGCACGAGCCAAAGCACTAATGGAAGGTGAGGAACCAGGAAAGGCAAAAGGAAAAGGAAAGGATAAAGGAAAGGATAAAGGAAAAAAGAAAGGAAAAAAGAAGAAGTGATTTCCTAGATGAGAACTCCTCAAGAAACACATCGACAAATGTCACCAATCCATGTTTCTAAGGAGGAGGTTAAAAAGAGAAAAGAGGTGAAAGCAAGTCCCAAGTATGTGTGTGACTTCACCGAATAATTTATTTCTAAAAGTGTTCCAGAAAAAAAGTTGCAGTATGAAATAACACGCCAGTGTGACTTTTAACTCTCAGGATAAAGAGTTAATGACCACTGAATTTCTCAAGTATCACTAATTTTAACAGGTTAAGGTTTTTGGTTTTGTTTTTTTAATTACTTAAAACTCTATCAGTCCATCAATATTTAGTCAAAACTCCTCATTTATTTCCATGAGGAATTCTGTTTAAAAATTGATGTCACATTAAAGTTCTTCAATTATTTTAACAAACTGTATACTTTCTAAAACTAACCCCTTTACATACTTGTGTGTCTAATAGATTATAATTCCCAATAAAACAGTTGAAACTGTAAGAGCTCCATCTCTAAACTTTGTCTGACCAGGGGCTATTACAAGGCTCTTAATGCAGCCTACTCTCAGACTGAGCAACATTAGTTACAGAGTTTTTGGTTGTAGCCATGTTGGTCTAAGGACATAGGGAGGCAAGGTTCTTTGGGTAGATGTGATATCTTTTATTAGATAAACTGAGTCATTGGAAAAAAATGACTTTGCAAGGTTTTGGGCACAAGCACCTTTCTTCAGGCATAGGGAGCCTCTGCTATTGTTCATTCCTTGGGGACCTCAAAACAGCAGAGGCTTCCTATGCCTGAGGAAGGGTGCTTGTGCCCAAATGCTTGCAAAGAACTTTTTTTCCAACTACTCAGTTGGTCTAATAAAAGATATCACATCTACCCAAAGATCATTGCCATTAGTCACAAAGCATTTCTTTTCATATGAGGACCACCTTGTCTGTCCACAAGTACCACATGTACAAAAATTCATGCATCTGAATGCGAGCAAAAAACAAACAAAAGAATCAAAGCAGGAAGTTTACCTTGATAGGATTTATTTGAGTGTTTTGGAAATACCGTTTTGTGATACCAGCTAGATCAAACCACACAGCTGAAAAGTTGAGTTGCTAACACTCCAGCTCGCTGAACACAAATGTAGGGTGTTTGGGGATTTTTTTTCCATGCTTCTAGGATTTGCTCATTGCTCCATGGGGCTGGGAAGGAATTTTTTCCCCTCCTGTTGCTACCATTGTCAAGGGGCAGGTGGAGGGAAAGGGCAGGGTTCACCTTCCTCAGAAGTATTGGGTGTTGGCTGCAGCCAAAGGTGGGGATTTTTACTGGGATGTGTTGGCATTCCCACTGGGATTAAAACTCAAAGGTTCCTCATTAGAGGGTCTTGCCTCTCTGCTCAGGGTCAGACTTATTGCCACCTTTGGGTTCAAGAGGGAATTTTATCCCATGGTCAGATTACTAGATTCTGCAGGGGTTGTCTTCCTCTGTAGCTAGGGGCATGGCCTAGGAAAAAACATTAAAGAACTGAAAAATGGGATAACTACATTCTGTTTAAGCAGACACAGCTATTGAGGATCAAAGGGGAGGGGGTCACAGGTACGACAGGTGTATTCTTAAATTCCTATATACTGTAGTAATTATGAACACAAATATCAACCTTCATCTCTATGTGACTAGGGGCTTAAAATCTTTCCTCTCACAAGGGGAATCCATAACAAATAAGTCTCATCTATTTAAGTTTTAATGCCATGCTCATCAAAACCTCATCATAACCATGATATCCAAGTGCCTGAACATACATTTGTTAGCTCAAAGCCAAAACATTGTACAGGCACTCCTCACTTAACGTTGTCTGAGTTAATATTTTTCACTATTACATTGCTGATCTATTAGAGAACATACCCATTTAAAGTCATGCAATGTTCAGTTATAACATTGTTTGGCTGCTGCCTGCTATTAGGTAACTACTGTGATGTAATTGGAGTGACTTAAAAGTCGCATTTTTCAAGAACATAACTACGACATTAAGCAAGGAGTAGCTGTAATACGCATTATATTCTTCTATTTTATTTGCAACCCAAACCCGTAAAAAGGTATGTCAAGAATCACTTCTTTTCCCCATTTACCCATACTAGAAGAGTGATTTCCAAAAAAAGATACTGGGAAATAAATCCTGAAAAATTCATCTTTATCTAGAAACTGGTCACAGATCGCTCTGCAGTAGATACTTCTCCTGACAGAGAACAGAAAGCAAAAACCTGCTTATCTAACTTCTCTTAGCGAAGTAGGGTGGGAAAGGGGGCATCTGTGGCTATATAAAATGCAGGTTTCCATACCACCAAAATAATGCTGGAAAAGCTGCTGATGTGGAAGGTGATACAACTTTGGAAAAGCCTGACAAGCCTTGTGTGAAAGATGAACTGTACAAGATTTTAACAGTATTACTAGGCATGGTGGGGAAAGGGAAATAAGAGGGGAAGGGGAATGCTAACTCATTACTAGTAATTGCTAAGTATTGATTATCTCAAAAATAAGCCTCTTGTGTCACTAGCATCTAGAATGGTTTACAAGTAGGGCTAAAACAAGCTGCTCTAATTGGGTATATAAATAGTGTTCCCAGTTCTACCAATGAGAGATGAGACAAAGTTCACTGACTGACTCCATGAAGGTCCTACAGGACCTGTGTGTGACAGTGAAAAATGGAATTCAACACACATTTTTTCTAATGGACAGGACACTATTTCAGTGCCCTAGGTACTGGTTCATCTATCCTACAACAGCACTTGTATTCAGTGGAAATGAAATAATTCCAACAAAAATCCACCTGAGCCTGACAACATTTCAGAGCAGAAAAGCAAGACCTTTCTTTGTATAGATTTCCCCCCTACCTATAGCAGTTGGAATCCCATTGGTAATTAGCCCCCTGGCTGCTAGAATATTGTCATGTCCTGAACAATGAAATCTATAAGCATGAAATTATACTGCTCTGTATTTAATCACTTACACAGAATGGCTACAAAATTTGGTGTCTTTTTTTTTTTTTTTTTTTTTCAGAGACTTTTAGCCCCACTAT
>NW_017729031.1:88053669-88058971 GCF_001723915.1 Gavialis gangeticus
TTGGTGTTTTTTTTTTTTTTTTTTTTTGCAGAGACTTCTAGCCTCAGCATGTTTTCCAAATTTTGGGGCCCCGAGCACATCGTATTCCAAATAATCATTCTCCAATGATCCTTCTTGAAGACTGTCAGAAATTTAAGTGGCACTGCCATATTGGCTTTAACCTTTTGTTGTCTACAGTCACTGGGAATATTCATTTGGACAAGTTTACCCTCAACCCCTTTGACTTCTTAAAACATAATAGTTATGTTCAACTTCAGCAGGGTTGATGGTACGATGTGATCTAATAAGATTAAGAATAAAATTTAAGCTAGATGTAACTAAGGATATTATATAATATTCAAGCAAGCTCACCCATAATGCCAGTATTCAACTCAAAAGCAGGAAGAAATATGCTGCCCCATTCCTAACTCCCTTTACAGGGGCACAAAGTACTTTATGCTTCTTTATACTCTTGCACAGATGTGTATGTCAGGATAGACTCTAGCCTCCAGTTTTCCCACATATCCTTCCAGTATTCAACATCTTATAAAATTCTCTCTTTATCTTCACAATTTCTCTTTCAACTGTACATAATAATGCTGTTCCGTTTCTATTCTTGTAAGCTATAAAGCTGTGTTTTACATGGATTTTTAATAGGACTGGGGTGTAGAAACCACAACTGGCATATCCACATAGCAAGAAAACACTTTGGGAGCATTTAACTGGTTTGTTAAACTGGGTTTACAGCTGACTTGCATTGCCAGAAAGGGAGAAAGCAGCCAGATCATTCTGAGGTACATAGCTTTATACCTATTAACACTCCTTGAAAAGAGATTCAGTCCTCTAAAAAGATTAGGGAGCAATTTTAATGCTATCTAAGCACTCGATGTAATCATTATTAGGGAAAGTGTAGCTAGTTGAAAAAAAGCTGTTGCACGAAGCAAAGGCAGTGCACACAGCAATCAGTGTTAATGACAGAACTATGTAATTAAGTGACCCTATTTCATTTTCTAACATTAAGTCCCACTGTGAGGATAATAGTGTTCACAAAAGCAATGCTGCTAAAGGTATTTTGTCTGGCTTTTATTATTTGCAAAAATTACAGGTTGAATTACTTCTAAATTGTATGCCAGGTACAGTGTAATTACACTCCACACTCGATGTAAAACTGGTTTTCGTTTATAACATTCTGATAGCTGCTTCTATAAATAAGTTTACTAAGAAAACATTTTGAACTCTAAACTGTGGGTCTTGTAGAAAGGGGCCTGCCTATATCAGTATGTCTATACTAAAGCAAATCACGGGGTAGTGTAAAGGTTATCCAAGATAACTTTAAACAAACTGTAGCTACAGCAGCATGAAGCTAAGGGTGGGTTAATTTACCCTGCTCTTTCAAGTGTATTCTCAGTCAATGCTGAGCTCCTGACTGCTGCAGCCTGGCTGCTACTGGTATTCAAGCTGGTTAGTTTTAAAGCTCTACACTAGTCACACCTGTATCTTCACCAACAGTGGCAATACTGTAATGCTATCAGGACTGCCAGCTCTCCCTCAGTATCTGCTCAAACAAATTACCAAAGCAGGCTTGTCTATACAAAGGCCAGCTTTTCTAACACAGGGGATCTGATTTTTCTGCTTGGAGAAATACTATAATTAAATATACAACTGGTTGATGCCCTGAAGCATGAATTATTTGTACTGTGGCAATGCCTAGAAGCCCTGGTCATGGCCAGGACCCCAGCAGAATGCATCTGTGGCAAAGGCTTCTTGTAACACATACCATTTTCGGAACGGATCTGGCAATACAGTGAACATTTAGGGTTTTCCATTTCAAGACACTACCAGCATTTCTGTTGACATTTTGCATTTGTGGAAAATGGAATCACAACTCCAAAATAACTCAAAGGTTGGGTGGAGTAGAATCCCTCATTCTGAAAATTCCTGACAGGATTAGTACGATTTGTTACAATGATACCACTGTTAAGTAGTATGGAATGATTCAGTGAAGGGCATTTGAAAGGGGCAGAGAGGAACCATCTCCTGCTGATTTCTCCCAGTGGAATCCCAATGCAAATGTGTCAAGGTGTCCACCTACCAGAACTGTTCATTCTGCAGTCCTAGCAAGAGAAAGCTAATTCAAAAGCACCAGCAAAGCAGAGAAAGGAAGCTGTCACACTCATTTATATATGTAAGTGATCTGCAGAATTATCAGTTAAATTATTTAAATGTCCCATTACTATTAAATTACTGGGCATTCATTGTAAGAACAGTCATAATACAGTAACTAATTTGGTATTAATGTGAATGTCAGTTTCATTGCAGTTATTTTGTACTTCATCATAAGATAATTTACCAATAAATTAATTGGTTTAATTGCTTTCCACAAACCCAAGAGAACTGCATATGACATGACTTTTTAAACTGTTCGTTCTTCTTTCCTATTTTCTTCTTTAACCACATGAGGTGAAAAACAGATAGAATAGAGTTTTTTTCCAGACTCCCCATGCACCATTAAAATGCAGTCATGAATAGGGAGCAGGACGCAACTGTGCTACCCCAAAATGTATAAAGGCTCAGCCATAATCTGGCCTTTCACGTTGTAATGTGGTTTAGAAACAGCTCTAGAGCCAATGTGTAAATTCAGTGCAAACTTTGGTACTGACAGTTCAGTCTGATAAATCTGCATGGTTCCACAGGTGGTTTATCATCCCTTGGGGAGAGCACAGGTTGGTTGTAGTATCATAAACCCAAAGGTCTAATTTTGGCTAGGCACCTCCCTACCTGTAGAACTTCAGGAAAGCTGCTCCAAGTTTCAAAGAAACCCATTAATACTGTGTGCCTCATTTAAGATTTCTAGCCATTTTAAACTGTGCACCAAAAACAAGCCAACCGAATCTACCAGACTGGTGAAAATTATGCTCTCAGCTGTTGCAGTCTACTCTTGTGCGAAATACTCTTCGTCTCCCCCACAGCAATGACAAAAGTGCCAGCACTTGTGCGGCACTTTGAAGGGCTCTTTGCTTGAAAGGCCCCATAAGCACAAGTTGCTTTAGATTTGTGTTAAATGATTAAACATTGGCAAAAAGAAATGTAAACCTTCTTTAGGTTTAAGACAGAAAATACAAATAATTTACCAACAATACTCAAAAAAGGACAGACAAAAAGCTGAAAACATATGGATCCTTACATTATAGGAAATAGTCTTAGATAGCACATGCCTAAGATAATTCTGATGGCTGATAAGTCCATAAAACAACACTATTTACATTTCAGAAACAAGACTCCTATACGAGCTGGTGTGTAATTAGATAACTGTAAATTAAATTCATCTCTCAGAGCTGGGAAGTCAAAGGGCCACAAAAGAGCTACTCAGGAGTGATAAGCTTTTTATTTACTCATTTTCCTCCCAAACTATTATTAAACTGGGAAAAAGTATGAGGAAATTCAAACCCTTATAACCTACCTCAGTGCCACCTTTTGAGTCAAATGTTAATGATGCATTTTATACTTTAAGGCTTAGGAAATACCTTTGCATACTGAAAGTATTTTTTAAATAATTTTAACTAAATATCAAGGAAGCATACCAGGTATTAATTTCCAGATGTTATACTAAAGCCTTACCTATTCAACAGCTGTATAGTTTTAATTAACTATATTTATTTAATTGAAGGAGAACATTTCCCACAATTGCAGATATGGAAGCAGTTATAAAAGTATAGCTTATTCCTATCCAGGAAGGGAAATAAGCTTTCATCATGTAAATACATCTAAATTGGCATAGTTATCAGTAAAATAAACAAACAGAAACAAAGAAACGCGCCACTAACTAAAAGAACTAAATTGTCACAACCTTTGCAGATCTAGAAAGATGCATCAAAAAAAGCATTATCTGCACTGCTTTTTTTTTTTTTAAGTGGTGCCTTTAAGTAATGAACATGACGAAAAAAATACAAAAATAGCTGAATGGTAAGAGTGGCATTAAAGCACTTACAATTCCAGTGGCAACTATTGCTCACAAATGTTAACCTGACATTTCAGGAGTCCACCCATGTGAAGGGATTTACATAATGACCACAGTATAACTTGGTTATATAGTAACCGAATAATAATATCACTTTAACAAAAGTCCCTTATTGCTTTATTATCTTTTCATGAAAATGATTAAAATAAAAATGCTCCACAAAAACTCCATCTCAATAAGAGGTGCAATCACCAAACAGCTGCTATGTCCTTGTATCACCACCAGTGTGGTATAACTCACATACGTGTGATGGGTTTTGTAGAAGCATTTAGTGCTACACTAGCTTTGCTCCCATTGCAGTCAATAATAATATTTCCATTTCATTCAATGGGAGAAGCTTTAGGACAAAATTTCAGCCATGGTATCTAGATACTAGTAATGGGTGCTGTTTAGAACTCAAAGTGAGGAAACTGAGCATTTTAAGGGAAAGATAATGAAAGCAACTTGATGGAAAGGCCAGGTGGGAACAAATGTCTGTGACCCATGTAGCTATGCAAATCTCACCTGCACTAACCCTATGAAACCTAAAAAGTATCCATTGTTTGAGTGATTCAGGTGCAACTGCTTTGCACTCTTCTCCTTCTAGGTCCTTTACTGCAGGTCTCCTTGCTGCTTTTTTGGAAGAAAATTCAAGGATACAGCCAAGATAACAAAAGTGATTTTATCTGCCATCTTTAATCATGGATCTCAAGATCCCATTCAACCATTCATTAATCTGACCAACCATAACACATATCCTTATAATCCTGACAAATGGTGCACATACCAGATCCTAATTAGCAAAAGAGGGAACACCAAAAGTACCTAAGCTCTAAGCATTGGTCTGCTCCAGGAGCAATAAGTTATTAATAATGGAAACAGCTAGTTAAATATGACTGTAAATGCTATGAAGTCATATTTTCAGAACATAGACCTACAGTATTATTAGAGCCCTCCTTTTATGTCAAGCTTTTTGGTTGTCTTCAGTGCCAAAAACATTTAATTAGATATCGTAACTCCTTGTAGAACCAGAACCAACATTTGCCTTTTATCCTTGCCAGCTTCATATGAAGCATTTTTCTTTGGTACTTATAGCGATTTAGAGAAAGTCAGCTACTTCTCATAGGGATCTTCCAAGGAGTACTGAAGTGTTCTGGCAGCGTTACAATAAGATTGACTTCGTTTCCACTTACCTTTCAATGTTCGTTTTTCAAGAAGTGTAACAAACGTGTGGCTCTGGTTCTCCCCAGGCAGAAAAGAAAAAAAATGTTCAAAAGTAGCATAGGGGAGGGTCTAGGGCATTAAAAAAAAAAAAAAAAAAAAAAA
>NW_017729031.1:88059167-88068386 GCF_001723915.1 Gavialis gangeticus
AAAAAAAAAAAAAAAAAATCTTATTTCTCTTTTGCTAAGTGCACATCAAGGTGAAATTCATCCAAGAATGGAATGCTGTTTAAGCCTCACTGTGAGGCCTAAATTCAATTTCCATCCATCCCTGTCACTGATTTACTGTGTGATCTTGGGCAAGTCCCTTTACCGGCAGGACTGTTTCCAGTTGCACCCTACTACTGATTGGAATGGAAGCTCAGCAGGACATAGACTCTCTTCCATCATATGAACAGTAGGTAGAAATGGGTTGGGGCCTGTAGGCACACTCATATAAATCTAACTGCCAATGTGGACTTCACAGCACACTCAACGGGCATGCAGCTGCCTTTCATTCATGCACAGCTTGTTGCAACTTATTGTTTAAGTGGCCATTAAAAAAACAGAACATGCTTCTCTGCAGCAAAAACAAAATTCTGTAATACAAAGTGAAACTGACTGTTCTATTAACTTCCCTCCTGCATCAGCAAGTTTCTAAAATGTTGAAATGTTATAATTGACTTTTCTGTTAGTAGCAAAATGTCACTTTTTCTTAATACTTCATAAGTCAGTAATGCATTTCAAAAGCCTCTAATGCCCCTACCACAACAGGACTTACAAATTAGCACATTTTAGCTTTTCATTAAACACAATACAAAAGTCTTGTCATATTAGGGTTTCTCTTCTCATTATTGAAAGTACTGGTACTTTGGAACTTCTGGTAGCAAATTATAATGCACTCAGCTAGGGTCCATTGTAAATCAGCACTTCAAAAAGTATCACATACTTGCTCCTCTTTAAGCACTGAAAATATTGGAGTCTATTTGAAAAAGCCTTATGGAGTCTCTATCTAGCCTTGCAAATCATCACAGCACTATGTAGGGCTTCCTTTTATTTTCTTGTGGCATCAAGCCATTTTTATTCTTACAAAAAAGGATTATTTCTTGCTGGGATTAAAAAAATACGTAAGATAACAAGCTGGATAAAAACCCCAAATCATTTAGGGCTCTGTTCTGTTCCATATTTGTTTTGCCTGCTCCTGGTTGTGCAGCATCCATGGGGCTGACCCCGCTCAGCTCACAAGGAGCGGAGGCCTAGTTTGGAATCCTAGAATTCTCCCACAATTCAGAATCTGGGTTCCGGACAAGAGCCTGCGCCCAGTGCCCTGATGTGCAACAGAAAATGGCCTACAATGCCGACGTCAGGCTGATGAAGCTTTTCAGAGGCTGGCTGATAAAAATCACAGCAGCAGAGCAATCAAAGGCAAAAGTGTACGTGGTTCTAGCTAATTTCCAACTCTCCTTCCAACAAAAGGTATTGACAAGGCTGTGTAATGAAAGGACTGCATCCTGCAAGGATATTTTTCTGCCCTCACACTGCAAAGGAGGGGCGTTTTCTGCTGCAGAACAAACAAGTGCTAGCACTTTTTTTTTTTTGGTATGCGTTAGCCTTCATGAAAGAGCATAGCCTGCCCTCTTGTTGGCCCTTCAGCATTATGACCTCTATGCTGGATTCCCACTTCTCTGGAAAAATCACTTGATTTGTAAAGGCGGGTAAGAGATTTCCTGGGCCACAGCACAACAGAAGGGTGCCTTTACAGGTGACCCTCTCCAGTTAGAGGCAGCTGTCTCCAACTAATAGCCACTAAAATTGTCATAATACCTGTACTGGCATGCTTCTCCCTGCATGGAAGTACTTACCATGTTGTGCATTAGCTCTCTGAAGGGACTAGAAGGGGAAGGGGACAAGGCAAAAAAAACAGAGCATCCAAGACAGACAGAAGGGTAATGAGGATAAAATGGGTGCTACTCTGTGTAGAGACATGCAGCACAAACATGGCAGTGCCTTGAAGGAAGAAGAATGTCATTTTGAGAGAGAATTACACACATTCATGTAACAGCTATTGGATGAACATGTTTTATTAACAGAGCCATAAATATTATATGCAGGAAAATGTTTATCCACACATTTTAATACAAGCTACCTTTGAGGAGAAACACAGCAACACCACACAACACAGAGTGCTATAGTTTTATTTAAAGCTTCTCCATACTGCTTATCATCAATTGGCTGGCATCTCAGATAAATAGGGTGTAATGTCGTATGTTGCATCAGGGTTGACAGCAGTTTTACTATAGCTAAGGACAGAATTTACATATAAACCTGTATAAGCAATCAGAAGCTTGTTCAAATCTGTAACACAACAGAAGTTCAGTGCACATAAACCGCTTTCAAAATGGCCAAAACTGGTTTAAGATAAATCTGGATGGATGAGTACCAGACTTAACTGATTTAAGTTAAATAGGCTAATTGTACTTCTGTCCCAGATCCCCTCCAGATTCAAGTTAACTCAGTCCCCCATCATCCCAGGATTCTTTGCACCTCCCTTGCAAGTCCCTCCCCACACCTCCTTCTAGGAAAGTGGCCTGACTAGCCTTGACCCAAGCTGCCTGCTCCAGCAGAGCAGGGAGACGTACTCTAGCACCCCCTGGCTTCTGGCCTAGGCTGCTGCAGATATGTGGCTGCATTTCTAGAATCAAAACTGAGTATCTGTTCACTTGCTTGTCAGTTCAATCTATGATTAACCTGTGAAAATTGAATCCATTCAGCCTTGGGCTTTTTGACAGTCTACACTTGCTCTAAGAGGTTAGCATTATAGATTTGTAGAGGATGGTTTGGATAGAGATAATCCTGCCTCAGGCAGGGGGTTGCACTAGATGGCCAATGGAGGTCCCTTCCATCCCTAGCTCTCTACGATAATGTACTTCTTACAGTGGCCCTGTAAAGTAGGGAATATCATCACCCTTTTACAGGCCTGCAAGTGGAGGTAGATGGAAAAGGAATGTGCCTAACCGGAACCACAGACCACTGCCTGCCACTATTATTGCTTCCCCTGATGGAACTACACTGGAGATGATAAACAGTTCCCAGAAATAATCAAGGCTTGGGGGACTGAGCCAATATCACAAGGGAGCTGTCTATACTGACAGTTATACACAGGTCTGCTCTGTTAGTCAACTGTGCATCTCCACTAGCGCACAGTAGAATGGGTGAGACAGACTGACTGAAGGAGTTTTCACCAGCATGTCATTTAAGCCTGCTATAAGCAGCCTGCAAAGACAGTCTGACCAAGACTCCTGAGGCAGGTCTGCCCTGGCCATCACTGGTAGAAGGCCAATGGAAGATTTTTTTTTGAGTGCAGGTTCAGTTGGGAAGTTTTTATCAAAACTAAAATTAGACCACTCAGACCATTCAGCCTTCTAATCCTGGCTTTTTGGCCTTTAGACTCATGCCTCAAAATACACCAGGAGTCCATTACAGAGAAGGATGATCTTCTGTTTAAGTGCTTGCAGACAAACCAGAAATGCACTTGCTTACTACTGCAGACTTTGATGTTGTAAGGTGTAGTGGCTTGCTGAGCAACAGCTGTAGCATTTCACTCTCCAACCTAATTCCAGGGCTTGGACATAGTTTTTGCAGTCTATTTGGAGTACGCTTTGTTTGGTAAATAGGAAAAGCTATGTTTCTTAGTCTATCCAAGCTGTATAACTATGAATTCTCCATGTCTTTGCTATCCAGGACTTGGGGAGGGGGGGGTTCCCCTTAAAAACTGGGCATTTTTCCATGTGCTCCGGGAGGAGAGGGGAGCACTTTAATGAGCAGGGCTCTCAGGGCCACTCTCATTAAAGTGCCCTCAGCATTTCATGTATAAGCATCCCCACATTTGAAAATGGTGTTGGGGCGCTTTATCTAAAGCTCATCAAACAAGCTTCAGTTAAAGTGCCCCCCTGCCATTTTGAAGCACAAGGATACTAATGCATGAGAAGTGGAGGCTGGATGGAGCGTGCTAATTAGAACACTCCAGCAGACTCAATTCATCAAGTCTGCTCTGACGCCCTGTATTTACAGCACACCAGAACAACCTCCCGGCATGTGTGCAGGCAACCTCAGGTGCTGGAGTCAAATTATTTTGAGGCTCTCAGCTTTTATTTAAGAGACCTCTACAGATCCCAAGAGCTGAAAAAAAGAAAATAAGGGGGGGGGGGGGGGGATCTAAAAAAGGTTTTAAAAAAAAAAAAAAAAAGAGGGGGGGGGGGGGGGGATCTAAAAAAGGTTTTAAAAAAAAAAAAAAATCACAGATTTTAAGCCAGCACATTTTTAGGAACTTGACTCAATTTTCTACCATGTTAGACTAGCAATACTGATAAAAACTCCCTGTTCTCACTGTTCCTGTCAGCTTAAACCCACAGCTCCCTCTACTTAACACAGAACAAGCACAATGCATTGATGGAGAGATGTAGAAAAGTCCTCTTGGCCCAGGACTGAGACAAAAGTGCTAAAATTCAATGCTAAACTAAAGGCAGCCTGGCAAATATGAGATTTAAAATACAGTGGCCTCAAGATGGCTGTTGCTCCAGATTTTTCAGCCCACCCTCACAAGGAGAGAGTAGTGTTTATTGGGCTGATGGGATTCTCCGGTAAACTGAACATCTCGGATATGCTGCTTTTTTCATTGTGTATTTGGTAGATTCAGCTCAATTCTTCAGGATGCATGAAGCATAGTATACACTGCTAAAACAAACACAGTGCTGCCTAAGAGCAATTGCATGGCTCAACTAAGACCTCTAAGACAGAACAGTTTTGAAATAATGTCGTACCTCTGTTTTTCTTTGGTGGAAATGTATTGCTCATACCTTGAAATAGCAGGTTGATTCAACCCACAGTAGGACTTTTTTTTTTCCTGCCACAGGCTCTGTCTGGATCAGGCCTGAACCTATAATGTTATACAGAAACCAGAGGTAGATTATTTTACTGGCTCACTCAAACGTTTCCCAGAGGTTGCAGGGGACAGTGGAGTGCGGGGAACAGGCACATTATAACCAATGATTCTAAACATGTGCTCACCCCCATACACATCACCTGCCACTGCCACTTTTCCCTGCCTCTGTCCACTGTTAGCAAGCAGAAAAAAAAAAAAAAGCAGTAGTCAGTGGCAGTAGGCAGTTTCCCTAGACACTAATTTATCCCCTCACCAGCAGCAGTCAGAAGTGAGGAAAAGCATTAGCTGAAGTAAGGGGGGCATGAGAGTGCCCAACCCTACTACAGCAGGCCATAAACCAACACACTCAGGGAAATGCCAGGATAAAAATCGACCTGTAATAGCTCTAACATTTGATATAATAGTACTCTGTCACTCATGACACTTGTAACCTACACACTCTATAATGGCTGGGCAAATCTGCAAAGCTGTTGTTCTTCATTTATTCTTTAAGTGTTTGTTCTTTTATCTATAGCTAAGAAAGAACATATGGTTCTTTCTAATACGATTTTTGTTCTGCTTTAAAACTTTGATGTACAAAGCTGCTCGAGCCGCCTGTGTCCAATTTCAAAAGTTCCATAATCTTAGAGGGTTAGATTCAGAATTGGAAGCAACATGTCCTGTTTCCTCCAAATCAAAAATTCAGGTGCTCAAAAAAAAAAAAAAAAATCACTACTCAGTGCTGGAATCACCCCAATTTCTGCCACTGGGCAGAAGAAAACATGAAATCTGGAAAGCACTAAAGCAAATTGGGGCCTATTTCACACTTAAGCCCCACTGAACATTTCTTCCCCCTCTCTAACCCAAAAGGCCCAATCTATCAGGTGCAACTGAGGCACATCCAACCCTGTCTTTCTTCCAGAGCACATTTGGAGAAGGATGAGAAGCCCTTCTACCAACATCCTAGTGGCTAGCAGCTGGGATGTATGTCGTTCAAATCATTCTCTCCTAAGGGGACTTGAATTCACCTCTCCCACCTCTCCGAGTGCCTTGTACCACAGGCTGCTAAGTATTTTGATGTGGGGGGTCTGTCCTGTAGAAGTATAAAATACTTTGATATTAATTGGAGCAACATCTCTTCCTCTCAGATGAGTCCCACTCTCTCTCTGGCCCAAAGAATAATTGTTCTGTGTAAAGTGGGACAGCATCAAACAGGAAAGATTTAAGGAATCCTACCCAGAATCCTTGCCCTTCCTTCATCTCAAGACACCCACCCACCTAGCAAGCCTTTCTTATCTGATCAAGAAAGAAAAGGTCAGCCTAAGCCATTCCCACCCCTCTGCCCAGGGATGAGCCTTACATATATTCAGGCAAGAAGGGAATGGGTGCTTAAATTTTTTCTGTATTATTTCTCTTAATTTCAACTACATACAATTTTCCAGACACACAAGTCTGTTGTTTTCAAGTGCCTGGCAGGTCACAAACAGGATGCAAGGGTAGCTGGACTCTCTGCAAGGAGGCAGCACTTCAATACTGAACATTTCCTTCTCTGACCCCTTTCACTGAGGCAACTTGGGGTTTTAGGGAAATGAAAATCTAGTTGTGCACTTGTAGTAGTCAATGCACTTGTAGTTTTGTAATGTCACACTACGTGTGACATTACAAAACCCCAGCCAGCGAATTAGATTATGGCTGCAAACACACCTCTAGAGCCATCCCCTGCCACTGACTCACTGAATGACTAAAGGGATACAGACAGAAGTGGAGCTCCCTGATGTAACGGAGAATGCCTTCCACAAAGTGCTCTGAGTTACAACGATCCCCTGAACCAAACAGAAGATCTCGGTTGGTTCCAGGGGGGACAGGAATCAAGCTGCTGGCTGGGAGCCTGCAGCTGATTTGCCCTAGCAACAGCCTCTTCCTCCCAGCCTGTCCCCATTTCAGAATGGGTGGGGGGAAGGGAGCAGAGGGGGCTCATTCTAGGGGTTCCCTACCTCGGGGATTGGGCTCCAATACATCCGACCCACCCTCCAATGGAGGCTGAAAAAACCCCAGACCAAACTCCCTCCACTCCCTTCCCCCATCCCATTCTGAAAACAGCTGGAGGCTGAGAGGCAGAGCAGACGCATGTAACAGAAGGCGCTATGTTTTGAAACATCTTCATCTGACCCTGTGAGCAATGAGGTTTCAGATTTTCACTTGATCAGCCATTTTAAGTGGTCTGCAGCCATGCACTTGTGGTTGGTCATGGCTATACACCAAGTACCAGATAGGTCAGATTGGGCGCAAATTTTCACTTCCGTCTGTGCCCTTAGACACCTGGGCTAAAAACAAACTTGTATGTCTCCTGGGAGAAAGCTGTTTTGACCTGGGATCCTACAGAGGTATAAGCCAAAGTGCTGGTGATGTATGCAAGATTAAATGTGCTAACTGCTGCTTCCAGGGACAATCCTAGCTCATTCAAGTGACATTCATTTCAGGGATAAGCTACTGCATGTAGAGTCTTGTCCCAGGTTTTGCCTCAGATCAATCAAAACCACCTCAAATGCAACATCTGTTTGTTGCTCCAGTCTCTGCCTCAGTTTTGTCATTTGGAAAAGGAAGATAAGGACTATCCTTACCAAGAGTGAAGATGAACGCAAACACTTTGAACATGTAAAATGCTATGGTCTAGTTTCTATTGCCCTTACTGCTCTACTACCGAGTAGTATCTTATTCCATGAGTCAGGTTACAGAAGGTCTGTCTCAAGTCCAGATAGCCCCTTTAGCTAGCATGGTAAAAACATACTAGTTTCTATAGCCAACAGCACACAAGGGAGAAACATAGCCAGCATCATGTTCAGCTGCCTTTGACTCCCAGCCTGAATACCCAGGTGTCCATTTGCAATTTCATCCACTGGGGATGGCTGCCGGCACAGGTTCAGAACTAGGCTTGAACTTGTCTCTGGTCTGGCAGCAAGATGCCTTAATCACGTTACTGTGACACACCCCTCCTCCTCCTCCTCCTCCCACCTTTTTATATGTAATCCTATTTAAATAAATGGGGCTACTTACTGGGGCATTACTCCACCTGAATAAGGGGTCAAAAGTAAGTCTCTACTATCATTAAGGGAGATGCTATTATAAGGTTTGTCTTCCTCATTTATTTCCCCAATTCTAGGGGATTGCTGGCATGCCCCCTTCTCCCTCCCCAGCAAGATTCCACTGCATGAACCACTGTCACATGCTCCAGCGAGCAGCTTCAGCTCTTCAAGCTATTAGACTTTCCACACCAAGACAAGCTATTTCCATCTGCTTCGCTTAACCTGATCCGATGACAGCAGCCACATTCTCTGCAAATTATGTCACCCGTTTGCTATCTCATATAGTTCTAGTTAGATGTGATGCATCGCCTTGTGAGAGAGAGGGCTTGAAACACACCGCAGCATAGGAGAAAGGGACTCTTAAATGTGTAATGAGCTACAGAGGTTTAGGACCTTGCTACAATGGGTAATTGCTCAGGCCTAGAGATGGGGCAGAACACTGGTTAATGACACTGCCAAGGAACAACAGGAGTTTCTGCAGCTCCTGCAGGAGTAAGAAGGAGCCTCTGCAGTTTGCTCCCTGGGTAGTGCAATGTCGAAACACTGCTCTGGAAGATCAATTTCCTCTTCCATGTCTACTTTCTCCCTCCTTCACACACTCATGAAGGACAGGTCCCAGGGCAGGTGCAGTGCTTGAAAATGCTGCGTCTTGCCAACCCGTGCTAGCTGTCGTCCGAGGAGACTTGTTTTATGGTGAGCCTTTCCCTCCTGTGTCTCTTAAACAAGTCCACTTCTAGCCACTCTTGTACTCCATGCATCACCCTGGTCCCCGAGCATGCACACCCAATGAGACTCGACAAAAGGAATTTACCCTGGATTCTACTCCCTCGTAAGTAGAAGGCGTACACAACTAGCTCACCCAAGTTAGCTGTCCACAGTAGCTGCTACTACATAATCTGGCCACCAGATGGCAAGAAAACTGGTTTGCATCCAAGCTCCCCATGGGAGCTGCTGGCTAGGGAAGTGAGCGCACATTTTCTATGCTGTAACCTTCTCACATAGTAAAGTTACTACACATTTTTTCAAAGGGGCACCTATACCCTTGATCTGAGAAATTTATTACATAATAAGGCTGTATGTCAAGCAGGTCCTCCATTTTTACTTCATATACAGGACAAATATTATTGGTATTTTTTGTTGTGCATTCACATTCTCAGCTGAACTGTCACAGCTCCCCCAGAAAGGGCTAACTGTGGACTGGCTGCAGTCAGGGACCCAGGACTGAGAAAATGCTGTCTACTACTTTTCTCCTTCAGATTACGCAAAATTGCTATTTTGGTAACAACAGCTGAGGCACTTTCAAGAAGCACTTTGCCTTCCAGTCTCAAGACAGGTGCAGCAAGGCAGGATCTGTGTCTTGCTGCAGGGCCTGAAGAGCTGGGGGGG
>NW_017729031.1:88073386-88079100 GCF_001723915.1 Gavialis gangeticus
GGTAACAACAGCTGAGGCACTTTCAAGAAGCACTTTGCCTTCCAGTCTCAAGACAGGTGCAGCAAGGCAGGATCTGTGTCTTGCTGCAGGGCCTGAAGAGCTGGGGGGGGGGGCAAAAAAACAGAAAGGCAGGACCAAACCCAGGTGCTACTTAGATTTCATGCATCCTTGGGCTTTATTGACCCAAGAGGTCTCAGCAGCTCTTCGTGATATCCCCCTGAGCCAAATCACAGGAGCATAAGTAACAGAGACCCTATTTAAAACACATAAGCATGCCCAGCGAGGAGAAACCTTGCTGCCTCCTTATCAATTCTGAGCCCATGCCTATGTCAACCAGTTGGGACACTTAAAGAAAATGCAGCCTAAATTTATCATGTCCTGTAGTTTTATTTCTAATCCAATAAAGGGACTTCTCTCTTAATCTTTCACATACATACAGCAGAATCCAGCAAATAGAGTTCTGGAAGTGAAACATCAATAGGTAACTTTGGGCTAGAACATTAACACTTGCTAAAACAACCAATAAACATACCTCAGTGACCTCATCTCCACCTGCAACTACATGCTCATGCAGAGGTGCTGCAATGAAACAGATGTACTGACTTTCAATTGTCTAGACCTGCTTATCTTCCTTGTTTCTCACCTCTAAGCCATAGTAGATAATCCAAGGATTGAGAAACAAATCAGCTCATCATGTCTCACATCCTTCATGGTTACGGAGTCATGGGAATTCACTCCTTCCCCATCTGCCCTCAGGAGACTGGAATTACAACTGCTCTGAATGTGAAGGGCAAAGCTAACAGTTTGATCTTGGTCCTATACAGTTTCCATCCCTATGTAGATTCCCAGAGTTCCTTGGTGAATAAGCACCCAAGAAAATATTGGAGAATCCACTTCCAAACTAAATTATTTCCATTTTTTCCTAAACAACTTCTGAAAAGACCAGCAATGGAATTGGAGGGATAGGGGGAGCAGTAATGAGACTGAAGACTTTTCCAAAGGATGAGCAAAGAATGTTAACATTTAACGTGGCCCCTGCATTTTTGTGCAATCTGTATCAATCTCTTCAGCAGCCAGGAATTCATTTGTTCATTTGGGCAAAGGAGGCTGTATATGGGACCAGTTGTTACTTGCTGAAGAAAACAAAATTTCTTAACTAGAATCCTCATGGCTGCCTCATTACAGCCTGTGGCCTTATTGAATTTGTTCACCTACTGAAGCAAAACAAACCTCTTTCTGCAGGTTCAGATTTAAGGTGTGAAATCACATGTGATAGCTGATAATCACAAATAGAGACTGACCTTCTCCCAAAGCCCTGTCTTCTTAGTCCCCATCCCCATCCATAGGGGAGTGCCAAATTCCAGTACTGAATCATAACAGTAATATTAACATTAGAAAAGAATTTGCCATCAGGATAGAGTTCACCATAAACAAGCAATGAGTGACTGGCTGACTTAAGACTAAAGGTACGATGTGGGCTATGGAAATGTAGTTCTGATTCCCCTGGCCCCCAGCAAGGCTGTATTGAGCAGATTAGTCCCTTGCAAGGCACACACTCTATCACAGATCTCAGACATTAGGGCTGAAAGGGACCTCACAAGATCACTGGGTCCAGCCCCCTGCCCCAAGGCCAGGAAGTCAGCTGATTCCAGCAATGATTCCAGCAAGACAGGCATTCAAGTGTTTCTTGAACGTGTCCAGAGTAGGAGCTTACACCATTTCTGGGGAGGGTCTATTCCAGGCTCTGGGGACACAGACAGTAAAGAAGTTTTTTCTTATGTCCAGCCTAAAACCTTCTTCTCGGAGTTTGTGACCATTAGACCTTGTCTTCCCTTGGGGTGCCCTGGTGAACAGACATTCTCCAAGTTCCTGATGTACACCCCTTATATACTTACAGGCTGCCACCAAATCTCCCCTGAGCCTTCGCTTCCCCAGGCTGAAGAGTCCCATGCCATTCAGCCTCTCCTCATAAGGCCCCTTCTCTTGTCCTCTGATCATGCCAACAGGCTCTCCTCTGGACTCTCTCAAGTTTCTCCACATCCTTTCTGAATTGTGGAGCCCAGACCTAGATGCAGTATTCTAGCTGCAGTCTCACCAGGACCGAGTAAACACTTCCTAGGCAAACAGTTGTAGGGTTGGGATTGTCTTATTCTGTGTTTGTACAATGCCTAGCACAAGGGGTCCTGTGGTGATGGGACTCCTCACCACTACAATAATAATTACTAATTACATTTGTTTCTACCATCTCCCTTCCCCTTTACATCCGCTTATGTAGCCTATGAGGTGTTTCCAAGCAGAGAAATTTCAGAACATTAAGTGATCTGAAGCAGCTCTGGTTGTCTGAATGTCTTCCGTTTAAATTTCAAGTTTTTGGAAAGTCTGGTATAGAAATACAGGCGATTCCAACCCAAAATTTCAAATCCAAAACATTCTCTTACACTCACAGAAGTAGGGAGAAGATGGGCTCGTTTGCCACATGCTCCTGCCTGTACAGTGGCAATACTGGAGATTTTTATTTCAGTGATGACCTAAGAGTTTTCCCACTTCTACTTATAAAATGGGATCATTGGGGACCTTGTCTATCACAAGACATTAGAACTAGGATATTCACAACACCTATTCCAAATAACTGATTCAGTGGATTTAGCACATGACATTGAACAGATTTTTCGATGCACTTTATTATTTGCACACATGTTCATAGGTTTATAATACAGAGGCTTTCTGTTAATCCTCTCACGGTACTAGGAATACATTAAAGGGAGAAGGAAGAGTTTTAGATTATATCAAAGGAATCTAGAAAGTGATCAGCACTTGAAAGCCACGCAGACCAGTGATCCAAACTCAAAACTAGAGTGGATATTATTCTTCATGTCAAACTAGAGCACAATGATAATACTTGGCCAAAGTATAAACTGAAAACATGGCTGACTGAACCCAACTTTACAAGAGTCTCAGTCCCACAGAAGTTAAGTTGGGTGACATGTACATTAATCTTTCCTACTTCCATAATTTACTCCATGCCCCAGTGCCCAGATTCCACACATCAAGAGGTTAATTTATACTGGAGAAAATCAACACATCTCTATTTGATTCTCTTATATAATGCCATTTGTCCCATAACCATGCTGTCTGCTCTTATGAATATAAATTGTCAAAAATCCTATTGAAATGCAGAGAGAAAACACTGTATCTGAACACGAGAGCTATTTTAAGGAGTGAATCATTTGTTTTCTGACTAAAAATTAATTGATATTGGGTACCAAAAAGTCAGGTAATTAAAAGAAAGACTATGGATGGTGGGGAGAGGGGGAAACAATCAAAGAGTATTAAGAGAAAATGCAGAGACCTGGGAAAGGATGTTTAAGACTGGAAAGTATATAATATAGACCAAGCCCTGAATAAAGTGCACAGAGGTTAGAGGTTGGGTAGAATACAGCATTCTTATTATGAATAATTGGAGCTAGGAATAGATTGGACAAACTGAAAGAAGTAATAGAGATAATGCAAATATCTTCAGCTCAGGCCCAGACAGTGCTCTTGCTTTCTACTCAGAGTTTTTTGTACTTGTGGTCAGAGTTATTCTAATTAAAGGTATATAAAATGTCTCCACTTCAAATCTCCCAAAGGTAAAGACAGATGCCTGAATGTATTCCTAAGCAAATACCTTAGGAAAATAAGAGGCATTAAAAGGAATAAGTTTGTAACAAATGCCAAAACTTACTGCAAAGCTCGACTACCTCTTTTCTCTAGAGTATAGTAAAGAAAAAGATAGAAACACTTGGGCTGTATGTTCAGAAGGAATCCTCTAAATATTCAGATGCCATCTTCCGTCTCAAAAAAATTGTCGGGTTAGAGGTTTGAGTTACAACCCTTTAAATGCTAAGAACATTGATTCTGCTAGCATCTAATGGCCCCAAACTGCATTGGAGCCCCATTGTGTTAGGCACAGTACCCATGCAGACTAGCAGACAGTCCCCACCTCAGAGAGCTTACTATCTAATCAAAGACTAAACTAGCAGCCCCCAACCCATGGTTTGCTTGCAAGTCACTCTGACAAAGTTAAAACAGTCATAAACTACTACAAGACCATTTCAGGCTGGACATAAGGAAGAATTTCTTTACTGTCCGAGCCCCCAAGGTCTGGAACAGCCTGCCATCGGAGGTGGTTCAAGCACCTACATTGAACACCTTCAAGAGCAAATTGGATGCTTATTTTGCTGGGATCCTATGACCCCAGCTGACTTCCTGCCCTTTGGGTGGGGGGCTGGACTCGATGATCTTCCAAGGTCCCTTCCAGCCTTAATGTCAATGAAAAATAAATAAATAAATAAATAAAATAAAACAAAACTGCAGCTGCAAGGGAGAGAAAAATAAAATGCTGCCCACAGCATATTACTTGCATAATATTGTCCGTGAGACAATGAAATCTGTTTCAACTGCCCTAGACAAACAACTAAAGAAGAATTTACTACAATTTCTAGCTAATTTGCCCTTGTAAACACCAGCTCTATTCACTGCTATCCAGCCTTGTGTCCAGCTGCCAGTCAGATTTCTTCCCAGATACAGAGCGCCAATTCTAATAAAGCTTTATTGCTGCAGTTAATGAAGCTCTAGTCATGCACTTGAGACTTCTGCAAAAAGGACGGCACCTATTATACACGTGTCCCCTCATTTCCCAACTCCTCCTGAATTTCAAGGAGGGTCCCCTTCTGCTCTTTGAATTTGGGATTGAAGATAGGGAGGGAGTCTCAGGGAGATAAAGTAATAAGGGCTATATTACTTTTCTGCAACAGGGATCTTTCTTTAGGAGACAGACAAGACCAGACCCACAGACCCGGGAAGCCTGCAAAGACGGAACCACTTTTACTCCTAAAAAATACATATGAATATGTGGCCACTTTTACCGATAAGGCATATATAGGCCCTATTATACTGGATGCAACACATGCAGATAGGAAGAAACAGTCCCTGTTCCAAAGAGTCTGCAATCTACACAGCCAATGTAAAGAGTAGGCAATAGGAGTTATCACCACCCTGATACAAAAGCAGCAGCAGAGATGAAGTCATGTGACTAAGATCACATTGAAGATTTAAGGCCAAATATCCTCAGTCTTATGCCATGACCTTAACCACTAGACCATCCTGCCTTACCTCAACTGCCAACAGAAAGCTCTGGAAGGTGGCTCCATGAGAAGAATATGTAGGAAACCTTCTCCCCATTATTCCTGCTCATAGGAGCTTCTACCAGTGACAGATTGGTTCCCACCATCATTTCCATGTAATTCAAAAGTTTGCATCTTTGTAAAGCAAGTAAACAGGTTGAGTACTGTCTTTATAAAGGTACTGTGCCCATATGCCTTTTTCCCCACGGATGAGTTTGGTCTAGAAGAACAAAGACAAAGTATCCTTAGGTATTTATATGCCGAGCAGGTATGGTTTCTAAGAAAGGGTAAAGAAGGATCATTTACTTATTCCCAGCATATTTTGGCATATCAGTGGTTAAACGAGCAAGGACCAGAAACATCAGAGCTAAAGCTGAAATAGGGTGTCCTCCACCAACCTCACTGAGCTAAAGCATCAGAGGGACCCCTAAGCATGCCATGCAGTGTGTGCTGCAGTACCTAAGCACAAGAATGTGGGCTGCCATTATTTCAGTAAAGATCCCTGTGGTTACATATATTTGATATTCCTGCTGCTGTGAAACCTTTTTT
>NW_017729031.1:88084100-88095277 GCF_001723915.1 Gavialis gangeticus
GTTAGCAAGAAACCAGAAACATCAGAGCTAAAGCTGAAATAGGGTGTCCTCCACCAACCTCACTGAGCTAAAGCATCAGAGGGACCCCTAAGCATGCCATGCAGTGTGTGCTGCAGTACCTAAGCACAAGAATGTGGGCTGCCATTATTTCAGTAAAGATCCCTGTGGTTACATATATTTGATATTCCTGCTGCTGTGAAACCTTTTTTCTAAGGCATACAGCACTCATTTCACCCCAGAGAAATGTGACAAGCATATGCCTAAGGGCCTAGGCATACAATACAGGTGTTCTCATTCTCCTCAAATAATTGGCACTGCATTACCAGCAGCCCCTGATTATGTACTACATGTTTGAGCACTTGGCTGACAGAACACTTAAAGCCCTGCTAGGTCACCGTCTGCTCCTATGCTCCTGCATCCCTCAAGCCAGGTTAGCCTATAAATAGCCAGCAGGAGGAAACACCCCAGTTCCCTTTTCTCCCTTTGATACTGTAGAATATTGATGTTCTGAGGAAGGCCTGTGCTTGATATTACGCTGTTTTTATTGTTTCAGGTCAAAGTACAAAGAGACTCCAGGCAGTATGAAAACCCATGAGGAATGGAAGAGGTCTAGCAAAGGGCTGACATTGGCTGATTCGCTGTCACTTATTTTGACAAGTTTCCTGAAGCTTTCACTGAAGTGGCATTTGACAGGACAGATAATTCCAAACGCAGTTTTCTTAACAAGCTAAGCTGCTCTTTGCCAGATTTTTTTCTTGTCCTCTTTCTAAACGTTGCTATTTCTGTTTCAGTCAGTGCCTTATCTTCTGGGTTCATTTTAACTGTGCTTAGGGGCTAAAAGGCCTGTGTCAAGTAAGCAGTTCTGGAGATTATAGAGGGCTCACACTGATCTATTACCACCACTCTCAGAGCACCTGAAAAAGAGATTGGGAACAAGGAAGGTAGGGAGTCTCTCTCTACCTCTCTCCGTATATGCACCACTCAAATCTGCCGTGGGAATGAAAATGTCAGTGATGAAATAGGTTCTTTGGGAGCACTTATGTATCACCATTGATTATTTAGACTCTCATTGGTCAGGCACGAAAGAGTTACAGTATTCTGGTTAACAAGTATATTTCACATCTGTCTAGAAATCTTTATGTTTTTTCAAAAGGAAGAGCACTGTGAGACCAGTTCTTAGATAATATTCATCACAAAGATCTTTAACTCTTGCAGGCTCAAATCCATGGCTACTCTTGTGCTTAAGCCATGCGTGCAACACACCAAAGACAGATCCGCCTTAGGCAAAGCCCCTTCAATGTGAGAGAAGGGATGGCAGGTAGGGTATTCTGCATTATAAGGTATTTTGGCTTTTAGAATTTAATTCCCACCCTGGGCCTGTAACAGTCAGACCTGGTTAACCTTCAAGGAACACAGGTCCTGCACATATATGATGGATACCTCATGCCATCGTGGAAATTATAAAAATAAATAGATAAAAGAGGATCCGGCCAATGTGACCCAGCGTCAACTTTCTTCCTAAACTCTGCTGCCTAACAGCAACAAGATACATCAGCCAAGTATTAAAAGTAAGAGGACTCTCTGCACCATCTCAGAATATTGGTCTAACTATCCAAAGTCATGTTTCCTAGTGCAACACACCTTCAATGCTTCAGAGGAAGGGGATGCAGAGGGATATATATCGTGCCATTTATGCATTCAGAACTAAATTCCTTCCTGACGCCAGAGCTGAAGCATGAGAAATGGTTGTAAAAATCACCCTCTTAAACACAGAGTTGCCCGTGTTACAGATGCACTTGGGACACAACTTATGAAAGAAGGAAGAACAAGGGGATTCCAGCACCAGAAGGGGCCACACACAGCCATCCAGACCAGCTCCCTCCTCCCCACTTCTGCCCCTCAACCATATAAAAGCTTGGTTGCTCCCAGAACCTGGATTAAAGCAAAACTTTTAAAAAGAGATATTTAATCTTGCTTTAAAGACTCCAAATTAGGATTAGCCTGCCACCATGCATAGGTCACAGTTTCAATGTTTAACTCCCCACACTTACTAGTAGGAGAATTTATCTTTTTCAAAGTTACATATATGACCTAAGCAAGATCACCTATTTATCTGTATATGAAGCGGCACAAAAGTGGCTCCTTTCTTATCTTGTATGTCCTATCATGATCTATAGCATCCTTCTCATCATATTCCCCATATGATTTAGATGTCCCTTCCACATGGGCAGAGCACTAGGTCTTTACCAGTATGCATCCCTGCATTAGGAGGCTGCCTTGCCGTTCCCGTCTAAAAATCATATAGTTTATGGGTGCAAAGCAGTGTTCATAGGACTTGGCTCAGATTAGGCAGCTTACTTTGAGCCACCTAAACCTAAATCCAAGGGGGTGCTGGCAGGTCCATAGGAGGTGCTGCCTGGTCCAGGGGTCTGCTGGTGAAACAGGGTGGAGGAAGGGGGAGGGAAATAGCCTAGTCAGGGGGTGGGCGGCCAGGAGGTAAAAACAGCATAGCCTCAGGGCTGTGGAGTGTAACTGGGCTTTCCAAGCCCCAAGGCTGAGCTGGGGACCCATGCAAACCTTCACTAGGCTGAGTTAATCCATGTTAGGTTGGGTTATCCCATGCCAATCAAAAGTTAGTTCTCATCTAAAGAGACTAACTTTAGATCAGGTATGACATTTTAAGGGCAACCTAAGCGCTGTGAAAACTTACACACCCAGTCACTTAGCTTGCCCTAAGTTCAATTAGGGCAATCCAAATGTAATGCTTGCACACCTTATGGGTGTTTTTACACGTGCTTCGGGGGGGAGGGGCACTATAATTAGAGCAGCTCCACGAGTGGGTGCAGAACAGAAATGCTGTGGTGCCCATGCAGCACAGCTGGGTCCAGTGGCAGCTGCACTGGCAGCAGTGGGGCACACCCCTGCCCCTGGGTGGCTGTGGTAGGGGCTGCTGGGAAGTCAAGTCTCGCTACTCCACTGTCCCCACCCCACGTGGCACCTCCTCACCTAGTGGTGGCAGGACTGGCTGCATACACCACAGCATGAGCTGCTCCCCCTCCCCTCCCTCCCCCACTCCTGGGCCAGGCAGGGCCAAGGACCCACCAAGGGCCAGATGGAGTCACTTGGTGGGCTGGATCCAGCCCATGGGTTGTATTTTGCCCATCCCTGTCCTAAGAGAAGACAAAGCTTCTGTCAGCTGTTGAAATCCACATTGCTGCTCACTGAGAAGAGGGAGAATGCCTACCCACACCGTGGAGCCTTCCTGAACTCTGTCCCCTTTAGCACCACTTGCAGCTTTGCATTGAACAGATACACCCAGTTAAGCTAAAAACAGAGGTTGGATTTCTCCTGGCGCAAACCCTGTGATGCTGGGATCCTACAGTTGTACAAGCCCACTGTCCCACTTGAAGTGCTTGCAAAGTACCTGTGAAATACCAAGACAACATTCCCCTCCTCCCAAGAAAATCAAAGCTAATTCAAGTTAATTGCCATTCAAGCTTCACGTGTAAATAACTGTCCTGTGCCTGTCCGGGACAATCAGATGCAGAATTAACCTAACATGCGTTTTTAGCCTAAGGTAAGGTGGAAACCCAGTGAAGCAACAAAAGGTGCAAAATGTCAACAACCTCAGATAATCAGAGAATTCACTGGGTGGATCATGTGACCTGTTATTAACATTAGACAGACATGACAATATTTTATGATATTTTACAAAGCATATTATGGAAGAAGATTGGACCCTGTTTACATAAGAGCATTTGTCCAATATTTTGTGGAACCATTAAAAGTATTCTGTAAACTACTGAAATCAGTTTCCCAAGAGATTATACAGAACCATGTGACCAGCCACAGTGCCATTATACAATGTGGCCTACAGAGGTGTAACTGACAGAAACTACAAATCATGAAGTGAAACCCTCCAGTCCACGCCTGGACTTGTTGCATCTTGAGGTCCTACCTCTGAGTTAAACATGGTGATAGCATGTATTTTTATGCAAAGCAGGTGCTGATTACTTTTGAATCATAGCCAAACCAAGTCAAAACAATACCATCACTGGAGATATTTGATGGGATCTATAGCTACTAAAAATGAAATCAAATGCCTTTATCTGCCTTCTAGCAAACCTGCATAAGTAACTCCGGTTGAATCACTATAGTTTTTGACAGACATAGCAGCAGCATTTGGCCCAAAGTTCACAACCATTCTTCTTGCAAAAACACTTCAGTCAAGGCATTTTTCATTTGCTGGAGACCTCAACGTCATGACAAACAATGCCGTAGCAGGGTGGGGGAGTGGGGTGACTGCCCTGGGCGTCGAAATGCCTTGCCCTGGGTGCCGGCAGGCACTGCCCAGCTGGGTGGGGCGGGCATGGAACGGAGCTGCGAGCGGCTCATTTGGGGGTCATAGGAGGGCATGTGTCCCCCAGATCTGTACACAGGGCAAGAGCAGGATGCTGCTGCAGGCTCTCTCCTGGGTGCCAAACTTCGTTGCTATGGCACTGATTGCAAAGCCCAAGTCAGAATTAACTTCTTTCTCAAATCTATTGAGTTCTCTCTGATTTGCTTCCTGCAAAATCTAGAGCTGGCAGAGGTTTTTTTTTCCCTCCCCGCCCCTAGATAGAGGCTAAGGTACTGATTCAACACAACTATCACAATGTGACAGCACTGTTATCATTTACTATTTTTTTCTACAATCCACTTCCAGTCCATTGACTAGTCTTCCTCCCCATCTGACATTTCACTGTCAGCAGTCAGAGAAGCATTTACATCCATCTGCTTTGAGCTATTAATCAACCTCCTAAAATCATAGATAGTGTTCCTTACCGGTTACTATTTTCTGTTCAAAACAGTTGTCCGAGTTCCTCAGGAAAACTGTAACTTGGGTTTCTTTACCTCACTCAGGAATTGTTCATGAAGACTGTAGAAATGAATACAAGACACATTTCACTTGTGAAGTGAACGTTTTCATAATTGTTGGGTATAGTAGCTGCTTGCCTACTGACAAATAGCTCAGCATTAGGGAGAAGAGTTCAACAGTAAAACGTTGAGAGCTGCCAAAATGATATATGGAACCAGGTGTGGAACCCAACCCAAAGAATCTAGCACATTGTTCTGAGGCCTTCAACATCCTGTAATTTCGACTGCATCATCTCCTACACATTTTAGTTCAAATTCAGAAATTGTTGTTGAAGGGGAACAGGCCGTTCTTTCCTATTATTCGTCACCATCCAAAAGCCACTACCCAAAAGGAATGAAGGCAAAGAAATGCAGGTGAATCACAAGGAACCAGATGGCTCTCTCATTAAACTACAGATGTGCCTGAAACGCATTGTATCCACAATGATACAGGCTGAATCCCCACTAATTAATGCTGACAAGTGAAGTTCAAATGTATCCACTGGTAAGAAATAAATCAATCCCCTGAAAAGCACAAATTTTAAACGGGTTAGTTGAGTTTATTATTTGGCATCCCAAAGGGTAAGCAATTATCTGCATAACTCTGTAGCAATAGGTACTTGGAGAATACCTTCAAAACTATGTTACTATTTTTTCCCCATAATTATAGTCAGTTTCCCCTCTAAATGGAAAGGTGGACCTCATAATTAAATATCCTTCTCTCTCACTCAAATTCCTTAAATCATCCTCCCATTAGCTTGGATTTAGATGTTTATGTACATAAGATTCAAAGGGAATGCACATATTTAGCTATATGCAGTGTAACTGAGAGCTACAGGGCTATTTCTCTGTCTGTTATTCTTTGGTACTTCTGCCTTTATTTTAACTTTTCAAAGCAATCTCTTATTGTGAGGTTACCATACTAAAGTCAGCTAATAGCCTCTTGAACAATGCCCAAATTTTCCGCATCTGTTTTTTCCCCACTTAAAAAAATAATGACCGCCTTCTACCATCTATCATATTTATCTTAGGAGTTTTAACAGTTACCAAATTTATCCCACTTAAAACTAGAGGGCCAGATGCAAAACATCTCAAGCATAACTCCTATTTAATGAAAAATACTGTTCTTAGGGCTGTGCGAAATTTCGTCAGCTGTTTTGATTCAACACTGTTTCAACTCATTTCAAGCTTGAAACAGTGAAATCAAATTGAAATGAAGGGCTTCAAAACAGCCTCAAAACAAAACGAGGCTAGTCAAAATGTTTCAAAAGTTTTGAAATGTTTCAAGTTTTGAAGCCAGTAGTGAGGTGGTGGGAGACAGGGGAGAACCAGGGCTGTGCTCTCAGCAGCAGCCGGAAGCGCAGCCCTGGCTCTTCCCATCTCATTCTGCCAGGCTGCGGGAAGCCGATCACAGTGCTAGAGAAGTGCTGCAATCGGGCCAAGTGCTGCAAATCGGGCTAGAAAAGGAACTGAGCCTGATCACTCAGTTCCCTTCCTCAGCCCTACAGTAGGGATGGGCATGGGAAGCCAGCCCAGCTGGACTGAGTTCCCATCCCCCATGCTAGATCAGGCTGGGTCAGCTGGGCTGACTTCCCAACCCCAGTGCGACGGTAGGGTTAGGGAAACAAACTCAGCCCAGTTGGGCTGAGTTCGCTTCCCCAGCCTAATCGTGGCACTGGGGTTGGGAATCGTGGCGTGGAGTTCACCACAATCAGGGCTGGGGAAGCGAACTCAGCCCAGGTGGGATGAGTTCCCAACCCCAGCCCCACCATCAGGCTGGGGAAAGGAACTCGTCCCAACTGGGCTGAGTTCCTTTCCCCAGTGCGATGGTCGAGCAAAACGTCAAAACAGCCTCACTGTTTCGACAAAATGAAATGGAACAGCTGCTTCTATTCAAAATGAAATTCGAAACAAAACACTGTTCCGTTCAAACCTCGAAACTCAAGTCGAAATGGAACAGTGCCATTTCATACAGCCCTACTGTTCATGACACATTTTAGGGATATGCAAAAATTCTGCATTTAACATATGACTATTGTATCATAAGCACCAAATATTTGATCATCTCATTCAGCAGCGTCTCCTATACCAACATGTCCTGCTTCTACGTACTCATCTTTAGAAGCACAGTGATGTGAGCAACATGCCGACAAGGAAGTCCACCTGCAGGACAGCAAAAAACAATAAAGTAATCTGAAGGTGACATGAGCTGAAAGTGCAATCATCCTTTGGAACTTTATAAATCAGCATATATTTTATCCACTTTCATAATTATGTATCTTACAAGGCTCAAATTTACTACACAAATGCAATCATCATCATATACCTAGCAACACAACTAAAAAAAATAACATTCTAATATACCTGTTGACTTTTTAAGTTATCAGGAAAGAACTCAAAGTCAGTAAAAATATCTCATTTGCCACTGCTGCGTTCCTAGACATAGGCTGGAAACTGAACATGTCACATTTCATTTAGACATCTCAGTACTTTCACACTTATCAAGTCTCCCATCTGAAGTTGGAGGTCCTGCATTAAGGACCTAATTCTTATTTCACTGTGCGTGTCCTCTAATCTCAAGCCATAGAGCTAGCATTCCCTCCAGTTCCTCACTGTCCCTCTTCGCTAGTAAGCTGAGTTCTCTCTACCTGGGTTCTCTCTACTCATAGTAACACTCACTTGGTCTTCAAGACAAAGAACACAGAGAGAAAAAGAGAGAGAGAATTCCCAGTTGTTCCCTCAAAACAGCATTCACTGGTGAAGTGAAACCAACTGTTCATAGCTAGGGACCTACTGAAATCACGATATGATTTTGCCATTTTCATGGAAACTGCGATTTCAGGCAAGCTCTGTGAAAAAGTGTGAGCTCCCCAAAATAAAAAGAATTAAAAAAAAGCTTACCAAAAATAAAATGCTGGCTCCCTCTGGAGAGCCAGCAGTCCTCATGGCCACTGCAGCCTGGAGGGAAGGGAGAAGGGGCTGCCAGCAAGGCAAGATAGCTGCCCCGCCCCTGCATTTCACCACTGATCGACTATGAGGGCTCTCCATCATATAACCCCGCCCCTCTCCACCAATTGGCAGAAAGGGGAATGGCTGCATGATGGACAGCCCTCACAGCCAATCAGTGACAAGGGGCAGTGACATAGCACTGCCCTATGATCTGCATACGAAATTGGGTGGCAGCCACCTCAGGTTTGTTAGACCCCCTACACATAGCTAGAGCCATGCTGAAATCCTGTTAGGGAGAAATGACAACAGAAGTAACACGGGCAAGAGGACATACCCCCATCCACTTAGGTGCATCTAATTTTTTTGCCATGGTCACTGCTGTTGCATATTACCTCTAGAATAATTTCTGGTCCATCTCCTTCCCCCTTCCTGTTATGAAGTAACCTCTATGATTTTCCTTCCTTCCTGTAGGGGGAATATCATGAGTCTCTGTGCTCCCAACACTGCCCCTCTCAGTGGCCTTCACCCTGGATGGAAGTTGCAAAGCATTTCTAACCAACATGAAAAGACCAACTCCTCTTGGAACAGGATGACTTCAGTGTCCCTTTGTGCCAAGGGCAGCACTATGTTGAGATCCCAGTATGGCTTTGTGCACCCATATCAGAAGCTAATGTGTTTTTTGGTAAGATTATCCATTCAGTGCTCAATTCTTATAAACTGCACTAAGAACAGGTGCCAACATTGTGCTTAGGAAGCAAGACTGGCTAGAGTTACCATCCCTCTAGCCTTCTTTCATCCTCTTCTCCTTCAGTCATCATCAGTCTCAGGGTTAAATCACACGACTCTCCAACTCGAACTCAGCTCTAAGCTCTAGTACATTCTAATTAACTATGTCTACTTCAGGGAGCCTGAATTATTTTTAGCACCTGCTGTTTTTTTTCTTCCCCTCTCAATAATAGTGGTATCTAGTAAGTCCAACACTTTATTTACAAAAGGTCATATTTATCTAGAGCAGCCTGTTTAGACTCAAGACACCCCATGATAAATTCAAAGCACCCTTGATAGATTCAAGACGTCCTTTGGAAAATGTCACCGCTTAGTTTTCACTCAATTTATGAGTGCAGAAAGATAACAGAGCAATTCTTCTGTTGCAAACAACTCAGAAGACAACAAGAGGTCAGAATGGTTTTAACACTGTGGATTTCTATTGGAAATAACTGGGTTTATCATGTTTGCAGACCTAAAACTGCTAGCATTCTGTGGCGCCCTGCAGCACCTTTAAGGCCAGGTACAGACATTGCACTTTTACTAGTATAAGTAATCCAAAACTGGTCTATAACGATAACGGAACAGAAGCCCAGTGCACACAGGCTGGTTTAAAAATGGCAGAACCTGGTCTAAGATTTGCATCTTGCACCAAAGGGCAAACGTGTGTTCTGTTTGCTCCAAGCTAAACTATGCTGCTTGCAGAAAACCACGTAACTTAGATCAATTCTGCCTTGGGCGTTTTGAAAGTCCGTACCTAGCTTAAAAAGATCACAAGGCATCCTGGTGGAAAAAAAATCACTGATCTAGAACAAGAGCACTTCAGGAAAAGATGGACCTTAAAATAATAAATAGGCAATATACACAACTACATGTGTATTTATACACATATACCTGGTATCTAATCATCTTCCAGGTAAACTCTTTGCTTCCTATACCCCCACTAAGTCTCTAGAATTATAATTCTCCCCATTTTTTGACACCAACCTATTAGGATCATCCACTGAGTGTTTCCTTAGCTGAGCTCCAATAGATTTAATACACAAATTTATGTAGAAGTTTATGTATCCACAATGTTTAGAGTTGTTTTGTTTACTAAAAATATTTTAATATGCTGTTTTGTGTGTTTAATTAAATTCCAGTTAACAGCCTAATGCAGCTGCTTGACACAAATCATGAGCAAAAAGTTAATTACCTAGTAAATAAGCAATATATCATTTGCCATTTTCTAACACACAGAACGGTATAATTAATACAAAACCGATAATATTAAGCTGTATAATTGCTTAAATAAATGTATATAGTTGTAGGGCACCCTCTACAAACCTAGAATACAGTACCAAACCTAGAGTACAGGATCTCTTTAATTGTAAATCTACATGTTTTCATGGTTGTCAACCATTCCTTCTTTAGGAAACAACCTAAGTACAAATGAAAAGGCTGATAAAAATTCATAATTTATATCTAAGTTTTCCACTTGGCAATTTAAAATCACTGATTCAAATCACCTTGATTTAACTCCATCTACCCTGTCAACTCCAATTTCAAATTGTGTGTTGAGATGTTCTTAACTGTTGCCATGCTGCTTGTTCTTTCAACCACCTCCACTGAACTAAAGTAATACAGGCATGTAATAAACAGTCTAGTATGCCAGTAACTCTCTCCCAATAGGTAGGTTATAAATGGGCATTCATCAAATTATGACATAGCTGAGCCACACCCTGGACAATACTGATGAAAACAGACAAATAAAACTAATACCCATTTTAGAAACATCCCTTTTAAGAGTACTGAAAAAACAGTAAGGAAGAACCCAAACTGGCAACACTAGTGGTGCACTTAGCCCATTAGAGCAGTCCTAGGAATTACACTGAAAGTGTAAAGTCCCATACGCATTAAAAGATTTCTAGACATAAGACTGCCTTTCATGGTCTCTGATTGGAAACTAGCTATTATAATCACAGAGGGTAAGTTTTGGTCACCCAAAGAAAAGCAACAGCAAATGTTGCTATATCAACAAAAGCATGCCAGTTTTGCACCGGAGGAGAAATCAGTCATATGAAGTATGGATATGTTCTTAGCATAGCCTATAAGCAAAGGCAGGCACCTGCAATTCTTTCAGGAATCTTAGCCCAAGCCACTTCCACGAAACAATTCTGCCTTCAACTCAGTACCCACACAATTACTTGAGCAGATCACACTCCTTGCTGTTTGCAACAGCTTTCCCCAGAGAACCATCTTCACAACCCTAAGAATAACACATCATACTGCTTCTATGTCCTATGACACACCAGATCTCTGAGTGAAGGGATATTTTACTTGGGCAGAAGAAACAAAAGGAAGTTGACATCTGAGACATCATAGCTTCACCAGTTACTATTCAAAGTAAACATAGTAACTCTTAACTTGATACTTCAGCATGTGCCACTGACAGGAAAGACTCCTCAGCCATGCTGTGCCAAGGTACCCTCTCCTGGCCAGCCCTACTTTAAAAGCAAGGAGATAAGATGCAGGTTTCTTTCATAGTTTCATGGTTTCATAGTTTGTAGGGTTGGAAGGGACCTGAG
>NW_017729031.1:88095288-88118514 GCF_001723915.1 Gavialis gangeticus
TTCCGACCCTAAATCTATGAAACTATGAAACTATAAGCTAAGGAAGTACAGGTTGGATGAGAGAATGTTGCGGGAGACTGTATCAAAAGACTTGCTAAACTCAAAGTATACCACTAAGTCACAAAGTCACCTCACTAATGAAAATTCTTGCCATCTAGACAAGCATTTTTCCAGTTTAGCCAAAGCATGGTACATAGGCATGTGGAACTTTTATCCCCTCTCCCCAAAACACCCCTTTAGATCGACCCTACAATTCAAATACACCCAATATGTGATGAAATGCTTAAATTAGTAGACTCTTTTCTTGAGTATGGCCTTGTTTTACTTGTATCCTTTTCTTAGGATAATTGTTGTCTTCTCAACAGACAAGAAGAAAACTGTAAATTAAAACAAAGTTCTGGTCAAACTGGACAGGTACAGCAAGACAGACCATTTGCTGAATGGGAATTGATTTCTCAAGTGAAAAAAATATCAATAGGGTTCTCTCCTGTTGGGCACAAATTTTGAAACTCTCATCTGAGCAAACTATTTTTTAAGCACCGGAGTAGGGGGGGAGGTGGGAGTTGTTCCACGTGACAGGTTTTGAATGCAACAGCTTTTCCTGTGCAAGTCCTCTGGAAGGGCCTCTCTCAATATTTCCCCCTGCTATACTTATTGTATAAATACAAAGTTAACAAAAACCACCTCCACCTTTCAAAAGATGGTTTATTGTGCATGGTTCTTTTCAGTGGCTCCATTCTATCTGGCTGTTTCTCTGCTTTTAATTCCCCACTGGTGTAATCTGAGCACATTCTTTTTATAGCAGACGCGCGCGCACACACACACAATACTAATTTAGAACTGTCTGACTTTGTACCCTATATTAAAATGTTTCCCACAAGCAAAGTATTGAAAAAGTCCAGCTTTGACTGTATTCCTGATCACCCACTCAATTCAGATTTGGTAAAAAAATTGAAGTCTGCTCTGGACACCGGGAATGAGAAGACAGTGATGGATCTGATTTGTGCCGAAGTTAAGCATGTGAATGCCACCATAGAACTATCGAACGATGACTGGATGAAGGAACCTTCAGCTCAGCTGCACCCTTTGGTGCTAGTAGGTAACTGTGATGTTTCCTGTTACAAAAAATGAGGAGAGAGATATGCCTATCATAGAATGTCAGTTTCTTTTTAATTATGCGAAAAACTAGCATTCATGACAGGGAAGATGTTTGATAGATGAAGGCTTGTTTTCCAGTGAATTAGAGTTATTCCAGCAGGTTTGCCAGGCTATAAGCTGGTGCACAAAAAAAAAAAAAAAACCACAAACTTCAAGCTAAGTTAATCACACCAGTCCCACCTCTTTACTGGATTCTATGGTATGCTTGTTCGTCATGTTTAAAGCAACCAGACATTATGCAGGTATGCTGGCTCCCCCCTACATGCAGCAACTAGGTCAGAATCAAAGAGAAAATTTGGAGGGTTTTGCATTTTAAGAAACATTTCTCAGTCCTACCATGTGTTAGAATGATTTCCAAGCAGATAACATTTGTAAGGTTTACCACCGATTTCCTCCTCTGCCAGTAAAACAGAATTTGAACCAGAGTCTTTAAAAACAAAGCCAAGAACTGAATGGACCTCACTAGCCCACATTCTGGGCATGAAGCTTTTTTTTTTTTTTTTTTTGGTTGCAATCCTTGCACTCAGCTCTTCGATCATTCCGATATTGATGTGCCTCTTTTGTTTCTCTGGCTTCATGTTGCTGATCCCCAAATTCCTCCCCTAAACAGCTCAGAGTTACTTCACTTCCTTTACAGCTATGTTTTCAAACCAGGAGGATTTCATGTTGTACTGAAATGGTCACCACCAACCCCCAAAGTACTTATCATTCAACTCTTTGTTGGACTTTGAACTGGACCTTTAAAAGAAAATCTTTATACCAGACTTTAAACACTACTTCATTTTTAAAAAGTAAAGCAACCAGAAATTATACTGTATTTAAATTATACTGTATTGTATTTATGTATACAATGTGCAAGAGGAATTGTTACAACTCTGTACATCTACACGTGCAATTAATTTGTAGCAATAAACTCCTGAGCAGTTTATCCCAGAGCCGCTCCTGCCCTGCTCTGGCCCAGGCTCTGGGTGGCAGCGTCGAGCAGCAAGGGATATGAGGGTGCTGCAAGTGCAGAGCCCTGTGGCTAGGTGGCAGGTAGGAGACCCCCTGCTGCTTGGGCTGACCGGGTACAATTTTCACCTATGGTCAGCACCTACATGTGCATTTAATTGCAGTTAATTACTCCGCTATAATATAATACTGTCCCTGACAGTGTTAATTAGTCTACTGCCACCTAATAGCGTCACATGTATAGATACTTTCCTCTGCGGCTAATTAGTCTACTCTGCAATAAAGGCATGTGTAGATGCAGCCTGTATGAACAATAAATACAACAGATAGATTAGATGTCAACAGTGGTTTGTACCCATTTCTCAGAGGAAGGCAGGAAATGGAGATGAGGCCTGAGCTTGGTAGAGGATTTCTATAGCTCTCAAGACAGCCTCCAAGCCTTCTGGATTTCTGTCTACACTGCAGCTGCTACAGATGTACGGCTCTGCAACCTTAATAAAAATTCTTCATAAAAGAGAGCAAAAGGATGGGTTCTTTTTCTGGATACAAAAAGAGTGTTGCCCTGCTATTGTCTAATCTATGCAGGAGCATATTATTCTCCTATTTCTTCTGCTTTGAACAAAAAATTATATGAAATGCTTTAAAACAAGGGAGAGTCACAAGAAGGAAAGAACAGTAGGCAGACTAGCCAGGTGGAAAGAACTTAGCCTAGAAAACAATCTTTTAAATTTCTCTTTGCATTTCCCATTCAGCATTAGACACAGGAGCGGGGCACCACAGGAGCAACTAGGGAGAAAAGAAGCAGAAGCAAGTGTTGTCAGGGGTCTGGTAGAATTAATGATTTACACTAGTTCTGTGAATAAGGATGTGGAAAGGCCACTACCTGAATACCTTGTATTAAATTAGTCTTTGGACTTTGCATTAAGATAAGTTACAAAGAGGTAGATAAAGATGCACAGCCTAAAAGGATGGGCTTATGGCTAATGGACTGACCTAAGGACTCAGGAAATGTAGGTTTAATTTTCAGCTCTGCCATAGGCAGCTTTTGTGCATGTAGACAGTTTCCTAGCACCTGGTTTTCAAAGGTTTCATGAACCTTCTATAGCTGTAAGGATAAATTAACAAATACAATGCACTTAGGAACATATATTGGGGTACCCAGAGGAAGAAGACTGGGTGGTGATAACATGGAGGAATTCAAGTCCTACTCTTCTCAAATTTGAAGTCAACTGGGTTCAAAGTTTGACAATCATTTCTCTCTGTCATCCCACATCTTTAAGCAAAAAAGTAAAATCTTGTTATTTCACACTGATGACTGAAAGCGCCATGGCAGGTTACAAAATTTCATGGATTAGCAATGAGGAGAACTCATAGTTTAGTAGAGACAGGATAATGCATCATACTATATGTTATGCATTGACTTTGACAAATGAAGTTTAATTATTTATAATGCTCCATGGTGTACTGGTAAGCATTCTCTAGTGTAATTTATGAAAATAATGAAGTCTTGGTAACATGAGACTTCGCTACTGTACTGAGCTGTTGCTGAGGAGTGAAGGAGAAACTGCTGTGAGAGACCATGTTACGGCGTGTGCTAATTAGCAAACTTCTACCGTAAGCAATGGAATTTCACAAGCTACGTGGCATGAGGTCAATTTGCCATAGCTTCACACATCATTACTCACTTTACCATTTTATAACAGCACACAGGGATACAATAATAGGAAGAGTTGCAACATCTACTAAACAGAAATTTGATTTTTTTATAAGTCAGTATTCAATTCAGGTGAAATTTATATGTAGGCATTAAGGAGATGAAGTAGCAAACAAACATTTCAACTTCTTCGTTTATAATTACACAAAATGCTTTAATTTTTCTGCCTTCCTGAAAAAAAGTTTAGAAGGCTGCAGGGGAAACAGCTACACTACTATTAGAGCTTGAGGGGAATTTTCTATTGAATCAAAATGATTTAAAGTCTAAACGTGTCAGTTTTGTCAAACTGAGATTTTCTGACGGAAAACTTTCCCTCAAATTTTCTTCCCCAGCTCTACTTATCTAGTCACAAAAAAAAAAAAATAAAAAAAATATGATTAAACTATTGACTGCAACATCCATATCCCCCTCCAAAGTTTGTACCATTATTGTGTGAGGAGCTTACATTTTCCCCCTCCAGTGTATATTAGTTTGCAGGGACTGAAACTGAACTGCATTTGCCATCAGGCTGCCCATTCACTTAACCTGGATGAGGGTATTTTGAAAGCCCGCGTTGTTCTTCCTGGTCTCAACTAACCAAAATAATCTGCAGATCCACCCCCAATTCTTCCCCCACCCCCAAATCCTCCCAAATTAGAATGGCAGGTGTTTATTCTAAAAAAATCTCACATTACACCAATATAAACAACTGAACCAGATGCAGGATAACAAACAAAGGCAGGCTCAGGAGGGTGCAATGGCAAAGATGCACCCCCACTTCCACAGTGTAGATCATATGTTGGTAGCTCCAGTTCCCCATGCCCCAATTGCCTGGGTCCCTGCAAAGTCTCAGGCACAGCTGGAGCCCCCGGCTGGTGTGGGACACCCAGAGGGACCAAATAGTGAGCAGGTGAGGAAGATGGGGATCCACACTGTTGCCACTGCCACCAACTGACTCAGGACCACTCTTGCCCCAATCCAGTTGGAGGCTGCAAGCAGCCATTGTGCAGGGTGCTGGGGCTCAGTGGCAGCAGTAGGTGGGTCCCTGCCCTTTACCGTTTCCCCTGCAGGCCCAGGGGCTCCAGTTGCAGAGGGCAGCTGTGCAGGGTGCTGGCCTTAGCTGGGAACAAGTAGCAGTAGCCAGCAGTCCTCCTTCCAGCACAAGACAGCCAGTGGGATGTGGCACGGAGTGGGAGCACCTGGAATGAGGGACCTTCCTGCCACCACTGTCCTAGGCTGAGCTCAGCATGACACACAGCCCCTCACAGAAGCTGTGGCTGGAGTGGGACAGGAGCAGCTCTGGGGTCCCCCTGACCCTATGTCAGGTGGGGACAGTGGCAGCAGCAAGTGCATCTCCCCTCCCTATGCCTAAAGACAACTCTGGTCCAACCCTGCTGGAGATGGGGAATGGGAAAGGAAGTATCTGTGCTGGGGAGGCGGGGGGAAGAGCAGGAAGGAGTAGGGGGATGGAGGAACGGAGTCTTACCTGCTTCAGGGACTCAAAAAAGTCTGCAGCAGTTGCTGCCCTGGCACAGTCTGTCCACCTCTTTTTTCAAATTCCTGTATCCACCTATAACAACAAAGAATCGGTTTCAGGCTTCTACTTGAGGTATAAGCTTTTGTTAATAATTTCGATGACTATGTTTATTGGATACATTTTGCTTTCTCCAAATTGCCTGCAAACAGATTGCTGGGGTTTTCTTTTTTTCAAATGTAATCCTTATTCAAAACCATTTCCTGATAATTTTGGTAGTTAGTACTTGGTCTTAACTTGTGAACAGATAGCCTATTGCAAGTATCTGATGTGCCAGTCTGAGCTGTTTAAACTGGATACCTAGGTCAAATGCCATGTTTCTGTTCCATGAGTGAATAATCAGTAAAGTAATTATGAATGTCAGCATTGCTGTGATGGAACAAGCTGTTTCTAGAAATCAGATGCCTCAGAAAAAGGAACCCTGCTCTGTAACAACAGATTTCGTCTCCCTCTATTCACAATAACACAACAAGACTGAACAACAAGAAAAACAAAACTGGGATGTAGATCTCTGAAGACTCATTTTCACTAGGACACCACAGTCAAAAACATGGCAGAGTAAATGTAATTCATTGAAAGAGCAAAGAAGAGACAGGCTTGTGTGTCAACTTCACGTTCCCAAAGTTGTTTGCTAAAAGCAGAAATCTGGATCTTTAAAAATGCAAATTTTTTACTTAACCCACACTCTTAGGGAAAAAATACTGCACAAAAAAGAAAACTAGAAGTTAAGCTCTAAATAATTTCTTCTCCTTAAAAAGCTTAAAATAGATCAAACTAAATGTTTGCATTTACAACTTCAAATTTCATTTAATGACTAGCATCCAATATTTGCTCAAAGACAACTTGTTTTAAAAATCTGAATAAGCGCTGCCCAAGTGTCTTTTGCTCAGTTCAGTGCTGTATTTACATATTTGCAAATGAGTGAATCATGCTTTACCATTATTTATTTTTAAATTCCTTACTAGTCGATTGTTGGACAAGAAATGTTTAGTGTTACCAACTCTTGTGCCCACCCTGATATACAGAGGCTTGGATTTTTTTTTTAATAATACAGCAATCTTAAATTTCATTTTAACAAAAACCCTTGTTCACTTGGTTGTGAGGAAAAGTTTTCAAACCTGACAAATATCAGAAGGAGACATGAGCCAAAAGGACAAGATAACACCCAAAAGTATACATTTTAAGATACCATAATTTTTAAGCCAACCATATGATTTTGGAGCCCTTGGGGATGACAATCTTAATTGTTACAATTTTGAGCCTTTATAGCGTTATGAACTAAGTTGTTATATAGCAGCTGAAGGGCAGTAAGTTGGTAAACATGCTCTTAACTTAGTCATTTCAGTTTGGCATATTTGTTCTTTCATGTGACAGGAATGAGTTTTCCTAATAATGTGAAATCAGCTCAGACAATTTAAGTCATTATTAATAGATACACTTGATCTGAGGAAGCAAAATGCTTAATGTTTTGTTAAATGAGGTGTACTCTGCAAACATCCATATTCAGAAAGAAGGTTAAAATACTATAACATATTAAAGATTAATGGTTGCAAGGCTACCGCTAATGGAGCAGGCACACTTGTGTGCTGTAACTTTATGGGCCTAATCCTGCAAAAGTAGATGCGAGTAACTTTACTCATGTGAGTAACCCTACTGAGCAGCATACAATGTATAATTATATGTATAAGTATATTCAGGATCAGCCCCCAAAACTTCCTTTGCATCAATTGATACCACCACTGCTTCTTACCTAGAGATTTTCATCACAGAAATTTCAGAACACTTTACATACTGAGCTCAGCATTGTGATGCTTGTTTTATATACAGAGAAAAACACAGAGAGAAAGGTCAAATGACTTGCCAAAGGTTACCCAGAAGGTCCTTAGCAGATCTAGACTTAGAAATCATGTCTCCTGACTCCCAATCCAGTGCACTATCCTCCAGGTCAGAGGTACTCATATTTTTAATCTCATGGTCCACCTTGACAACTATCAAGTAATGCACACAACGCTGGATATGAGCTGGTATAGCCACCCTAGTGTGGCACTATGTGGGCAAAGGCAGCACCATGCAGCTCTCTTCTTACTACCTCTGAAACAAGCAGCAGTACAGCTGTGTTAGCATGGTGTTGTAGCCAGGCTAACTGGCTCTGCCTCAGAGCTGTACTAAGCGACTTCCCATTCAGGAAACAGCACATGAGGAGCCACATCATATCTCAGCACAACACAGGAACATTTGCAGTGGGATGGCCAAACCTCCCTATATCCACCTTTGCAGCCCACCCATGATAGCTAGAGCTTGCCATCAGGCCACAGACCAGCAGCTGAGAGCAAACTCCCCTTTCAAAGGTCATGCTGCCTCTCAAGGGAAGAAAGATGACCGAAATACCAAAACTCAGATCACAGTGGGACCGATTATTCAGGTGGGAAAGTTTCTTCCACCACAACTAGTCTCATTGGTTTCATCAGAGTGAGCAATGAGTCACTTATCGCAATCTGGCCCTCTGTTAGCAAAAGTTCCTGCTCTGTACAGTGACTGCAGAGAGCATTTTGTATAAAAATCACCAAGAGTATGTCATGTTCTCCAAGATCAGGGCGTGATAGTTTACCATCACTGATGTTATTTCTGACTGTGCTACAATAAATTAACTATTATATTTTCCATATAAAATTATGAAAACCAAAGAGTATTAGGTCTGAAGCCACTGCAGTGACTTTACACTAGCATCCATCTACCTGGGGCAGCACAGAGCTCAGCCAAGGCACAGGGTAAATCATCCCACACCAGTCATGGTTATGCTGCAGCCAAGTTGTTGTCAGTGGCTAACACAAGAAAATTAAAGCTAAATTGGTCGTGCCTGCACTGCACTGCAGTCTGCTATGACTGCAGTGTAGACACACCCTAAGAGCTCGCTGACATACTGTCACTGAAGTTATGCTGCCTGTTGAGCTGAACATTAATAGCAACTGCCTCATGATTATTTCCAGGCTGCAGGGTAGAGAGAGACTTCTAGTTTTAAAAATGCAGTACACAGTAAAGAGAGGATACACTTTCTCCAAAGGCTGCAGTGTAGTGCAGAGAAGCGAGGAGAATTAGCACACATGGAGCTCTGTAGTGTTGCAGCAAGACAGCTTCCAGTACCCAAGCTAATTCATTTATGGTTAGTGCTACACTATGCTGAAGTCTGCCCTGTAGACATAATCAATAAGACCATATTTCCTTCTCGTGGTGTGTGCCAATTTATGGTCTCTTTTTTTTTTTTTTCCTTTTCAAATGAAATTTTTGTGTTCCAAGCCAAATTAGCCAAATCAATTCCAAATCCATGATTCATTCAAAACCCATGCAGCCCGACTACCAGCAAACATCCTCCACCCCCACCTGGGGCTTCAGATATTTGCAAATCATTTGGCAGGCATCCTATGTGCAGGCCAAGCCCATAGGCTTGGGGTTCAGATGCCCCTGAGTTTTTTTGCTTGCCCTCAGCCATATGGCTGCAAGAACAAGCTAGAGAAGAGTCTCTCAGTTCCATAAAGTGGGTGTAAAGCCAAGATCTTCCCACTGGAAATGAAAGTGGGAGGTTAACTATACCTTACCTCCACCCAAGTACTACCCCATACCATAAAAGTGGTCATCCCCTGTCCCTAGGAAAACTGCCTTAGGGTCACAGTATTTCCCCTGTTGAGTAAGACAAGATGTCTGCTAGGTCATGGTGTCTCCCCATTTGTGGTCTGTTAGATGAGACAGTGTGGCTGGGCCACCACACTAGGACTTGGGAGACCTGGGCTCTCTTTCTGCCTCTGCCACTGAGTTGTTGAATGACCTTGGGTGAGTCATTTTCCCTCTCTATGCCCACTTCCTATTCAATGGATAATGAGACAGTCCTCAGAGGTCTACGTATGAAAAAGGTGTTAGTGCCAGTAACAGGCAGATAATATTTTAAGTGAGACTGGAAAAGAAATATCCAGAGTTCCGATCATAATTGTTTCCAGTATTTTTTTTTTTTTTATAAACTTTTAAAATTCATTTCTAGAACCTCAGGCATAAAATGACATTTACAAAAAACAAAAGAAACCCATAAGCCCTGATCCTAAAAGGAGCTACCCAGCTAAAGGACTGTCAAATGCCATTTCTCTCCACCAGGTCCCCAGGGATGAGTTAACTAAGACATGCTATGCAATCTAGAAGCAAGCAAATCCAAGGGGTCAGAAAGCAAGCCACCTGGGTAAAATACTAGCTTTTAAACTTCCAATTGCCATCACGGGTGCTAGGATTTCTCCCGTGTCCTTATCCAGTTTCCTTTCCTTGAACCAATGGGCATCTATACTGCCTCTGCAGCAATTTCAAAACCATCACTGAGAAAGCAGCCTGCTCACTCACTCCTGCCTGTGGGCACTGCTGGCCAAAACCTGGGAAAGATTATCTCAATCTCCAGTACACTCCTGCGGGTGGTGCTGGGCCTAACAACCACCATACAACATTTTTTCAGCATGCATCACACACAGTGCAGGAGCAAGCAGAGTGGGCTCATTTCTCAGCAGTAGTTTTAAGAGCACCTAGAAGATTATGTAGAAATGCCCCAGGTCTCTCACAGGTACTAAGATTGTACATCCCTTCTAACAACTCATGACAATTTGAGTAAAAAGCTGGAAGCTAGGAAGCATTATGCTCTTGCCTTTCTTAGCAACCTATCTAATAAGCTTTCTTTATTAATTGTTTATCCACCACAACACTTCTATGGACCCAAGGTTTGTTTGTTTGTTTTTTTATCAGAAGCCCAGACACCCAGGATATAACTGCCCAATCCACACCAGTCCAAAACCAGTAACTCAATCCTGTTTATCAAGCCCACAGATTAACTAAAAAATATGGTTTATTGTTCCTAGCCTTGCCACAGCCACTCACTGGTGGAAAAAAAAAATCTTGCCTTAGCTGGCATGTGAGTGAAGTAATTGAGACAGACTCTGTTACATGCACCACTCATGAATACTGAGGGATTTTTAAAATGCTGCCAGTCATGACTATTTTTAACTGACATGTCAGCAATGCTTGTAATGATATTACTTGTCCCTGCACTGACCACAATGCCTGGTATATTGTATGCAAATCAAAGCTTATAACAAAAGGAAGATCAAATGTAGCTCTGATCAGTACAATCCACTGTCTCTAGCTTTTTAAGGTCTGTTTAGATTCTGAGAATTTTCCTCCATTTCCCACTCATGTTACACACACCCCTTCCTTTCCATTTACAATATGTCCTCTTGCATAGACTTACACCAGGGTAGGACTGATCTGCCTGGACTGCTTATCCCACACAAGGAGGGTAAACTCTTTCTACAATAGCAGAGAGCTCATGGCATTCACAGTTGCTTATTGTATGGTCAATAAAAGATCAGGAGCTGAAACCAGGTTTCCTCTACAGCAATACAAAATACTGCTATGAATTTATTTGCTGGAATATAGCAAACTCCAAAAATATTAACCAAGTAGACTTATTCCAGTCCAAACACAAACTGTACATTCATTGCTGTCTTGCACTCCTCCAGAAAGTTTTCCTGCCATTGCTTAAAAGACAATTGTCTTTTAAAAAGGCTCTGAGTGATGTTATATCAAGCAGAACAAGGCAGAGTAACACTTTAGGCAAAGAGGCTTGGTCAAGACCAGACAGAGCAACTCCAGGCTATAGGTCATGTGAAAACTGGAGAGAGATGTATATAAAGCTTTGAGTACATGGATACAAGCCAATATACAATTCAGGAAGAGTCTCCTTTTTCAAAGTCTAAAGGAAAAAGTAAAATATCAAGGAGCTGAGGATTCATCAGTCTGTAAGCATTGAGAATAATCTGATCTGAATCCAAACGTCAAGACTACGCTTCCCTCAAAGGACTGAGGTTCTTTAGATCAAGCGTGCATCTGGGATCCAGCCTGATATTTCTAGACTCCATACTGCAGAAGTTCAGTGTGACTTCCGTAGTGATGTGCTCTCCCTCTCCTGAACAGATCCAGGATTTAGCAAAGGTGTTGTGGGAGCAGCAATCTGTGCTGAAGGGGTGACTGCACTCTCAACACTGAGCCTTTCACCCCTCAGTGCTCTTTATTTAAAGTCCCCGAAGCAAGTAAGAACCCCCTTCCCCTTCTGCTCCATGCTCCAAGACGCATGCCATTCCCTCCTCTCCCCCTCTTTCTCCTCCCTGCTTGCCACTGCTGATTTCCCCTCTGTTCCCGGGGTAAGAGAAACTTCAGAGCCACTGCTGCCCACTCCAGCTGGCTGCATGGAGCTCAGCAAAGACAACAGTGGCAGTGGCTATGGGTTGAGGGTTCCTCTCCCCACACCTGCTCCTGGGGGAATCAGACAGGGTGAAGGACTCCATCCCCCACACGTCACCACTGCCACTGCTATCCCAACTGAGGCCAGCCCCCATGCAGCCCAGCTGGAGCAGGCAATAGGGGAGGGAAGAGGAGAGGTGGAGATGTGCCTTTAAGCACAGAGAAGGATGGGAGGGATTGTCATCTGCTTTGGGGGCTTTTTTAAAGTCCCAAAAAGCTCCCACAGGGTAGTCCAGTTTGAAAAGTGGGGGTGCAGCCATGCCACTGCACCCCCTCTGGATCCGTCCCTGCATACACCAGTACAATGGAGAAATAAGAAGGTAAAAGGAAAGTAAAGCAGTAAAACTTAACAAAATGTGGAGAAACTGGATAACTGATATATTGGAAACAGCTGTGACACACACCTTATACAGAAATGCTGAACCACTTCCTACTATTACCCAGGTCATTGACAGATGTTCAGCTCCCTGGGCTAACTCATGACACTTCACAGAAAGCCCCATGAGTTAGACTGACCCTCCCAACCCAGAACATTCACCGTTGGGTTGGGAGTGTGGGGGATCAAACTCTAATTTGGAACTGATCTAGCCAGGAGCTGAGTATTTGCAGCTCCTCTCCCCCAGCTCTGCCACCACCCCACACTCCCCCAGCTCCTGCACTGTCTGCAAGATGGGAGCGGTGGGGGGCGGGGCGTGGCAGGGGGTACAGGAGGGAGCTTGGGCTGGAGTTTGCCCAGCCTTCACTAGAGGTGGGGGCACTCCCATCTCAGGGTCGGGGCTCCAATCCATCCACCCCCACTTCAGTACAGGCTGCGCAAACCCCAGCCTGAGCTTCCTCCCCTCCTTTCTCCCCCACTCCCATCACGCAAACAGCACTGGGGGCAAAGCTGGACTGCATCAGCCCAGTTGCCCAATTAGACGCAAGCTAATGAAAGTGCTCTGCTTTGGAGTACCTTCATTTGAGCCCGCATATAATGAGGGTTAATTTGTTATGTGATTGGGACTTTTAAAGCACTCTGCAGCCATGCACTTCTGTTAGGGCATGGCTATAAAGCATTTTTAAGTGGCTGATCATATGACAAATGTAACTTCTGTCTGTGCCCCCACATAATCTCTCATTCTCCCAAGATTAACCCTGCTTACTCTGGAAACTGCAACAGAATTGTATCACAAAGCCTAGATCCTTCCACTTCTACCTTGTTTCCTGGCTTTGTATGCTTTCCCATTTCTTTAGACCATTTGTTCTTAGAGTATTTTCTCCAGCAGAGATGTTTAGTTATCAGTTCAGAGAACAGAGTGAGGTGGGGCCGCTAGGGCAGCGATATTAAAAAAAGTTTCAGTTTATACAAAACTATCCATTAAAGAGGTATAGTCTTTTCCCTGAGCCACAGGAGTCAGGAGACCTGTATTGTGTTTGCCAGACTTTTCCTATGACCTTGAGTAAATTACACAGGGCTTGATCCTGTCTGCAATGCAAAATTCCCATTGACATTAGTGAAGGCACAGACCTTTGTGATCCCTCTAAGAAGTCCAAGAGGGTTTTGCTGTTAACTTGCATGGCAGCAGGACTGGCTTCTCTCCATTTCCTATGACATAAGATAGGGATAAGAATCATTCCATCACAGAGGTGCAGTAAAGTTTCAAACTCATTAATATTTGCCAAGTGCTTAGAGATCTCTGAAGATACTGCCGAATTGTAAACAGGATAGTCTTATCAGTGAATGATAACCACATCCCATCTAATGGCTGTCTTTTGTACAACAGAAACTGTACTAAGTGTTGGCGGGGGTGGGGGGGAGAAAAATCAGTCTCAGATTAAAACACTTAATGCATATTTTTTCACAAGTCCTAGAAGCACTACAAGTGACTTAACATTTGCTTCCCAGGGAAAAACAGGAGTTACAGGGCTGACTCATCTTAAATTATGAGAAAAATTTTCCTCAAAGACTAAACTTGTATGTTCCCCTGCCAGGCTGCTGTCTGGAATTAAAACAGGAGTTTAATCACAGAGGTGCTGACACAAGACTGCACTGTGAACATTTGACCTCAGCTACCACCTTGTGATTACATACATATGTATATATGTAACTAGTCTAAGCTCACTGTCGCTGCATCCAGAAGTCCATATGACCCTAACAGTATCAAGTAACCATTATCACCTGACCCCTCTAGAGTTATAAATATAACAACAATAGAGCCCTAACTGGATTATAATTGGACAATGATAACAGGACAATGGAAATAACAAACTATAAAAGACCATCCATCCTCACTACTAGATCTTATACTAAAATCAGTTGCAGAGCATTGCCATGGGTGAGCTGCCAGGACCCATTGTAGAGAAGCTACAGATCTTTCCCAAGCCGGAATCAGAGCACCCACTAACAGCCCATGCACCAGTGGACAAATACTATGCAGCACTGGTCACAGGAGACCTGAGAAATCTCCAGGTCCTGATTGATAAATACTATGAAGATGTGAATGTGGTTTTTGAGATCAATAAAGATGAGCTGGAATGGCAAGTGAAAAGCCAGGCCTCTTTTGGACTGTCAGGTACTCTTGCTTGCAAGGACCAGTTTGAAATATAATCAGGCACTTACTAACCCAAACTGAGAGAGAAGTAATGCATTTGTTCTAAATGCATTATGCTGTGTTTAATAACCTGTTAGAAAGTTACAGAGATGGCTAATTTCTGTTTCGATTAATATACTGTCTGTCCTGTGAATTCTACCTTTGTGATGAATGTTTGAAGTGTTTCACTGTTAGCAAGTGTTCCAAGCAAAAAAAAGGGGGGTGGGGATTTCTGTGCTTATGCAAATTCTCACTGGCAGAACCAAGATAAAACAAACAATCTCAGGGGTTCAAGAGCCTAAATCATTCTCGAAAACAGCACATGGGAGCCTAAAGCACTTGGGCATATTAGAAGTTTATAGTGCTCAAACAGTCCCATTTGGCTAGATGGTGCCGTTTTGCATGGCAGAGAGAGATAAAAGGATGCAGAACTGCACTGCAGAAGGTGGCACCCTGCAAACACTGCATCTTGGAAAAGGGGAAGGTTTCCTGGGACTCTGCAGTGCATAGGGAAAAGGAAGTCTGTTATCTGTTGTACCCGACTGGAAGCAGAGCATTTCACACCTGTGCTGGTTTTGCCTATTCTTAGCCAGAGCCCACCTTAGGGAAAATGGTGCCCTGGACAAAATCCTATTTTGGCTCCCCTCCTCCCCTCCCAAGTCAGTGGTGCTGCTGCAGGCAGACACAGGCATGAGGGGCATGGGGCACAGTCCAGTGGGGAGGTGGAGTGGTGTGGTGTGGTGTGCCAGGCAGGCAGACAGGCACTGCTGCTGCCACCCACACTGCCCTGCCCAGCTCCTCCTGAACAGCGGCTAGAGGTGGGAGCAGGCCAGGCTGGGTACTGCTCCTCCTGCTAGTGTGGAGATCAGCCAGGGCAGGCTGGGGCAGAGCGCTGCTGTGAACGTGGGCTACTCATACTTGTGTGTCCTCATGGGCCACTCATACGTGTGTGTGTGCGTGGCGCACCCCCTGACTACAGCACCCTGGGTGGTCGCCAGTGTTGCCTACCCCTAAGGCTGGCCCTGCTCTTGGCCCATGGAATTGCATGGTAATTCAGAACTGCACGATATGCTCGTGGTACTGCAGACATGCTCCCTCGCAGCCTGTTTTGAAACCTGAAGCACTAAGGAAGGGCTGTGAAAAGTAGGGAGCACTCTCTATACCCTATTTCCCTCCTACTGTGCCCCTAGTTTAGCCTATGAAGGACAATGGACCATGCCCAGTACTGAAACAGGTAAAAACAAAAAAACAAAACAACTTTGACCTAATTATTTCATGGTCAGAAAAGGGAGTTTCATTGAAATACATTTTCCCCTGCTGAAAGACATAGGGCTGAAATCTTCCACCAAGGGAAAGGGGGAGGAAGGGAGGGAAGGAAACAAAATATTTAGTTTGGTTTCAGGTCAGCCTAAATCTTTACTTCTGCCTGATCGGCCACAATGCCTCATGGGAAATGATGTTCTGTACACTTTGTGGCCCTGTTCTCAGCCATGGACCAAGCTCACTGGCTGTACAACACCTTCCATAACAATGCACTACCAGTTGCACTAATCCCCTCTCATTTTTGTTGGTTTGTCTGAAAGGCAACAATGCATTTCCAAAAACAGCAATCAAGATGCTCATAGCAGCTTTAAACTGTGCTTTGACCACAATGACAAGTTGCTGAAAGCCATCCTGGGCCAAAGTCAGAGGGAACAAAACAAGGCAGCAAAGGAGAATTATAGAAAGTCCCCATGTAACTTTGCTAGTTATACTTCTTAAACTCTTTTTATGGCATAGTATATTATGCTTTACAAAGAACTCTACATAAATAAAATAAGACCAAATCGTGCATTCTCTACTAACCCCTTATTTGGGAAAAACTCCTGATGAAATTTATGGGGATTTTGCCTTCATGAAGACTGGAATCCTACTTCAGCAAGGCATTTAAACAGTAATTAGTTGCTGCATAGCACTTTTTAATTGGTCAGTCTCAAAACAGATAGATAGGCACTATTATTTCCCCCTCCCATTTTACAGATTGGACAACTGAGGCACAAAGCAAGAAAGGGGATTAAATAAGTTCATCCAGGAAGCCAGTGAAAAAAAGCCAGCAAAGATTGGTTGGTTTCAGCTTAGGAAAAGAATTTAGATGGTCAGGAGAGTGCCACCAGGCCATACCCTGGGGGCCTAGGTGCATGTAAATGTTTGCCTAACTTTAAGCAAGTGAAGTTGAATCCAGTAGACCTATTCACCTGCTAGAATTTAGGCACATGCTTCAACAGAGCTTAATAAAACAGGGTAGGATTTTCTAAGAATTCAAGTGAAAAATGCTTCCATAAAGCCAATGTAAAAATGGGAATAAATCCTTGTAGGTTAATAAATGAACATTTAACTACACTTATTATTACATTGTCTCTAACAAGAATTCTGAACAAACATTAACCACCCATGGACAGGTGAATAAAAACACCACTTGTTAACAATGTGCCACCCCTCAGAGTCACACTTACTCAACCGTAATTGAGATCAGGCCCTATCCTACTAACAGCTAACAGAAATGTCCCTTTAGCTCAAGTGGCAGGGGGTATACTTCTGAAGCAGAGAGATTTGAAGTCTCTCTCAGCCGGTGCCATGAAGTTCTAGGTGTCAGGGATTTGTGAGTGGTGTCAGAAATAAGATTTGAACCAAATCCCAGATGTCTGAGGGGTGAGATTTATCTAGTCAGTTCTTTAAACACTTCCTGGAGAAAGTATGTGTCACAGTGAGTCCACACATTCTCCCTACTGTGTGTTTGTCACTGTACTGTATTGAATGGACTCAGTAATGTTCATCCGAGTTTCATAAGCTCTACAGCACTAATAAGTGTTCTCCACGATCCACAAGCCACAGGAAAAGCTGGGACAAAACCCCACAAATAGAAAGTCAAAAGAAAAAAAAAGAAAAAAAAAATATATATATATATATATATAAAGCATCTCCTTCAAAACTTTGTTGTGAATCAATATCATCCATCCTCCCTATAATGAAGCAGCTTGGTACATATTGGGTCTATAATTGAAGATAAGGGGAATAAAAACATTCAGGGTTTGGGCATGCACAAAGGCAAGGAGGCTATTCACACAGATAAGGTACTGCTCTGGGACACAGGAGACTGGGGTTCACTTCCTGGCTTTCCAGAAGACTTCTTGTATGCCCTTGAGCAAGTCATTCTCTCTCTGCCTAGGTCCTCAGTGCAAAAAAGGGATGATGCTTCCCTTAGCACCTCACAGAGGTGCTGTGAAAAGTAAGTTACTACACATTTGGGAGGCACTAGGATACCACCAACGTGCTGTGATAGATAAAGGTATTCCTGTTCTGACGCAGACCAATGCTCTGAGTTGCAAAGGGCTTGGCCTACTGTGTGTAATGGCGTCTTGATCTACAGGGAGTGCGTGTACATAAAGCAAGCGGGGAGAGGGAGGAAGGAAGAGTAGAAGAGAACAGCTGGTACATCTGATCACTATAGAACTGGGATGCAGCAGAGCCAACCCACCTGAATGGACCATGAAGAGCTCAAGAAGGGAATTTTCAGTGGGACCAATGCTGTCATTGCAAGGGCAGCTGCCATGACCAGTCCAAAAGAACATCAAATCCATACTGTGGCTCAGGCACCGTCCATACCGAACTACTGCAAACATTTTCCCAGTAAGCTACACATTCAGAGATAAGTCCAGGCTCCCAACAGGTTACAAATCTGTATTAGATTCAGGTAGGTAATTAATGAGCAGCCTTTTAAAACATCGCAGCATGGGGCTCAGGGGAAGAAGTTAAGTCTGTGAATAAGATACCCTTTGCAGCTCATTACAGGCACAATATCGATTCTTCCATCATTATAAGAAGGTATTCCTGCCATATGAAATCCTGTCCATTGATGTGTATTCACTGGGGAATTTTTATTCCCCTACAGCCACCATTGCACAGAGTGGCTAACAGCCTTAAACAGGCCTTTTGAAACCCCCAAAGTTTTCAGAGAGATAAAAACATGCAGTGTACTCCTCTGATTTATTCAGGGAGAGAGCAATGGCTACACACACACACACACACACACACACACATACACACACACACTAAAAAAGCAGAATGAAATAAATCAGACTTATGTGGAATAAGGAGTCAGTAATTCTGTTCAAAAGCAAAGTGCATTAAAGAGCTGCTAAAACCCTGGCATTTTCTGCCGGTTGAAACTTTCCCAAAACGCCCTCTGTATGCACTGTGTGCCAGGCTTACACATATCAAGCCTGTTTGCTCTGCATTTGAACCACTGAAGCTCCCACTGCTGAAAGATTTAACACTTACTAGATGCAATGTACAGGGCCAGGTACAAACATTACACTTTTATCAGTACAAGTGATTGGAAACTCTTCTATATCCATAAAAGAACAGAAGTTCAGCACACAGACATAGATAGTCCAAGATTAGCATTCCCCACCCCCACCCCGCCACCAAAGGGCACATGTGTATTCTGTTCACAGGAGAGAAAGACTTTTTGGCATTTCCATCTACTATGGAACTCAGTTCTTTATCTGTTGGTTTCCACTCAAATATGTATGAACAGGGCTGTGTAAACACTAATGGAGTCAGCCTTATGTCGGTGATAAAGGAAGTACTGATTTTGAAGAGGGCAGGCGGGTTGGGTCACTTAAAATTAAAAGTTTTACCCCTGGTCCCACAGAACTCAATTCTCAGGAGTCCCAGTCTTATGGCTTAACCACCTTTCTTCTCTTTTCTGCCCTATAGGCTTGTGGTCCCTAGAGTACAAAAGGGAGTTGACCACCCCACTGTGTATTGCTGCCAACCATGGGCACACAACCTGCCTACGTCACCTGCTCTTTTGGAGGGCAGACCCCAACTTGGCTCCAGGAGGCCTGAGTGCTCTGCATGAGGCCTGTGCAGGGGGCCACACAGACTGCGTGGAGCTGCTACTGGAGCACAAAGCCAACCCCAACCTCCTGAGTGATGAAGGCTTGGCACCACTTCACCTGTGCACCAAACAGAACACACTGGGGTAAGAGAGCCCACCCCAGGCAACCTGTACACCTAACCCCCTTCTTCTCCCTCATACTAGCATCACATCCCTTTTACTTGCAGTTTAGATTTAATGGTCTCTGTCCTAGCTTCCTTTTCACCTTCTAATGTACCAGCCCATGGACAGGGATAATCCTGCCTCAGGCAAGGGGTTGGACTGCTGAAGTCCTATAGAAGTCCCTTCAAGCCCTACTTCTCTATGATCAGTTCTTCCATATGAGGGCTTGATCCACATTGTATTAAATCCCATAAAAAGACTTCCATTATGTTTTGGATTAGAACCTGTATAGTAGGCCTGTGCAAAGCAGCTAGTATTCACTTTGGATTCGGCCAATTCGGGGGACAGTGATGCGAATCTCTGTCCCAAATCGATTTGGCTGCTGCTAAATTGGCCAAATCAGACAGGCGTCATCCCCTGCCCACTCTACAAGCCCCGTCAATGGCTGCCCCACCCGGCCGCAGCCTCCTGACTCTTTAAAAAAGAAAAGTTCCCACTCAGAGCAGGTAGGAGGGTATGCTGCATGGGGGGCGCTCTGCCATGAGCCTCCCAGCCCCTGCCTGCTCTCACCCACCCCCCTATGGCTGCCCCACCTGGCCCTGCTCCCCGCTCTTTAAAAAAAAGCCCCGCACTCACTGGCTGCTGCCAAGTGGTGGGGGGCGATCCCCACTGCCCCCCACTGCATGGGGGCTCTGCCATGAGCCCCCAGGAGTCCCAACAGCTGCTGCAGCAGCCAGTGAGTGGGGGCTTTGTTTTTTTGTTTTGTTTTTTTAAGAGCCAGGAACTGGGGCCGGGCTGGGAGCGCAGGCAGGGGATGGGGCCTCACCGGGGTCCCCCCTGCTCCAGCCCCCCCTCCCCTACTTATCAGCACAGAGTCCAGGTCCAGCTCCCTGCAGTGGCGAGCAGGGACTGCCGAAATCTCCAAAGCTCTCTGAATCTTTTCCGAACTGACTGGGAGAGCTTTGAATCAATTCAGACCTTCTTATTGGTCTCCTGATTCGATTCAGATTCGGAGATTCAGCCGCTGAATCAGGCTGAATCTCCTCCGAATGGACTCAGCACCTGAAGCCTCGCACAGCCCTACTGTATAGCATCTTGGAGCTCTTGCAGCACTACCTGGCCCCATAATAATAGTAAATTTATGGATGTCAGAAGAACTTGCATCCAAATGGTATCTTCTTATTCAGCAGAATGTACCCCTTTTTGTACACAGTGTCATCCTCTTACTTTGTTAGCAACTGGAACAAGTTTTCACTGCTTTTAGCCCTATAGAACCAAGAGGAGATGGAGCTAGACTAGAGCCTAGTCTGGCTGATTTCTAGTTGTAAAACCTCCAAGGCAAATGCACCAATGCATACACCAAAATAGTAACTTAACTGTTTTCATACCCCTTTCCTTAGGGACAGGAACTGATGCACCAACAATGGCTAGATTTTTCAGGTTGCCCTTAGACTAGCAAAGTTGATTTGGATGGAGCACATGTAAGCAAAGCCTGGAAATATTTGCATCCTCCCATAAAATGAGTCTGATTTTTCTTGTCTTGGATAAAGAAAAATTGCAAAGCTGTCTCCATGAGAGAGCATAGTACAAGTGTGGGGTTCTCTGTTGTGTTAGCTTTGCTACAGAATGTTAGTTATCATATCAGTTTTGAAACCATTCAAGTGCCAAGCATATTAAATAATCTTAATAGCTAGAAGTTGCATATACCAGTCACAGAATAAAAAATACACATGGGACCCCCACTGCCAAGTATTGTGGCTTTCATTGGTTTGATATTCAATGGACGTGCAAAACAAAAAAAAGTTAAATGTCAAGGGAACAAGATCTGAGAGTAGCAAGTGTAACCCAGGTGGTACTCAGGTATATAACCCTCTCCAAATGAATGGATGTTAACCAGGTACAAATGCACTGTTGGAGGAGTAGCTGCCCTGCTGCATGCAGCTTTCCTCCCCCTCCCTATAGAGAAAAGCCAGAACACATGTTGAGATTTAACTATATACTGATTTAATAGAATATACATATGAACTACAGCTATAGATATTTACAGAGCTAATGAAATGCTCTATATACGGGCGAGGGGTCAGAAAGACAAAGCAGGGGGGTTCACAGAACAATATGCAGTCTTATGCTCTAATAAGGTATGAAGTTACAAAGCAATGAGGTGCAGAGCCCACAGAGAGGCACAGGGTTTACCTAAAACCAAAGTTAACACTCTGCCCAAGTGCAGCTGTGGACACCTGAAAGGAACTACCCCGGGGATAAGAAAAGGCAAAAGAAAGAAAAGAGCAGTACCCTAAGGTCCAAAGGGGGTATCATAACTCTGCCCAACTCACCCAGGCCCTGACCTGCAAGCCCTTTCCTTTGGGGACACCAAGAGTGGGGTAGGCCTCCCTCCCCTGTGGGAACCCCATTCCCCAGATTACTCACAACTCCTTCAGACACTGACGACGCAGCACACGTCTCCTGTGCGAGTCACCTGTGTAGGCATCGACGCTACAGTCACCTAATTTTTTGATGAGAATGGGGTGAACAACAGTGTCAAAAAGGCCTTCTTAAAGTCCAGAAAGAATACATCCACCATGACACCTGCAGCCAAGGATTTTGTGACCTGGTCATAGAAGGCCACCAGGTCGGTCTGACAGGACCTGCCTCTAATGAACCCATGTTGGTTGCCCCTAAGCATAGTCTCCCCTGCTGGTCCCTCGCAGATGTGTTTTTGGATAATTTTCTCAAAGCATTTCCCCAGGACTGAGGTAAGACTAACGGGCCTATAGTTTCCTGGGTCCTCCTTCATCCCTTTTTTGAAAATGGGGACCACACTGGCCCTTTTCCAGTCCTCTGGCACCTCACTAGAGCACCACAAGTGCTCATAGAGCTGTGCCAGGGATCCTGCAATGGCCTCTGCCAATTCCCTCAGCACTTTTGGGTGGAGATCATCTGGACCTGCTGATTTGAAGATCTCCAGTCCCACCAGAAGTTCCCTGACCAGGTTCTCTGTGACCCTGGGCCTGGCTGTGCCTCTCCTGAGTTCATCCAGGATCCCGGTGCGGGGGATGTCCCAGTCCCTGCTCAGAAATATGGAGGCAAAGAATTTGTTAAAGAGGTCAGCTTTATCTTCTGGTGCAACCACCAGATTGCCAAGTGTGTCCTGCAAGGGGCCCACATTACCCAGTGCCTTCTTTTTACTCCCTATTTATTTAAAAAAAGGGACTTCTTGTTGTTTTTGATCCAGGTCACTAGTTCCAGTTCTGTGTCCGCCTTAGCCTTCCTAACAACTCCCCTCTGCCCCTCCATGCACTGGGTGCCCTGCTTTGTGCAGGGGTTGGAGGACCGAGCTGCTGCCTGCAGCTCCAGTGCCTTGGTCTGCTCCTGGACCCTCTGTGCACTGGCTGTGCACCAACACCACACTCACGCGTGGCAGGGCTAGGGGACAGGGCTGCTTGACACTCTCCGTTCAACAAGTCATCTTCTGGGCTCTTCTGGGGCAACCGCTCCACCCCGCTGGCCAGCTCTGCCAGCTTTTCTTTCGCCCTCTTCTTCATCCCTCACCACAGTCACCATGTGCTGGGTACACTGCCTTTTTTATTCCCTCCAGAGGCTTCCATATTGGAAATGGATCAATCCATTGGGGGGGGGGGGGTTATTTTCACTTAAAAAAAATAAAAAATTAAAACCTTTTCTTGATCTCAATTCTCCCTCTCCTTTATTCCTGACTTGCTTGCTGGAATTATTCCACTAACATCAGTGCAGCTGCACTGGTAGCAAACTGGTAACAACAGAGGGGAAATTAGGCACATGGGTGCCTGTAGACATGCAGGGATGCTGCTCTGATGCACTGTAATTACAGCACATCGGACCGAAGCGTGCCGATTAGCGCATTCCATCAGCCTCCCTATCTCACGTATTCAGTGTCCCTGCACTTCAAAATGGTGGCAGGGGCATTTTAACTAAA
>NW_017729031.1:88123514-88123934 GCF_001723915.1 Gavialis gangeticus
TCACAACTCCTTCAGACACTGACGACGCAGCACACGTCTCCTGTGCGAGTCACCTGTGTAGGCATCGACGCTACAGTCACCTAATTTTTTGATGAGAATGGGGTGAACAACAGTGTCAAAAAGGCCTTCTTAAAGTCCAGAAAGAATACATCCACCATGACACCTGCAGCCAAGGATTTTGTGACCTGGTCATAGAAGGCCACCAGGTCGGTCTGACAGGACCTGCCTCTAATGAACCCATGTTGGTTGCCCCTAAGCATAGTCTGCCCTGCTAGTCCCTCACAGATGTGCTACTGGATAATTTTCTCAAAGAGCTTCTCCAGGACCAAGGTAAGACTAACTACAGGGCCTGTAGTTTTCTGGGTCCTCCTTCCTCCCTTTTTTGAAAATGGGGACCACATTGCCCCTTTTCCAGTCCTC
>NW_017729031.1:88124635-88141470 GCF_001723915.1 Gavialis gangeticus
TTTTCACTTAAAAAAAATAAAAAATTAAAACCTTTTCTTGATCTCAATTCTCCCTCTCCTTTATTCCTGACTTGCTTGCTGGAATTATTCCACTAACATCAGTGCAGCTGCACTGGTAGCAAACTGGTAACAACAGAGGGGAAATTAGGCACATGGGTGCCTGTAGACATGCAGGGATGCTGCTCTGATGCACTGTAATTACAGCACATCGGACCGAAGCGTGCCGATTAGCGCATTCCATCAGCCTCCCTATCTCACGTATTCAGTGTCCCTGCACTTCAAAATGGTGGCAGGGGCATTTTAACTAAAGCTTGTTCAACAAGCCCTGGTTAAAGTGCCCCCGCTGCCACTTTGAAATGTGAAATGCTGAATATACAAGATGCTGCGGGCACTTTAATTAGAGTGACTGTCAGAGCCACTCTAATTAAAGCACCCACACACACTCCCAGAGCACATGTAAAGATGTCCATGGACTTCAGAAAGACCTTTTGCCTAAAGACTACTTATTACATTGGTACCTTATTAGTCTTCAAAAAGGACAAGTATTTAAGGAGTTTAAAAAGACCTGTTTTATAAAAGCAGTTCTTGCCACATGATAATGACAAAGCATTACCTGTCTTTTACTAATGAAGAGAGAATTTGGCAAGAATTTCTGTTTCCTTTATTCTCACATAGTGACTCCGTTTCTCCTGCCTACAACCTTGCCCACATTCTTGCTCTTTAGCTTATGACTACAAGATACAAAGCAACACACATGTATCTTTACATCCTTCCCTCTACCTTTCTCCACTCCTCCCAGCATCTCAAAAAAACTCCTTAACCAGAATTAATATTTCCAGAAGTCTAGATCTGATCACACTTTTAAACCAAGGGTCCTTCTCTCCAGTTTGACTGCTAGGAATTCTCAGATTCCAGGAGGTATACACCCTTCTCCAATATCTCTAAAACTCTTCACAACAGGATTTTCCTCCCTTCATCAAGGCAAAGATGTGAGCAACAACACAAAGCAGATCACATGACTATCCAGCTGAGGTTAGAGCCAGGTGAGGATGCTGCTACTTAATGTGTAAGGAGAACTGCACTTATTCTCATCTGGTATAATCATAGATGAGACAGAGAGAAAACAGCCATATTCAGTATCTGTAACCCACTGATGAGCATTGTAAGTCTGTTCTGGCCAATCCTACAGATCCCCCAACTATAGGACCTCAGCTCTTTGGATTAAGCTGTAGCAATCTGTGCTTTTTATCGACTCTGGAGCTCACAGATTCAGCCTTCAGTGTGTTGGCCAAGACAGTGGCCACCCCACAACTATTTGCACAGGGGCCCCAGAGACAGGAATCCACAGAGCAGAGGCAGTGATAGTAGAAAGCGGCTACATCTTTCATCTCCCAAGGGTAGATAAAGGACCAGCACAGTCTGCAGCATGACAGGTGAGGGCTACAGCTTGCACATGATGTGGATGCCATGAAATGTGCCGATTAACATGGTGCTACCAGGGAGCCCCACGGAGGTTTTTGAGACATCCTTTTCTAATGGGCTATTTATTTTCCTTTGGGTATGATCATCGAAACACTGTAAGCACTCTCCTGGCACTGAATTCCTTTAGGCATGGGGGAGCCCTGTGTGTAGATGGAGATGTAAGAAGAATTCAGAAGAGGTTATCTCTTTGTCTTGCATCAAGGACTACGCTGATTCTAGTCCCACTTGGAAACAAAGTAAGGGAACCTCAGGAAGTGTGTGTATCTGCCCCTTGTTAGAGCAGAAGAGATGTCATGGCTTAAGACATTAGTACAACTGTTATTAATGCTAGCTGTGATTTGTGACTAGTTTCAGCCCAGTGTGACTTTAAGTGACTGAATCATTAAACCTTGGAAATCAGGTTTTTAAAAAGCTAGACTACCTTGATATCCTAGTAACATTGCTTACAGCTGTAGTGAACTTAGTTGCCTGCCAGTTTAAATGAAAGGCCACCCTTGATTCAGACCTATCCCTTTAAACAGACAGAGAGGCTAAACAGAACTAGGTTGTGAATCCAAGATAACACTACAGAACAAAAGTATTACAGGCCAGATGTTAGATACTTTGCAAGTAAAGGTTCCATAAAAAAGCAGCTGCAAGCTGAGGGAGACAGTTTTCAAATGTAAATATCTCAGGCATTTTATATAAATGCTAGTTTTTGCAGACCAACAAAAATTGAACCAAATCACAGACTTGAATACTTGAACAACTCAGTGATGCAGCTTATGCACAACAAAAATAAAAAATTACATTACAAAAGAGAAATGGGTTAAAATGCGTTTTTTTGGCCTCACTGAATCCTAACAGCTAATTCAGGACTCAGTTTTCCCCATTCACGTCTAAGTTTCTTTTTTAAGCGCACAAAAGCTAAAGCCTAACCCCAAAGCCCCTGGCCTAAATAATAATAATAATTCTTAGCCTTAGATTTGCAAAATCATTAATTTTTATTTGTCTAGACACTCAATCCACTTTTTATGCAACCCCATAAAAATATTAGTGGAAGAAGATGGCAATTGTGTTATTTCTGGTCTAAAACATAAAAAGGATCCTTCACCCCCTCCATAAAAATGAATGGGATTTTGCAAGGGTTATTTTTAGCCAGTCTCCAACTTAAAAATACCTTTCCTGAGATACACGTTTTTGCAGAAATGAGGGGGGAAAAATAAATAGAGTGTGAGCTGCCAACCTGTAATACAACCATCACACAGATGCAACGTGGAAACAGCTGTGTTATAAGCCCTTGAATATTGGGGCTTTATAATGGAAATGCTGACAGACCCTTAACTACAGCAGCGCTACGGGTGATTCTACAATAACTAAGCCAACTACCTTGAAGGATCAAAAATTAATAGACATTTCAGACAGGTTTTGAGGTTTCGACCAGTGCTTTTCAATTGCAAAGACTTTTGCTAAAGTTAGACACTGAGGAGGTCACACTTTAGGTACCATAAACATTTCCTCTTTGATTAGGGGAGACTACTTTCCTGATTTTTTTTTTTTTAAGTAGTAGATTTTAGGTCATCCTTAATTTTTTACTGACAATAAAGAGCAGGTCATTGACCTACATAGAGAGCTATTTTATTTTTCTCCCTCTTGATAACAATGGCCAGAACACCTATGTGTCGGGTTCTTCTGTATTCCCGTATAGTCGGAAATTCACCATGGGGGCAGGACTTAAAACCTTTGAGCCTCTGAGTGACTGGGATAAAAAAAAATTATCTGGGCTTCCTTCCAGCCATTTGAGCTTCAGAATCCATGAGAATTCAACAAAAAGGATATCAGAGCTTTAATCTACGAGCTTTTTGAAGAGATTTAAAAAAAAAAAGTTCCAGTAAAGTTCACTCTTACCTTCTTCACTTTAGGAGCCATGCATGCCAACTTCGCCCTATTTAGTAGAGTTCCTCTCCTTGACCTCTTTTTTACAGCAGAGATAATTAACATGGTGGGGTAAGACGAGTCTCTAAATTCACTACACTCTGTCTCTTGCTTTTTTGCTAAAGCTGGAATGATTAAAGGAGAATCACTTTTTTGAGACTAAAATCGAGGGGGAGAAAAGGTTCTCAACTTTGTCCGTGGCACCAGGCAAAAATAAAAACAGGATCCTAGAAAGAGTCAGGTGGTGTAGGACATCTGAAACATCTACTGAGATCTGTGGAAAACTGCTATCCACTTCAGGCTGAGGTGGAGAGGCATTTGCAGAAACTTAATGATGGTCATTTTCAAATAAAGGATGACTTTTAATGAATGTATTATTCCAGGTGAACCTACCTGTAGGGCTAGGTCTTCCATTCATACACCCGTGATTTCCACAATGAAGTGGGGGGGGGGGAAGGACTGTGTTGTGGCTGCGTCTCACCCTATCCTTTTGTTTCTCAAGGAGCTCCACAAGCTAGAGGCCAGTGAGAGGAGAGTGTAGAGCAGAGACATGTCTGCTCCTCATACCAGTATGCCAGCTGTCCCCTTCAGTTTCCAGGCAGTAATACATTCTGGAAACCCACCCATGGCACTAGAAGACCTGACAATTCAAGTGCAGTGAGAATCACTCTCAAAAGGAGCAGCTAAGGACAGGACAATCAGCAATAGGTCCTCTGTCATAGTGGAGGGGGTCTCCTGAGGATCCATGAGGTTGGAAAGGTCACAGCCTCCAAAAACCACAATACACGTATGCACCCTTCTACGCAGCAGGGGTAATACCAGGGACATATCCCAGGACTTTTCCCTTCTCCTGGATCTTGTTAGATTTTCTTTTTAGAAAGGGTGATGTGGCCCAAAGATAAGTAGTCAACAAGCACCACGGGGCTCCACGAATGAGTGGGGAACGCCACCACAAGAGAACTCAAGGCCTCATTGTGCCAGGCACCATGTAAGCATTTATCCAAAGAATCGAACACAGCCCCATAGAATTTAGTCCAACTTAAGTGACATAGAAAAGGGGTAAAGACAGTCAAGTGGATACAGTATTTAGGTACACATGTACACACACACTTCCTCAAATTAAGCACCAGCTTTCATCATGTACCTCTCAAGTAAATACTAATTGATAGATTTCTGATGGGTATCTTGGCAGAACAAAAGGTACTGGTTTCACTAATCAGTTCAGAAAGGAGTAGTATTGTCAACCTCAAGCATTAAAAAAAAAAAAAGTCAGCCCTAACAGTTTTAATTTGCTCCCTGGTTTGAGCTTTCAGAGTTCACAATTTCTAGCCTTTTCTGTACAACCATAAGGGATAGAAATATCCTGTAATTTGTGTTAGGATTTCCCTGCAGTACAATGACTCTTCAACAGCGGTTCTCAAGCTTTTTTAGATTTAAGGCAGATTTCTGTAGCTTTTGTGAACTGAGCAGTAGGGCTGTAGGAAGCTTCGGTCACTGATTAACTCTGGCAGAGATTCAGCCCAATTTGGTGGCCAAACCTCTGAATCCGAATTGAATCAGGAGACCCTTTATAATCTCTCCGAAACAAATCAGAAGCCTCCAAATCAATTTGGAGAGATTCGGAAACATTTGGCAATTTGGACACAGACACAGTTTTAAAAGTTTTTTCTACATAACTTTAAGTAGCAGGTGGCTGTGAAAGCTGTGGTGCTGGGGCACATGGAGTGTCCCACAGAAGCACAGGGGGCTCCCCAGCATGCTCAGCAGCAGACCTGGAAGTGGTCCAGAAGCACTTCTGGTCCACTTCTGGGTCCATCGGGGAGTGTGCTGGGGCCCCCCTCCCCCCCTGGCTCAGCAACTGGTGCCTCCTGGGTCTGTGGGGGCACCTGAGGTCCCCCCATGGCCAATCACTGAGCCACGGCGGGGGGGGGGGCCCTCCAGCAACTACTTCTGGTCCCCTTCCAGGTTAATCGCTGAGCATGCAGGCCCCGCCCCCCCCCCTGCTGTCGGACACTCCATCCATCCCAGTATCACAGCATTCACAGGCTGCACCTGGTACCTCGAGGTACATATTAAAAAAAAATTTAAAGCTGTGTCTATGGCCAAATCACTGAATCTCCAAATCAGCATCGAATCTTCAGATTCATATTCGGCCAAATTGGGGACAGTGATCTGAATCAATTAATCAAATCACTGTCCCCAATTCAGGCCAAATTGAAATCAAATAGGGCCCATTTCGCACACCCCTACTGAGCAGTACCCCATGTCAAAAGCCAATTTGTTTAGTACAGTGCTCACCTCCTTGCAGAGAGGCCAGGCAGGGAGAAGCCTGAACCTGTCCCTATATCTTCACACCTCACTTACCTACTTACACCTCATGGCATCCTTTAAAGGAGTTTGCAGCATACCAGGGTGCAGTGAGACCCCAGCTGAGAGTCACTCCTCTACAAGCTAGGATTAAGAACACCGACTATTCTGAGATTTGTCAACACAGGATATTCAATGCATTAGGCACTGTGCATCGAATGATATGAGGGAGCTGCTTGAACAACCAGCTCATTCAAGCAGACCAGGCTAGTATGTTTACCAAGGTATAAGAGAAGTAAGAAGAGTCTTCAAGGTTATGAGAAGAAGCCTGAACTAGGTCCAATAAAGCAGGGATATCCAGGGGCAAGTTGAAAGGGCAGCCCAGAAGCAGATGCAGGGAGTGGGAATCTGCCTATTGCTACTGTCCCCAGCTGAGCAACCAGTTCCCACTGCCCCAGCTGGAGCAGGCCAGGAGCAACTGGGACAGTGGTGGTGGCAGGTAGGTCTCTCCTTCTGTGCCCAAAGGTGTAAGTGGAAAGGGTAAGAGGAAGAGTGGGAGGGGAGGTGCCATAAGCAGAGAGGGGATGGGAGGGAGTGCTGAGAGCAGAGGAGGAGAAAGACTGTTACCTGATTAGGAGACTTAAAGCCCCTAACTGCTGGTTCTGCAGCATGGTCTTCCCACCCCAATGTGGGGTGAAGAGGTGTCTGGGAGTAGGGATTCAGCCACCCGTATGGCAGAGGTTGCTGCCTTAACACCCCACTTTGTAAAATCCTGGATCCATCTATGGGGGAATCCATGGAAGGATTCAAATAGGGTAGTATCGGGTCAGAGTAATGGGCAAGGAGGATGATCTTAACAGCTGCATTTTGTCTGGACCAGAGAAACAGCAATGTGAGCATCAGGGATACCAGACAACATCATGGTGAGAGATGGTGAAGTTCTGGATGGGAGTTTTGGCATCAGGACAGATGAACACATCCATAAAACAACTGTCAATGCTCCTCTGTTCAGAAAAATAGCACATCCACATTCCCACGGACAATGATATCATGAAAGAAAGTTAAAATAGAAGTACTGGATGATGAATCCAACTTGAAAGATAAATAGGTTTTGGTAGAAGAACCTGTTTTGAGAACAAACATCTGTATGATCAGCAAGCCACTGAACTTGAGAGAGTAGGGACTGACAGATGTCCACTAGGAGAGGGGTAAGCCTCCACTCCATCAAGCAGCTATACACATCTACCCTGGCCTCCATTCCAGACATCTTTAAATTATTAGCTAGCTGGCTAATGACTTAATGGTTAATTTCATGTACAAAAGCTTTTTGCTAAAAAGAAAGGTGTAACAGTAACGATTGGAGCATGTATCAAGTCCACAGGAGATTGACTGGGGACAGAAAGAAAAATAGAAGAGTTCGCTCTTACCAACAGTGGTAGTTAAAATAATAACAACCACCACCACCTGTAAATAATTTTGAACAAAAAATTGTTATTAAAAAAATTCTGAAGAGAACTTAAAGTTAAATTTTGGTTTTCCAAAACTGATCTTTTTCTTTAATGCATTTGTTTTTTCCTCCTCCTTCCAGAATGATTGGTTCTGGGCTTTCCAAGTCATGCTCTCTCTCTTATTATTTTACCACAACTTGTCAAAGGGAGAAATGAAAATTCAAAATTGTAAATGTGTTAAACTAAACAAAATGAAATTCTTGTTACAAATTGCATTTGCCCAAAACTTTGATAAGCAAAATTACAGCAAGAAAAAATAATGTTTTTTCAATTAGCTGTTCCTGGAAGCAATACCATGCATACACTGTTATAATGCATCTTTATGGTACATCTGCATGCTCACGTAACCACACAATTCAGCTAAATCACTGTAACTGCAACTTTGAAAAACGGAGGTCTAAAGTCACAATGGATTAACTATATTTATATCACCACAGAGGCATGCATATATACTAGTGACATCATAACAGTTTATATCTGTGTACCTATGTGATACAGATACAGCTGTTGCAACCACCTATACTGCAGGTAAGAATCTCATTTTCAGTTAAAAGACAGTGTCTATCCTTCACAAATGCAGAGATAAAGTTTGAAAACATGACTCCAGTGCCATGTTAACGCTCAAACCACCACCACCAAAAACACAATACAAATAACACCCCCCCCCCAAAAAAAAACAGTTTATTTTTCAAAATGTTAGGAAAAGAAAAATCTTGTAATGAAGAAATGAGCTCACCCTTTTGACACTCTCTAGAGTGGCAACCTGGAGTACTTAGCAATCTGTTCAACTTTTTTTTAACTTTCCAGTAAAGAGCAGCCGTGGCAGTTAAGCTAAAATGCTTGCAGACCTATTACACCCCCCAGAAGCAGAGCAGAGCTGAGGTAGGAAAGCTGCTAGTCCACCTGAACAGCAGTCCCTGGAGGTGGGATGCCTCTGTCCAGACTTGATCTCAGTAAAGGCAGGACAGGATGTTTTATAGGGATCTAGTCTTGATGTTCTGGTCTCAAGCTCTTGACAATGCCCAGCACTCAGGGACTGGAATCTAAGCCCTGCTTTACCAAAGTGCCCACCAGTCATAAAGCATTTTTAAGCTATGTCTACCATGCCAAGCACAGTGAATTATCCTGCCTGGGGCAATGCACAGAGGAGACTAAACTGCTTCCAGTTCAGGAGGCAGTACAGATGGAACAGTGCAGCATGTTTGCTGGGGCTCCTGCCTGGGACATTAAGTCTGCCTGAGAGATGAGCCTTACACCAGCTGGCAGCACCAGCCAGCCCACTCAAGACTCCCTCATACCAGCCGCTGAGTTAGGGTTAGCTATTGTACAAGCAAGGATGCTATTTCCATACCTTCCCCCTATCCTCCCAGCACTATGCCACATAGGAACAGACCTAATGCTAACATGAGCAGCAGTAATGGTATAGCAGAGGAGGCTTTAACTAGCTACCTAGTGCACCCCTATACCCCCAATGGTTGAAACAACACCATAGACTTTTGTTGTCTATGGCACTGTCTGACAACTCCACTCTGGGCTTTGGGATCATCAGCCTCTTCTGTCACTCAGCCTTCTAGCTAGGTCATGCTCAGTCACACCCCTTCTTGGGCAAGAACCTCCTTAAACTCTCAGATGAAACAATCAACATCCCAAGCAGTACTAGTCCTCAAAACTAGGTCTTCCTTCCCTCCTCAGGTCTTCTTCAAGTCTGCTCTTTTTTTGGTGTGGAAAAACCTATGGTTTCTCTCTGAAGTCCCTTCCACCTCTGCGGCACTTAAGAAAGGCCTCAAGCTAAATGCAATCTGCTCACCATGAGCTTGTCCTCAGTGCCTCGGGGCTATCTTCCTAGGCTTCCTTCCACACATCTCCTTCAGGAGCACCTTACCACTCCCTTCCCCAAGCTTCTCACCACTTCCAACTTCTGCATCCCCAGGGCAAGGGGGTCAGGTGCCCTCTATCAATCCTCATGAACAAGCCACAGGTGTACTGAAATGATCATTTTGCATGGCTGGCCGGCCCCAGGGCTTTTGACCCTAAAAGGGGAAAAATGTCTGATACATGCAGCCTTACAGGTCCATATAGCAAAGAGAAGAAAAAAAGGGGTGGGGAAGGAAGAAAAATTAATCTCCTCCCAGGTCAGCTAATATGACAACAGCTTACCTCCCCACTGCACTATGCAAATCTTGTTCTTCCCTTCAGAGTCCTGTAAGCAAAGCATGCAGTTCTGGGACTGTATATACTGGTCATGCACATTAACACATCCCCTTGTAAGAACAGAAACAAGTTGTATCAGCCAATTTTGCCATGTGTTACTATGTTTACTTACTGGTTACACCACAAACTACATTCTGTCCTTAGAATTTTTCAGTAATAATAATAATAATAATAATAATAATAATAATAATATACCCCTATACCAGGTTGGGGAAATCCCAGAACTTGCCCAAGTTTTTGGGGGGCTATCTCAGTACTCAAGCAGACTTTCCTGCTAGCTGTTAGATGCCAGAAAAATTCACTGCGAGAATCAGTGACCAATTCAGGACCAGACAGCTGACTTCATGGGACCTACAAACAATTTTTACAGGTTAGCTTATACTGTATTTACATCTTGAGTATGCCCCTAGAGACTTAATGGAATACCTAACCTTATTGCCTACAGTTCAGGAAAGCATTTAAATACAAACTGAATTGCCCCCTTCTGGGCCAACATTAGTGACTAAACATGGGAATTCCACAGATGAAAACACAGCTCACTAAACATGAACCAGCGAGACTCAAATGGAGAGCAGCAAGCACTCTGTATCCTCTGTGGGTCAGGCACCAAAGTGGGTATGTAATGCACTAGCTGGTACTTTCCCTAGAAAGAGAAAAGCTCACCCTGAGCAGCTGAAGCCCACACTGCCAGTGCAAATTCCAGATGACTTCCCACTATGTGGCAGGCAGCTGCCACCTTAACAAACACTGGGGACTGAACCAGGGACCTCCAGGGCTAAACAAGAGACTGTAAAGCTGGAGCTAAAGAACCAGAGGCAATAAGAGATTTGCCTCCTTTGGTCACACAACACACATGCCAAACAGTGGATTTCCTCAACTGGGACCACAGTTCTGTGATCAGTGTATTTTTCCTTTGGAGATCACCTGAAAAACAAAGGGTTAGAGCCTCCACTTGAAATGGAACTACATCCATTTGTGCCACGTGAGAAGCCTATTTCCCTGGAAATAGATCCCTTTACTAAAAGCAGAAAGAAAGAGAGAGGGAGAGAGATTTCTCATTAGGAATTCGCTAGTCTTTCAAATGATCACGAGTCAGTCAGATATTGTTTGTCACAAAAAACAAAGTGTACAGGGGGGAGGAAAAGGAAGAAAAAGTGCTAAAAGCTTGCATGAGTCGGGCTGGATCTGAGGAAGTCTTATTTCTGTTAAATAGCAGCACTGAGCTTCACTTAAAATACTTGAGCAAAGATGTGTGTGTACCGCATAGCCAAAAAACAACAACGCTTAAGCAGAGAACCTTTAATGGCTGAGCTCCAAGGGTAGGTTAATACCTCTGTAGACTTAACTGACTTGGAGGTAGAAAGATACACTAGGTAACAAATGCCATGCAGCTGGGTCCAGTTCTCAGCCCACTGTTTATGATGGAATCGACATTCTGTAACATATTCAAGGTCTTGCATATAGTAGGCGTTGGTCTCCCCCCACCACCACCTCCTCCTACTCATCTAAAAGAAATCCCGTGTGCTTTGCTAAACACAGCACAGCCACTTGTCCTAGCATCATTGCCAACTGCCCTTTACGTGTAATGCAGGACTTGACATTGTTTTGCCACTGTGTCACCATTAAGACAGCTACAACGTCAACTTCTAGCAGAAGAAGTAGCAGTCATTTTGATTCATTTAGACTGGCTTATCACTTTCATTTACTTGCACTAAAAAAAACATTGGTGTGGACTGTTTATTTTTAACCCCCTTCTGTTTGTCAGAATATATTCCAGTTGTGAATGTAAAACCGTGAAGGGAGAGAATGTCTCCCATTGTTGTCCAAGGGTTTATGACAGCCTTCCAGCTCTGAAATTACGCTTTGGAAATTTCAAGATCACTTCTGTTACAGGTTTGGGGTTTTATTGTTGGTGGTTTATGGATAGTGCGGGGGAGAGAGAGCCTTTTAAAAAAAACAAATCACAATCTCTTTGATTCTTGGAAACAGCAGACACTGCCAAACAACTTGCAAGCAGTACTATACACCACTTGCAACTCATAGTCTTGAAACATAAAAAGGTGGACCCCCTAAGCACACATGACAGGCGAACACCTACAGTCAGTACTGGGGCAAGACCCCCCAGGGACCTCAATCGGATTCTACAGGAAAAAAGAGAGACCGAAAGTCCCCACAAGCTCCAAAGCTCCCTCCCTCCTCCCCTACCTACTAGAGGACTTGGCCCAAGAAAAAGAAAGCGGGGGGGGGGGAGTTACTTCTGGTGGATCATTGCCACTAACACTCTGTTTTTCTTTCCAATAAGGGCTTTACTTCACAGGGCATAGGTCTGCTCCCCCATTGATCCCACATTACAGAAAATGGCTTATCCACATGCATGTCCCTTTCAGTAATGTGGAAATAGACTTTTCTAGTGCAGATCAAGTTATGCTGCAGCTGGAAAGCCACAGAATAAGTTGCAGCCCACATCTCCCTACAACTGTCTTCTGAAAATAAGGTGACCACTTAAATAGGAAAATAAAAAATGAGTAGGGAACACCTTTTAAATGTCAGTCCCTGCACCTTGCCTTTTGTAGCCATAGAAACACACACCAACTTGAGTTACTCCATCTCAGTACTACTGTACATAGTGCTAAATCAAGGTCAGGGCAGTGGTCTGAATGTTTTCAGCTGTTAATCATTCTCTAATCTTCTCAGAGTTGATGAATATATAGAAAGACCATTGGCTTTCTAAACTCCCACCCACCTCCAGCCTACGCAGGCAGACCCTTGCCTGAAGGCACAGATGTCAGAAGTGGGTTATAGAGACAGTCTACATAACACTCCAGGGATGTGTCTATGCCAAGAGATGAAACAACTGCAGACAGATCAATTGCAGGAAACGGTTGATCATCCCCTATGACTTCGGAACAGTTTAATACATCCTCACAGTGATTTTGACAAAACCTTTCTAGCACATCTGTGCACACTGCATGCTTTATAACCTTGCTTGTACCCATGCACACTGGACTTCCAGAAGCATTTAGCCTGTGGTGCCCAAAATGCTTGCTGAGAGATGGCCATCAGGGACCAGGGTACAGGTGGTCAGCCCCAATGGCTAGTTGGATAGAGGCTAAGAACCAGAATTAGGAAGCCAGGAGGCTAGTCAAAGTCAGAAACTAGAGTCAGAAATCAGAAGCCAAACATGAATGCCAGGAGTGCAGGAGCTAGGGCTGAGGCAAGATGCTAAGATCACAATGGTCTATAAACTCTATAGGGGTGTTTGTACATGCCACAGGGGTTTCATTTGGTTTAGTTCTCCCTAAATTGAAATGGTGTGTTTTAAAAAAGCCACCATTTCCACCATTTCAATTTTGGGAGAACTAAACTGAACTAAGTCCCCATGGGATATACACAAGGGTGGGGGCCTGATCCTTAGAGCTTACCTGCCTTTCCCACGGTGGGGTGGGGCACAAGCTGCCGGTCTGTCAAGCAGTCCCTGAGCTACAGGGGGGCCGATGTTTCCCTCTGCAGTGGCGCCAGCACCACCCAGGTGGCACCTGCCACCTGGCATCCAGCCCAGGCAGTCCCGGGGGCACCGCAGCCACAGAGGGAAGCACTGGCCCCCCTGCAGCTGCAGAGGGAAGCACCAGGCCCCCACGCACTTCAGGCAGGCAGGCTCTGGGAGAAAAATAAATAATTTTTAAAAATGAGGCTTCTTGCCACTTCTTTTTTTCCCCTTCAGTTGAGCCTGGCTGCACAAGATGCTGCCAAGTTGCACAGCCCCTGACATAAGCTCCAGCACCCCTGCACCATCCCTGCCACCTGGGACCACCCAGGAACAGCTGGCTTGCCCCTGAGACAGAGCAGCAAGGTGGCAGGAGAGCAGCTGGATGTGCTGGTAGTGGGAGAAAGCAGCAGGGACAGTGCATGGGGCACTGGAAGCCCACCAAGCCCGAGTTTCCCCGAGCATGTTGGCTTCCAGTGCCCTGTGCACTGTTGCATTTTATTAGGTAGCAAATTAAACACATTGGAGATATTTTACCTTCTTACATTACAAAGTCATTTAAAGTGGAATATGCCATTGAGCGTGCAAACAACAATGCCATTAAAGCAGTGCAAAAGGGCATTTAAGCCACTTCAAAAGCCAATTTTGTTGCATGTACAAAGGTCCTAGAAGACTTATTAAGCAGACAATTTTCCACCATCTAGTCTGCTGGTTTTAAGACCATTTGTGACAAGATAACTTCCTACAAGAACAACATCCAGTAGCTGGCCAGTGTGAGGATGACAAGATCCCAAAAAATGACACGTCCTCAGCTAGAGCATCATCCCACAGGGAATCTGGGCCAATTCCCAAATGCCACAGATCGCAACAAGAGAACAGAAGTCTTGCAGCTTTGTTGCCTGAGGCTCCTCATTCACACAAAAAGAGAAACCACCATAGGAAAAACCATAACAGATTGGATGCAGACAGGTCTGATCTAAAGACCATGGCCCAAGCACTGACACCTACTTATAGACTCAACATTTGTAAAATGCCTCGGGTGTGTATTATGTATTCACAAGCCTTTCAAACCTGTGCCCTTTCACCTCATAACCCAAAATGCTAGCCCAGTACACTTGCCCCACACATTCAACAATCATCCAGTTTTGGCCTTAACATCTAACACCTGGGGATATAAAGGTAATTTGCACTGGAGGAAGAAAAGACAACAGCTTCTAACCCTGGACCTGGAATGCTCTTTGGATCGAAGGACTAGGGGCTAAAAGGGCCCTGGCAGACTCTCATATAGTAAGATTGTCCTATTACCATGGACAGCCATGTAACACTTTCCCTTTTCAAACCTGATCGTGAAAGCTGTTCATTTTTTTTGCCCCGCACTATTTGGGAAGTTGTCCTAGAACCTCATTCCTTTTATAGTTAAAAATTGTCTTGGCTTTTTAGTCTAACTGCATTCATGGCCAGTTCATACCCGCAGCAGAGTCACCAAAGCTCAAGGGATTGGCTAACTGCTAGTCACAGCTGTGACATATAGGGAATGAATTGTATTTGCCATGTTTCAAAACCATTAAAGTTGAAAGTCTGAAAAATCTAGAAGTTTGGGTACATGAGTCAATATTCCAATCAGTCTGTCAATGAAAAGCATAACCTGCTTACCATAATCCTCTCTAATTCCCATTTGCATTCTCCAGCTTCCACTAACTCCATCAAGTTCTCACCTTCCCTTCCCTATTCCTGATACTCCCATTCCCTGGTCCTACCATAACTTCTGAAAGGGGGCATAGAGATTTCTATGACTGTTTCCCTTCCTGCCTGGTATTTTCTAGGAGGAGGAAGCCAGAATCCTCATCCCATACCCATCTCTCGGCTGGCCATTGCTGGCACAGCCACATCTCTGCCAGGCAAGAAAAACAAAGAGACCAACAACCCTACCATGATGTAGTGTTCAGGGATCATTTCATGCTGGGATTTTTAAGGAGGAATTCAAAAAAGCTAGTGATTCAGACAGCTTCTTGGGAGCCAATGGAAGGGACTGGAACTGAAAAACTCCCAAGGAGATTTAACAAATCTAAATACTCACAGCTTTTAAACTCACTGCCCTTCAGACATTGAGCAGGAACTGAACCATTGAACAAGGAGTGTTTACTGAAAATGTCAAGTACCTGAGGCCATCCCACCAGGTAGACATCTCCTGGCCTGTCCTCAGCAGTGTGTATGCTGGGCAGGTTGATCACTTGTGAATGGATCACCTTCCAGACACAGCAGTGTTACTTCATGCAGTTGTGGCAGACTCAGCCGCTCAAGCCCCCCACTGCGTCTTGGGCAGAGGATTCTTAATTCCGATTGGTGGAACCCAACCACCAATCGGGGAAGAGTTGGGAGGAGCTGGCACTGCCCCTTCCCTGAAGGGAGGGGGTGACGAGCACCCAGACCTAATTGGGACCCGCAAACTGCAGGTCTGCTGGACTTCAGGGAGTGGAGCCCCCTGAGGGAATAAAAGGAGCGGCATGAGCCACATGAGAGAGACGCAGCGAGGGATGGCGAGGAGAGAGGAGCTCTGGAGAGACCATTGTCAGGGCCCTGCCTGAACCTCAATAGGGCACAAATCGGCACATGGCAAGGCAGCTTGAGCCTGTGAACCCGGCAAGCCACCGGTTGGGGTGGTACATGGATTGGCGCATAGGGAGCTGGCCCTGGGAGCAGAGGCTGCTCGGGCTCCACACAGTGTGCAGGTCGGTGCACAGAGTCGACCCCAAGAGCAGCTTGAAGCTGCTCAAGTTAGCCCCTCCCCATCCCCACCACCCAGGCTTTAGGCCACATAGCCATAGCCCTGCAGTGTGGTTCAGCATTGAACTAAAAGAGCCCTGGTGCCCAGAGCAGGGTCCAGGAAAGGGAAAGACCCCCAGCGTGAGGCCAGGGAACCAGAGCCAGTGAGGGCTTGGCTCCCATAGGAGCTCCCTAGGTGCCCAGCGCAGCAGGGTTCAGAGGGAAGGGCCCCCAGCTCGAGGCCAACAGCTTCAGGAGGCCTGAGATGGTGCGGGGACCAAGAGGCCAGATCAACAGCCCCAGTAGAAGAACCGGGAGTTACTGGGAACCCAGGTCCTGCAGGGGAGGTGCCCCCGGGCAAGGAACTAGGCCTGTGCAAAGCGGCTAGTATTCGCTTTGGATTTGGATTCAGCCGATTCAGGGGACAGTGGTTTGATTCATTGATTCGAATCACTGCCCCGAATCAATTTGGCTGAGTCTGATTTGGAGATTTGGCTACTGTCAAATCTCCAAATCAGCCAGAACCATCCTCCCCAGCCCGGCAATGGCTGCTCCGCCTGCCCCAGCTCCTGGCACTTTGAAAAACACTGAACTCACCAGATGCTGCTTGGTGGAGGGTGATCCCCACTGGCCCACACTGTGTGAGGGGCTCTGCATGAGCCCCCTGACCCCATGCCTTCTCCCCCAGCCTCCCCATGGCTGCTCCATCTGCCGCAGCTCCAGCCCTTTAAGAAAGAAAATAAAAATAACTGGAAAACCCTGGGACTCACCACTCCTGCCAGTAGGGGGTGATCTCCGCTGCCCCCCACTGCCCATGGAGGGGCTCTGCACAAGCTCCCCAAAGCCCCAAGGCCACTGCAGGAGCGCTGAGTCCCAGGGCTTTTCTCTGTATGTTTTTTTTCTTAAAGGGCCAGAGCTGGCGCAGGCAGGGCACCCATGGGGTGGGCTGGGAGAGTGAGGGGGGAGTTGGGGGGCTCGTGGCAGAGCCCCCCATGCAGCATGGGGCAGTGGAGGGCAGTGGGGATCACCCCCCACCTGGCAGTACCCAGTGACTCCTGGGGCTTTTCTTTAAAGGGCCAGGAGCTGGGGCAGGCAGGGCAGCCATGGCGGGCTAAGGAAGCGGGCGGAGGGCAGGAGGCTGGGGGAGCAGGCAGGGGATGGGGGCT
>NW_017729031.1:88146470-88159544 GCF_001723915.1 Gavialis gangeticus
GCTAAGGAAGCGGGCGGAGGTCAGGAGGCTGGGGGAGCAGGCAGGGGATGGGGGCTGGCAGCGGTCCCCCCATAATCTCCTCCCTCCTTCCCCAGGCCTCCCTCTGCTGCCCCCACCCCCTACTTACCAGCTCCAAATCCGGCTGCAGCTCCCTGCTGCAGCCACTGGGGACTGTCCGAATCTTCAAAGTTCTCCAAATCTTTTCCAAAGATTTGGAGAGCTTCAAATTGATTCGGACCTTTTAATTGGTCCTGATTCGATTCAGATTCAGAGATTTGGCCATCAAATCGGGCTGAATCTCCTCTGAATTGAATCACCACCTGAAGCTTCGTAAGCCCTACAAGGAACCCTGGGAGGAGTGGGCAGGGGGGAAGTCCCCACACATCCTCCATTCCCCAGGGTAGGAGGGGAGGATACCCCAGATACACACTGGGGAGGGTTCTGTGGAACACCCAGGGGGCCCGGGGGGAAGAGACCCTATCCCATTTGAGGGACCACGTGGTTGGAACCCAGATAGGGGGTGTCTAATATCTGGTACAGTTATGCTTCCTATTTGGTATCTATTGCTATTGTTGGTGTTTTAAATAGTTAGGTGTATTACTTCTGTATAATGGGCTCTGTAAGGACGTCTTTATTAGCTAACTCACTTGCAATATAGACTTGCTGGATTGACTGTCCTGGGATCCACCCCTTTTCTGGGTCTGGGGCAGGGGTACTTACCTGAATGCCCTCCCTGGAGCAGAATTCCTCTTGCTAACAGACTGTTATATGCATATTTGTATCTATACCTGTATCTATTTTGAAGAGTTTTATATATGTAAATGTTTACAACTCAATAAAATGCATATAGTTAAGAACTTTGGGCCTGAGCTAACTCTATAAAGGAAAGAGGATCCGCCCTAAATTCTAGCATCCCTCTCACAGCACCGCCTCCTGCCTACCCAACCCATCCGATTGAGGATAGGGCACACTTTTGGGTATACCCAGCTTACACAGTATGTTTCCAAGCTCCTTATTTCAAGGGGTGGGAGATGCTACTAAACCCTAGTTCCTGATTATCCTTGCTTACAAGCATAAATGTCAAAGCCATCTTCCATACCTACTGATCATATCCCCCTATATAATCCCTCCATTTCATCAAACTCCCCACTGCATATTTTTAGAAAGGACCTCAGGGGTCATCTAGTGTAACCCCCCACACACATGCAAGATTATCCACTCCTAAACTGTCCAAGATGGACGCCTTATACTACTGATATCTATCCAGCCTCTTAGAAATTGTCAGTGAGGGAGAGTCTACAACATCTGTCGGCAGCTTGTTCCATTGTCCTACTGATCTTACACCTAGGAAGTTAAAACACCTGAGTTGCCCATTCAAAAGTCTGTATGCAACTGTGTCTCAGACCCTGGGTCTCATCCCTCTCTGTTCTGCCCAAGACAAATCATTTGGATTGTATTCCCCACCCCAATTTGCCAAGCATCTCCCAGCTCCTCACTCAGAACTCTCCAAAATATTTGCAACTTCTGCATTGTCCTTAGGTTACAAGTGAAATACTATTTAAAAGTGGTTCTCAGCCTTTTTAGACTGAGGGTGCCCTTTGTGAGACTCAAGGCACTCCTCAGAAAATGCCAGTTCTTGGTTTTTATTTGTTTTTTTTGACTGCAGGAAAATAACATAGCAATTCTTCTGTTGCAAAGAACTCAGAAAGACTATAGCAGGTCAGAATGTTTTTGACACTAAATCTCTGGGTTTATTTTACAAATCGCGTGTAGGTATTTGTACATCTAACCGTGTCACCCTTAAAAGGATCTCAGGCATTGTGGGGCCCTGGTTGAGAATCTCTGATCTAAAAAGAAAAAGAGCTCACAAAATTCTCCTCCACCCTCGTGTCCTAACTTAGCTGTCTGCTGTTTTTGTCAGTGGTACTGCAAACTCCTCAGCACAACACCTGCCCTTATTTCTATGAACTGAACAAACAGTCAGTACTTAAAAAAAAACATGATTGAAGGTATGGGCATGCTATACATGTATTTACTCTGCAGTAATTTGATTTACCTCTGGGATAAAAGTGGAATGGACACACAAAGTATAGCATTTTACTGGTGTATATACCACTCCAGGGCACAGTTATGTCTTAGAAAGTGAAAAGCAATTACACATCCATTTAAGATACACTGGCGTACAATTGTGCGTCTACAGCTCTAGTCAGTTTTGTCCCAGAGGTAAGTGTTTACTCTATACAAACATGGTATTACTGACTCCTCTGGCACCTAGTGGTGAGACACTGTAATAATGCATATTGCAGATTACTTCCGAAGTGGAGGTCATGTGTCCAGCAGGGATCCTGCTGTAATTTTACACAGTGGTTAAATGCAGAGTAAATAACCCAGAAATAACTGTCATGCATGTGCATCTTCAAGTTACATTTCAGTTCCTTTTTAAATAAATGCCAAACATTTGTTTTAAATATACTTTGGTACAACATAAAGGTCTAATTTAACCATGCCAGCCTGAATGGCATCATATCTATCCCTTCAACCTACCGACCTGTCCTAATAGTGGCACCTGAATTATGTGAACAAGCCCTGGTGAAAGTGGCCTTCACCCAACAAGCTGGAGGCTAGTAGACCTATCTTCTCTAGTGTCAGGGATAATCTTAGTGCTCTGATTAATAGGATGCAGAAAAGATAGCCAAATAATGGAGTGAAGCCAGCTTCTGACTCAAAAAAAATCACTTTCCAGTTCTACTCCCTTAAGTGTTAATGTTACCATTTTTTTCCAGATGTGCCAAGCTTCTAGTGAAATATGGTGCTAAGGTTGATCTGCCAAGTGAAGACACCCAAGAAACACCACTTCACATAGCAGCTAAGCACGGGCTTTATGAGCATGCCCACTTGTACTTGAGGTACGGCGCTAATGTGGATAAGAAGAACAGTCAGGAAGAAACAGCACTCAGTGTGACTTGTGGACAAGGAAAAAATGTTGCAGACCAAGAAATCTACTTACAGATGTGCAGATTGCTGATTATGTATGGAGCAGATGTAAATACCACAGATGAAGAACAGAAAACCCCGCTCCACAAAGCCTGCAAAAATGCTAATTACAGCTTGGTCCAGTTTTTGCTGCAGACTAAAGCAGATGTGAATGCTATAGACTACAACGGATCCTCCCCAATGGCTTGTGTCCTGCACACTGCAGCATTCAAGCAGGAGCTGAGGCCACATCTCACAGTGCAGACACTGCTCAACTATGGCTCCCAAAAAATATGGCCTACAGCCTTTGTAAAGGTATGGTCTTGCAGGCTCACTAGATGCAGACTGAGATCCTCCAGCTTACATATTAAAGACACCTTTTCAAGGGGACAGGTTATTATAGGGGATCGGTAAAGCAGCATGTGTGCAGGGGCAGAGCAGTAAGGGAGTCTCACTGAAATTCCAGAGACATGAGTTTGAGCCTAGATTCAGGCCAGGAGCAAAGGCCATCAAGAGCCAGTCCAGCTGCAAATAGATACCTGCCTGGTCACTTAGGATGGGACACATTGGACAGTGATGATGATAACACTGGGCTGGGGGCTATCATTGTACAATGACTGTCATTGCTCCCTTGTGTTCTGTTGGCTAAAGAAACCAGCATGCCTCCTTAGCCTTGCCAGCCCAAATGGCTTTCTAGGCTCAGACAGACCTTTGATTTTGAAAGTACTACAGAAAAGTTTGCCTCTTAATCACTGGTTCAAATGTAGGCCAAAAGAAATGACTGGAAGCAGTTAGCATCTAAGAGATTTTCAGTAAGCTGTGGGAAATGGTCCCAACAAACAGGAGATTATATCACACCACTGGCATCTGTTGTCACCTCTGGCAGCAGTCCTGATAGAAAGAGATATGGCCTCTTTCCCACTCCTCCATGCAGAGCTTGGAATTACTGCGAAGAAAATATCCACAACCAAGCCCAGAAATAGGCAGCATAAATGGCTTAGAGGGGTCCTGAGCAAATGCCCCGGTGCTGCTCTTTAGCTCTCTGGCTTGAAAGAACCTGAGTGATATGCTGGAGCAGGCAGCTAAAACCCTTCTAAGCCACCTGCTCTGCCTATCTGCCAGGCTTAGGGGCACACAGAGCAAGAGCAGATGGTCTCAGCAGTGGTCCCAGGTTCTGCAGAGTGTGGTATAGATATAGACTTAGGGCTTGTCAAGATTGCTACAGCAGCTAGTCCCACGGCAGAGGGAGCCAAGAACCCCCCGCCTATCTGAGTCCACTGGCATGCTCCAGGTCCAGAAGTTCATCAGTGAAGCTGTCCGGAGCTCATCCCTAGTGGCTATTCTCAGGTCCATCAGAGACAGGGGGCTGGAGAGCTGCCACGAGGACAAACCCAGAGCAGCTTTAGTGAAGCATGCTCACTCCGCCATTTCTGAGACATATTGCTTCTGCAGTTTAGACAAGCCCTTAAAGTCTGTGAGGGCTGAAGTTTGTAGTGTCCTCTTCTGAGTGAAAGACATAACTCTTCAAAGGTGTCAAGCCAGCACCTTTCCTGGATGCTAAATTCTCACTTGCTTAAGCCAGGGAAGAAAGGGACAGATACCGTTTTTTAAAGGAAGGCATTAGCCCAGTTCACTGGTCAAGGAGTGAATTTTGAGCCTCTATTCATTTAAGAATGGTAACAAGCCAGTCTGTATTTATGTTCTAATACTGTGTCATTGCAGAAGTAACATTTTAAAGATGCCCAAGTAATTTGGGCTCTCAAGTCTCATTTTCAAAATGGACATATACAACCAGAAGCCCTAGATTCACTGACCTGCAATGAGGCTTATTGCCTGAAGGACTTACCACCTCAAGGGTTCCCATAATACATTTTGGAAATCTCTTTCAATGATCATGCAGGTTTGTATCCCATTTAGGCACTTCTAAAATTTTTACCTAGAATGCTTTGCTTTGTATAATGGTGGCTTTTGTCAAACCATGCTACGGCATTCCACCATGAAAAAAAAATGCCCCATCTTTTCACTCCTGTTGATGGTGTACCATATGCCAAAGATATATCCTGTAGATACTGTCTGATGCACCTCTAGCCCCATTTTCAGGGATCAGGCTCTGATGTGCACATACCTAATGCTGTTCTAATGGCAGTTACAATATTTTTTTGATATCTGATGTACACAGAGAAACACTCATTGCAGCACCCCCTACCACAGTCAGAGACAGCAGATATGTGCCCTCTGGTATCCTTTGAGAGTGCCCAAATTCACTTTGGCTTGTAAAAGGAAAGAAATCTTTCACTAGAGTCCCCCCTTCCTGCTTGGAGTGTCAAAAAGTGGAATGTAATATTCAGCAGTGATAGGTTTATGGCTAGTGGTGAAAGGGTTAGGATAGGTCATAATTAGGGTGATTTGGATTCTGCTGCATGCCCAAATGGCTATCTCTGAGCCAGGGGGGACCAGCTTGGTACTTCTGCCTTCAGAGCAGTCTCATTATGGCTTTGCGTTTCATTGATTTTACATCAAACAATAAAGAAAATATTATCCCAGCTTGAAATGTACAAGCCAAACATGTAAGCAAAAGGCAAATGCTGCATCCAAAAAAAATAATGTCACAATAATTCTTCCAATACTTTCATGTGTGAACAAGATTTAGGAACTTGCACAGAGCCAAACTTTTCTCAGTTCTAAGGGCACCATCCACAAGCAGTGACAAATTTAACTGGCTAACAGAGTCAGGCTGCCATTTGTGAAGCATCTGATTCTTCCACAAGTGACATGATGGGAAGTGAAGCTTCAGATGGTTCATGTTTCAGCTTATGAAGACACTTACCTGCTGGGTACAGCACCCACTCCAGCTCCCCAGTGAAACCTCATAACATCATTTCTACATTCATTCTTTCATGACTAGGTATTGAGGTCATGTGCATCTGTGCCAGAGATCATCGAAATCCTCTTCAACTCCTACTCTCAGATTCCCATCCCTGAGAAATGGATTGAAGCTATCCCAGAGGAAATATTTCAGGTGAGTGAGTTGTGGGCTGGTTCCTGTGACCAGTTAAGTAGGTCTGCCTACCAAATCAGCAGTTCAAATCCCATTCCTGAGAGTACTAAGCAATCCCATGTTCATGTAACTCCAAGCAATTCAAGTTTCCTCCTGGCATGATTGGTCTGGGGTAGCTCCAGCTAACAGCTAAAGCCACGTGCGTTAACATTTAGTAAGAAACCAGGAGCAGGTCAAAAGCCAGAGGTCAATAGCCTGACAAGCCAAGTCAGAGGGGTAAAAGCAAGGGACAGATCCAAGGTAGTAGGCTAGGGTTCAATGCTGAAGATCTGCAGCTTGAATGCCAGGGGAAAGGGTAGGAGACAGAGACAAACTAAGGCCGGGAGCCAACTGTCACATGAGTCAAAAACCAGGAGTGAAATCAAGGCAGGGGGTGAAGGTGTGTAGATCAGGGAAACAAAATGTTTTGTGCAGCAAAAGTCAGAAAGGTTTTCTTAAATGGAGGGCCAGGATCAATCAGGTAGGCTGACTGGACCAGCAGGAACTAGCTAGAACTCAGCTGGGCCCATGACCTCATTAAGCAATAGATAAGGGACTCAACCCTTGTATCGCCCCTATCACCCTCACCATTAGAATGACTGCCTCCGATATCTACCTTGTAAAGGCATAGATGGGCAAACAAAGTACAAGACAAAGGAAATCCACACCCCTTGCTTTTAAAATGATTAGTAACGATCCTCCACTGAAAAATTAAAACATTCAAATACTATTGAGGAGAGCTAGAGTATCTGGCAGCCTGTACAAATGAAAAGAAGGAAATCCAAGATGAAAAATAAAGCGTGTTGAAGCTTCCCTTAGAAAGGATGGTCCCTCTGGGACTGTTTTACATACAACCGAGCAGAGTCTCATTGCGGCAGTTTTACACTGATTTAACTTCATAGATTCTCCTTATTTACATCAATCAGTTTGGGAGTGCAGTCCCAAGATTATTACAAATATGTATATTTTTAATATCACTTCTACACAGGAAGTAGCATGGATAATGTACACCAAGTGGTGACGGTGTACATAATGCAAGCACCTTCAGACTTCTGAAGTAAAAACTGAAAGGACAAAATTGCCAGCTGCTCTCCTCTAGTTTGCCTCTCATCAAAGGTTTGTACAAGCCCTACCTACTGAACCCAATGTCCTTGATAAGAGAAACACTAGGAATTGGTTCCATTCACTTTCCTTTTTTTTCCCCTCTAAATCTTGGAAAGTAACAACAATATTTGAGGGGTGATGAACAGCTAAGAGGAGGAGATAAAAGAAAAGAGAGCCTTTGTCTTCCAGATTACAAGCTCAGTTATCTCAGATCAGAGACACAGACAGCACCGGGTATTGGATATGACTTTGGAAACTGGTTCTCCCACAGATCTGCTCTGTGACCTCCCTTAAGCTGCTTTCTCTCCCTATGCTGCTGTCTTGCATAGTTACATTGTAAAAGCTGTGGAGTGAGGACTCTGCTTTTACCATGTGTCTGTATACTGCCTTGCCCCACGTACATCTCTAAACATTACTACACTGTAAACAACAATTACACATAGAAAACTGCATCAAAAGACCTTTTATGAAGGCAACAAAGCCAACCACTCATACATTAGGAAACACCAGATTGAAGTTTGCCTTAAGTACAAGTGCATCTTGCCTGTGTGCATTTTGATACAATCTTAAGCGACATGAGCACACTGGCATTCTTTAAACAAGACCCCTGCTCCATTCAGGGCACGTGTCATAAAATCAGTAGTAGCCAAAAGTCATTGGCAGATTTCCACATCACAAAACCATTGGGCATTCATTCCACAGCCTTCTCCATATGGAAACCAAAGAGTGAAATTCATATTGCCCTCTCATTCTTTAAGGAGTTTGGTCCAGGTCCCAGGTGAGGCATGTAGAAGTGGAGGAGTAGAGAGGCACTATATCTCTTCCACGAAAAAGCAGGGGAGTTGCGTCCCTTTAGCCTCTTACGGAAAGGCTGGATTCATTCAACCAAATTTAGAAGTTCAGGAAAAATTTACTGCAAAGCTGGCGTTTTGTTTTGGGGGAGATTTCTGTTTCTGGAAGTGAGGACAGATCCCTTCCTGATGAGATGTATTACAGAATCCTGAAAATGTTTTAGTCCTCTGAAAAGATGAAGCAGCGAAGAGTCAACAGCAGTGTTAGAGCACGAGATGACATCATTGTTGCACTGGTAAAAGAGTGAGATTCATGGCAGAAAGTGGTACAAAGTATAGATGCTGCCCAGTTAGTATACTAATGTACTCCAGATTATTTACTTTATCTATCTTTGGTCATTACATGACCCATAACACTGTAGCACCTGAACATCTAATAAACTTTAATGCATTTAGCTTCACAACAACCATTTTACCTATATGAGATTGAACAAGTTGACCAGGGACACGCAGGAAGTCTGAGGCAGACTTCAAAATAAAGTAGAAGTCTCCAGTGCACAGCTTTAATCACAAAGCTGTTCTTCCTACTCTGTCTAATAAAATATGTTCTTACCCCAGCTTCCATCCTCCTCTCCCCTAGCTTGACTTAAATGGAATTGTTTTAAATGGAAACCAGGCCACACCTCATCTCTAAGTGTTAACCAACTGATTGCCAGCTCTAGTGAATACAATTACATTCCTTCATCTCTTTAGATATAACCCAGCCACAGCTGAAAATAAAACAAAATCTCTCATATAATGGCATTCTACAGTTGTTTCCCCCGACGGATTAAACACTGTCTTAGAAATGTCCATGTCTCTCATACCTAGTCAGCACACAACAGTTTTATACCTGTATACCAGAATTTTACTGCCAGTTACTGCATTTAGAGTCACACACACAAAGGATTTTCTTGAAGATTTTGTATCAGCGGTAATTTTATTTGTGGTCCTTCCTTAGAATAATTACTTTTACCTTTACATTTTATCTCCAAGTATCACACCACTATATTGTTCTATTCATTCACGAACATACCAGTATACTGGTAATCATAAATTTAGTCTAATCAGTACTGTCCTGAACTGGAAAATGCTCTGATTAGCTTGTCCAAAGCTTGAATTTAAGATTTACTTATTTTCTCCCCTTTCAGAGGCACCTCACTTTCTATGAATCTGTCTTTAAGCTGTCATGCAGAGCCCGGTGTCTGCAACATCTGTGCCGCTTCGCCATTCGGAAGAAGTTTGGCCACCAGTGCCACTCCCTTATCCCTTTACTACCGGTGCCCAAATCTCTACAAAACTACCTGCTGTTAGAACCTGAAGGAATACTGCTTTGAAAAGCCGATAAGAACCAAATTAAAATCTTCCTGAAGTCTTCTCACTGACTGATCTCCACTTTGTTGTATTTACAATAGGAGTTTTTGTTTCATTAGAGTTAAAACCCATTTCCATCATAATTGGGATTTTTTCAGTGATTTATAATGTAAACACACATTTGCTTTGAGCTGAAACTTTGTATGGAATTTTTTAATCACACTTCATATTATGGTTACACTTACAGGGAGTGAATAAATGTTTAGCGGGGGTTATAAGCAAGGTATATGTGAACGTTATGCAATATAAAAGATTAATTGAAATCAATAGAATTACTTACTAGCATAAATATAAGTATGCATGTAAGGATCAGCAAGATCCAACCCATGGGTTGCACCAGTGATTTTAGTAAGGTTTCTCCAGCAAGCAAAATAAACAGAACTGGTCTTTATTTGGGTCCTATTACTCATTCATTGGATGGAATGCAGCAATTGACAAGGATAATCTGTAATATAGACTAGGCCCTCTTAGCCGATTCTTTCTCTTTCAAAGAAAGAGCTGTTGACTGAAAGCTGGCTCTACATACAACCAGAAAATTTGATTCACATTATGATTAAAATGATTCCAGGCTACCTTGAACAGCTTGTCATGGTTCCAAAGATACTCTGAGGATCTCCTCTGACAAATATGCATATAACTCTGCTTTGAAGAGGCATCTCTGTGCACCAGGCCTTGGCACATGATGGAGCACCTCAAATCGCCAAAGCATAGACTGACACAAAACCACTAGAGAGCTTCCATTCGAAGATGAAGGGAAGAATGTCAGGTTTTCATTTAGTACTACATTTTTTCCAAAGTATATGTAACATGTGACAAATGAAAATTAAAATTAAGTATCAGAATTCTGATGAAAACATGGAGATTTAGCATGATAGCAGCTGTTCCCTTCTTAACCCTCTGGCATTCCAGTAGGGGATCAGGGGTTTTCAAACAAGCTTAAGGGAGTTAAGTGCCAAACTTCACTGACTGTCTGTCTTGTATGCATACCAGACCAGCCTCTGGCTTCTTTACTTTTCATTCCATCCAGGAAGAGCACACACCAATTGCTGATACTTCCTTAGCCTGATGAAGGGTTTTTGAACCCAAAAGCGTGCTTAAAAATTGTTCTCCAACTATTTTAGTTGGTCTAATAACAGATATCAGATTCACCCAAAGAACCTTGTCTGCCAAACTTCCAGTAAATGTCACTGCTCCATGACTATCAGTAGGTAACCAAACTCCCTTTGGCTCCGTTTGAAAACATCCAAGTCTATAGCACATATTGTAAAGGAACATTACATAATGAGTGACATCCCAGACTCTCTAAAGTCAATGACAGAATTCTTACTGATTTCTGTGTGAGCAAGTTTTCACCCATTTTTAGTATAATCCTGTGAATTATAAGTCCAGAAGTGACCATTATGAACATATACTTTGACTTCCAGCATATGACAGTCCTTGAATTAATTCTTGTTAGTACTAACACATGCCTTTTGCAAAAAACATCCAGTCTTAAGTAGACGACTCCTCGGTGATGGAGAAGCCACACAGTGCTTGATAAGTTTTTCTAATGGTTAATTATCCTCACTGTTAAAAACATTGTGCCTTGCTTCATGTCTAAATGCATCCAATTTCAACTTCCAGTCATTAAATCTTTTCCTACCTTTGCCTACTAGAGTGAGGCATCCTCTGTTATCAAAAATGTTTTCCTCAGATGCACTGTCTTAGATAGCTGTAGCTCATGTTATTGCATATGTGCAAGAAAATGTCCTGGGAAAAGGAATTAGGCACAGGCTCAGCAAATGTATGTCTAATGTTAAGCACCTGAAAATCTCATTGATTTGTCAGGATCCAGAACATGACCTGCTTAATGTTACACACACACTTAGGCACCCTGTGAATTGAGGCCTAATTCAGAACACTATTTTGTATCAATCCAGAAGGAATGCATCAGGAAGGTCAAGTACTGAATTTGCAAAATTTGAAGCAAATGTTTTCAGATCTATTTATCTATCTGAGGATATGATGCAGACACCCACCCTTGTAGTATGAAAGCCCCTTCTATATGCACTTGATAGCAATAATGAAGTCCTCAGCAGGTATCACTGAGGCTGTGACTAGGGGTAGGTATTTGTTTTTGATTTTCTGTAGTATTTTTCAGGTTGATTTGTTTCCAGATTTTGTTTTTCTGGTTGACAGTTTTCAGTCTGTAAAACAGTGTCAGCTTCAAGTTCCATCATATCAGAATCAGCACATTTCCTTTCAATTTGTCTTTGTCATGACTGTGTCTGTATGAGTAGTGGGGGGAGACAGGACAATGACACACTACACTGGTATGTAATATTCACATATCATACTGGCACATTTTACCCGTCACAAATATTAGCCAGGCAACTCCTCCCTGGGGAATGTTCAATAAAGTAACACATATTTTAGTGCAATAGTCATAATGTGTGATTAATTCTTTCAGAATGGAAACGTAAGACAAGGTAGTAAAAACAGGCAGCCCAAAGTATAATCTAACACAGCATGTAACCACAATGGAAAGGTAAACTGCTCTGCAAAAAGGAATCGGGACTCGTGGTAGAGGTGATATCTTATTACACCAACTAGATTGTTTTTAAAAATAGCAAAAATCTAGTTGCTCTAATAAAAGATACCACCTCTACCATGAGTCCTGATTCTTTTTTGCCTCTAGAGTAGAGGGCTACAACCTGGATACCTGCAAATAGGAGAAAGGTCTTAATTGATGCACAGCATTTGAGTGGCCTATAATTTATTGAAGATGATTTCAAGCCCATCATAGTAAATTAAATCACTAGTTTCTATTTTCTAAATCTTTATTTTCCTGCTAGCTCCTTGCTTTGATGCAGATATCACTGGTTTAACCAGATGCTCCTACCCCAACCATTTTTAAGGGGGGGGGGGGTGTTGCTTTTTTTTGGTCATCTTTGCCAACGCAATTCTGGAACAAAAAGCCTGTGGGAGGCTTTAGATCGGCATCTAGGTTTATAGGCATCATCAGCCACTGTGCAAAAGATCTCAGGAAGCTATCTGTAGCTAGGAAAGAGCCGTCTGAAAGGAGTTGGGATTGTTGCATTGTTTAAAGGCATCTTTATGACAACCCCCAGGTGGCGCCATAGGCACAACAGTCGCACCCATCGCCCGGCCAGTGGCTTTACCTGCTCCAGGAGTTTGGCTTGGGGAGTGAATCCTTCTCCATTACAATCCAGAGGGCTTAAAAACATCCTCCTTGTCAGCCTCGTGTAGCCATAGGAGCCTATAGCATTGCACAGCCCTTCCCACCCCAATACGAAACAGATCCCGTAATTAAAATATTGATTATTGGGTTGTGCTCCTGCCTTCTCTGCATTCATCTCCAGCATTTTTACAGGCTGTGTATTTATACGTAAATGCAGTTCTAAGTTGCCTCTATTTTTTTTTCAAATCCTGATGCTATGACAGCATCATTCTCAACGAGTCCTTTAGTAAAATTATACACTTAACCCTGGAGTGTAACTACATAGGTTTGCAGACGACATCTTATCTGGAGAAGTGGCATTTCAGTGCTTCTGCAACACTAACAGTCTTTGCTTAAGCACTCCAATAAAAAGGGACTAAATTTCTTTTGTAATGTAATTTGTAAGCAATAAACATGATGGAAAACGCAGTAGCTGCCGTCGACAACGCTTAATGCAGGGTTTTTTACTCTGGGTGTAATTATTCACGTGTGTGGTAGGCAGTTCCCTATACATATTTTGTTTCCCATCTCTGAGC
>NW_017729031.1:88159555-88162087 GCF_001723915.1 Gavialis gangeticus
AAAGTTAGCAAGTTTCCTTGCAAGGTTTCGAAATGCACATCTCAGTATTTTCCTGCCAGCTCCTTGTTTTGATGCAGATGTTATGGGAAGGGATCATTTTTTTCATCAGCTAAAGACAGGAGGTCACATTAACTTATAATACAGAGACACATAAAAATGCGATTATGACTGCTAAACAGAACACAGTAGGCTGCTAGTTAACACAATGAGATTTCTAGGAAGTGATGCATAAATTCTTCAAAAATGACACATTTTTCACGTTTCATTCCAATTAAATTACTGAGGCAGCTAACACAGCAATGAGCACACAATACATTTGGGTGAAATGAGGGTTTTCTGGATTTTTTTTTAAGTCTATCTGGATAGGAATGTGTTTTATGAAATGCAGTTAATATTAAAGTGCTATTATGGAGAAAATATCCGAGACTTCAGCTAGTCTGTCTTTCTGGTTCTGTTTGTGCCTTGCAACAATAAAATGCAAATAGCACCGAGCTCCGACGTCCTGGCTTTTTAAATATAGATAGATAGATAGATGGATAGATAGATAGGTAGATAGATGGATGCTTTGGGAGATGCTTAAGAAATCAAGGTTGTTTTACATGCACAGAGAAACTCCCCATACTTAAATGAGTCATCGGAAGTTAATAAAAATGTGTGTTTTGAACATGAACTGGGAACATTGTGCTGGTCTCAGTGTGACTCCTTCAACCGAGGCTACTGGGGACAGATCCGTGTTGCCCTGCAATCTGGTCCAGGTCTTGCTGAAGTGGTGACTCAGGTTTCTAACCCGGTCAAGGGGGGATTCTGGCACTGCCACGGATAGTTGTTTTAGACCCAATAATCCCCGAGATTATCTCAGACCATCACAAGACTCCCCTCGTCCCAGAGATCACCCCTGGGATGCATTGCAACGCTCGATGGCATAGAAATGCAAGCCTCCCCTTCCCCCCAGATGCTACGGTGGGCGGGGGGGGTGACAATTCCCCTCTTTTCTTTTTTTTGGATATGGGGTATTGCAAGATCCTTTCCTCTATTTGCGTTTTGTCCGGTCCCCATGGCTGAGCTGTTAACACTTTAACAGCAATATGCGCTACTGAATAGGGACCTGATCCTGAGCAGCAGTGTTAAAACTTTCAGTCAATACTAAGAATTGGGTCCAGGCTTTTTATTGGGAGGGGGAGTCTATATGGACGTGGGAATTTTTTTTTTTACACCCTTAAAAATGTGTCTGGGACTGAGTGGGCAAGTAGTATAATAATAATAATAATAATAATAATAATAATAATAATAATAATGTACGAGCTGACCATTGTAATGAAGTAGCAGTTGACTTGAAAAGCAGAGGCTTTGCACAAGCTGCACTGAGGCGGGTGATCCGCAAAGCAATACAAATCAGAAATGAGATTTTGAAGTCCTAATGAACCTGATTGCATGAACATTTATAATCCCCCATGGCTTTAAATGAAATCAGATATAATCAGGAGCTATGGGAAAGGGAGTGTTTACAGGCTGAGATTGGGAAGTGCTGCAGTATTAGTAAAGATGCTGTTCCTTCTATTGATGTCTAAAATGATGGATAATGTGAGAATGGCAAATATACTATTTGTCTAATGGCTCTGCAATTAAATTCCCCTGTAAATGACCCATGCCTCATTTCATCCTAATCTATGGAATTTTGATTGAATTCGTCAGCTCTAATTGAAAAATACTGCACTTTAATGTCTGCATTGCAGTTTCAGGACGATGGTGGTTTTAATGAGACAGTGCCCCTCTGACCTGGGAATATTTTAGACTTTTATTCGGGATTTTTAAACCAGCAGATTTCTCAACTCTCTTCTGTGCAATTGCGTGTGACATTGTGCGTACACGTGCGCGTATACAGAGAGATTATTTTGCAAAAGCACCTTTTTATGAAGCAGCTCTCTGCTTCTGCTGCTCGGCTTGAAAACACTGCCACTGATTTCCGAATCCCCCCAAATTAATTTAAGTACCCAAACGAGGGCTGGTCATCAAACCATCTCTCCATGGTTCTGAAATCCACCCCCCATGCTTGTTTTCCGGCAAGCCTTTCCCCTCCATCCTCCCTGCGATTGAGATCCGCACCTCGGGTTTGCTTTCCTTGCACAAGTTTGGAAAACAAAGCGAAGAGCACGGGGTCGGGGCCAGAAGAAAAGGCGCCCAGAAACCTTGCACAAGGTGCACCGCGGAGCACAACCCGCCCTGATGTGCTCTCTATGCAAATAGAGAAAAGCAGTCCTGGAGACATTAGCTAGTTGTTGGAGCATATTTACTAGCTTGCAATGAGTTCGGGAGAAACGTGCAAACGAGCTAATTGGATTAAGCATCGAGAGTGTTTTCTCTTTTTTTTCCCGGGAAACAAACAAAAAAAGAGACCAAGGTTTCAATCCAAGGGGCTGACAGCAGCAAGGACGGGGGGTGGACAATATCCACCTCCCTCTGGAATACTGTGCAAGAGATGGTCAGGATTGGGCTGTAGAGTTTTGCAGGGAGCCTGCTTGGGGGGGGGGGGGG
>NW_017729031.1:88162255-88177208 GCF_001723915.1 Gavialis gangeticus
GGGGGGGGGGGGGTTCACATCCTGCTCCCAGATCTCCGGATCTCAGAGCAGCAGCAGCTTGATTGCATTTGACGGGGCGATGCATTAGCAGGCTCCTCACAGTTAATTGCGATTTGGTCACAATCAGCCTTGCAGAAATCAGTGCGGATCAAGCGCCAGGCAGCTCCCTCTGCGAGGATCCTTGCCGCACTCATTGCAAGGCCAGCAGTGAGGAGGGAAGGATTTGCCCTTAGAGCACAAAAGGGAAACGGCTAACGAGAATGCAGCAGAAACAGTGCCATGTCCAAAGTACTTCATGCCACAGCAAGTCACAACAGAGCCATCACAGGCACAGATACTCTGATGATTAGCCACTGCTCTCTGTGTGATGTGGTGACAATGTGCAGTCCTGCAGGCTTCAATGTGGCAACACCCCTATTGAAATCAAAGAGCCTGGAGGATGCTATGTACTTACCTCTTTCCTGTTTTCCAGTCTTCAGTGATCACACACAGCCTACATATAATTAAGCATTGTCCTGCTGCAGTAGGCATTTTTCCACTAAAATAGTATTTATGACACGTGGTCTACATCTTTAGCGTGAGGAGCTTTAAAAGGCAGGTACTGTGTGATTAAAATTTGGCTAGACCTCCCGGATGAATGCAGGACTTGCTCTAAATGATTACCTTGTTAGGGTCTTTGTAAGTTAGCTTTGCTTTGTAAAGTGGCCAGTTATTTCCTAGCATTTAGTATCTAAAAAAAATGAGAAAATAAAACATACTGGATCCCAGGAATTGAACATACCAGATGAACATATGGATACTACAGAAACCTTTAAAATGAGCACCCCTCTGAAGAAAGCTGGAGCTTCCCAGGCCCAAGGATGTAAAGAGAGATTTGTTTAAAGCTACAAGTATAAAGCTTGATGGCCTGGCCTGGTGCAAAGCCCATGAAAACTAGTGGTTGTTTTCAATGGGCTTTGGATCAGATCCAGTTAGAAGCAGGGAATGACAGGTTGCAGACCACAGGCTGATCTGGGATAGATCTTCTCCAAGCCACCAAAGACTATCCTGCCAAGATACAGTGCTGCTCATTATGTTGTAACACGGCAAATAAGTACCCAAACACATCAGGAATTGGCCATTGGTTTGTGTACTGTTGTGGGCATGATCCTGCATAGACCAATCCGCATATTGCCTGCAGAAGATCTCTTGTACACCCCTCCCTTGCACAAGGCCAAGCCTGTGGCTGCAAAGGAAGCCAGTCAGTGTAGATGAGATACGGTGCTCATCTACACTACCAGAGTTTATCCGATTACATGGCTCAAGTAGCTTGCATGGTGGCTGCTTGATGATGGACTGCACAGCTGATGGAAACCCCTCTCCTACCCAAACCTGTAGAAACCCAAAAAAACACTGGGTAGAAAGGACTTCCCATGCCACGTATGAAGACAGTGCCATCCAGTCAGCTGATGCATAGAGAGCCATTTCCAGCTCCTCAAATGAGGAGTGAGTGCTTTAATCCAATTATTTCTGAGGGGATTCTGAATTCAGGTGCTGCAATGTGCCTAGGTGGGTAGGTAAAAAAGACAACAGGGTCAATAACTGTACACCAGTGTGATTCCATTGATTTAAATGGGATTATTCAAGATTTATACCCATATATATGACATGGAAAGTTACATGCACATCACAATGTCAGGTCTGGCAGTCCATACTGCCCTGCAGCATAGGTTTTATCTCCATGTAAAAGGAGCATGGGCTGTTCCCTTTTGCTTTTAGTTCTTATGTACTGCACGATGCTGTCCTAACATGTAATCTTTATTTTCTAGCTGTTAAAAACATCTCCTCTTTCTACCCACAAAATAAAAAAGGCTAAAACCTAGCAGGCCATAGCATGGTTAAGGCACACTAGTAGCCTTCTGTAGCCACCAGCATACAATAAAAGGAGGCGGCTAGTCTTACCCTGCCCAGCCTTAACAACCTTCCTTCACATGTGGGGTAACTGGGGGCAGCCTTCCACATGATACCAAGCAGGAGTTATACACCCATGCCTCTTAAGACCAGTAGCAAGATACTTTAACTGTTCTCATACTGCACCCCAGCAACACATGACTATAAGGGACACAATATCTTACGCGACCTCAGTTAGTGCAGAAGCTGTGATATGGGATGGCTTTAACAACTACTGTGAGACACCCCCATGCAGGAATGTATATATCCCTTTTCCTTTCATATTCTTCCTGTACAGTAATCTGCTTTAACCTGGAGTTTGGGATGGAGGTTAGAGCAAAGCTTTCTTATTCCCAGGACTGAAGGTTTAACAAAGTCAGAGAATAAAATCTAAGTGAAACAGAAACCCCCATGTTTTTCAAACTGTACAGAAGCAGATTTACCATAGGAGTGTGTTGTTACTAATATGAAGCTGGAGGCAATCATTTTGCTCGGATAGGCATCTGACCCATGATCTGGCATTCGTGCATTCCCATATTAACACAATTATCTTGGTTACTTACTGTGAACAAATTCTCTTCTCCTTTTTCAGGTTTCCTCTCAGATAATGTGGTCTATTGAATCATAAATCTGTTTAATTTACATTCGCTTTTCAGGAAATGACTTTTAGCAAATTTTTCAGAAGAGCCTAAATGTTTTAGGAGCCTAATGGGACATTGACTCCAAAGTTAAATAGGTGCTGATTTTACTCCTATCACATCCTTTCACTACTCAAAGGCATTTGCAAAGATTTCCTTCTTAATACCTATTTGGTCCTTTGGTGCCAGCCCATTCTTGTGCTTGTGGTATCACAATGATTTTCATGGCAAGACCCTCTGATGTCCACAGTATATTGTGAAGTCACTGCAATTGTAGTGACAAAAATATTAAGCCAAGTGGTAAGAAGACTTATTCAGACACAACTGTCTGTCTTCCATAATTGTTGACCAAATCATTCTCTCTGATTTAAGTCCAAGTAGAGGTCTGATCCAAAGCTCGCTGAAGCAAAGGGGAGACTGCTGAAGTCAACAAGAGTGCTTACTTCACGTGCTGGGAGAATAATGGAGACGGGCTTCCAGAATTTCTGCCTGCTCATTCCTATGGTGAATGAATATTTACCCCAGCTCCCTTCTCCACACAATGGACGGGCATTAGAAAGGCATCTGCCAGATGCCTCAGGAAATCTGCCAGATGCCAGGCTCTCCACGTAAAGGAGCCAGGCTCTATATGCAGTACACTGCCAGCCCCTCAGGAGCCATGCTGCCCGTTGCCATGTAGCGTGGAAATCCATATATATTACCACAACCTGACTCAGTATGATGGGATCATCCCACAAGATCGAGGGAAGGAACCAATACTGGAGAGAACAGCCCGTCTTATTGCCTTTACATGAGGAAAGGTATGAGGATCCCGGGCCGCATGCAGCCTGTGAGGGGTTAAGTTGCAGCTCACAAGGCTCCTGCCTGGCTGGTGCTCCCCAAACTGCTCCAGCTGCTGGTGCAGCCAGAGTCTTTGGGCTCCCCCTCCCTCATCCTGCTTTCGCTGCCTACCCCTGCCCTGGTGGGGCAACAGGGCAGGGCAGAGGCAACATGACCGGGGGATGGGAGGATGAGCCTGGGATGCGTGGGCATACTACACAGCAGTAGGGCTTACACTGCAGAAAGAGGCAGGCATGCGGTGCCATGTGGAGAGGAGGAGGAGGAAGGGCCTGCAGGGCCATACAGTGCAGCAGTAAAGAAGCAGGAGGGACAAAGGTGCAAGGTGCAGCCCGGGGGATTCCTCACAAGATGCAGCTTGAGGCTTACCTTGGTGCAGTCTATCAAGCCCCCAGCCCCTTACAACTTGGACAGCCCTGGTTTAATTTTTTCAGGACATTTACTCTAGGTTTTGTGTGATCTTCCCATGGAAAAAACAAAACATAAAACCAACATGTGGTAGATGCCCGTGAGTAAGAATGAGTTCTTCCTTCGCCCCTCATCCTGGAGGGGATGGCTTTATGGCATCACTGAGTGGAAAGGAGCGTAGCTTTTTGAAGAAGGGAGTGTCTTTTTGTTCTGTGTTTGTACAACATCTAACAGGGGTAGGCAATTGTTTCAGGCGGAGGGCCGCTTAATGAGTTTTGGCAAGCCATTGAGGGCCGCATCACAGGCAACTGGGGACAGATAAATATTAATTTTCTAAATCTTTAGGGGCCCCGTGAGATGGATAGAATGGCCCGGCAGCCCGCTTCTGGCCCGCGGGCTGTATTTTGCCCACCCCCAGCATCATGGGGTTCTCTGCTCTGTGTCTGAGGTGCCCAATTGTTATGAAAGTCCAAATAAGTAATGTGATGTGCAAATCTCATGGATCTACCAGCTCTGTAGAGGACTCTAGAGCACATGCTGGAGATACTGGGGTAACTGAGAGGGGACCACAGGGCTCAGAAGGCCTCTACTTAGCATGGCTCACTGAAAAGCTCCCACCCCAGGCATCTCTTCCAAACATGGGGGACTGGCAGAGTCATTTTACCTGTAAACAGTAAGCTGACACTTCCTTTCAGACATCCTCTTTTGGTTCCCCTGCTGCTAGGTTCCCCCTGGCTGATACAAGTGCCACTGGACATTATAACAACAACAGAACTGAAGCATGAAAACCTAACTGAAACCCCAGCGAGGCCGTGAAATCTACTCCAGAAGGAGCCTTCCAACAATGCTGCTGAGAAAGAGCCCCCAGTACTGCAGCTGTGACTAGCACCACACTAAGGCAAGCTCAACCAGACATGAGAGCAGCTCCAATCGTTTTAGAGCCAGAAGGCGACAGGAAGGGTGAAATAACCCTGCCAGAGGTAACCCAAGCCCATAGTCTAGCAGGCTCCATGACAAGCTCGTAGATCAAGCCCAGAATTCTTGGTCCGTATTCAGAGCTCTAGACAGTATCACCCATTCCCCTCTTCCTACAATATAACCCCTGGACTTCAGCCTTCTCTTGGAAGAGCAAGGAAAAGGAAAGAAGTTAATGCTGGTTCCCTAAATGAACACCCCAAATAATTGCACTTGTTACCCAGCTCTGCCTCCTCCCTCGTGTTTACCCTGCCATCCTAAACCCACAGAAGTTTTAACCATATGAATAAGGACACAGTCCAGCAACAAGCATCAATTCCCCCCATTTTACAAGTGTAGGGGCCTTGCTTGGCCTCACCTAAACCCTTGGCTCCTCCGCAGACTGGAGTGAGGAGTCTGGCCCTCGTGTGTTATGCTTCATGGATGCAATCACGCTTGGCTCACTTCTCTGATAATCAGAAATCACAGACGTTCTCTTGAGGGGGAAAAAACCCCTAGCTAATTACCTGCTGCACACAAGCCCATTTTTATCTGCAATAATATTCCTGTCTTACAAATGTGCTTGTTTATGGGAAAACTTTCAAGAGGCTTGACAATAAAACAGCTCCAGGAGTTGAATGTTGGTATACATTTCCATGTGCTGACAGATTACTACCTCTAATTATCTATCATTTCAGCAATCTAATGTTACCCCCTGAAAGACTTGTTATTATTATTTAAACAATAATATAATAATAAAGATATACTTTTCTGCTCTTCACAATACCATGCCTTCTGCTGTGAATTCGATGGCCACACTGCCATTCCTCTTAATAACAACTCTATCATCTGAGCGAGGGTCTTTGCTGTTCCACCTGGGATGGGAAACACAGACAATCCAGGAGTCAAGATGGCCCCTTTCGTCTGTTCTAATTTACAGCACTTGTTTTGTGTTCCCTAAGGACTGTCCAGTACTACAGAGTCCCTCATGGTGCTTATTGGGCACTCCCTATGATCCCTGCCACATCCTCTACATTGGGCATGCAAGGCAGCACAGGGCCACTTGCCCCAGCATGCAGGACTTTTGCCACTCTCAGCATCACAAAGAGATGGGGCACAGTGCAGAGTTGACACCTCCAAGTTCAAACTACACTGATTGTTTATACTTGCCTTAATGCAAATGGATAAAAGCTCAGAGACTAGATTTTCAAAAGCACAGCTTTAAAGGCTAGGCTCAGAAATCCATATTTTGGCACCCAAATGAACAGCCATGTTTTCCAAAGTGTTGCGCACCCAGCTCCCAGCGAGTCAAGCTGTGCAGCTCTCCTGTCAGTGGGCCTGCACAGGAAAGGAACAAGAAGAGATGGGGCCAAAGATTTGCTGAAATTCTAATAATGCTGTTCAGTAAAATGGGTTGTGTGCTTCCCGGTGCTGTAAAAAATAAGTGCAGGGAGAATTGATGGAATCAAATGACGATTCAAAAAGGTAGAAAGGCAGGAAGACAAAACAGATTTTTGTTTTCTATTTGCTTGTATTAGCTGTGTATCTGATGAGGAAAGGGGCTGTGGGTGTGCCTTAAATACCCACTGAAGAGATCAAATAATTACAGATGCTGTGTTAGGGAAGTTGCAGACCCTGAACTACTACACATATGGCCTCTGTAATAAGGGGCCAGGGCATATGGAAATGTGTAGTAAAAGTAAACTTTTCCAAGCCCCTTGAAGTTTGGGAGGAGGCCCAAAAGCACACACACACCATCTACAGATGGCCTCTGTATGCTTAGACAGCCACTGAAACATTTATAATATGCCACATCAAGGTGCATGTTTTTTGCCAGTAATAATATATGAACATTAATTATAGACAGCTCACCAAACCAAGGTGCTGGATACTACACAAGCAATTTGAAGTGGAATACAATTAAAACTGTTATAAACAGTCATGAGAACTGAAAGCCAGATGATGCACTCTCCCTGCACTAAAATTTGGGGTGGGGAAATTGCACAGGGGCCCAGACACACTAAAACCATAATCACCTCTGCCACAAAACTGTTTTCAGATGTTAGTCAACATGGAAATGGATAAATGGAGAAAGATCTGCAGCGGGAGGGAGTTCCACACCTGAGGAGCTGCTAGGAGAAATTTGTGGTGAAGGCACTAGATTAGGACTCCCAAAGATTTGGGCTCTGCCAGATTCTTAGCTCTATACCAGGCTGCCTGTATGATCTTGGACAAGTCCCTTAGGCCCGTATTTGTCAAGGTGCTTGGATGTCGCTTCAGTATGCATTGAAAAATTCAAGCAACTTAGATGGCTAATTCACATTTGCACCAATGATTTGAGACTTTGGAACCTAAATCTCACTGGAAGTCAATAGGATTTACACTGCTAAGGGCCATATTCCTAAAGGTTCTCAGGGGATGAAAGATGTAGGTGGGTGTTTGTTGTGATTTTTAAAAATATTTGCACATCTACCTCCCGCTGATTTCACAATGTGTCTTCAAAATTGACTGGAAAATTCCACTAGATACCTCTTTTCATATTTAGGCACCCACATACCCTTACAAATCTGTCCCTAAGTCATTCTGAAAATTGTCTAAGCCATTTAAGGCCTTGCAACACTAAACAGAGCACTGTCTAAATACCTTTAAAAACCAGGATCTTAGGGCTCATCTAGAGGGAAATTGACTGTCACAACTATAGTGGAATAATTATCCTGCTATAACTATGCCCCAATAACTCCCTTTGTGAGCATTCTATTGTAGAATAAAGGTGACTTTATAGTGGTACAATTATCCTGCTTCTAAATACCAGAATAAAGTCACTTTTACTTGGGAATTAAATGCTCACATGGGAAGTCATTCAAGCAAAGCTACAGAGGTACAATCACTTCACTCTCACTACACCAGTCAATTTCTTCATGTAGACAAACTTTTAATCTCTCTGTGCCTCAGTTCCCCATCTGTCAAATAGTGATACCAATGTTTCCTTTACCATAACATTGATTAGAACAAGAAGATTGGACTGTGTACTCTTCAATGCACCAACTGTCTTGCTCTGCATCTTACTACACCCATCATAGAGGGACTTCAACCTCAACTGTAACCTCTAGGAGTTCACATAAAATAATGATAAGAAGAAAATTGTCTCCTCTTCAGCTGTTATATGATACTGGGGCTCCAGAAAGGTTGGACAGTAGCAGACATGGTCACGGTAATTTGTTGGTATGGCCAGGCATCACAGCAATAAGGGACTTAAATATCAACAAGTGGCACTTCGAACCAAGCCACAATGTTATATGCAACTGATGCAGGAGACACCCTCAAAAGAGGGAGACAGGCAATACAACTGGTCAGCCCTGCGAGCCAGTATGCTGCCACTGGTGCCCTCTGCCGTAGTTGTGAAGGACAAGCCCTGAACAAGACTTTACTTAACCCAGCCTTGCGGTCTCCAGGGCCTGGGTTGCAAAGTCACTCTGAGATACCTAAGGGGCAGCCTGCCCTAACAGCACAGCAGGAAAAAACATTTTCCTACATAGCTTTCCACCAGAAGAGAAACAGGCAAATGACAGCAGCGGTAACATCCTAACAGATTTCTGGAATAATTTAGGACTGAGTTCTTCTCTCATTCTTCTCTTCCCAGAGGTTAAACTGCAGATGAACTCTACTGATTTCAATGCATTTGAATGGAATTGTCCTAGAAGCCCACCCTTGTGAAGAGGAGCATTTAGCCTTCTGATGTTTTGCTCATACAGGGTCCTAACACCTTTCGCTGCTTTTCAGTCCTCACCCTCTGTTCCAGAAGCATTTTGCACTGAGTTGTAACTTAAGAGCAGCACCCCAAGGAAGAGCCTTTTGCCCAACACCTAGTCCATGGGGCAGATGTTTAGCAAGCTGCTACAGCTGGCAGCTCATGCCCCACAGAGACCATCTCTGCTCCCCTTGTGTAGCCAAACTTTTTGTGCATTTTGGGGGTGCAGGGATGGGAAGAGAAGGAAGATGTAAGGCAAGGCCCCAGCCATGTGAGTTTAAGGAGTGTACTGCTGTACGTAGAGGTGTGGTGGCAGGGTAGTAAAGGCACCTTGCTGCGGCACTACAAGTGTGAGTTTGGACTGGGAAATCCAAGCAGCTTGCACAATGTTCAGCCACCAGCACTCCTTTGAATGCCACAAGCTACATAAACTGGTATACCTTAAGCACAGCAGCCCAATGGGCTTTGACTCATGCGAACCTTTAACTGGATAGTTGATTTAAAGCAAAATATTCTCACCCTGGAAAAAAGCCCTCCTGAGCAATGCAGCTCTGTTCACTTTGCATCTGTCCACTATTCCTTTCTCTATCCATCTCCTATCTTATCGCAAGGATTGTCCCCTTTACCAAGATGCTCATTGTGCATTTGTACAGCACCTGACACAACCCCAATCTCACTTAGCATTACCGCAGCACAAATCAAACAACAATAGCCAAGGTAAAATGGGGGAGGAAGGGAAACAGCCTCTCTCGCTTAGAGAAACTTTAATCTCTCCCATTGTTGCCATTCCCACGTGGGTTCTCCAGCTGGTCTTAGGCCAGCTTTATAAACTTCGCTGACAGCAATACCTTAGCATGGGCTCTACCTCACGGGAGGCTACAGTAATAATAACAGAGCTCATTTACTCTGCATTTCATCTGGAAAATCTTAAAAAGCAATGCATGCATGCCAGTTATTCCTCCTCCCTGACCCAGGTCCTCAGATCCCATCATTCAACCTTGATTTACTGTCATTTTGCTCACCTTTTTTTTTTTCCCTCTCCCCTCTCTCCCTCTCTCTTTTTAGCCAAGTGCCAAACATCTGTCTTGCTTTTTCTTTCATTTCCCCAGAAAATATTTGATCCAATTATTTATAAATGACTATCATGTAATTAAGACCTGCCTGGGCACACAGGCCAATCTCCCCTCCGCCCTCCCCCCATGCTTTGGACAACCAGCAAAACAAGGTTTGTTATATTTTTCTTTTTCTGGAGAATAATGTCAAGGCACGTTTTGATTGGAAAAGCTGGGGCATATGTATTAAGCCTCACAAATATTCCATTTTAGGAGATTCACTAAATGGTGGCTGATGTTCCTAAATGATGGGGGGGCTTTAAAGGCAACTACTTTGAATTCACCAGGGCAGCTGCTGTCCACAAACAGAGCACACAACAATGCTCAGCTTCACTCACCCTTTAACCCTTCTCCTGTCCCAGCTCTCTGTTTACAGGTAGGAAGGATTAACATATCTATGATCTGGCAAACAATACACTGGGGAAGGCAGATTTAAAAAAAAAGTGAGGCTACTGTTTTCAGAGGGAAATCTCAGCGCGTTTGAAGTTCACAGGGGATCAGTAGCTTTGTTTAACAGATTGGAGGCCGATAAACAAAACCCATAGGGCTGAGAGATAACTGCTCACCTGCTCACCTCCGCCCCAGGGGAAGCTCTCCAGTATTTCCTGCCTGCCACAGATCCTGCTGTCCAACTGGAGTGCTTCAGCCCAGAAGAAGAGGGGTTTTTCCCTTTTCCACCACCCTAAGAGCCGCATCCACTGACCTTCAGCCCACTGATGCCAGTGCCTGCCCGCTCCATTCAAATCGGTGCTGGGTTTTAGTGCCTAGACCCTCAAAAGTGCAGCCTGGCTCGTGTGACTGTATGTGGGCAGCCCCCCTTGGCAAATCAGATTTCCCTTCTCTGCCCTGGCACGTGCTGTCCCCTAATTCCTCTGCTCCTAATTCAGTCGTGGGACTCTTTCCCAAATCAACACACTGGGAATGAGTTGACCTGCCAATGCAGGGGGACTTCCTTGGGCGCAGCCCTCTGCTCCCATCAAGTCTGTAGCTGGAAACTTCACAAAAACTCTTCCTTAATCTTTGGGCAAATTTCATCCGTTTTATTTCTTCTTTTGAGAAGCGGGGGAGGAGGTACTAAAGAGGAGCAATAAGAGGAAGAAAATAAGATGGGGGGGGGGGAATTAAAGAAAAGAAAAGAGAGACGAGGTTATCCATTACCCCAAATTACTCCCTAATCTGTAGCTGACAACTCCACCCCAGCCATTAGGGAAATACCAAGGCAGAAATCCTGGCTCAAATGATACTGACTGCAGGAATCTTTGTCTACTGTACAACTGCAGAGAAATAGCTGAGCCCTGCACAGCACAATCTTCAGGGGAACAAAAGATTTTTAAAGACATTCTGACCTCCACGGACCTCAGCACCATTTATTTTTTTTTAGCATAGAAATACTAATTCGGAGCGATCGGCGTGCTGTTATGGCATCTGCAAGTGTAATGAGCCCAATCGAGCAAAGTTTGACTAAGTTACAGAGTGCAATCCGCAACGCTGAGATTTAAAAAAAAAAAAAAAACTCTCCTGGCTGCAAAGTTGCAAAGACCTCGATAGACCCGAACAAAAATACAGACAACCAAACTTCTCGCCTACAAAGTGATCGGGAGGGAAATTTATTTCCCGACTCGCCCCCAGTGAATGGGAGGGGGTTGTCCAGGTTTTTAAATTCCCCCGAGGCAGAAGAATAGGAGTCAAACTTTCTTATTATTATTATTTCGGTTTATAAACCACTTGATCTGTGCTTGGGAAACTCTATTAATTGAATGGGTTTGCCTTTTTGCCAGGTCCCTTTATCATTATTTATGGGCTTTAAATTGTTTAAAGTTCCCTTGACGTTCAATTTACAAGTTTAGGGACTTTTTTTGTTCGGCCTTTTGTCCTCAAGAAAGACATCGTGTTGGAAGTGCTTTGAAACGCCAAACATGAGAGGCTTGCCAGTGAAAAGGGAGCAGGCTAGATCGCTTTTAATTCCGTCGTGTTAGTGAATGGCTCTTTTACATAATTGCAGGAGCTGTTTCAAAGCCGAGCCAGAGGCTGACTTCACTTAGAACCACATGGAGTCTATTTTGGGCTTTCAGATAGGGGGGAAAAAAAAGCATGAATAAAATAGTTTAAAAAGATGAGGCTTCAATGCTTTGCTACTTGCAAATTGGTGTGTCTGATGGGGAATTTTACACAAGAACCTCTTTGTGAGCCCATCTTGGACACTTGAGGGACTATTCTGGGTTAGCTGGATGTGAATGGCAACCGTCCTGCCCCTAAAGAAAACCAGGATCCAAGGATCCCACTTCTGTAAAGAATCCACAATGATAATAATGATCATCATCATGCTGATGACTTCCCTGCGAATCCAGCATGTTCCCCCAGGGCAAGCGGGGCTGTTCCGCTAGATAAACCCGGACCAAGGGAGGCACCGCGAGGAGAGGGAAGGAGGCTGGGAGCTGACACCGCCACGCTGCCTCGGTGGCGGTTTCACGTCTGTTTCCCCTGGAAGCCCGGCAACGGCAGCAGAGGGGCAGGGGCAGGGGCGGGCTGGCACCCCAGCGAAATAAACGTGTAGAGACTGAGCGATTCACCTTGTCGTGTCCCGGTCCCGGGCCGCTCCCTCCCAGCTCCCTCCCTGGCCACCACGCACCTGGCCGAGACATTAGAAAACGAGGCGGAAATTTCAAACAGGATCTAGTGTTGCAATAAGCACCTCGCTGCCAGCGTCCCCGATGCGGGAGATGCCGCACAGCACCGGGTGCCTGGGAGCCAGCTTTGGTGGCAGAGGCTTTTCCCGGTGGCAGACCCCTGGCAAAGTTTGTGTCCAGACAGAGCACTCGTCCTCCCCGCCGAGCTCCACTCGTGCCTGGCTGGGGAAGCACGAGAGGGGTTTTTGCAAGGGTTTTGTTTTTGTCTTCTTGTTGGGGGGGGGGGGGCGCTTTTCTTCGCGTGATCCAAACTGCAAAGGCATACATGCAACTTGCACGTAGGGCATGAGAGGAAGGAGACTGGGGCCCTCTGCTAATGAGTAAATGAAGGGGGGAGAAATAGAGAACTAAAAAGATAAACAGAGAAAGATATAGAGAAATAGAGAAAGGAAGAGAAAAAGATAGATAGATAGATAGATAGATAGATAGATAGATAGATAGATAGATAGATAGATAGATAGATAGATAGATAGATAGATAGATAGATAGATAGATAGATAGATAGATAGATAGATAGATAGATAGATAGATAGATAGATAGATAGATAGATAGATAGATAGATAGATAGATAGATAGATAGATAGATAGATAGATAGATAGATAGATAGATAGATAGATAGATAGATAGATAGATAGATAGATAGATAGATAGATAGATAGATAGATAGATAGATAGATAGATAGATAGATAGATAGATAGATAGATAGATAGATAGATAGATAGATAGATAGATAGATAGATAGATAGATAGATAGATAGATAGATAGATAGATAGATAGATAGATAGATAGATAGATAGATAGATAGATAGATAGATAGATAGATAGATAGATAGATAGATAATGTACCTGTCGTATGCGGGTCATAAATCTCTACAAAAAGCAGACTAAAACCTGTAAAAGGGTTTTACTGTCTGCAGTCCCGAAGCTTGAAACGCATTGCAGATAGTTTAAGGTGTCTGGGATCGATCTTGTTAATCACCACAGAACTCAAGGATACTTTTATGACACGAAGAGTCGTTTTCTAAGCAGTTAAACATTAGATGAGAAAATATGACTATTGCGCTGGGGGGAGGAAGGGAAGCACGCCGGTAAATAAGGACTCCCATTCATGGGATCACGCCGGAATCCCTAATAAAACAAGCCCTCTGCAGCCAATACTTCCCTTGGCGATTTATAGATGCAAATAACATGGCATCAAATTATCCAAAACGGGGAGGTAATTGTAGGGATTGGCGGTGGCCTGGCGAGCCGAGCTGGAGCGCAGCCCGCCAGCCCCGCGGTGGGACCGGCCCGCGTCGCGGGGGCCCCGAGCCCGCTGTCACGACAGCGCGCGCGGCTTTGTCTCGCGAGTGGGAATCCTCGCGGTCGGCATGTCGGAAGCCGCCAGCGCTTGCCGCGTCCGCGCCACGGGCTGGCAGTGTGCGTGGGTCCGAGAGCAGAGCCCGGAGCAAGCCCGGCCAGGCTGCGGGAGGGCTGCGGCTCGGCAGGCACCGCTCCGGAGCGGGCGGCGCGGGGCTCGCCCTGGCAGGAGGGCCCGATTCACGGCCCCGCGGCGCCTGCCTCCCGGCTCACATGTCGCCGGGTGCCTCGGAGCGGCGCTCCCGGGGGTGACTGCTGCCCGCACGGTCCGGCTCGGCACCTCCGCACGGGAACGGGCTCTGCCACGGAGCCCCTCAGACGCCCAGGAGCTCTGAGCGCTCCCGGGCACTTCCCGGCCGGCTCTCAAACTTGCACGGTGCCCCCCGCCCTTTCAGGACTGAGTGCGGCGGAGTCCCCGGCATCACCGCCGGGCTGGAGGATGCCCCCCCACCCCCTTGCTGTTAGTGAGACTGAACGGAGCTAGCCGTGGCGGGGCTGGGAGGGAGGAGAGGACAGGCGCGCTTGCAGAGGCATCGATCCGTTCACAACTATCGATTTGTCTTTCTATTCCCATGAAACGTGCCTGTCCCATTCCCAGGGTAGCAGCCCCCCCCCCCCAACAACCAAACGAGCAGCTCTCAGCGCGGGGATTGTTACAAAACGATCCCGGCCGGCGGCCCCCTCGGCCCGGCCCTGTGCAGCCCAGGGACCCTCGGGGCAGATTCCTGCCGCCGCTCCGGTCCGCCCTCCCCAAGCCGGGGCTCCAGCGGGATCCGGCACGTTTCACCCCGAGTTCACACGGAGCGGAGACGCAGGCGGCTTCGGCGCAGCCCCCGGGCAGCTCGTCCAGGCCGGCGGAGGCGAGCGCGGCTCCCGGCCCAGCCGGGGCTTCCCCTGCTAACAAAGCGCCGCGGCTCCTCTCAGCCCCCTCCAAGGACCCGGGGACCCGGCCGGGCTCTCGTGGCGGCGGACGGCGGGGAGGATCCTGCGGGACAGCCCCCTCCCTGTCCCTGCCGGGGGGGGGGGGTGGAGGGGGCGCTTCGGCTCGCAGAGATCCGGGAGGGATCGGCAGCGGGGATGGGAGGGGGGGCGCACGGCCCCGCACACACAGACACACGCAAATACACCCCCACATACACTAACACCCCCCCACACACGTACATACACAAATACACCCGACACATAGACACAAATACACACACACACACACACACACACACACATGCACATACACGAATCCCGGGGCACGTCCGATCTCTCCCGCGGAACAAGCGCAC
>NW_017729031.1:88182857-88183095 GCF_001723915.1 Gavialis gangeticus
CCCGGGCGCCGCGGCCGCGGCTCTGCTCCTCGTGTGCCTGCCCCCGGCCGCAGCCTGCATGAGCGCGGCCTTCCCGCCCTCGCTCATGATGATGCAGCGCCCCTTGGGAAGCAGCACGGCCTTCAGCATCGACTCGCTCATCGGCAGCCCCCCCCCGCCCAGCCCGGGCCACTTCGTCTACACGGGCTACCCCATGTTCATGCCCTACCGGCCCGTGGTGCTGCCGCCGCCGCCGCCG
>NW_017729031.1:88188095-88193553 GCF_001723915.1 Gavialis gangeticus
CCCTTCCTGGGCAAGGACGGCGCCCTGCTCGCCTTCTCCGCCGCGGACGCCGTGCAGGCGTCGCTCGGTGAGTCCGCGGGCTCCGGGACGGGACGGGACGGTGCTGCTCCAACCGCCCCCTCGGGGGCTCCCTGCAGCGCCCCTTCCCTTTGGGCGCCGGGATCCGGGGGGGAGGGGCTGGCTCCGAGCCGCAATGGGCGCTCCGGGCTCCTGCCCCAGCCCAGCCAAAAATCGGGGGGGGGGCACTGCTCTAGTGCTCCCTGCTAGCCGAGCCTCTCTCTTTCCTCCCCCCCCTTGTATCGGAAGGGATCCACGGGACACGGGCAAGCCAGGACTCCTCCCTCCCCAGGCTGGGAACTTAAATCAGCGACCCCGGGGACCGACAGCTCGGGCTGAGATCGCGGCCGGCCAGGTCCAGCTGCTCGCGCCCCGGTCGGGAAGGAAAGTTGGGAGCGCGCTTCCCAGCCGCAGCCCGTCTCCCGGGCCCCTGCGCCTGGTGCTGGGTGGAAAGCGAGAAGACGGGTCCCCCCCCGCCCTGCCGCAGGGGGTCGGGAGCAGATACCGGCCTGTGAAGGGTTGCAAATGCTCATCGGGGGAAGAGAAAACCCTGCAGAGACCCGGCCGGGCAGAAAATGCCACCCCCTCCCCCCAGTGCCATTTGCTTCCCTTCCCTCGCACCGCGAAGCCGGGGCCTCCCTGCAGGCAGCCGCACGCGATCCGCGGGGCCGGGCTGGAGGGGCCCGTGGCCGCGCTGTGTAACAAGGTGCCTCTGGTTCCTTGCAGTGGGGGCTGTCCGGGCGCAAGGGAAAGAGGACTCGAAAGCGGAGGACGACCCGAAAGGCAAGGAGGAAAGTTTCTCCATGGACAGCGATCTCGATTACAGCTCGGACGACAACATCACCAGCCAGGCGGCGCACAAAGAAGAGGACTCTGGCAACGCGCTCGAAGAGAACCCCCAGAGCACAAACTCCTCCAACAACACCACGTCCACGGGCAAAAACAGGAGGAGGAGAACAGCCTTTACTAGCGAGCAGCTGCTGGAGTTGGAAAAGGAATTTCATTGCAAAAAGTACCTGTCTCTGACAGAGAGATCTCAGATCGCCCATGCCCTCAAACTCAGTGAAGTGCAGGTCAAAATCTGGTTCCAGAACAGAAGAGCCAAGTGGAAAAGGGTGAAAGCAGGCAACGCCAACTCCAAGACAGGAGAGCCCTCCAGAAACCCCAAGATCGTGGTACCCATTCCCGTCCATGTCAGCAGATTTGCCATCAGAAGTCAGCATCAACAACTGGAACAAGCCAGACCCTGATCCGTTTCCCTCCCCTCCTCCCCCTTCTCAGATCCAAAAGTTTTGGATCAAAAGCTTCGAAATTGGGTTTAAACAGTAAACCGCAAAAAAAAAAAGACTTTGATATGAAACTTGCCACATATCGAGCAAAGCGAAAATTTATTAATAAAGAGGTTTTAAAACTGTGTTTTGGTTCCCAGCGGGAGTACCAGGCCCTTGAAGAGAGACGCAACAAATATTTATTATGCTGTCCTACTTTGTACATACAGTGCTGGATCTCGGCTGCAGTATTTGGACTGTGATGGGACAAATGACTAGGCACACCAAGTCTTTACATTCCCGAAGAAAACCACCACCACCAAACTGCAGTACATATTAACCACCTTTTGGTTTTTGTTTCTTACCGTTTTGAAGGTAAAAAAAAAAATGAAACAAAACTAAGAGTATTTTTTTGTTGTTTGGGTTGGCTGAGTGGCAGTCATTTGGGTGAATTTTTTAATATATATAAATATATATATATATATATTATTTTTTTGCCTGGCTTTCTGTCGAGATTTGGTTGCTTATTCTATTAAGCCATGTTTTTTGTTTTGTTTTTTTAAAGCACGATCCTCTCTGTTGTGTTTAATTTATTTCAATGTAGCTGGTTTCATTATAAGTTATGAATTTTAAAAGCAAACTCAGTCTTGTGAATAAAAACAAAGAAACAAAAAAAAAGCAAAAAAAAAAAGCAATCGACCGACTATTCTGTACAAGTTTCCGACGGTTCCCAGTGTCCTGGGAAGATTTTAACGATGTGGCCCTTCGTTTTGGGTTTGTTTTCTGTGTTTTGTTTTTTGTTGTTTTGGTTTTTTTTTTTAAGCCAGGTTTACGGTCAACGAGGAAATATTTAGCATACTGCCTAAAGTTCCCCTCTGGGGGAGAGGGCACCTGCCACAAGGCTGCTGACTGGGGTGACATGGAAAGAAATGCCTTGCGATGTGCTGTAAACAGCAGTGCTGCTGAGAGGGGTGCGATGGGGGAGGGAAGGAGGGGGAGGTGGTTCAGCCTGACAACTGAAAGGCTGGGGCTGAAGGATCAAGGCCAGGTGGGAGCTGATCAGAAGAGAATAAGGTTGCCCTTCGTGAGCTGCTGGGTACATTGAATTGGAAAGGAATAGGCAGCTCCTCTCCCCGCAGTTCCTATAAATACCTAAACACACACACAGCGAACCACGCGGAGCCTTAGAAGCAGCCAGCACTGAAAAGCCGGGAAATTAACTGCCTTGCTTTTACTTCCGACAGAGGGATAAATCACACGCGCTTCTGGGGCTGCTCTCGCTACCCAATAGCTGTGTGCAGGGTTACTGGGGAGTGTCGAGCGAGAGGGATCCAGGCAGAGGTTGCTCTTGCAAGTGAAGCTGCCTCGGGATTGTTACCCACCGGGCTGCGCTGCTTCTGCACAGGAAATTACCGGGGCTAAATCGGGGCGTGTTGGCTTTGATCCGTCTGAGGAGCAAGAAGGAAAACTGAAACCGAGAGAAAAACTGGCAGGACTGGAGCGGTATTTAACATGCAAAGGCCCGTCCCCCTCAAAAGTTGCCATTATGCCACGGTGGTTGGCACGAGCACAATGTAACACAGTCAATGGAGTGGAGAGGGCAATATTCTGCTAAAGGGACCAAACGAGCGAACTCCTTGGAAAGAGGTCTTTTTCCTTTGCCCCCCACACGACCAGGGGGGGTTGGGAGACCAGATCTTGACACACACTTGGTTTCAGCTTCTCTCTCTGAACTCACATCGGTGGCGTTGAAATGCACATTTGATAATCTTGCTCTTGCCCCATTTGCTTCTTTGCCCACAGACTTCGATTATTACCGTGCATTTCAACGCCTTTCCTGCCAGAGAATTGTAAGCGACCCCCCCAAAATCCCCCGTGCAACTCACTTAGGAGACGTCTACTCTGGGTAGCAAGGGCAGAAGCGATTTACAAGGTAGGAAGAAAGGAATTTAAAAGAAATCATTCATTTTCTGCATACACTAAAATAAAATTTCAAACAAACAACCCCCGCAACTAATAATAAAAAAAAGGTACTAGGCTCCTCAACTGGCTGTGAATGTGGATAATTAAGGAGAGCTGCAAGGAGCAATTTGCTATGCAGATAATGATGAGACTTCTAGTTTAAGCTCCAGTGAGTAAATCAAGTGTTGCAGAAGGTCAATACCAATATTGACATAATTTATATCAGTTGCACTTCATCATTTTTTTTTAAATGCTGAGTTTGAACTGCATTAGAATGGTCTGGAAATGAAGCTTTGTGAGGATAGCGCCTTATACGTGTTTTCCCTTCTAAACTGTCCTTAAAAAAATCAAATATCTCCAAGTGGCCCGATCAACATGGATTTTTCCTCTTTTTGCTACACGAACTATATTATTTATACTGACTGATAAACGGTCCAGGCGCATTAAAAAAAAATCCAGAGGAACAGCAACTGATAGCCCACATTTATTGCGCGTGTGAATCTTAGGCACTGAAAGGAGTCTATGCATTTCGGCAACAGCAGATAATGACTGGCCCTGGTCCCCCCACCCCTAAGGATCTGTTGATACCGAGGGTTTGAAATGAATCCTACCTCACAGAAAATAATTTATAGCTACTGAGGTACTAGAGAAATAAAGTACAGCTGTGAGGGTGTACGAGCTAGTGCGGTTTAAGGGTGGGCGGTGCAGAAGGGAAGTCCCGACTTACACTTGTTAGACGAAGGGAACCCTCGTGTGTCCCAACGTTCTACCCATGGAACGTTGCAACGCGGGGCGCCCGGCTGCCCACAGCGCCGCAGAGAAACGCGAGACTTCCCCACGGCTTCTGGAGAAGGGCAAAAGAAACGAAAGCAAATGCACAGACTCGTAAACCCCCGTGACGGATTTGGGCAGAGCCCAAACTGCAGTACCCCCCACCCACAATCTCGATTTATTTTAAACTATGCGAGCAGCATTACAATGCAACCTTTCTTCTGCAAACGGAAGCGCTTGCTGCCCAGAAGGCGCCGAAATAGAAGCTCCAAGTGAGTCGAGAAAGTTTGGAGCTGGGCAAAAGGCGCTGAGCCCGCTAGAGCCACTTACACCGCTTTGGAGCTGGGAGGGATTTTCATTTTAGGAACGAACAGCTGTTCCTTTGCCCCATCTTCCGCCAAGGGGGCTGGGAGGGGAAAAGACACACGCGACAGTGAATGCGATAAAAGCAGGCAGCTGCCAAATGCTCAGCAAAGTTATTTACTAATCAAAGTTTTCCCCCACAGCCCCCTAGTAAAATAACGGCAGTGTACAAGGAGGAGAGCAAAAGCGGGGGGGGGCTCTTGAAGTGGAAGCCACTAAGACAGGGACAGAAGAAAAGAAGATAAACAAGTGAGGGGGGCTGATAGCTGTCATCATCACCACCATCATGGCTTTTCATTTGGCTGCCTAATGAGTCAGATCACAGGCAGAGAGAAAAATTGTCAATCGCCCAGGCTCTAATGAATTTTTTTGCAAATTGTAATCAAGCCAGGCCGTCTCAGCTCGCTGATTAATGAGACCCAGGAGGCTTGGCCAGCACCTCAGCTTTTTATTCCATCCCGTCCTCCCTGCACTAAATTAACAGCAACTTGTCTGAGCTTCAAATTAACTCCCAATGATTAATTCTGATGGGGGGGCCTGAAGAATAGCTCGTCCTAATAGGCACTGGCCTGTGATGCTGTTTGAAATTAATACACTTCCCCTTCGGCTGCCTGCTTTAATCCAAGGTTGGGTTTTGACATCACTATATTTGTTGTTACAATAAATTCCTCTTACATCTGCAGATCAAATAATTACAAGGCTTCGGCAGTAGGACAGGAATCGGGGGCCAACCTGCAAGAGCCCCAAGTTGGATTGTGGCTCCCCCAGCCCCTCATCTGCCCCTTTCTTTGACACTTGATTGTAAGCACTGGACTATTTGCAAAGTAAATTCATCGCTAATTATTATTTAAAAGGGCATTTTTGTATCTCCCTGTGCGCTGCTATTTTCCCCTACTCGCCTGTCTCTTAAATCAGACAGACAATTTATTTTAAACACACTACTGGCGTTTATAATCATCCCATTAGGACAACGAGGGGAATGATTATTTTGGTAGGCAATACCCCCCCCCCTTCCCATGATGCACCTAAAAAAACCT
>NW_017729031.1:88193724-88197332 GCF_001723915.1 Gavialis gangeticus
CATCCCATTAGGACAACAAGGGGAATGATTATTTAGGTAGGCAATACCCCCCCCCCCCTTCCCATGATGCACCTAAAAAAACCTCCGGGAAGACACTTTTTTTGGCCACGGTAGCTGTGCTTAACTGGCGAGGAGAATATGGTGAAACTTAGCTACTTCCAGTGCACTTGATGGCAGAAAAGCAGGAGAGAAGGGCCGTTCCTGGTGTGTATCACTGGCAGAGTGGTCTTCTCAGGGTGATGGGGATTTCAAAGCATTTCCCCAGGGATCGGGAGGAGCGGCGGAGACTGCTGCCATTTTCCAGCCCGTGTGCCCAGCTTGGGTCAAATGCCGCGCTGTGGGCGTCACAACCAGCTCTTTAGTCCTCGGCCCTGGGGGGGCTTTGAACATCCCCCCCCGCCCCCCGGCCGCCTTCGGGAGGGGATCCTGGCTGCCCGCGTCCCTCCCTTTTGTTTTTATAGCTCCGATGATCATCATCCCATGTTGTAATACTGTAAACGCATCGTGCAATGCCCTGTATTGCATGCAATTTACCACTACACATATGTCTCTGGGGTAAACACATCTGTTCTAAGGAGCCGAGGCGCCTCCCCCTCGGAAGGGTCAGATCTCTCTTCCATCTTGTTTCTGTTTGTATTGACTTAATTGGTTTAATTATTTCAGCTGTGATTGGCAATACTCAGCATTGTATCTTTTTAACTGCCCCTCCTGCCCCAGGGGTCTGCCAGCGATCTCTGTCAGGAGGAGGCAGCTTGTTTAGCCATCCTGCAATTTACAAGAGTCCCTTTGTGCTGGGGAGGGAGATAAAAGTGGGGCTGTTCTCCTTCCACTGGGAACCGAGGGTGCGGGATGGATTTATTATTTTTTCTTCCCGTAAAGGTGGGGCAAGAGGGAAGACGATGCTTTCACAATTCATTTATTATCGTTGTTGGTGTTGTACTCCGACTGTCATCGGGGGCAGCGAGGGAGGATGAATTCCCCCCCCCCCCCCACCGGACAATGCAAGAGGGTAGAAGAAAGGTCTGACTGAGCTCATTTGCAAATAAACGTGTTGTTCAGCTGGTAATCGCCCTGACAGGAATCCCCCCTTAGCAGAGCCAAAGCAGAATTAAAACAGGACGAACTTTAATATTCTTAAGCCCTTTCCCGACAAAGAGGGAGAGAAACGCAGCGAGTCTGGCAATTGCGGGTCTGATTTGTTTGTTTCCCCCCCCCCCCCTTCGAAATGAATCTAAAAATGAATGACGACTTGAAAAACAAAGTTAATTTTTGTTCCAATGCAACTGATATATCTTTGGAGAAGCATCTGAACAGGTCCCCAGCTCCTCTTAGCTGGAGTATGTTTCTAGAGAAAGTTTATGCCTCTCTAGGTAGACCGAGTAATTTGGTCGAGCAGCAGTCACTGAAATGAAGTGAGGATGCACATGATGTTTTTTGCCTAAGAGGAACCGCGCCTGGCAAATCTTTTTACCTTTTTTTTTTTTTTTTGCAGCCTGGGCGATTAAAAAACCCACTGCTTAAAAATACTCACTTACCAGTGATCCGATAGCAAGGGCTGTCGCAGGCAACCCTTATGCATTTCTGTGCTCGGATGTTGCCACCATAGGCAGCAAGATCAATCTTCATATTCGGCCCTTACGGTGTAAACAAGAGAAATATGAGCCTGGTAACTGAACATGAATGCAAATCACACTGTCACAGTAATAAAGTACCTGAAACACTGACACACAAAAGCAACACCATATGTATGAAGACAACCTGTATGAATTATAAATTACATCATAAAAATTGATTGCCTATTTTAACCGTTCACACACACACACACACACACACACACACACACACACACACACAGTGTTGACTTTCACCTCACTCTCTTCTGCTGAAGGTCATGCTGCCTTCCAAGGATCCCGTACATTTCTCAACACCAACTTTCTGGCATGGTCCTGCCAGGGAGAGGCAGAGCCCTGGAGCTTTGCTAGACCCCAGACCTTCAAAGTGGAGGGTTTCTCACTGCATGTCAACACAGTGCTCATGCTTGGTTCTTGACCTGCCTTCCTGCTTCCCAGCTATAACAATCTAGGCACAGACCTAGATTCAGAGGCATTTGGATGGGCGTTGGTTGGACCACAGTTCCCAAGGACCCATTTCCAGGTGACCAGGCCACAAAAGGACAAAAGCCAAGGTGGCATCACAGAGGTGTCATCTCTTTTGGAGTGCTGCAGGATGCTCTGAGCTCAAACGTGCTCTTCTGGCTGCCTCGAGAGGCACTGCCACTGGCCATGGAGACAGCTGCTTGCAAGCCTGAGGGAAAGGTGCTAGTGACCTGTATGTGGGGGAGGAGGGGCTCACTGGAGAATGCCATCTGCCAGATGACACCAAGTGCCCTCGTAGGCATTGCTACAGGGAGCTACAGCTTTGTAATCTAGGTCTTCCTGGATCCTCCTGGATTTCAGCACAGGAGGGTGCTGCAGAGCATCCCAGTGGAAAGGTGACAGCACAGTCCTCCACCCATCGACAAACATTTGCCTGGGATGGTTTTGACAGGGATAAGTCTGCCTAGAGCAAGGGACTGGGAGACCTCCTGAGAGCCCTTCCATTCTATTTTACCATGAGTCCATAACTCTCTTCCCATGATAAAAGGTGTTGGCACAGGATGGTAAGATCACAGGAAAGTAGGGCTGGAAGAGACTTCATAAGGTCATCTAGTCCAGCCCCCTGCCTTCAGCTAAAGATCCAACCCAAAGCAAAGGCTCAAGGCAGGATCATCCCTGACTCCAAGTAACCATGGGCTGTGACCAGGAGGGAATGACACCAGAACACAAATCCAGACTTAGGCACAGACAGGGACTTAGGTCCAACTACTAACAAGAGGCTCCAGAGGGGGCATCAGCCCTCACCTCCCTGTCCCAAAAATCTGCAACAGATCATTCTGGGTTAAACAGAGGTAGCCAAGAGAAGCGGTACCCAAATGCCAGACCACCTAGGGCTGTAGCAGAGTTTGCATGCCTTCCTGGCCACTTGCCATCACTAATGTACTAGGCCTGTATATTACTGCTATGGGACAGCCCTGAAGGTGAGAGGGATGCTTAGATCTGCCTAGAAACATCCTGCAGTTCTGCACTCCAAGCGGCAGGGAGTGAGAATGGCAGGTGAGACTGAGAGTTGTCACCCCCTCCCCCCTGCTTGTGATCCAACTGGGCACACGTCTAGTGTTTGCCTCAGGTTTGATTTCTGCCTGAAGGCAGCACTCATCCTGTAGCTTCCTGCTCGACAGCCGGGGGCTAGCAAGGCTCTGACATGGCACTAGCCCCCTGCCCCACCCCCCAAGTCCTGGGATGTGCCGTAAGTGCCATCCATTCACTTTCCCAAACGTTTGCATGTTTTCCACCCTCCCTGCTGCTGGGGGTGGGGTACGGGGGGATCTGCAGCACAGCTTTCTGCAAGCCTTGGAGCCTCGGCTATGTTTCAGGATTGCCTTTTGATGCAGTCCTTCAAAGGTTTCTCCCTCCTCTCCCACTTTCTGATGGCTTGGGCTTCCCAGCCACTAGCACGGGTCTCTCTACTGCCAGCAGCACAGGGGACACTGGCCTGGTCCCCCTCCCTGC
>NW_017729031.1:88197411-88217603 GCF_001723915.1 Gavialis gangeticus
GCCCCCCCGCCAGGCTTTGCAAAGCGCAACCCTGCCATGGGAAAGGAGGAAGCGCCTTGCAAAGGCAAACTGGGCACGAGAGAATGGAGTCTGCATGGGCCTCAGTTGCTCTTTTTTCCTGCTGCGCCTCAGCCATAGAGAACTCTAATCTATTTATTTCAAGCCACTTCATCCACTCTCTTGCTTTTGTCATGGCCCCAGCCCCTGGCTTTGTGGTATGACCGCTGATCTTTTAAAAGCCCCTTCCCCTCTAGTTTGGGGTCTCCTTGGCTGCCTGAATTACAATGGATAAAACAGGATTACACTGACCTGATCCTATTAAACTCTGCCAGGCGATCTGCATTGACCTCCCTCCAGCCTGTTCTGCAAACTTACTTAAAACTTTTTTTCTTCTCCGCTGATTTAGACGCAAATATATGCAAGGGGCCGGGCGGGGAAGGGATCAGCCCTGGAACTGATTTTAGGCCAAACGTCAGCAGGAAAAGGGTTATTTTCCAGGTCGCTCTCACACGGAGTTTTGATTATTCTGGGACAGTTCCTAGCTACTTATATCTTAATTCTCTTCCCCTCCCCCTCCCCCTCCTCCCCATTACAATCAATGGGACTGATTCCTTACTGTTACATAGCCAGTGCAACACCAATGATTGCAGTGAGTTACCCCAGCACAAACATGGAGTAACATAGTATGGAATCAGGCTAAGTGTATGAGATAGTCAAAAAAGAGAATCAAATGGATGCAGTAATAATTCAGATTATGCAGAATTGTGTGCATTTCGGGGGGGGAGGAGCAGCCAGGGCAAACTCCAGTGGTCAAACACCAGCAGTTGTCAGTGTTCCTTGAGGCTAGTCTCCCCCCTGAAATGGTTTCAGTTTTTTGTCTCGGAAGCTGAGAGCAGTGGAGAAGAAGACTGTGGGGGGGGAGGGAAACCCCCATTGATTTAAATGGGAACAAGATCTGGCCTAATTACTACGACTACAACTGGCCACATTTTGCTAGGCACTGTACATACATACATGTTGAAGATACATACATGTTGAAGTGGGGTTGAAGATAGCCCGAGCCCTGCAGAATTTACATTCTGAATGTGTAAGACAGATGAAGCAGGGGGAGAAGATGATGTACTGTTATCTCCTATTTAACAGGCAGAGATTAGGACAGAAAGATTTAGTGACTTGCCCATGGCCATACAGACAGTGGCATAGCTGGGAATCCAACCCCTGTTTCTTGAGTCTCAGGTGAATACCATAATTGTAAGACCACCTCTTCTGCCCTAAAGTATACTTCCCCCATGCGTTTTCATCTGAGAATCTTACTTTATAGACATGGTGTACTAACCCAGGGCCAATTATGTATCCATGAGTAGAAAGGCCTCAAGACAATGGAAATACTGCTTTTGTCACACCAACATGTGAAGAGACAAAGCTTTAAGGGGACCCTTACAGGAATTGCTCAACAGTTGGCAGGATGGATTTGGGGGAAGGGCGGGACAGGACAAAAAGGATGACCATGGCATGGTTGCTGTTACAGAAAATGTGATTTTGGGGCTTGTTTGCAATAGACACTAAAGGCCTGAGGTGTGCACCAGAAAGGGTCTGCCTTTGGAGTGCTCTCTATCTGTACTTAACTGAGCAGGTCCATTTAGTAACACCAGGGAGTGGTGTTGTGAGAAAGGCAGCTAATGGAAGATTACCAGCCTGTGGGTATGCCTAGCCATGCTCAGCCAATGTTTGCACTAACCATTTCAATCCAGCCTGCTAGGGTGGAAAAGCTGTAGCAGTCTCAGGTCATCTGTACTGGTGATGGTATATGACTCTGCTTCTGCTCCGCAGTCTTCAAGCAGGAAGCGGGCAGTTCTTTCCCTGACCCCTGTTAAGAGCTGGGGTTGAGAACATCCAAAGAAAGTCATTTGCACGGCACAACATTTGCTTCATCCAACAGAACCCAGGAACCGCCCTAATACTCTGGAGCACCAACTTTTGCACTTTGTCTATTAGCTATTTGTAATCCATTCCTGACAAAGTTAGTGGTTGAGTTCATGCTTCTCTGAATCAGGTGCTACCCTGCCCTACCTCTGGCCTGAGTGCAGACTGACATGGCTAACCACCTTCACACTGTTACTTTAGCTCCCTGAGGGGAGCGGCTTTGGTCAAAATGAGTTTTTGGAGCAGATACAGTACAAGACCTTCCTCTGAGAATTCACGATACAACAGCCGACTGGTCAATGGAACAGGCTAATAGCATATGGCAAGTTTACCAGGAACCTAATCAACCACTGGGAGGGCAACAAGCACTTACCAGTCTGCTCTATTTGGACATCTCAGCTTTGCCCCAGCACAGACCCTTTTAACATAATTGGTGCCAGACCAGTATCAGAAAGTGGGGAATACAGACTGATGCTAATATACAGGGTTTTATAATGTTCTTGTACAACTTGAAACTTTAAGAACTTTGGATATACACATGATAGAAGTAAACTGTAACTGGTGATTGAAAGCATAATTCATTAAGTTTTTTAGCACAGTGTAAGTTATGCATAGGGTAAGGATCACAAATGCAATTCATGAAATCACTGGAAATGTTTTCTATGGGTTGGAAAATCAGATTGAGCAACGTATCACAAAAGATGGCAGTTATGTTGAAGTCTAGAAATTTGAGTTGCCGTATGTTAAAACTTAATAAATTTTGCTTGCAATTGCCATTTATAGTTTACTTCTATCATGCGTACATCCAAAGTTATTAAAGTTTAAAGTTGCACAAGGATTTTATAAACAACTTGTATAACTAGCACCTGTTTTGCTACATAATCATCTACAAAGACCTCACATATTCTCTCAGGTTCCCCTTGGTTTTCTGCCTGACAACATTAACTTTAGCCATAGTTTAACAATATAGAAAATGTATATCGAGAACATCCAATATGACACACAGTCTAATAGGATACGCAGCTAGTGTAAGCAGTGACTAAGCATGCCTTCCCCACAAGCTGGTCATCTTCCATTAGCCGCCTTTCTGAGAGCACCTCCCCCTAGTGTTACAAAACGTATATGGGCTGGGGCCTGTCCTGTACCACAGATATTGAACGCTGTGAAGACAGAACCCCTCCGGTGCACAGCAGGGCCTTTAGTGACTAGCGGAAACAAGTCCCCATCACGTTTTCTGTAATACTGATAAATACAGTTTTATTGCATCGCAACAGAAGACAGACTGTTTTCAGCACCAATTCAAGGGAACTCACTGCTCGCTATGACAATTGTCAGCAATAGATTTATTGCCTAGGGCAGAGAGGGGCCTGAATACAGTTGCAGACTAGGACTGGGAATGTACTTTGTGCGGAGAATGCAGGAAATGTTTTAGTGATATTGGTTGCAGTAGAAGCGACAAAGAAGTCTGGACGGCAGACTTGACATGACAGAGATGCTTAGGGAATCAAGGATAGAAGATCTGGTATTGTTTTCTTAAAAGTTACTGTGTATCAGGGCATTAACATACATCTTCAAAAAGCTTGCATCACCATAAGTAGGGGAAGGGCAGCTAGAATCTAAGAACAAAGCCAGAGTGACAACTTCCTTTTCAATCAGTGATTCTCAGCCAGGGTGCCTTGAGATCCTTTCAGGGGTGCCATGGTGTGCAACACAATGTTAGCACTGTGTACAAACAAGATAAGTCCAAAAATTTCATGTAGGAATCAATACTGTTAAAATCATTTTGAGATACTGTTTTTCTGAGCTGTTTTTTTTAAACTTTCTGAGTTCTTTGCATTAAAAGAATTGCTTTATTATTTTTCTGTAGTCAAAAAAACAAGCAAAAACTAAAAGCAGATATTTTCAAAGGGATGCCTAGAGTCTAGCAAGGGTGCCTTAAGTCTAAAAAGGTTGAGAACAGTGCTTTAAATGCTAGCATGTGTCACATGTCCACATAATGTGTTGAAAGGATAGGATCTTGACAGTCTCTTAAATTAAAATTTACAAAATGAATTGCTTTTTTTTTTTTTTTCAAACTCATGATCACCCAAGGGTCTCAACCACTCCTAATCAAGTATCCCTCCAGAGCACAGCCTGGAAAATGATCATTCACTGATAATAATCAGGACAGCAATGCAGGTATCCCCTTGCTAAGGTTGGCGTACACAACATGGCTTACCAACAGGTCACTGAGAATCTGATTCAAAGTCCAGTGAAATCAAACCAGTGGAAAGAGTCCCCCTGATTTTTGACCAGTCCCATTTGCTAACAGAAAACAACAGGAGCAGAAAATGCATTTGCAAAGGAGTGTCTGTTTGAATAAATTAACTAAATTCATTGAATTACATTATTCATTGCCAGTAGATGCTTCACATTGCATTGGGTCTAGGATACAACACCATCTGTGAGGGATAGGATGCCTGGAATTTGCCTCTTCATTCCACTGGGAAAATATAATTACCAGGCTCTAGAATAATCCAAAAATCTGGGTAAAAATATGGGAAATGTATACTTACCTATCAGGATGATTAAATCAGTGACTAGAGAGGCCTGATCCTGCTCTCGATAGCAGCAGTGGCAATTTTACTATTGATTTCAGAGGGAGCAGTTTTTGTTCCCAAGCAGTGGTAACGAAGACATATGAAGCTCAAATGATAGCTCCCATTAATAATTTCCTAGGAGTATCCTTAAAAAAAAGAGTGATTTGATATAATAAAGTAAACAAACACCTCACAGTGTGTAGAGTCGTTTCCTGTTCACAGAAAGACAGAAAAAGGCTGACTATAAGAGAAAAATGAGTAAATACCCACAACATTGCTGTTTGGTAAAAGCAGACATGTAAATTAAATACATTTACATATTCCCATTACGAACAAATGACTACAATAGATTCCAGAAGAGTAAAACATGGTTCATTAAAACATTCTCCATAGCTGCAGTTACTTGAGAGAAGTTACTCTGAACCTCTTCTCAAATAAATTGAAGACTGTTTCTTCAAAGATGGGCTTTGGCTACATACTTTTAAAATTATGCTTTCTCTGAGAAGGCCCTAATGTGAGATGGCAAGGAATTATGTGCTTTCAATCAAGCCATCATCTGGTATTGTATTTTTCATTAGTTTTTTTGGACGACTACTATTGTAATATAAGCATGTACAAATAATAAACAATAAAGAAAAATACACATTCACAAACACACTGGCAAGCACTTTAAGGGATAGCATCCCTAGCTGAGATATCCAAAACAAGAGCAACTGAAAGAAACCAGGGACATGGTGTTCTAATTATGCAAATTAAATAATTGTTTTTCCACTGGCAGCTTCAGCTCGTAACCAAAACTGAGAAGCTGCCGGGTTTGGCATCAGAGACATGTGACAAACAGGATTCATCCCACTATTTCACTTTGCTACAAGAGAACATTGAGGTTAAAAAAAAAAACCCTTCACTGGGTCTGCTCCCTGCAGTCCTTACACAGGCAAAATTCCCAGAGAAGTCAACAATTCCCAGCAAAGCTAGCGGGAGTCCCATGCACAGACAGAAGAAGTTGTTGTGCAATATGGAACGTGACGACAAAACAGGGATGGTTGGAAGCTATAACTGAAAAGAGAATCATAAGGCAAAAACATTTAAAGAAAAACAGGCCGATTCCTTCTTCCTGTAGAAAATGGAATCGATACAGTTCAGTAAAGGCCTATTTACCTGAAACACTCTTATGCAAGTCTAAATGAGATCCCCAGAATGTGTGTCACATCACCAATAACTCACTCAGATACCCTACATGCTATGCATCCAAATGGTTTTGATGCTCCCAAGGGGTTCTGGGTAAACACAGCTGTACTGTATATGTAATGGACCAAATTATGAAACATTCCTTGGGGCTCAAAGATACCGTGCTAGAGAAAAAAACGTAACACAAGAAACTACATTAAAAGAACATTATGAAGGCTGCAAAATGAAGGTTGCAAAGTCACACCCTCTAAAGATAGGGAATACAAGAATTAAGGGGATCAGTACCACTTGAATTTGTCCCTTTTCCCACATCTGTACTGTAATAGCTTTTAATTAAAAAGTCACATTATTTTTTTTATACAGGGCCCCAGTCTCATTCAGTGCACAGAGGGGCAGTGTTTTCTTAAAGAGCGATTCTCTAATCTTTGATTTACTTATTGTTCTGAGCGTGTCGCTTATGCCTTATTTTCTGCACTCTATTCAATCCGCATTCAAAAAGCAGAATTATTAATTCCTTTAAAGGTCTTCCTAGGGTACTTACCATGCCAATACCTGAGTACTTTACAATTATTCGTTAATTTATCCTTATTTCAACTTTAACCTCTTTAGGGCAGGACTTGATAGGATTGTAGAACTCCTAGCTGATACGTTCTGTGCTGCTCAGTGATTGCTCAGGCTCGTGGAGGTCTGTAGTCATCCACTGTTCAAGGTTTAAAGGATCAGTGCTGTGTATCGTAAACCGCTGCATAAAACAATCGGTTCCAACTGACTCTTGCCAGTCTCTTAAAAATACAGTTCCCCATAAGATCCTACTGCAGCCGAACTTAAGTGACAACAAATTAATGTTAAAATAATACAGAATGTCAAATACAAGTTAACAATCTAGGAACACAGGACTCACAGTGTCCCCCTGGGCTATCAAATCCAGTCACTGACTTCCTTAAGTAACCAGGTCATATCATCACTTTCATAAACTGATGAAGCTCCACCTTAAACCAGTTTTTTGCCCTTACTATCCCTACTTTCTAGCTGTCTTCCTCTTTCCTGATACCCTCTGCTGGCAGAAATAGAGTGAAGCACAGTTTTAGCCTTCTCCAGTTGTCTTCTACATTTCCAAAATTCATCTCAGACGGGGCTTTTACCTTGCTCCATTCTTTCACTAAGATTATTGTCTTAGATCATTTTACTCCTAGTACCATGCCATTTTTCAGCAATCACTCATAGCTCAGGAGTTTGCCAGGGGTCTGTTTCATGTAGCTTTTGAATTCTAACTGATCAGCATTTTGTAACACAAACCTCTGCACAGAGTAACAACTGCTTCCACATGAATGGACCCCGATGCTATAAGAACATAAAAAGTTGCACCAGCACCCCTGACTGGGTATTATTTATCTCCATTTTACAGACGAAAAGCCAAGGCTCAGAGGCAGCCTTGACAGGACCCACAAGTGGCGACTGCTCAGTTTGAGAAATCTAGAACCTGATTTTTCAGCGTATTTAGCATTAGATAGAAACCAGAGTATTTAGTATATTAGATAGAAATCAGCCTTCTGAAAGAACAGCTCCTTTTGATGTGAATTGCAGCAGTGAGTGCTCAGTAACTTCTCAAAAAAAATCACTCAGGAAATGAGGAACACAGTTAGTGACCGATTCTGAAAAGTTTGCTTTTGGGGCTTCCTTCACATGACACAGGAACTCCGTGACTGCGGCAGGGACTCCTCCTCTAATACCAATACTCTTATTTACTGTCTCCCATCCCCCTGTTTTTCCCCTTTCAGGTCTCATAGCTCAGGCCTCTCTTGCCCAGTCTGCCCAGTCTATGTTCCCTGGTTCCTAGGCTTATTTTCCTAATCCGTCCCCTCAGTTTTCCACCACAATCCACTTGATTGGTTTTTGTCCCCTCTGAATTGTATTCAAAGGGTTTGCATCTCCATGCTGCCACTAGGGAACCACCAGGGGCAGCTATGAGACACAAGAGACAAAGGCTCTGTGATCCCATGGTTTGATGGCCTGGGGCAGCCGTTACAAAGAAAGCTGAGTCTCATTTCTGTGAATCCTGAAATCCTGTTCGCTGAAAGGCCCCATGCACAATCCAGTCACACAGAGGGACAGCGAGTAGATAGCTCCTGCTTAATGTGATCTGAGGTTGTGGTATAAATGTAGGGTAGTCAGTTTTAGAAGCTGCAAGGGACTTGAGCATGATCAGCAAGGACAGAATCTACACAGGTTTTGTCTGTTAAACTCCAGCCAAACCCCATTTATCATGTGCAAACTGCAGTTTCTCAAAAGCTTGTAATTTAACCAAATATGGGCCAATTAGTAAAGAGATGGCAAAAGGCATACTCTCCCCAGGACAAAGGGCAGGTACTTCTGACCAAATTCCAAGTCTCTGCTTCAAAGCATAGGGTCTAGACCTTTTCAAAGAAAAAAAGTGACCATTTTTTAACACTACAAAAAAGCGTGTTTTTCTGCAGCGTCCTTCTCAGAAATGGCCAAACCGTTTTGGTTGTCATGTTCAGAGCTGGCCTGAGACAGATGCCTGGCCTGGAAAACTTTAACCCAGATAAAATTTGTCAAAGTTTATCTGTCAAATTTGAAAACAGCCTTACCATGGGAAGCATTGGGGAACCTTAACCACAAGTAGTGATGCTAATAGGACCCACAACTAACAATTATACATAATAAAGTTAACTAAATGAAACGACTAGCAATGGCTTCTCTAATCTCACACAGTACATTCATTACCCTGTTTTAAAAGGACTGCACAATAAAAAAGACCTTATTAGGACCATAAACAGTTGTACAGTGATATTGGTACTGACCATCTACAAATAATCTGTTCATTTTTAAATAGCCACCTAGGTGCTTATGGTTATAGTCTTAACCTAATAATATCTACCAATAAAAAAAATTCTGTTCAGCAATAGGCCAATGGCTATTGCTGAGACACATTCGTATTTCTTAAATGGATGCCTGGTCCTACATCCACATCTGCTCCTTTGCCCCCCTCCCCAATAATTTTCATATTTCAACATTTCCAAAGCTGTGATAAGTTACCATGAAAGTAAGATAATAGCAAGTCTCTCTATGAGAAATTGTTAATTTGGAATTTATAAAGGACTTTCCTTAATGAATAATAGTTGAGAGCAATCTGTCTTCCTGCCTCATTTTGCAAAGTCACATTTGTAAAGTGAGGTGATCCCAATTACTCCTTCTAATAACTGTCTCAATTCAGAAAGAGGTTTCATAGATACACTGAGGAAATCAGGAAGAGAAGAGCATGTCTGATGACACCCCTCCAGTATTAGTATGAAAGAAGTACTGCTTCAATATACCCAAAAATATCATCCACATAACAGAGGATAGCATGATTTATTCAGCTACATAACTTAGTTTTAGTACTGTACATTTAACGCTCTGACTCTACTATATGAAAATAATTTCCCCAAGACAAATGAAGACAAAGAAAAGACATGCCCAGATACTGCCCTTTTGTAGTGGACTTTACTTTTGTTCTTCTTGCAAATGTTTTTCCTTAATCTAAAGTGAAATTAATTTTAACACTGGAAGTGTATGGGGTGTTTTGTGCATGCATAAACATAACTAATGTAAAACAGTTATAACAAGCCTCTCATTTCATCCCTTTATCTTTTACAATGACCATCCTCTTTCCTTTCTGCTTATGACTCTTACTAGGTTCTTATTAACTTGTCCCTTCTCTCAACTTTTTGCTCCTTGTTTATGAATTCTCTTTCTCAAATACCATTGTTTATCTGTGTAATACTATTCAAAGCTATCAATGTACCTACATAGATTCATCATTTCACCATGGAATTAATGTATTCTAGATAGAAATCAATTATAGCATCTCTATTACAATTTAATTTGTTCTTACAGTATCTCACCTGTACTAGCAAAACAAAACAGCTGACTCTTTCTTCGTGGAAATGTATGTTGGGGGCACTGGATGGTCCAAGAGGTTGGAGAGGAGAGACAGAACTTTTTTCTTTCTCAGTCTCTAGTTTGATTTCAACCCAGGGATGCAAAATTACTGTTGGATGATAAATGCTCCATGGCTCATGAGAAGAAAAGGCACTGGTTTCAGGTCCATATCACAAACAGTACCCATATAAGGCAGTTTTGGCAGTGGACACAGACTGGCTGGAAATTGGACTGGGTCTCAGGAGTGCTGTGTTCTATTTTCAGCTCTTCCACTGACTTGCTTTGTGACCTCAGGCATCACACTACCCTGCACTGATATTTACCTTTCGCGCTTTAATTAGGTTACAAACTATTTGGGAAAGAACCGTCTCTGGCTATGTGCGTGCATAGGGCTGACCCAGTCGAACCTCAGACTCACTGGGGATCTCTTATCTGAATGCATCCAACATGGGTTCTGTAGGAACCTCTTATTTGCACACGTCCAACATCAGTAGTTTGATGTTCATATATTTTGCAATGCATTTACAGTCTGACAAAAAAATATCCTTACCCAGCAGCTTGAGAAATACCTGCCAGAGTAAAAACACCTGTACAGCTACCTCGCTGACCTCCAGCTAGCAAGATTCTCTGCTAAGTCTTAGGCTAGTACCTCTACCTGTTCAGCACTCAAGAGAATGACTCATTTACCAGGACAGAGAAGGATCCAGTGAAGGCAAAGGAAAAAAAACTGCTAAGCTGCAATCAGCTTTGGATCAGGCCTCTACTGAACTACTTGGTCAGAGATAGGGAGGAATAGGTGGCCAGGCAAAGAGTTAAAACAGGAAAGGAGAAGAGACAAAGAAAAACAAGGTCAGGGGAAAGGGTAATAGGGCAGGGAGGGAAGGAGGAAGGAGAGAGGTGAACTCGGCTGGGGGCATAAAAATAGCTGCAACCACAGCAGCAGCTGACCATGCCACTGTGACTGATGCTGCAGCAGCCCATTTGTCCCAGGCATTGTGCATCTGCCTTTGGCACAGAGATGCCCAGCTACCCCTCTGCCAATCTCCCATCCTCTAAGCAGGGTTGGGGTCCCCCTTGCCTGTATTTATATCCACTGGATGCCCAAAGCTCCCTGCATCAACAATTCCCCTCCCTGCCCCCATCTCCTACCTACTGATCCAAGGAAGACCTTCAGTGGTAATGGACCACTCCCAAACAAACCCGGGCCACTCCCCACAATGAGTTCCCTGCCAGCTCAAGCCTTATCTGCCCTCGGCCTCTTCACTTGTCTCACAGTGCTCTGCTTCCTTCACAGTGCCTGAGCCCACAGCGTTGGTCTTTTACCTGTTTCTGGCTAAAGCAAGCATAGCTGATGATGTTCAGGACTCTAGTGATCATGCTTTCAGACTCTTCTTTCAACTTGCAATGTCTCAAAGCTCCCCTAAAAAAAAAAAGAAACAAACCTAATTTCAGGATCTGGGACCTCATGGAAAACTCCAAATATCATGTGGGCTGCCAACATTGTTTCTCCAGAGACCAAGTTAAGTCTCACTGGCCTAAAAGAACATAGTAGTTGCAAATTATGGTCTTGTAACCAATGTCACGACAAAGGGTGGCTGCGAATACTACGGGACACAATCCTCTGGGTGCTCTGTGCACAAGGAGCTTAGAGGCAAACACTGTAGGTACTTGAAGGTAAGAGGGTAACTAGAGACTCCTATATTAAGATGCCAGAAACTAAAAGGTGCAAATACCCTGGACACATTTACTTTAAATTACCAACTTCAAAACAGTGTTACCAAATCTCACAACTCCATCATAACTCCAGTGGCTGGGGATTTCTTTTTAATAATGTGTTTCACAAAATATGATGGAAGGCTGCCAGCTGGTGAATTTTTCATATCCTAAGGGCAGGTCCAGTATTAGGTATTAGAGACGTGCTGGTAGATGCACCAAGTAGTTAAGGTTGACTTGAATTTTGCACTTAAAATGGGGATTACCCATCTTTACTACATATGAAAGCTGTAGCATAAGGCCTCCCTCCCCCTGCTCCCCCCCAGTGAAGCTTTTCCGTGAGTGTGGGATGAAGTTTCTGAGATTTAAGAGTGAATTGATTGTTAGGCTGGGAATTAACATCAATTAAAATAGCACATTAAGATATTTAGTATCCAGTGTCAGACTGGATTTTTGGCCTGTAACAACAAAGGTCTCCTCTTATATACCATCCACAGGTCAGTGCCCAACATCTTCCTGTTATGGCTTCTGTGGCTACTGCAGCCCCTTGGCCAGCTTTGTCCCTCCCTGGCTAAAAGCCTTCCAGTGCTCTCTCTCTCTGACTACCCACTGCGTGAGTCTCCCTTTGCCACACACCTTATAGATTAGCTTAGGGGTAGGCAAAATGCTGGATCTGGCCTGTGGCCAGACTCCATTTCCCAGTGGCTGTGGTGGCAGTAGTGATTCTTTCTGACTGCCACTGCCAGCCCCACTGCCTGCGCACCCCAGCCTGTCTACCCCACGCCCACTGCTGGGGGCTGGACTCCTGTGGGCAGGGCACATGGTTGGGTGGCTGGGATGGGGCTGCAGGCCAACAGGGAGCCGTGGGCAGGGCTGAGGAGACCCCAGGATCTTGGAGTGGGGGCAGTGTGGGGCCGGGGCCAAGCTGCAATCTGCTGCCCACATGCTCCTGCGATGAGCATGGGTTCCAGAGGCAGGGGGGGATCATGGCTCTGCCCCCGCCCCGTGCTGTCACTGCCCCACAATCCCAGCCCCAGCCCTAGACACAGCTGCCTGCATGGATCCCAGCCAGTCTTTATGGAGACTTTGGGACTGTGGGGCCATGACAATGCAGGGCTGGGGCAGAGGCGCAATGCATTCCCTGCATGTTCCTGCCCACAGAACCGGGGCTCTGCGCTGGCCCCAGCCCCGCTCTGTCATCGTCCCATGATCCCCATAGCTCCATGGAGACTGGCTGGGGTGTTGCATCCAGGGCCAGGAACTTGGGGTGGTGACAGTGCGGGGCCAGGGCTGGGACTGGGGCAGAGGCGTGATCTGTTTCCCTCACACTCCTCTCCGTGGAACCTGCACCCATCGCAGGGATGTGCAGGCAGCGGATCACAGCTTTGCCCTGACCCCATGTCATTACTACCCCCAGATCTCAGGGTCTTCCCAGCCCTGCCCGCAGCTCCCCACTGGCCTGTGGCCCCAACCCAGCTGCCCGGCTGCGCGCCGTGTCTGCACAGTCCCTGCCCCCGGTGGCGGGTGCAGGGCAGATGGGCCAGGGTGCCTGGGCAGTGGGCTGGGTCCAGCAGTGACAGCCAGAAGGAGCCACCACTATTGGGGCTACTGGGAAATGGATGTGGCCCTCAGATTTTGCCCATCCCTGGACTAGCTGAATGTGATATATATAGAGAGAGCACAAGCTTTTGTTAACTCAAGTTCACTTAATCAGATGCTGCGAAAGGACAGCACTTGATATACTGCTCTGTGCTGTCCTTTCACAGCAGCTGATGATGTGAACTCAATTCAGAAAAGCTTGTTATCTATATATAGCTTATTTAATGAGTCTATAAGGTGCATATCTACCCTGCCTACTGCCTGACTTCAGATTTCCTCACTTTCCCTTTGCTGTCAGAAAAGCAAAGGCTTCTGTCTTCAGCACGGTGCTCCCATTCAGCTTCTGGCTTCTGCTTCAGCTTACCTTGCTGTACTGTCAGCTGCGCCCTACGTCCCAGTTCCCTTTGGTAGACTTCTCAGCTGCATTCCTCTCTCCTTTCTTCAGAAAGTTCATTTTATTTCAGGTTAGCTTGTCAGTTGGGAGCCCTCTGTTGGCTGGCTGTTGAACAAAAGTGAAGAGGGTATTTCTTATTTTTTAAATTACTTTGAACAATTGGAGAGGGAGCAGAAAACACCTGCAAAAAATAATTTGAGGGCTGGAAAAATACCTGTAGTGAGAGACCTGAAGAGCTCAGATCTGTCTAGCTTATCAGGGAGAAGATTGAGAAATGACTTGAAGTGACTTGATTGCAGTGTATGAGTACCTTCACTGGGAGAAAATATCAGGTACTAAAGGGCTGTTTAATCTACTGGAGAAAAGTATAACAAGAATCCATGGATGGAAGCTAATGGCAGACAAATACATGCTAGAAATAAGGTAGCTTTTTAAAGAAAGGGTGCTCAAACATTTTGGAAAAAAAGCTACTAAGGGAAATGGTGGATTCTCTGTCTCCTGATGTCTTTAGGTCAAGACTGCATGCCTTTTTGGAAGATGTAGTTTAGTCAAATGGAAGTTATTGGGTTCAATAGAGGAGCAAATGGGTGAAATTTAATGGCCTGTGATATTCAGGAAGTGAGAATAGATGATCTAATAGTCCCTTCTGGCCTTAAAATTTATGAAACACAGCAGCCAGCAGATACTTTGTGATATTTTCACCAGGTGACTTCTGGTACCTTCTGGTAAAAACAGCCATACCACTGAGCCCTTTCCTGGATTATTTGTCAGGTTCACAAAGAGACTTAAATCTAACTTGCAAAGGAAAAAAAATGTCTGGAGTCCCTTTTTGCTTCTTTCAGGTGGATACAGGAGACTCCAGAGACTCTTTTTTTCCTCCATCCCTTTTAATTTCCATCTTCTGAAAGACGCTATGGTTTCTGAAGAAGATCATGACATCACTAGAGCCAAGGAGAACTGAGCAGTAGGGAGGGGGAGGGATTTTTGAAAAACTATTTTAAATATGTTTTTATTAACAAATTCCACATCAGTAGCTAATTAACAGTCCAGAGAGAGGCTCTTTCCTTTTTTTGAAGTTAAAAGTTACACCCTGTTCTTGTAAAAATACATTTTAAGTCCTTTAAGCATGATGATAAAAAGATAACTGCAGCCAGAAGAGACAAGGAAAATACACGTTTTCTTTACTGAAGTGTCCTTCACATGATAGCAGAGATATTCAGCAATTTCAAAGGGCAGATTAAATACTTTCCACACAGTAAGGGCAAACCATACTCTTTTCACTCTAGTTGACTTTAGGATTGAGGAAATCCACATGCAAAGGAAAACAAAGATAAAGTCTCTGCAGTAGTGATACTGGTAACTCAGCCATGCATCTGAGCAGAGCACAAGGTGCAGCTTCCTCACAACCACCCTGCAGCAGCTACAGAAACTTCTGTACATTTAAAGGTGCCATGCACAGGAAATAAAATGACATCCTCTCCTTCCAGTCACCTAATCACGTACGGCCCTTCAGTGACCATTTACATTCGGCTCAGCATCACAGATATTACATAAACCTAACCTGAAGAAATTCCTGTGTTTTGTTCAATTCCCCCTCTGGCTCACTGGAAAAAATCATAATATGCTCACTCTATTTACATACATTTATGTGATTTTGAAATTATAATTGATCCTGGATGTTGTTGCACTGTCTGAGAAATGTATGCATTTCTTTTCCTAATTCACCAGAGAAAGGTGGTGATATTTTTCTTAGCAGACCTCTCCCAGAGCTGCTTTTTCCCTTTTTTCACTGGGAGAAGAGACTGTGATTTGAACTGACTGCCCATCAGTCCAGCCTCTCTCTCTGTAAAAATCCAAAACCAGAGGCTTCTTGGTAGCTTGAACAGAGGTCTTACACTGCCAGCTCTCCAAGCATTGAGTGCCTGATTGGCCAAATCCTGTTCTATTTGTTCACTTGGCACAAAACCTCAACTATTTGAATATTAACTGGCCAGGCCAATTAGTGGCATGCCATTGGCCAATAAATAAATTGGAACCATCTCTAGACCTGATTGGCTTGCTAATTAAGCTCAGTTACAGGGAAATCTGCAGTCAATCAGTCTGGTCATTACCAGTTGGAACCGTGTACTGGTAGCAATAGACTTATGACAGATTTCTGTTTTGCTGGGTGAGGTTTTAACTGAGATTGGGAAGAAAGACTGCATCAAATCCTCTTCATCTGTCAAGAGTAAGGAAAAATGATCCGTCTTGGGAATCTTTAGGGTTTGTTTTTTCTCCATCATTTAACAGTATCCTCACCATGAAATATCAGGTAGAGCTGCATTGCTTTGCTTCTGGCTGCAACTGTTTGGCATTACATCCACTTTCCAGGCCACAAAGTCTGAGAAACCAGGGGATAAACATCACAAAATGCTACCCATTCAGAAGGGTAAACACTGTATTTTATTTCTTTTTTTTTGGCCCATTTTGTTCCCCTCAGTTTTCCATGCCTAACTCCAAATTCTTTTCTTCTGCATCCAGCCTAAAGCTTTTGGGCACCAGAATTGTTTGTAGCTGCTGCCAGCTGTGGCAGCATCCTGATGTACAGTTTAGTGACAGCACAGTTTTGAAAAGCTGTAAGTAACAGAGATTTTGTCGGGACTGATCAGACCGTGCATTCATACCATCTCCTTTGTGCAGCCTCTGCAGACAGAAGCATGACAACTTTATTGAATAACACATGAAAACAGCAGAGAAAAGATGTGAGTTCCTTGAGGGAAGGCACTATGTAGGACTACTAAGCATTATTGTTGCTATTAACCAAGACCATTATACAGTAAACTCATCCTCAAACATGTTTATATTTTCCTTGAAGTATATAGTTTTTTTGTATGCGGCCAAGGAGTTGCTGTCACATCTGTGAGATCTCGGGAAGGTGGGTTGACCCAGTTAAAACGTTCATGCAATTAATGTCCCCATTGCACTCACTGGACATTTGAGGGCAGTCAATATCTTACAGGGAACATTCTGCATCTCAGAAGATCAAATATGAATGTCCTACATGATTTGGTAGCAAAGGAGAAAAAAGAAAGACTTGGAAAGAGTAAATCAAATTGAGTTTGCCATTAAAAATCCCACTCACAGGTCTCTGCCTTGATGACAGTTAGCTCTGGTCACTGTTCAGTCCTTGTACAACTATGTACATGTAATGAGGCAGAATCCAGGTAAGGTGGCAGCGGCCACTGGGGAGATACCAGAGCTGACATGGCCTGAACACATTATCTGCTTCTTAGCTATCACTTGCAAAGTGAGATGAGCATCTCAGGTAAGGCCCAAACAACTTACGTTCCACTTAGATTTTTTAAATGAAAGGAATACCCCCAATTTCAGCATTTCTTATTCTCTGCTGTGTACTGGATGGTCTGAATCTCCTTCAGAATCACCTACCTCTCCCCATGTACAGTCTAAGGAGCCTAAACACTGAACTCAGTGCTGCTTGATGACTTGCTATGCTCACTATTTCACTGCTTAAGTCCTTTTGTGGAACTCACCTTTTGAGCACTGTTCAAAAAGTTTTAGGAAGCACCCAGCCTGTAGAGTTAGTGTAGGACATCATTTAGCGACCCAGTCGCTTTTTAACATGAATATTTCCCGCCCCCACTTTTAAATAAAAGTTAAAAAGGGAAGGAGAATAAAAACCACTCAAGGGGTTCTGCTTCAATCAAGACAGCCCAGGCATTTGTATAATCACCATACTTTCAACTGACTGCTCTAATTCAGAAAGGTTTTTTTCGAGTTGTTGTGAACTGCTGTAACAAATCAGTCACTTTGATCAGACTCCATTTTTGGGGTGCCTTATTTAACTCACACACCTTTTTCTTTTCCTTGTAATGGAATAATTCAGCTTTTTAAACGCTAATGAGCAACTTTTTTTTTTTTTGGAAGATGCATTACCTCAAGTGCCAGCATAAAATTAATTATAGAAATGCTGTAAAATGCCCAGCAGATAGCTGTGTAAGACTAGAATCCTTTATCATCTTTGCTTCTCTTCCTTTATTCTCTGGCTGCTTTTGTTCCTTTCTTCTTTGTAGCAAATGAGAGGTTTCTTTTTGGCTTAAAAACAAACAGATCTTGAAAATGAGCAGAGATGGAGATTGGTCAATATCATATGCAAATAAATAAGTGCTAATTACAGGCAGTGTCACTGTGTGTCAAGTGCAGTTATTGTGACCACATTTATTGGCCAATTAAAAGCTTTACTGGACAGAACAAGAGACAAATTATGGCTTTGTGAGTTCTCCTGGCCTGTCACAGAGAGAATGTGGTTTGTGGTTTTATTACAGTTCAGCTAGTGGTTTCACCAGAAGTAAATGCATTTTCCCTATAAAGTGCACAGCCTGTTGTTTGTAACTTACACACCTCAAGGCTTGAGTAAAACTCCAGAAAACAATGGTGGAAAGTGTAACACTGTAGGGATATGGCATCAGGTGGAAATCAAGTAATCTGCAACTCCCTCAGAAGACTGTCTGGTACCTGTCTAGTTAAAGAAACAGAGGCAAAATGAAGGCTCTTAAGAAACCTCATACTAAAGGAGGGGATCTCTGCTCAGGTCAACTTTAACCTTAAGGCTAAGTACAGACAGTCAAAAAGCCGGAGGCTGAGTTGATTCAATCTTTGCAGGTTAGTCTAAGGTGCGTAGATTGAACCACTAAGCAAGTGAACAGACATTCACTTTTGATTATAGAAATGCAGACACATGCCTACAATGGCCCAGAAGCCAGGGGAGGGTGCTAAAGCATGCCATCCTGCTCAGCTGGAGCAGTCAGCTTGGGCCAAGACTAGCCTGCTCACCCTGTGAGGGGGTTTATGGGGCAGGTGCAAAGCATCCTGGGATGCTGGGGAGCTATGAGTTAACTTGAATCTGGAGGGGATCTGGGACAGAAGTTCAATAAAATGACTTAACCTAAATCTGTTAAGTCTGATACTACATCCATCTGGGTCTATTTTAAACCAATTTTGGCCATTTTGAAAGCGGTTTATGCACACTGAACTTCTGTTGTGTTATAGATTTGAACCAGTTTCTGATCACTTATACTGGTTTACGTGTAATTTCTGGCCTTACCCTAACAGGGTATCCTGAGCTTGTCTTTCTTTAGATCTGCCATAGGCAGGCATCCAGGGGTGGGAAAAATGCAGCCCGGGGGCCGGATGCAGCCTGCCAGGCCATTCTATCTGGCCTGTGGGGCCCCTAAAAAATTTAGAAAAATTAATATTTATTTGCCCTGGGCTGCCTGTCATGCGGCCCTTGATGGCTTGCCAAAATTCAGTAAGTGGCCCTCTGCCCGAAATAATTGCCCACCCCTGCATTACACTCAACTGCTAGCATAAAGGATAACAATGTACAGGAAACTGGAGCCCTATGCTTTATTTCCAGCTTTGCCACTGACTCTGTTACCTTGGGCAAGTCATTTTATTCACCCTATGCCTCAGTGTACCAGGATTCAGTAGAACATGCAGTAGTAACTCTTAAACCAGGGGTGGGCAATTATTTCGGGTGGAGGGCCACTTATTGAGTTTTGGCAAGCCATTGAGGGCTGCATGACAGGCAGCCAGGGGCAGATAAATATTAATTTTCTAAATTTTTTAGGGGCCCTGTGGGCCAGATAGAATGGCCTGGTGGGCAGCATCAGGCCCCCGGACTGCATTTTGCCCACCCCTGTCTTAAACTGTCAGCATTTTGTAGGAGATTACCTGCAATGATTTGTTTACTTTAAGTAAATGGGGAAATTTATAGCCCAAAATATACATCAAAAGGCAAAAAAGATGCATGAATAACAAGGAAAAGTTTTCCCTCAACTTGTCTCTGAAAACCATCATGACTAAGAGAACTGAATTCTTAAAAAAAAAAAAACAAAAAAAAAACCCGCAAGAAAAAAATACCCCCACATGGACTTGCTGTTGCTTTCTAGCTTGATTCAGAACCCTGACAGGCAATCTCAAATGGGAGATATTTATTAGAAGAGACCATGACTTCACACTGTTCATGATCTGCATGTTCTGTTCTCATTCCTCTGAACCTGTTTTTCCAATTTGGGTTAGATTAAGAAGTTAAAAAAAAAAGGAAACAGGAGGATAAAATGTTTCAAATAGCTGCTGAGAGTACAGTGCTTAGGTAGATCACACTTATGGCTTCTGTGCTCTGGAAGTGACTGACTTATTACTTCTAGGTTCTGGCACTGTCAATACTTAGGTTGGGGGGAGATACATAGGACCGTGCAGGATCTGTGGTACTTGCTACCTTATTCTAAAAAAGGGGGTTTCCCATTCCTGTTAGGGGATACTATATCGTTTTTCTTTATTCCCATTTTACCGTAGTTGTATATTTTGTTGCAGCAGGCCTTGTGATATATTTTCTTGTCTTACTGTGAGTCTAAATGCCACCAGCTGAGATTGTTTCTAAGGATGCACAGCGTTTGGTTATTAACAGGGATCTTGGTTTTCTCTGTTTAAAAATCTCAAATTTGGTGGTAAAAAGTCCAAAATTCTCTGATTAAAAAACCCCCCAAATCCATGTTTTTCTATGATTAAAATGAGACACCACTATATAGTTTCATAGTTTCTAGGGTTGGAAGGGACCTGAGCAGATCATCTAGTCCGACCCCCTGCCATGGCAGGAAGAGCACTGGGGTCAAACAACCCCAGTAAGGTGGTCATCCAACCTCCTCTTAAAAACCCCCAGGGTGGGAGCCTGCACCACCTCACTTGGAAGCTGGTTCCAGACTCTAGCCGCCCTGACCGTGAAGTAGCGCCTCCTGATGTCCAACTTAAACCTTCCCTCCGCCAGCTTGTGACCATTGTTCCTGGTCACTCCTTGC
>NW_017729031.1:88217668-88220748 GCF_001723915.1 Gavialis gangeticus
GTCCAGCCCCTCCAGAAGCTCCCTAACTAAATCCTCACTCACCCTAGGCCCAGGTGAGCCTCCCCCGGGGCCCGAAGGGGGCCCAGCAGGGAGGTGGCAGTTCTGGTCCTTACTGAGGAAGACAGAGGCAAAGAAGTTATTAAATATGTTGGCTTTGTCGTCTGGCATGACAACCAGATTCCCCGTCTTGTCCTGCAAGGGCCCCACATTTCCTGGGGCCTTCTTTCTACTCCCTATGTATTTAAAAAAGGACTTCTTGTTGTCCTTAATCCGGGAAGCCAGTCCCTGTTCCATCTCTGCCTTGGCCTTCCTAACCATCCCCCTACATCCCCGAGCAACTGCAGAATAGTATATAGGTATCCATTGAACACAATGTTTTATAGATATATTTACAAATTTAAAGCAACTTAGAAGCCTGCCAATGCTTCAGTTATTAAAATAAAAAACATTATAAATACCTATATAATAAACATTATAAACACCTATATATTTTGGTGTTTGATTTGGGGGTTTTTTTTGTCATGGAAAATCAGAGCCCCCTCTGCCCCCTTTGCTCACCATGTTGCTGTCCCTCCACTGCTTGTGGTGCTGAGCAGCCCTGATATGCCAGTGTCCCTCACTCCTGACTCACAGCCTCCCACCCCTCAACTCTGCTGGTGCCCCTCACTCCCAACCCAAAGCCTCTTGGACCTGCTGGTGCCCCCCTCTTTGCCCGCGCCCAGGGACTGGGGCCCCTCATTCCTGATCCACAGTCCCCTGCCTCCCCTTCTTCCCCGCCTCAGCTTGCTGGAGGAAGCCACAAGCTGCCAGGGCTACAGGAGCCAGCGGTTGCATGCTGCCTGCACCTTGCTCCACGTACGCCAACCGCAGCCAACCAGCAGTACCCGATTCCCTGCTGCACATGGGCAGCAGCAGTAGCAGCTGCTGTGGCCAGATTGGAGGGGTCTCCCTTTCCTCTAGGAGGCAGGATGGCTGGAGCAGAGCTGAGCAGAGCCCGTTGTGGGGGAGGATGTGGCCTGCCTGCTGCAGGGCTCAGGGCTCCCCACCTTGCTGCCCTCCCCTTGGGGGCCTCCACAACCCAGTGGGCAGGACCTGGAGTGGGAGGGCAGAGTGGGACTCTGGCAGCAGCAGGGGTGGCAGCAGCCAGAGGGAGTTATGCTCCCCACTGCTGCTAGGCAGGCAGAGGGTGCCTCACCTTGGCAGTGTGGCTGGTGCAGGGCTCTTGGTGGTGATGGCGGTAGTGGTAGCACTGAGTCTCGCCACCCCACCCCACTCTGCCATGCCACACCAGGTCCCATCTGCTGGGCTGCAGAGGCCCCCCAGGGATAGGGCAGCAAGGCAGGGAGCCCTGAGCTGCACAGTGGGCAGCACCTATGCTCCTGTGCCCCATGCACAAAACTGGAGGGGCACATGCCCCTTGATGTCCCCCTCCCCAGGAGTGTGTGCAGTGGCATGGAGCCAGCTCCCCTGCCATGCCCTGGACTGCTGCCCATGGCTTCATCCTGCCCCACTCACATGGACTCATGGCCACTCCTGGGCACTGCCCCAGCCCCAACCACCAACCCTGCCCTGCTCCCTCCCTCATTGTGACTACCTCAAATCTTTGCCTCCCCATGTCACCTCTACCCCTTTCCCCCTCATAGACTTACCTGCAGGCAGCTGGGGGAGCTGCTCTCCACCGCTGCCTGACAGTCTTGCTGGCCCTGTGCATGTGTGCACTCTTAAATCTCCTCAGACATCTTTGCACTGGACTTTCCACAAGAAGTCAGCTGTTAAATAGTTTGTTTTAAAGTGAGAAGGGGATTCCTGTCCAATGGCACTCAGCCACAGCAGTCATAGTCAAATTCATATTTCTTGGGATGGTGGGGAAAGGGTACAACAAGGTTTATGACTAAACCTAATAAACTCTCTCTTCCCTCCACCCCTACCCAGTTTGTATTTTATTTGTTTTTCCTTCTGTTTTTATTCCAAGCACTGCTGCAGCAGCATGGGGAGACCGTAATCAAATTCTCAAACCTAAACTCTTTCCAAATTCCAACTCCGAGGCCTGGAACTGAACGTCCTCGTAGTTCAGGTTCTGGCTGGTCCACACCGAAACTGAGAAAGCCAAAGTGGTGGAAGTCCCTCAAGAATCAGCTTATCTGATTTCAGCAATATCAAAAATGAATTATATCTGCTTCCCATCCCATTGTGTATAGAACAATGCTCTCTCCATAGCTCTGGATCTACTGGAGTCTCATCTCTTTTTCAGGATACCCATTTACCACGTTTTTTCTGTGATGAACCGGAAACCCAGTTCCCTGGATATTACTCTTGCTCAACTACAGAACATAGCCAAAGCCATCGTGGTAAGGTAACCAGGGGCTGCAGCCCTGTCTTGAAATATGTCATGAGATTACTAACTGAGTAGAGCTGCAGCCCCTCTCTCAAAGAACATGGCGTTAAACCAAGTCCACCTCATGTTGAGCCTGACAGCACCTATAAGCCATGTTACCAGTCAGTTACCAGCTGAAGGAGAAAAGATCGTCAGCAAAATTATTGTGCATCCTCCTTTGAGAGGCTGGGGTTTTCCCTTTCCTTTGGAGTGGGTCCTTTCTCCATATCTAGAGATTCTCTAGGCAAGGCCAAGGTTTTTCCTGCAAAGGTCTTGTTCCTCAGCACTGGCCTTTCACTTGTTCCGTTGGATTCAGTACAGAGGACTACATTGTGGTAGACGCCTAAGTTGTCATCTGTACAAAAGAAGTCTTGTGGTTTCCAGGTAAGACAAAACTGGACATCAAGGGGATGATATAATTCCTCTGATTCACACAGGTCCTTGTCCCAGGCCCTTGTTTTCATTTTAGGGAAAAAAACCTGGATTTTCTCATTTAATGGAGAAAAACACAGGAAAAGGTGGGTGTCGCCTTGCAGGATGGCAGAGTTCCAGCCTGCAAGGGGCTGGGGGGAGCAGGAGAAGGGTGATCAGGAGGGGGCACCATGTGCACATGCATGCATACACATGCACATGGCAACCAGGCAGCCAGGAGAGCAGGTAAGTCTGGTGGCAGGGGGGTGGCAGTGAAATTCAGGCCCCCATCATG
>NW_017729031.1:88225748-88228502 GCF_001723915.1 Gavialis gangeticus
TGATCAGGAGGGGGCACCATGTGCACATGCATGCATACACATGCACATGGCAACCAGGCAGCCAGGAGAGCAGGTAAGTCTGGTGGCAGGGGGGTGGCAGTGAAATTCAGGCCCCCATCATGAGGGAGTTGGGTTGGGCTGGGGCTGCTGCCCAGCTGGCGTGGAGTTGTGATGTTATGGAGCACCCAGCAGTAGCAACAAGCTTCCCCACTAGGCCTTGATCTGCCTTGCTGTGCTGGGTCCTGCCTGCTGGGCCCTGGAGGGGAGGGGGCAGTAGGACAGGGAGCCCGAACCCGCAGCCGGTAACCCGCCCCTGCCCCCCCACTAGGCTCTGCTCTGGCTGTGCTGCCTGTGGGGGAGGGGGGAGCAGGGCTCCATGCTCCGCTTCACCACAGCAGCTGCCACCTTCTGCGGGCGGCAGCAGGGGCTGGGAGCTGCTGTGGTCTGGGGCAGGGAGCTACAGACCCAGGTCCCTGACTGCATACCCCTGGCAGCTGGGACCCCCCTCTGACAGGGCTGGGGGGGGATGGCTTTGGGTGAGGAGAAAAGGGCACCAGCAGGGTTGGGGGGGGCTGTGGGTGGGGAGTTAGGGGCAGCAACAGGGCTGGGGGGTTGTGGGTTGCGAGCAAGGGGCAATGGTATGGGCAGGGCACCAGCATATCAGGGCTGCTCAGCACTACAAAGCAGTGCGGGGGGCAGGTGGGACAGCTGCAGCTGGACCTGCATCTTGGTGAACAAAGGGGGCGGGGGGGAAACTCTAATTTTCCATGATAAAAACCCCAGAATCAAGCGTAAAAAATGTATAGGTATTTAGAATTTATTTTATTATGGCAATTGAGGCACTGGTAGGTTTTCAAATTTCAAACTGTAAATATATCAATAAAACATTGTGTTCAACTGATACCTATATATATATATATATATATATATATATATTAGTAGTATTCAATTTTAATCACAGAAAAACACAGATTTTGGGGGTTTTTAAATCAGAGAATTTGCAATTTTTGTTTAAATCAGAGAATTTGTGATTTTTAAACAGAGAAAACCAGGATCCCTGGTCTCTAGTCCAGTATCTGTTTTGAAAGAAACCTGCATAATCTTCATTCCCCATCCCCTGAAGCAGAGTCCCCTTAAGAATTGTTCTGAGCCTTGAAACGCATGCTGTTTACTCCCTAAAAAAGACAAACCGTAAGTGTTTACTACAGCTAGATTTTCTTAGTGCCCATATAAATGCCCAACACCTCTCAACCTGGATAAGCTCTTGGCTTCAACAATGCAAGTTTCATAGTTTACATAAAAGTTGCATGCAAAATTTTTAAAAAATCAGTCTTGAATCTACTGCCTTTGAATTTTAATGAACCCCCCCCCCATATTATTGCGTTATAACAGCGCAAAGAGGAACCCTTGATCCACCTTCTCTATTATTTCTTCTGTAATTTTAGCATGTCTTCTTGCAGGGGAGGAGTCTTGTTTCTAAGGTAAACAGTTCTAAACTTTTCAAACTCACGTCCTTGCTCATTCTCATTTTTGAACTCCTAGTTTTACAGAAACCTTTTACAGATGTTCTGATCAGTGCTATGCACTATATTCCTGGTAAAAAATAAGCCATTCATTTATATAATGGCATTATTTAGATTTTTAAAAGTATTTACCCCAATTCTTATACATCCTAATATCTTACTTGCTTGTTTTTAAAAAAGAAAACCACACTTGTGCATCCAAGAGCCCTTCCTTGAGATGTCCACAATGATACCCAAAACTCTTCTTCCTTGAACCAATACGTAAGAACCCACAAAGGTGTGAAAGTAGTTTCGATTTTCTGTACCAGATTGTATTTACATTTACCGTCATTGAATATCATATGCAGTTGTACTGTCATTTTACTAGTTCGATTAGGTCTTCCTGAAAGTCTTCACAGTCCTTTGTTGACTTGATTAACGATATAATTTTATGGCACCTGAAAGTTTTGCTGCTCCTCTGCTCATCCCTCTGTCCAAATAATTAGCAAATACATTAAACATACAGGGCCCAATATGGAAACTTGTGATACACTGCTATTAACTTTTTGCTTTGGTGAAAGCTGACCACCTTCCCCCCATACTTTGCTATTGTACCTATTAGCTAATTTTTGATCCATGACGATATTTTGCCTTTCACTCTTTGGTTGCCTAGCTTGTTTAGTAGCCTCCTGTCAGAGGCCTTGTTAAAGGCATTTTCAGAGCCTATCTAAATGTCGACTGGTTGTGTATTATCTGCTGCTTTAAAGGACATTTAAAAATAAATCTAATACATGATTTTCCTTTGCAGAGACCACAGAGACTCTTCCATAACATCATCTAATAGGTGTTTTTTTATTATTATTATTATTATTAGTAGTAGTAGTATTTTAAATGATCATTTTAACCAATTTAGCAGAATATAACAATTCCTGGCCTAATTCCCAGGGTCACCCCTGGAAACTTTTCTAAAGCCTAGGTGCAACATTGCCTACTTTTCATTTCCCTGGGAAAGTAGCTGTTTTTAATGAAAGATGGCCTATATTTTGCTAGCTGAGTAGTTCATTTCATTCATAGAAGTAGGTCCAGGATAGACATCTCCTAATATCCTTCATGGCGGTATGCAAAGACAAAAAGTCATAACAGACAAGGTTTTTTTCCCCCTCTTTATTAGAAAGAGACCTATACAATATAGTAGTCCCTCTCTGCATTACTTTACAAGTTTTTCCTTTTTTTTTTTTTTTTTTTTAACTCA
>NW_017729031.1:88228513-88233290 GCF_001723915.1 Gavialis gangeticus
TTTTTTTTTTTTTTTTTTTTTAACTCAGAATACTGTACAGCTGACACAAAAATCTCAAGATGGAGAGTGCGGGGAAGGAAAACATAATACAAACTGGCATATTTAATCAAAACAAGATCATATGAAACGACAAGCAAAGTGAAATGTCTGTCAATTGTTTTAATTACAGTACAAACAATATAAATAAAGCATCATTGAGTCATTGTAAAACAAACTGGCTGAATGAGGTAATATAAAAAACAAAAAGAGCCTTTTTTTTTTTTTTTTAATAATTTCCACACTGCTTTGTCATCATTTATACATTACTATTTACAGAAACAGAAAAAAACTCACTATAAAGTCTGCCATGTGCTAGGTATTTTCTTCCTCTACTGAAGACAAGTTTCTCAGGAGTCATTATTCACTTGCTCCCTTTCTCTCCATCCCAACCCCCACTTTAAAGAAACACCACGATTACAATGCAGGGAAATTGAAGGATCTGAGGGCTGAAGGGACAGAATTTAAAACGTAGTGTTTTGCATTCAAATGGGGTGTGGAAAAAAGAAAATGTAACTACCAGAGGTTGGTGATTAACTGCTGTTCCAAAAGAATGCATTCCTTATAAACGTGCTGAGTGGACTGAGCACCAAATTCGAATCTCAATGAAGTCAAAAACAAAACTCCCTGACTTCAATGAGACCAGAATTTGGCTCTTCGTGATTTAGAGACAATTCTGCACAGCTCTTCATAAGACTCTGATTCAGTAAAAGTACTCAAGGACATGCTCAAATCTTACTATAGCCAATGATAGGTTCATCATACTAAGCACTGCATTATTGGGCCCATCAAAACTTTTTTTCGTTTGTTTTTTTTTTTAAAAAAAAAGCTATATCTAATCGTATCTACACAGTACAAATTTCTAATAGGTTTAAAAACTCTCAACCCACATATTCCCTCTCACATTGTGCATCAACCTATTGTGTAAAAATTAAAGACTTTCTTGAAATTTAAAAAAATAAAGATGATTGCACCATTTTGTGTTCCTTACTCTGTTGCTCAGAAATCTCATTATTTCCACAGAGAAGAGGGCTGTGCTTTAAAGGATACTTGATTTGGACCTTCTCTGTGGGTTGGTAAAATGACCTTAGTGGAGAGATGTAATGCACAGTTTGAATTCAACTGAAACCCAGCAGACATGGGGGAAAATGCCCAGAAAAGGTTTTAAACATCATTTCAAAGAAGAATTATTCTGTTACAGTCATTTCAGGTGCAAGAGGTAAATAAAATGTTTTTTCCTCCTCCAAATATTTTCCAGCGTATCTTGTCTAGCTACAGAGAAGTGGCATCTTTTCCTTGTTAAGTTTAGTTTCTTTTTGCTGCTTTTACTCAATACAATTATAAGCTGCAGTCACCACTGGAAACAATGCTGTAAACTGTGAGGACATCATTTCATCTAATTTTCTTGGATTATCTAGTACTACGTAGTGTCTGAACACATCATTTACACAATGCCTATGATCTCCTCAAACACAAAATAACTTGCCGAAGTTTAACTAACAAGGACATGTTGAAGAGAGGGTCAAAGAGATCTGAGGGAACAATCAACCTGGATGCTGCTCTTTTAAACAATTTGCTGAAAGCATATTCCTGAACAATCTCAACCACCCACACATGTACACCCATGCACACGTGGCTGTAAGACCTGAAATGTCATTTATTTAAAACATCTAGTCAACTGCAGCGAGGCAGCCTGTCATTCTCGAGTAACAGTCAGCCAGCCTGCTGAACTTCCTAGCACTCGTATCTAATTTTATATAAGAAAGGGCTTCCAAGTGGTGTGCCCTCTGTCCCCCTCAACTTTTACTTCTCTTTCTCACTCACAAATCTTTTATAAACTATACATGTAACACTATGGCTGCCTAAGCCACAGTGGCTAACCCTGAGGGTTGGCTAAGCCTTTTACAATTATGCTGGAGCTGGGATGTCCCAACTGTAGTGGTAAGTTTAGGGGTTTTTGTTTTAATTAGAAGTTGAGTGTGCTTTCAGTTGAAGGAGTTTTCTGGATGAATTGATACATCCTTGGAACCAGTTGCCCTCCTCAGTCAAGTAAGAATCCCACACATGCAATGTATACCCAAAGATACTGTGATCTATGAAAAATTATATCTATATATCTGGTGTGTAATGCAGAGTAGGTATCCATAATTTTGTGCCTCTATCTGGGAATGCCTTGTTTAGGTAGTTCCAAACATGTCTCATGCATGCACATATCTACACATATAAATTAGGCCTGGGGAAACGTGTGTACAGCTATGCATAACTAACTGAAAACCTGGCTCTTGCTAAAGATTTGCATATACGTGTGTGTGTATATGCACACACAGTATATTATATAATACACACAGTACACATTCTATGAAGTTTAAGTGTATAGATAAATGAAGTGCAAAATATTTTATACCACTTTTTTTTAGCAGTATCCTGTGATACACTGTCTTCATCTTGCTCCTTTCATGACCTGCCCTGCACTCTGCCCACTAAATTCAATTCTACTGGGTCTTGTTCTAAAGATTTGAGATTTTGGGACTACTTGTCAAATAAGCACACATCAAAACTGTTTACAAAAGAAGGCCTGCTATATATTTCCTTTCCCTCAAAATATAAAATTAGCATTGGACTTACACTGGCCATAGGTGCTGATTAGACAATATCAAGTCACCAACAAGTGACAGGTTTCTAGACCCCATGCCTTGTGATCCATTAGGACTAGAAAGGTGCGTTTTATGCTACTGGACTGGAGTTGGAACTGCCCCATTTTATGATCAGAGCAATCAGTTATAGCCCTGAGATGTTATGTGCTATCAGACTTCAAAGCTGCAAAATGTGACTTATGAAATACCTTGATAAATGCAGAGGTTTCTAAAACACATTACTTACTCTCTTCTTCCACCCATATAGCTGGACTCACGCTATTAGGGTAATCTGCTCTTAGAAGTGGAAGGACACAAGAAAAATAGTACCATAAATATTTTTAGAAACTCTAAAGTATTGACCCGTTATTCTGTAAAATATGTGGCACACACAAGGTACCTGATGGTCTGCATTATGGTCATCCTAAAGTTTTGCCCATAAGACCTTTATAAACAGACTGGCCTCCTCCCCTGTCTCTTTCTATCTCTCACACACATACAAACACATACTCACTAAATTAAAAATGACTAGGTGTAGAGCACTGGAAGAATCTCACCTGCTAGAACTTGGAGCATTGAGATATTCAAAGCAAACACTCAGAGGTTTGTGCACAGGAGACCAAAAAGAGGAGACCTCAGTTGCGAGAGTCTATGAAGCAGACCACTGCCAAGTGAAAGTGCCACAAAAATTCTGGAGAAGTGCAGATGTTAATCTGAGAGCTAAATGTGTTAAAATGCATAAAAATATTCATTTTTACCTGCTCAAAAACTACAAATTCCTAAACTACTCAGGAGACGTTAGTAAACAATGGGGAACTAATTCACCCACATATTGCCATCACCTGAAATAAAACACAGAAACCAAGATTTTCAAAAAAGTGACTAGTGATTTTGGGCTTGAGACACTGTCAGAGGACTCAATTTTCAGAAACTGCTGAGCAACCAGCCTTCTGAAATTAAGGCACCCAAAATGACTCTCTTCTTCTGAAAATCTTGGCCAATGCCCTTCTATATTTGCTCAAATATGGACTCAATCAAATAAGGAGAAATTTCTGAGATGGGAGAACCACAGTTTTTTTTCATTTTAAAACCTTGCTCAGGATAACACAACTCAATCAAAACATGGCCCTACAATAAAGTTACCTAATTACAGTTTTAGGCATTTGTTTTGCTCATGGTATCTTTTGCAGTTTAGAGATCCCTTCACATAGAAGTTATTTTACTGATCATCTTCCTGTAGTTCAATAGGCAAGAAGTAAATCCCCATCTTAAAAAAAATCACCTTCAACTTTAGATTTATTAGTCTGAGAGGCAAGGCTTTTTGTGATATCTTTTACTGAACCAACGGTCCAGTTGTGAGAACTGTTGGACAGGCTTTCACCCATCAAGGAAGGGCACTTGATGACCAAAAAGCTCGTTCAATAGCACTCCCAACAGCACAGTTGGTCCAATAAAAGATATTACAAAAAAGCCCTGGCTCTCAGGTATTTTCTGGACCATCACAGCTACAACACTCCAGTCCAAGGTTTCTTAGTGTTATTTTACTTCTTTTATCACAAATAATTTGAGCCTGGAGTGCCTTTACAATGGAGAATGCAGATGAAATGCTAACGAACACCTTTCTAAATTATAAATTTATTTATATCTACAAAGACGGAAAAAAAAGATATTAAAATAAATCAGGGGTCCAAGACTAATGAAGTAAAAGGTCAGAGATCCCACACACTAATGACAATAATAGCCCAATGTGGGAAAATAAAGGTGCTTTATTATAAACTTGAACAGGGAAATTATCGTTCTCCCAGAAAAGTGACAAGCTCCCAAGCATTTGGTCCCTTGTGTTTGCATTCTTAAGCTAAAATTGGCATTTGTTCCCTCCTAAGGTGAAAAATGGCTCCTCAAGACAACTGTGAAGGACTCCATTCACTTAGAGCTCTTCTGTGAAATCTGTGCTTGTTTTACTATTACTGCCTTATATTAGACTTCCCCCTCCCCAACATTACTTCATTTTTCCTCTTCACTTTATATAGGAGATGAAGCTATCCACAAACTGTACCATTTGTTATGCCACATTATAGTTTCATAGTTTCATAGTTTCTAGGGTCGGA
>NW_017729031.1:88233301-88241954 GCF_001723915.1 Gavialis gangeticus
TGAAGTAGCGCCTCCTAATGTCCAACTTAAACCTTCCCTATATTATAGTGCTCAAGATACATATTTGTATGAGAATACTTAATATTACATACTCACAATCTCTGTAATTTTCCCACTTTACTGAAAGTCTCCCTCCCGTGGGCAAATCTCCAAACAAGTGCTCACTACACAGCCTAATTTGAAGCGGGGGAGTCATGGTAAAATAAACAATATGCATCTTTATGCAGCAATCGCACACCACACCCTAAACAATTCACTCTATGCTTTCCTAGTAACCATTCAAACAGCTTTCTGAACAGCACCAAGACATGGATCACAGCTGGATTTTCAAGATACGCTTCATCGACTGCTCCTACGTAGATACACAAAGTGAAGTCTAAAATCACCGGAGTGGGCCCTTGACTAAACCACTGGATCAGGATTGGTTCTGAACCTCCCAAAACACTGGACACAGTCTACTTATCTAAAATGTGGTGAACTAAAGGGTCCTTTTAAAGCTCTGGGAATACCAAGTTTCAGATCCCAGATGTAAATGTACACATCAGCCTCATCCCTAGTGTTCTACAGCAAGTAGGTTACAATATATAGAAGAAAAAAGTCAATGACATTGACCAGAGGCAGCTTTGCCATAAGGTCTCAGTATTTGTGTGTAAAGTGCAGAGAAGACTGGAAAGAGTACAATGAAATCATGAAAGTGGTTAAATGGGGGATGTTATGAAAATCAACTATGAAATTCCATTTTCTGAGAAAACAGAAACAGATTTAGCTCTCTAGCATTTTTCTACTGGGATTTCTTATTGACTGGCTTTCAATTTGTTTTTAATTTGCTCATAACATGCTCAAAGGGCGTAAACATTCTGGGTTCTACAGAAGCCACAAGAGGGGCTAAATGCAAGAGCAAGGAACAGCCGTGGACAGGTTAAAAGAATGGAATCACTGTAAACAATTACTATAGTTTCTGGAAGTGTCCCTGAATCCTTGATATCTGGACAGGTCAAGAACACCCTCTACAAAGTGCTAATATATCCCTTGTAAGCACCTGGTGTCAAGAAATCCCAGCTTCCAGTGTCAAGCAAGGTTAGGCTAGTCCAAATGGATATCTAAGAGATTTTTCTCCTGTCCCTTTTCTATTAACCATAACTAAAGGATTGCAAATATTGATTAAGCGTCAACATTAGACACCTTATACCCTAGTCCAACTCTAGTATTCAGGGGGTGGAGTGGGATTTTTCATACAAATGAAAACATCAAACTTTTCCTGGTTTTAAATTCAGGAGACAGACTGGGATATCAGGTGGGAAGATGTGTTCGCTTGTTTGGTTTTTAAATACAGTTCACATTGATTACACTGTGGAAGATACAGGGCTAGCAACAAGCAGGGACAAAATTTATACTAGCCTGAGTTCATCACCATATTTATGACTGTGAGACCCATTCCAAAGTCCTGTAAGCTCAAGCAGTGCTATATAACTTCCAAAGCAATTCTGACCAAATATACTTGAACACACAAATGCGGATACAATTTTCCTATGAGAAAAATATACCTGAAACTGCTCACTTACAGCCAGTTTAAGCCTAATTGTCTTTTAAATACCTTTTGTGCTGATCAACTTCAGTGAGGAGAAGGGAAAGGGGGAATTGGCTGTAGGCAAGACTAACACAAAGAATGAAGGCTTGCCAAAACCTAGTAACATATCAATCAAAACAATGCCAACCCCTAACACAATCTAGTGTGTATTACATGGACTTCAGATATGGTACTGCTGGCCCTCCAAATTTTTCAAGGAGAATGCTGGGAAGTGGATAGATCGTATATTTTCCCTGCAGCAACGCTTTGCATTTGGGCTATGCAATCAGAGACAGGTAAGCTGCATACAAAAGCCCTGGTCCGTATTGGAATTGACAACTCTTACTATGATGTTCAGGGAAATCCCAAGCTTAGACTAAACACAACTGCTTTACCTAAAGTAAGGAGTTAACATTCAGGTTGTGTGGATAACTCATTCTTCCGATTCTAGAGTGAAATTTCCTTTTCTAGTATTTTCTGGACAACTTTATTCAAAGAGAAAACTTTTGCCATGGAAGTTCATGATGGACTTCATGGTTTGCCACCAAGTCAGAAAACTTTTAAGACAGCCCAGTTGCCCTAATATCCCAATGGCCTTGGGTGTTTCATGCCAGGAAGAGTTGTAAAAACAGATCAGTAAAAGGGAAATAGAAAAGTATTTTCAGTTTGGAAAACATACCGGCTTTGAAACGGAATGTAGGCTTAACAACAGCAATAGATTTAAAGCAAAGTATTTTAAAAAGTGGATCTGAATTTTCAGAAGTATTGTGCACCTGCAGCCACAGCTCAAGTCAAAGCGAGCTGGAGGTATTTAGCACCGCAGGAAAACATATTCCTGATTCCTACCTTACTTACGTGCCAAGAGATGTGAGTTCAGGTTACTGTGTTCTTGCAACAGGTGATAAGGTCACAAGAACCCGGTATCAGGGGACTGAGTGAGCAGTCCCATGTTTAGCTGTACATGTTAAAGTTAAGTCATCCACCAGAAATAACATATCTGTCAATATCTAAGCACAGGAGGGTGCATGTAAGTGGAGGAGGAACAATTGTGGAAACTACTCAAAAAGCATTTGGTTTTGAAATGCACATATGATATTGCTGGTCTCGGCTGGTAAAACAGGAAAGCCTTTTCTAGTCACTGTTCAATTTCCATATAGCAAAAAGCAACAAACACAGTATGCTAAAGAAGCAGAAAAGGCAATCAGTGTTCCCTTGCTTTTCCTCTTAGGGCATCTCTTAATCAATCTTTTGTGGACTCTGGGTCTTAAGCCATACTGCCCTTTTTTAGCTTTTTCTTTCAAATTCTGTTCACATATATTTCACTCAGTTCTTTATTTTCTCCTTCCTTTCTTATTTCAACATAAATGCAGAGCCCCCAAGGAAGCACAACACTGAAGGCCTGTGAAATACATGAAGAATGGGGAGATTTGCAAATTACTATGCTATGTTCACCTGACTGATTTCACATAATTGTTCCTTTGCCATCTAATTCAGCGCAGATTTCAACGTTCTCCGCAATATAGCTTCCCCCCATCCTCATATTGCCATATGCCATTTAAAAATCACTTGCTTTCCCCAGAAACCTTGCCATTTGCTTATCTATGCCAAAATCTCAGTTTTTAGAAGGTAGCAAAAGCCAGCATCAGTCTGGTGATACCACAAAAATAAATCAAGTATTAAAAATGAGAGTCTGAATCAACTGTCCAAACTCCTTCTGTAAGTCATTTATGTGAAACAAAACAGCCAAGTTCAGAGTCAAAAGAGCCATGCCATGCCCAGCCTGGAGAAGGACATCAATTCTGATATGAGACAAGTCAGATCTTCATGGACCCAGGCTATGGCTTTTTGTCTTGATCTATGAAAGCTTCATGGTGTCTAAAGTAAAATATGTTTATGCTGCTGACAGACATCCTCCTTTCCCTTCTAAAAGATCTCAGTATGCCTTTTTTGTAAGCCAAATATGCCATCATCTCATTTCGATATGTTCTTCAAAAGACTTGCATCAAACAAATGGAAATATAGTTCACTGCTGGAAATATTTTCAATGTACAATGATCTGTAACCCACAGATCCTAGCTAGTTGCACATTATTTAGTACACATCCATTACAGTTTATAAATTAACAGAGGTGTCATTTGTCTGTACAAAAATTAATGCATATTTATGAATTTTTTTATTCAAATAGATTTTACATACATATAATCTAACGACACAATACAAAAATCTGTATAACTTAGGCAATGCATCACAGGAGTGACCAAAAACGCGAGACATTTACTGTGGCAAAATGACATGTGTCTTGTGGCTGAAAAAATATTAGCCTTTTATGCATTTATTTATTTTACTAAATGTACTTGAAATGTTTTTCCTTAGCAGTATTCATTATTCCTTTTTGTGTTTCATAGTTACCCTTATTTATTTTTTCCATTTTGTTTTTACACTAAGGAGACTGCAGTCAAATAACACTCAGCAACTGATTTCCTCTCTTTGGACTGAAAAATTAAACAGATACTAAATTATGACAGTGAATTTAGAAAGGAGGGCTCCAAGGGCTTGAAAGAACATGTCTGAGATAATATGATGCTTCTAAGAATATTGCAATCACATCCAAGCAATCACCGAAGCGTGCCATGTAACTACCTCCTCAGCTAATATGCTTTTTTCTCCGTGATGACTAATCATGTTCTATTAAACAGCGGTAATGCTGGAAGAACTCAACTATACAAGTGTAATGAAGCCAGTATTCTCCCTGGACAGATTAGCTACAACTGATTTGACACATACCATCATAGGAGCTTCAAACCTGACAAACTCTGTGCTTGCTTCTGATTTATGCCGTCAAGCTCTTCAGAGAAGAGAATGAAATCCAAGTGTTCCATTTGGTAGAGGTGAAATGTACTGATGTGCTTAACTGTCATTTAAGAAAAGTTACCGTTTTTTCTTTCTTTTCTTCTTCCTCCTTTCTTCTCCCCCTACCCCCTCCTTCAACACTCGTACAGCCTATATCTGGAGACAGCCAGTAAAATGGTCCAATATCATGTGCTATGATTAGAGAACCCAAGACCAAACTCTCTCTCACCTCCCTTTTCATCATTCTAGACACTTTTTTTCAAACTAACGGTTTCTGCAGCCCCCTTTTCTCCTTCTCATCCCTTTGCACTGTCCACATATGCTTTTTGTTTGTTTGTTTGTTTTAGATGGGACAGGGACAGAGGGGAAAAAGGGAAAGGAAAGTTATAAGACTCTGACACAGGTCAGAGCTGTGAAAGAAATGGAGCTATGAGGCTGCAGACACTACTTAGGTCACTGAAAAATACCCAAGTTCCTCAGATGATGGTGGGCATTCTTCCACTGCTGTTGTTCCTGTTATTGTTCTTCCTGGACAAATTGGGTGTAGCCATAAGGACAAAACGCTCATCAGGACAACCGTACTGCAGGAGAACATCAATGCATTCCTGGCTTGTGGCTTGTCTGGCGTAGGCTAATGCTGTGTTTCCGTGGGCATCGCGGGCCATAACATCCACACCATACTGCAGAAAGAAGAGATGTCACTTGAGACCCTGCTGCTAACACAGTATTAGCATGGAGGGAATGAAAATGGAAGAGCTATATCTGAGTTTAAGTGGAGGTCGGGGGGAGGGGGGAAAGAGGGGAGGAAGAGAAAAATACACAAAAGACAGAATGCATGACACAGCCCTTATTTTGTGGGTTTACAGAAGATCTGTTCAAAGAAATCATGCTTCAAGCACAGACAGCTTTCTTCTAGAACATCTTCATATGCTGCCTGTAACAATCTCTTTATAAATGCATTTTGTATGGCTATTCTAGAGCTAGAGCACTTATCCCTCCCTGTCTCCTGCACATCACCTAGTTTCTATCACATTGAAGTAAAAAGATAGACATATTTTCATCAAGGCTGCTCTGAAAGCTTATAATAGGAACATGCAGACTAAGGAAAATAAAGAACAACTTTAGCAGACTTCTGAAGTATGCTGGCAGCAATACTTTGGAAGACCTTACTGGAAAAAAAAAAGTTTTGCTAAATAGGAACAAGTGAGAAGTAATTCAGAACTGTGTACCTAACATCACAAGGGAGATACTCACCCAAATTAAGAGCTGTACAAGCACGACATTTCCTTTCCTGCAGGCCAAGTGCAGGGCAGTACGCCCATCTCCATCTCCACACGTCTCGTTTACTTCTTCCCGCGTGCCATGGGCCAGGAGCAGGATGACGGTCCGCAAGTCTTCCTCAGCTGTAGCTCGCAGCAGGTGCTGGCCTAGGGAAAGCTCCAAGCACTGCAGAGGGGCAAGGAAGAGCTTCTGCTCATATTTAGCACGTATCCAGCGTTCTTTTTCTTCCCTAGACAAGGAAAAGGAAATACAACCTTCAAAACTGGTACCACTGTCTTTGAGTAATAGCATACATGGTCATTACAAGACACAGTGACATATGGAAGCTGGTTGGCAGAAATTATTTTTCTTGCAAATTTTAGCAAAAGACCTGACACAGAAACATTTCCTTTAAACCTGAAACTTGCAACGCTGTTATTTATTTGTACTGTCACTGTGCCTAGGAGCCCCAGTCATGGGCAAACATCCAACTGTTCTGGGCCGTGTACATTCACATTTCTCCACAATCATAAGGGACTAGAGATCTAAGTTACATACTGACTATATGTAATCGCCTTTTACTTCAAGAGTGCATTGGGTCATAAATCATGGCAGATGTAGCCATATTACTTAACCATAGGACTTGCAATCTTTACTCAGGAGGTGCCCAGGACTAAAGCAGTTGAAAGGATCCAGATCAGGGAGAATATATATTGGTGTTTCCTGAATTATACTTAGACATGCACAGTGATGGCACTGAAGTCATTCATGATCTCGCTCTCTCTCACCAGAACACTATCAGTGAGCAGTGACAGGACAGTTAAGTTTCACAAAGGGAAAGAAGTTTAGGAATTTTTTTAAAATGGAAAACAAAAAATTTGAGAAATGGCTTTTTTTGCTGGGACAAGTAAGTGGAAAAAGTGTCCTAAAATACTGTTATATCATAGGACAGCAGATTACTCTGCCATTGGTTGAACCTTTCATTTATAACCCCCACCCCTAGAACTCAGTAATGTCCTCTGGGAGATCCTGTCGCAGGTAAATTCCCATTTGTAGGTGCTCTTGGCCAACAGAACAGGTATCTAAATGGAAATCTGCCTACCTGTGGACACCGCATACAATATCTAGCAAGGAAACTCATTACTGCTGACATTTTTTCCTCCAGAGGGAAAAAGAAAAGCTCTGTTTGTGCCTTTCAGTAGTGTTTATACTACTCCTAGTAATCTAGTGTCAGGTTAGCCCTAATCTGTTTTTAAATACTTATGTAAACAGATACTTCCAACAGCAAATCTGGATTAGTTTTGGACCACTTCCTGGTACATGTGGAGTGACCTTACTTTGACCTCTCTCGACACTTTTCATTCAAAGCCTCCAAAAGCATGAGTTTTGCAACATGAATATCAATTTACCCTATCCATATGCAGTATTTTTCCCGTCTAAAGAAAAGTACGAGTTTTCAGTGTATGAGAAAAATGGGCATGCTCAACGCTCTGAATGGCTACTACATCTAAATACTGACACTGTTCTGAATGCTGAAACACTGCCTTTGAGTCCGATACTTGAAATACAGGATATTTTAAAATGCTCAGAATTAAGGGAAAATGCTTGTAAATAATGTTTAGGTTGTGAGACAAAGTGACAAGAATGAGGACATTCATAGGAAGGATTAATATTCCAAGTTTTAACTTGTGCTGCTGTGTTAAAAAATAACTAAACATGCAGAGAAAGAGTGGTCTGAGAGGGCTGCAATTGCTTAAAATGGGCTCCAAGATGCCATTTCTGTATTTTAAGTGCTTTCCCAAAATCAGAGGATGTTGTATAGCTTTCATTTATCCCAAGCTAGTACATCATCAAGCCAACAAAGTAAGAAGGTGCAGGCTTTGGTAAGGCGCATTTGAAGTGTGCTTTGTATTTATTAAAAATGAAATTGAGTATAATGACAAATTATTTTATAAACACTTAATTTACACTTACAAACTGGGCAGGACAAAAGAATTTGATGGATCTTATCAGTTCCACTATGGAAAAAAGTGCATGCATTCTTCCTGAAGGAGACCATTATTATAAAAAACCTGCTTCTACCTCGGTCTGCTGAACAATACACTTGTAAAATATTAGTTATGTGGACCGGAAGATCACAGAATACAGATCAACTCTATTCTTCCCTCCCATCTTCCCTGAAATTGGTTACTTGCATTTCTAATCACAGTCATGACACCAGCTGTGGTAACCAGGGTGAACAGGAGTTGCTTTCAGAGTTTAAGGAAAACTGTCTATTCTACTCACAAGCTGGATATGAGAACAAGATCCTTTAGGGGGTGGAGGGGGTGAGCATCATTTCAGCCTAAGTCATAAAATGTGACTGCATGTGCACTGTATGGAAGCAACACCAAATACTCCAAGTTCAGGTGAAAGCCTTCAGATCACTTGGCTACCTTGGTTTTACAAATTCATTGACATAAATGTACATATATTCTGAAAGAAGAGGAGCAAGAAATCATCTAAATATATGTTTCTTACACACAGTAAAGAGAACAATGCTGCTGGGTGAGAATGATGCAAAGATGGGAACCCTGCTTTCTTTGGGAAACATGTGAGAGTCACAAAATGCCCAAGCCCTACCTGCATTATCCTGATGCATCAAAGGGTTTATTCAGAAGGGAAAACAAAACATACACACAAAAAGCAGAGCACAAACTTATGTGGAGCCCATTAATTCTGAGGGAGAGCAGCCCATCACTTCTATTTCTCCCATGGGCTCAGGAGAGAAGGCAAGAAGAGAAGGATACTACCCATCCTCTTGTCAAAAGATTTATATTGCTGCATAACCAGATAGCACCTTCTGTTTGTCTCGCACAATTGTGTGATCAAGATTCAGTATAAACTCAACATTTGCTGCAGAGCTGAAGAGTTATTTGTCACCCAAAACATTCAGGAAGGACTCTAGAGTCCCTGTCTAATCGGGGGGGGGGAGGT
>NW_017729031.1:88242093-88256929 GCF_001723915.1 Gavialis gangeticus
GGGGGGGTCTGCATTTTACAGAAGACATGATACTGCACCATGCCATTAGCTTGCTGTTTTATTGCGCCTCAATTTTCCCATGTATAAAATAGGTGCAACACCTATGTGCTATGGGTGCTTAATTAATTAGGCCAGATTCTGCCATCCTTCCATGAATGAACAGTCCCATGGGAGTATTCGTGGAGTGCAGTTCTGCTCAATATGAGCAGCAGTACTAGCTTTTAAGGAACCCTGACATCCTCCAGTGGAAGGTATAACCTTAGATACTGCAATTTCAGTGATAGTTTCTCACGTGAGAGAACAATTTATATTTAAAAACAATTCCAGACCCTGCAGTTATGGGACAGTATACTGGACAGTGTTCATCTACAACCTGTTACACACATAGATATGCAATGTTTTCTTAGTACATTCCTGATCAGTGTCCGAAGCTTTAATACCATCATGTATGAATGACATGCCTGATTAAATATTCCACTCACAATTTTTATCAGAAAGTAAATAAATCTAATAAATCCAATAAATCCAAACACACACACACACACACACACACACAATGTATAGGACACCCTGGCACAGATTATTTCTGATAGCCAATGTCAAATGGGATTCAAAACACAAGTGTTCTAAGTGGTACACAAGAAACACACTTAATTTAGACATCTGTATAGTAAACTATCCTTAATCACGTCACGAATAGCCGGGAGATGGGCAACCTGCTCTCAAAGCATTCAAAATTTGGAATTATTTGTCTTGAGTAAAAAAAATCCAGGAAGTCTCATTGACATCCTCTCTTGTCTTCCTCATACAACATCTTCTTTCATATTTGGTAGGAATGATTTAATTTTCTGTGGCAAGTTCTGGGGATTTTTCTTGGAGACATTTTGGCTCACTGCACCTGTTCACCCCAGAAATCATGCCACTAGGACATAATGACTACAATTGTTTCTCTGATGTCACAGTTTCAGTGCTGGGATCCACAGCTTGTCTTGGTTGAGCTTTCATTTTCCCAAAGGAAAGGCCAGTCCAAGAGCAGAGTTGTCAGCAGTAGATCACTTAACCTCATTCCAATACCCTGGAGGACCACTGTTCACATCCCCTGTTAGCTAATGAGCTAAAAAATGAATTATTGGAGCGGTCAGCAATAAGTAGAAAGAGGAGGTACAGTGCTTCATTTCAGCCTCTGCTGACATACCTTTAAATAAATCAACTGAATAAGAGTGAGAGGAAATGAGAGAAAGAGCAACTAATCAGAAAAAGACACTGAACCAATCCCTAAAAATAAAAGAAATGTGCAATTGAACACCTGCTGGTAAATATTTTCTTCCTCCTAGCCCCATTTGCCACCCTATTAGCCTCTTCTCCTGGCAACCTCTTCTTTGTTAAGTACCCCCAGTTGTAGCCACCCTTGCATGTGAAAAACCGTATCCTAACCACGATTATCTTCCTTGTTTACTGTGACTTCCAAAATTCATTAACATCCTTTTCTCTGGATCAGAGAGCAGGCTAAGGCCACCTCACTGGAGATCTTACAACATGATATGTTTGGATCTTTTCTAGCTTGCCTGGCCCAGGAGAATGCATGTTTGCTCTTCCTGTATATACTGATTAAGGATACACATTTTCTTCAATGACCTTGCTGGTTCAAAACACAGCCTTTTTACTTGCAGTTGTTTTTATTTTTGAACATACGTACATGGGGAGAATTAATAATCAACTGCAAATTACTAAATGAACTTACAAACAAGCAGAAGCATTCTAGAAACCAGATAAGGCAATGCCTGAGCTTTTCACCTTTTAAAAGCAAATACCAATATATTGGAACCTAGGTTACTGACAAATAAAGCTTCACTGTTTACACAAAGACCAGAGACAAGGAATAATCATCATTGTGCTGTCTTCACCATGCTAGAAAAGTGCAGAACCACTGAGCCCTGACCAACAAGTGCCATCGTTTTCTTGACTTTAGTAGGTGTTACCATATTCTCACCGAACTTGAAGTCATTTCAGTGTGATAATTAAACACAGCCAGGATTTTGGTACCATATGTGGGTTGAAGTTTATTAGAAATAGAACAAAACTCCAACCCTCAGTTTATTTTGATCTAATTAATTGCTTGCTTCTCAAGATAGTGACCTATTATTGAAATTACTCTGTCAGCCATATCCCATCACTATTAGCTGGAAGCAAAATGAGGAATTGTAAAGAGGGAGGACAGAGCTGACAGGATGAAGGGATACAAACAGCAGATTTGCTTTTGACACAATTATTTTGCTTCACAAACTAGGATGTAGTCTGTCCTTTCATGTTAGAGCAAAAGCTACACATTTAAGAGTCCATGTCCTGTGTAACTCAGACCCTTTTCTACTGCATCGTTTAACTCTCCTTTTTCAATGAGGAATGCATAGGTGTACACCTAACACAGATACAGGTCGGAGCTGAGCGTTGTTGATTTTATTTTGGCTCCTCCTACTCTTCCCTTCCACCTCCAGCCTCATTCTCTGTCTTCAAATGGACAAATGTATTAAGAAGAGAAACAGGAAAGCAAGGTGAGAAAAAAAAAAACACATTCACTTTGGCATTAGGAACAATGTAACCACAGGAATTTACAACTCGTTGTTTAGTCAGACCGTGTACGAGAAGACGCATGACATTTCAATATGAAACTTCAACAGTGCAGGAATAAATTCTTTTCACACCTGTTTCACAGATTAGCCAAACACAAAGGAGTTTCCAGAATCAACATTTCAATTTTTATTTAATCCGATATATTTCAAAATATCCAAAACAAAGCACTTAAATGATGAACGATCTATTGACACAAGGAATGCTTTCTCCAGGAAAGCTTCCAGGCTCTGAACATCTCATATACTGAAACCTCACTGTTTTGCCACTTAATGGCTGTACATTTAATACAACCAGCATACTAACATTTAATGTGGCAGTTATCTGGCTAGCTCAGCCACAGACGTGCCCCACTTGCTATCCCATCAGGAGCTGACAAGGTTAATGGGTCTGTTTCAAGAAAATGATATTAACCCAACCCCTACAATACCCCAAAACTGGCTTTAAATGCATCTCCTGTAGCATCCCAGGATGTGTCAATGACTCAGTGATTTAGTGATGCAGAGAGCATGCGTCAGACAATCAGTGCCGTAGCCTCATCATCAGAGAGCTTGGCTTCTGATTATGCTGCAGGTTTTCTTCTAACAAAGCTGTTCGAGATGATGCCTTTCAGTATTCAATAACTTGTGTCCCCTTTGTTTTGTTGGAATATTCAACATGGTGTTTTTGGTAGGGAAAAGCAATGGAACAGAGACATTTGTTTGGGGTGGGAGAGGGAGAATGGAAAAGGTGAGAGAGATTCACAATATTTTTAATTGTGACTAGAAGGGAGGGGAGAAGAGAGGGTGAGAAGAAAGAGCTAGCAGCAAGGAATTTCCAAAGTGTCTTCCTGCCTCAAGCAAAGCAGGAACTGGGAGGAGAGGCATGGAACAGGAGTTGGGAACAATATGCTGAGAAAACAGAGGGGGCTTCCTCTCTCTGCAGGAGAAGACCCCACTCTATTGCAAAGTAAGTGCTTAGCAGTTGACTGCTTCCTAACATGCATGCCTTCTCTCCTAGGCTGCGTTGCTAAGGGGAAAGGCGCACAGGCCCACTAGGAATACAGGTCCCTGGCAAACAAGGAGGCTGCAGACAGCAAACAAAGACTGATGGGTATTTATTCCTTAATTACGGAAAGCTTTTACAAAACTGGCCACTGTAAATCCCGCATGCTGAGAAAGGGAGGTACAGGACAAGGATTTATGTGCACCAGGGCCAAGAGGAAATAAATATCCCAGTGGCTCCTGATCAATACCTGAAGTGTTTTGCCAACTTGCAGGGTGTTTTATGAGCTGTAAGGACAGAAAAGAATCATTAATAATTAAATAAAGTCAACCTATTAAGCTTATTACATCTTACACGTTATAGTTAAACATGGCAGGCAGATGAAGTAAGGTCATCTAGAAAAGCTGTGGACAGTATGACATGCAAATACACTGGGTCAATAACACACACAAGCTTGGTGTACAACTCCAGACCTGTGCTCTGACAGCCCATCAGCACAGGTAAATTTGCATGGTTATGTTTCTATTATTCTCTCTTCACAAGGAGACCATTTGCATGGAATTGAAGTTCTAGTTTCATCAAAGCTGCAGCTTTGTTTACTAGAAAATAGAGGCGTGATGCTCATAATTGAATGTTGCACAACTGCTCCAAATTCAAATTTATTCTCATTTCATGTTAAACTTGAATATGGGTCTCTTTTGCATCAATAACCAGCCTGTTTGCAGATGGAAATGACCCATATTTTACACATATGGGTCCTGTCCATACAAACGAGCATGTGCCTGTTGCAGCATCTCAAAGCAGGATGAGATGCTGCAAGAGGCATGCTGGGAAAGAAAAAAATGTTCTCCACACTGTGTATTTGCAGTGCAAACTCTAAATTTGATACCAGGAAATCCCAATGTGAAAAAATAACACGCTGGAAAAAATCAGCACAGGGCATGCTCCTGGAGCTTGCTGTGAAGCAACTGGAGGCTGGGTCCTCCAGAGAGATGCTCTGGCCAGAACTTCTCTATGGCTCCCCCGTGACCCTGCTGCTCCAGCATGCTGCCTCATTTGGCCCAAAGGTCAACTGTGCAGCCACAGCCCACTGGCAGGTGACCCAGAGGTGCAGAAGGCTCTGCTGCATTGCCCATACCACAGCCCAGGCAGCCGTGTGGTCCCCACCCGGGTCTGGCAGGCATGCAGACACGGGGCCACAGGTCCAAGGGGGAGGATGCTGTCGCATGTGGCAGCAGGTCACAGCCAGGCAGCAGACCCCACAGCCAGACTGCTGCAGTGGGTAGAGGGTACAGGGGTCACTCTAGATTAGGGCTGCTTCAGCAGTCTAGCTGGCACAAGGGGTAGTGTCCCCAGATAACAACTGCCTGGACCTCAGAAGCTCCTGAAGGCAAACAGACTGGACCTGATTGCCCGGGCAGGTTTTTATACTGCTGGGGCCAGCACCTTTGCACCTGCGCTGGCCCCAGCCTCTAGCTCCTGCTGGCTGCAGATCTGGGAGGAGCTGAGCAGGGCCAGTTTGCCGCAAGTGGCACAATTTGCCCCGTACCAAAGTGCATGTTCAGGTATGTGTGCCGAGGCACAAATCTCCAGCACAAATTTGGGCCTCTCCTATGTGAGCTGCTGCAAGCACACGTGCCTGTCCATATATGTCTGCACGTGCATACACAAAACGGTGGTTCTACAAAGGCAAAGAGGTATTTTTTCATGTTTCACCTGTCATCCAACCAATAAAGTGTCAGTTACAAAAGTTTATTTAGTGGTCCAAAGATATGAATGCTTTCCTATCACTTAACACCACTGCCACTCCTAGTACTTCAGTGTTATCATTAACAACTTGTGTTCATTTCTACAGCTCACTAGTTGCAGAGATTTCTAATACTTGCAGCCTGGTTTGAATTTACCTATCGAACTGATCACCTACTGAAAATCACCCATCAATATTTAACACCCATCCTTTTGATGTAATAAAAACTCCAGCACCCCTTCTCTGCTCCCTGCTTCTGCCACTTCCTCAGTACCCAAATAACATCGCTTTCAACTAACAGCATTTCCTGTGCTTCTAGTTTTGCTTTCAGTGATGCTACAAAAAACGCCGAACCTCCCCCTCAGGTGCGAGACACCTGCTGGATTTACAACCATATAACAATAATTACCGGCCAGACCAGCACATTGAAGTTTACTGATGTGAATTGACTTGGGTAAATATACTGCAATTGTGGACTCTGATACATCGTATAAAGCAGCAGTAAACGTAACATTTTCATTGCAGAACATACCACTAAATCAAATAGTTTTTAAGGCACACTTGGTAAGACATCACATCAGAGGATTACTCTGTGGGTGATTAAATAAAAACTCCACAATATGCTTTGCAGAGAGAACACTGCGGACATTAAGAAAATGCTCAATTTACTCAAAATAAAGAAATCTAATTGTGGCAACTATAAATCCTACAAGCCTGTTACCCAGTCTTTTCTTGTTAAAAAACTAACCATGTTTTTATTCACATGTGAACTACGAAGCAAAAAAACCCTGCAGACTAGCAAAAGCTTGATTTTTTTCTGTGGTTTGTATCAAAGCCCCAAACCCTAGCATGTACCAGTATGTGTACTATACATATTTTAAGAGACTACCATCAAAGTCTGCAAAAAGAGAAATAATAAAGGGAAACTGTCAGATTTCTCTATATCCAACTTAGGGAAAAATGCTGTAAGAGTCTCAAGAGGAGCCTGGATAAGCTTTTGCAAGAGCCAGCTAAGGCATAATATTCCTGCATCTGTTTAGAGGGCTTTGGACCAGATAGCCCTTGAGGTCCCTTCCAACCCTATGATTTTAAAAGGAGCATACAATGCCTGGATGAATGGTTTATGAGGTTTCCACTGGGATACAGAAACATTCACTTATTTGAATTTAGTCCATGTCAAATTAGAAGTTGATACTTTCGAACCACTGTTTGATGGCCTAAAAAAACCTGCAAAAGCTGGTGGGCTCAGTCCATTTTCTTGTAGAGAGATGTTCATGCATAAACAAAACACTGTTGAGGCAAAACAACAATATACTTGTTTTTCTCGTTGACAGTGTCATCACTAGGAGCCCATGGACCTATATAATGTACAGTAAGAATCTACTACTTCTAAAGTCTCCCAAGAGAACGAGGCTGAGGCACACTTTTCACAACAGCATTTGAAGTTTGCAGTGAAACTATGTACAACCCATATAAATAGACCATTCCAATTTCAGGGTTGCCAATCGGGCAACTTCCAAGAATACTAAAAATATAATGCTTAAAAATAAGAAAGAAAAAGGAAGTTACAAGTTATCTTACAGTAGATACAGGTACAAACTATAAGCCACAGTGTACCTTAGTTTCTTGAGTGATTGACAAAGTATAGAAATAAAGAAAATATTAACTACAAAGATATACGTCTGGCATTCTATTATGCCTATATTAGCTTACGTGTGTAGCTATCCTAAACATGAAATTCAAAATATATACAATAGTTTATGACTGACCAATTAAAAATTTTAGTTTACTGTTTAATACATATCACTTCATTTTGAGCATTTCACTCGCTCATTTGCTAATAGTTAAGGATAAGTTTCTCCAATATGAACAATACACTTCAGAAAACTACAAGCATTATTTAAATTTGGCTCAAGAACTTGTAACAATTCCTCTTTTCTTTTAAAAATGGTATAATTTCTATTCTGACACTGAATTTTTCATATTAAAAGCACAGAAGGGATGAAAGACTACTTTGAATGGATGCGGCAACTGAAAATTTTGTGCAAATTGGGATCAAAATATCATTATAGCTGTTTATACAACAAATGCTTAGCTATTTGAATCTAAAGTACATCCAAATTTATCAGGCTTTTGCTTTCATGCTCATGATTATGTAGAGCTCCTGTATAATATTTAAATACTAGAAAAAGTGCAGCACAAATATCTCAATGCATAAATCTCAATAAATCTGTGCCAGGTGAGAGACAGACCGAGGTAGCCAAGTGAAGTTCTTATAGACCCAGTGTAATGTGGCATATAACAGGGATGTACATCAGTGATGCACTTTACAGCAGTTCTTCCTGTGATGCGACTATCACACTGCATTAGGGATACCATAACAGTCGCTGATGTGATCTGCTTTGGAACATATCGCATCATAAACAGATGAAAGAAGAGAAATGGAGCTTTTCCTCTGCTCATAGTGCTATAAAGTGGGTAAGTATCCTAGTTATGAGCACACCAATGCTTTATAAATAACACGGGGGAAAATCCTAGGTCTACCCAAGAGCTAATAAACTTGTGATTTATACAATAAAAAAGGTCTCAGACAAGGATTTGCCTAAAGCAGATTGTACATGGGTTTCTATATTGACAGGGAAAGGAAAGACAAGGCAAGATTTGAGCTACAAATTCTGAATAAATTTTTGTTTAAAGACCAGAAACCAAATGGTATTCTTGCAGTACATGAAGAAACTTACAGGAAAAATTTAAAATCTTGGTGGTCCTAGCCTCCTGTTCTAACATAACCTGTTATAAAATAATTTGGGCGACAAACCAACCAAAAACTTATTCTGTTTACTTTATTTTTTGATAATTATTTTTAAAATACTGTACTTCCATCAATGCAAATAAAACAGGAACTGTGTTCATTTTGTTTCTCTAAAAAAATAAACAATTTTTGAGGAAATGAAAAGATTACCCTAGTTAATGCACACAAAATTAAAAAGCTAAATAAAACAGTAGTAAATTCAGTACTTTACCACAGATTATGAAGAAAAACATGCATTTTTTCAGAGCAAGAAGAAACTAAAAATAAATGTTTTGATTTTGCTAAAGTCGGTAGCAAAGGAAAGACATTTACAGCTGAGGTTTTAGTGAGATGAAGAACAAAGAATACATCATTAAAATCAATCCAATTTATAAACATCTTATAACAATGTAACATAGAAAGGTCTTTTTCCTCACCTGAACACCAGACCTCCCTTCCCTTTTCAGCACCTTGCATCAAGGTACTTCCATCTCTTGCTTCTTTCACCAGCTCTTTCTGACTGACTTCTTCCCATCTCTCTCTCTCTCGGCCATTCTTGCCTTGTTTCCCCATCTCCTTCCTTGACAATTCAGTCTTTTCTATTCTCCATACCCTCCCCTTAGTAGCAATCTTCGTCTTGTCTACCACATCCTCTTTCACCTCCATGCCTGTGGATCTTTTCTGCCTCCATCACCAGTTACTCCAAGGTTCTGGACCTGAAACTGAGTATTAATATTCTACTACACTCCTTCAGTGTTTTAGATCATGTCTCTGGTTCTAACTGGTGTGTTAGATCACTTGGAGTCGTCCCTCCATTTAGTCAACAGGTTACACAGGTTAAGACACAAGTTAAAATGAAATGAACAGTTGATGCTCAGCATTTTTGAGAAACAAGGCCCCACTGTTGTGAAAATGCCATAATCAGATTCCCACATTTTCTGGAAGCATAAAGCAGCTCTAGCATTTCCTCTAGCACATGAAAACAAAATGAAATCTTGAATAAATAAAAGTAATTGTAGTTTCTGCCATGACCATCATTCACTTTCTTTAAGGGTAACAAAGAAAAAAGAAGGTGTCGTATAAATGCCTTTCTGGCTCTAAAAGCCCAATAGTACTATGTTAGGGTTTGCAAAGATGCCTTTAAAATGGAATTCAGCTGAGTCCCAATAAGGAAAGTTAACAGTAAGTTAAACAAAGAGGATGCATGTATAGACAAAGGTGTTTCACTTTGAATTGGACTACCTATTTCACATCTGTGCAATCCCCACTGATTTTAGTAAAAATAATACAGACAAAAACCTGACCCAAGTCTTTGAGACTATTATCCTAGATGTCTGATAAAGAGTCACGACACTCAAATGAGTTTTGTTTATTACCTATGAAAAACTATCAAGAATGTGGGCCTTGGTCCAACTCAAACTCTATGTAACAACATATCAGAGTGGTCTTTCAGCAGAGCACTGGTGTTATCAATATAACCAAGCTGCCAGGAACAAGATAAGAATGTGATGCTAGGGGAACAAGTGAGTTGCATACTTTGAAAGTTAAGGTAGTGCCCCTGGACACCATTTTTCAAAGTGATTATTGGACACTAAGGCTAAGGACAGACATTACACAGAAACTGGTTTAAGTGGTCAGAAACTGGTTTAAACCTGTAACAGAACAGATGTTCAGTGCACATAAACCAGTTTGAAAATGGCTGAAACTGGTCTGAGATAAACCTGGTTGCATGTAGTATTAGACTTAACTGATTTGGGTCAAACTGGTTTATGCAATGTCTGTCCCGGACCCCTTGCTGGTTTAAGATAAACCAGACTCTCCAGCATCCCAGCATGCTCTCTGGGCTGGGCAGGGCTCTCTGCTCCTCAACAGTGCAGACCTCTTCCCTCTGCTCCCTGGCCAGAGCTCTGGCAGAGACTGCAGGCATCTGCCTGGTTTCTCCCTGCTAAGCAGGGATTATTCTTTCCACTCCTCTGCCTTATGCAGCATTAGCTAGCAGACCACATGCTGGCTACAGTCCAGGCCGTGGCAGATGATAAGGCAGATGGACTTTTTGGAGCTAATCAAAGGTATCTGGTAATGTCTGTCCTTGGGAAAGCTGTTTAAGAAGAGCTTGAACTAATGGAGAGAGGCACTGTTTTCTTAATGGCATGATAAACATTGAGTTAGGGGTGATAATCCCTACTGGGCTGCTGGGGCGGGGGAGCAGGGGAAACCCTCCCTAATCAGAGTGTCTTGCCAGGCCTGGCCAAACCCCCCTTAGCTCAGCACTGTGGAAGAAAAGGGAAGGCTGCTCTACCGCTTCCCAGCTTCTAGCCTGAGCCACTGCAGGAATATGCCTGAATGTTTTCAGTCCAGAGGGGATGTCTGTGCAGTTACAAACTGGTTTAGCTTAGTCAGGTTAGACTAACCTGCAAAGATTGAATCGATTCAGGCTCAGGTTTTTTTAATGTCTTTCCCTAGCCTAAAGCAACTAGATCTTCATAGAGCAGGCAAATGTTCATGTCACTTTCAGATCAGACACTCAAATGCATCAGTCACTTTTACAACCTTAAGTTTTGCAATGTAGTGACAGAAAGATAAGAATTTGTAGCTAGGAAACACGTGCAGAAAAGTTAACAGAAAAAAAGAAAAAGCATAGATAGGTAACTTGCACCAAATAACATGACTGGAAGCTCCAGTCACATGCAGAAGAATGCACAGGGATTTAAGATATTTGCCAGAATGGATAATTTTTAGCCCTTTGCCTGAGAAGTGTTTGCGCAAAAGATACTTTTTTGTTTCCTGCTGCTTTCCTGTATAGTCTCTTCAGGGCACATTTGGAAATTATTTAAAAAGATGAAATACCTCTAATCTGTTACCAATTAGAAGAAACATGTGAATATTATTTTCTAATTTGTGACTTGAGTGTGTCTCAAAACCAGAGAGGAGTAATTGAAATAATTACAGCTGCTCCTGAATATTTCTATTATGCTCCTGAAATAAGAGAGCGGGTATGTCCTCTTTTGCCTGATGTGCCCCAGGGCTGAATGTATCGATAAGTACATCAAAGCCTTGAACATGAACTGCCACAAAATTGTAATTCCTACCAAGTGCATGTTGCCTTGTGGCAGCTAGAACCTAAGGCCTTTCAAACTGATTATTTAGTTCCTAATGGTCTTTGTCAAAAACTCAGACTAGGGGGAGGGAACTATTAAGGAAGAGGCAAAAGTTTAATAGTAAACACTCAGCTTTCTACTCTATTCAGGAAGTCCACCACGAAACTAATTTTCAGAGGGCTACTGATGTATAAGATCTAACCCCTGATTTATAACAGCAGCCATGTAGATATTTTTCTGAAATCCAGACAGTGCGACTTGAGTGACTAACTCCTGAAAATTGGTAATTTCCTGGTGGTTAGCAGTAGCAGATTCACCAATGAGAGTTCAGAAAAAGATAATAAATTTATAGTGCGTTATATGCCAATTAGACCCCTTCAGCCATTCACGAGGCACGGCCACCAATCAGGTTATCATTCCATAAATGTACTCTTTAGAGCTGATCTCATCACAAATCAATCCTGCATTCAGATTTTCAAAGCACAATTCTCATTAGTATTACCCAGAAAATGTACTTGCAAAACAATGCAGTGAGCATTTTTTCTTCTCTAAGAGCCCTTTCCCAATGCCCTGTGCCTAGTTATTCTCTTCTTGTGTACAGTCATGCCAGTACTTCAAATGGTAAATAATCATTCTCAATACCATATTCATTCTGCACAGAACCAGATTTATTACATACTTCATACTGGGGAGTTTCATAGTCATTCACAAGCCATCCGTGAATCTCCTGGTTAAATTACATCCCTGTATTTAATCATGCACCATGCAATATTCCATCAATACAGTGATTCATATTAGTTCCCTTAGCTAATACAGTCTTCCTCACTATGACATACAAAAGCAGCAGACACTCAGCAATGGGTTATTATAGCACTGCAATTGGAAAAGGCAAAAGAATAAAAAGTATAGAAAGAAAAATAAAAAAAACCTGAATGAGCATGTTCAGTACATTTTATACTCTTGCCACAATCTGTCTTACCTCTTTGTGCTTAGGCCTATGCAAGAAATGTTATATTTTAGATTACATAATGGCCTTCCAAAGTGTACTCCTGTCCTCTGTAAAAAAGGGCCACATAAGACCTTTGGGTTTTGGCTGTAATTTAAGGCAGTATAGGTGCACATTAGTCAGCATTATCATTACCAAACCAGGGTAGATACATGCATTTCTAATTCTTAAGACTCTACCCAAGGGCATTTCATTGACATGGATTGCATATTCACTTATGGACAATGCAAGGCACCTTGGATGTATAACACAGCACACATTTTCCTTGAATTATCTTCTTTTTTGTCAGAAGTCTAAGAACTGAATCTGACAAGTGTGTCATGCAAACATGATGTTAATACTGCTATGTAGGCCTTTACATATTTCATTTCAAAATTACTTGCCATTTGTGCAAAGCAGCTGATCAAATGTGATCTGACTGAACTAAACATTACATGATTTGCTGTAGTCAGCTGCCAGAGTAAGTGCTAATAGCACCATTAGCAGACAAAAACTACGTTATTATTGCATCTCACCAGCTTTTTGCAGCTTTGACAGGTACACTTGTGGGCGCTCTGAACAAAGTTTGGGGGACCCTGTATGTCTGCTGATCAAATTCCTACCAAGGAGAGCAAGAAATGAGGCACAGCAAATTAGTCCAGCCTGTCCATGGCACTACACCATCCAGAACAAAGAGGTGGCGTAATCTACCTCCAACTCCAGAGGTCTATGGAGCCTCCAGGAACTGCATTGCAAATTTTCCTTCATGGAAACAGATTCTGTTACCATTTTCCACTTTAACTTGTGGTGATATAGCATGGTCTGAGATCCTGTCAGAGCTCACAAAAGATACTAAGCCTAACTTGACTGCTATTGTACAATTACAGTATTTTTGTCAGCTAAGTGCAACAGCGTATATTAAGAAAGGATTGGATGGCTCAAAGGACAGGCAGGATGAATGACATTTTCACCACTGAATTACTGGTCCAGTATGGCACAGAGTACAATTAAATATACTCTGCCAAATCCAGCTCTTGCCCTCAATTGTTCTTTGGAATTCAAACTGTCGTGAGTATAAAGTGTTTTGAACCCTGATGGCTACGAAAACTTAAAGAAAGCATAAATGGACACAGTATTAACTTTTCTCTAGTAGGCTAGTTAAAATAAATGCCACAGGAGGCATGAAATAGTTTGCTCATTTCAGAGGGCTGTTTACTTTGACACTTAAATATTATGATTTAAATACCAGCATAATTGTATTTTAGTCGCAGATAATTCATGCAGAAACACAACGTTCACGTGCCTATTCAACACTTCCAAACTACCTTCTTCTTGCTTCAATTTCTTGCCTCACAAAAGCTACTCAACCTCTGTTTCCCACTTCTGGACCATTTTAATGATGAGGTATGTACTGCCAATAGTATCTGTTAGCATGCTAACAACTGAAAGTGAATATGGTCATTTTTTCTATATTTAATTAAAACTCTCATTTCTTCAAATCACAACAGAGGTGCCTCAAGCTTCTATTCTGCTGTGCCAGAGGATCTGGATCCAGTTATATTCAGCCTATGCTGGGGCTAAGTCATTGCTAGTTCATGATCAATGGCCTGTGTGAAATGACTTAGTATAGTTTTAGTTCAGTTCCTACATCAAATCCATATTGATTCCTCTTCTGCAATTTTAGCAATGGAACCCCTATGAGCTGAATGCATAAAGGCTAAATGGGAGAGCAATCCCTGGACCAAAAAATCCAGACTGAGACTCATAATTGGGCAATACGTGGAAGCTCATCTTTCTCACAGCCTGTGTCCTAGCAGTTCTGCAGACAGAGAATGCTAGTCTCTACCGCTACTGCCAATCAGGTACCTTTCCTAAATTCATAATTGGATTTTCAGGTGGAGGAAAAATGACAGCTCCCCGCCCCGCTCCTTTTATCTGGTGAGCTAAATTTTAGTTCTGATAAAGTTCAATTTTACTTGCCATGGAAGAGCAAGAAAATTTTGCAGTCTCTCCATATAAACATAAGAACAACATCACAAGATGCCTCAGCCTTGGGCTGTCACCTGCATCTTATTTCTACTTAACCTCTTAAATAATGTTGGAATTCACTTTGTCCCCTGATGGGCACCGTAATGAGAACCAACTGTCAATCACAGCTCCATTAGCGTGGACAGACTTTCACTTCCTGAAACAATTTATTGGATTCCCAGAAGCAAATGGGCCTTCTTCCTTTTCAGCTCTGTTTTTAGGGGAGCTATTCAAAAGGAGTGGGTATCCCTTCTGTTCCTGCTGAGCTGCCTTTGTTTCCTCCGTTTACTCATGAAAACAGTTTCCTGAGTTTACCCACCTCTTCTGTCTTGGGTAGGCTGAGTGTTTGCCAAAACTTTTTTTTCTACTGCTCAGTTCACCGGCGCTATACAAAACCCACCAGCTGTTTCCAGCTACTGGCTCAGGGAGAAAGTGGGTTTTACTGTTAACCCCTTCCCAACATAAAGTTATTTCCAGAATTGGAATTTTTTTGGATGGTCCAATTTCATACAGGACATATAAGAGATCCCACTGATACAACCACATGCTCTATTTTCCTTATGAGAGATTGAAAATTG
>NW_017729031.1:88261929-88271151 GCF_001723915.1 Gavialis gangeticus
GGAATTTTTTTGGATGGTCCAATTTCACACAGGACATATAAGAGATCCCACTGATACAACCACATGCTCTATTTTCCTTATGAGAGAATGAAAATAGCAGCATTCCGAGGTGCCTACTTCTGATTTACCCCTGCAAAAAGCTGATTTGTAGAATTTTAATTTGATGCTTGTTTTTGTTTTCCTTCCTTTATTCATGGGGAAAGTCAAATTGCAGCTCAAAGAAAAAACTTACTAACAAAGGATAAAACGACTTTATTTGAAACATTATCCATAAAAGGACCGTTTTCAGTTCCCTGAATACGTGCTGTTCTTAAGAGGCTTCTTTGCAATTCGTAAATCTATTTTGATGGGATAATAAAATGTATTTAAAAATATTTCAATTTCCCCCCAAAGGAATTTAAATGGTCAGTTAATCTTTCTGCTTCAGAACAACTCACTGGAGTAAACAGAAGAGGGCTCAAGATTATATAAAACAATATTTTTTTCTTCTAACACTGGTCTTGAAGAATAAAATACACTGCACAACTGCACTTGAGCATTAGCAGTATGCCCTTTTAGTATAAATCAGTTTAACTTTTAGCCTGGGAAAAAGAATGTGAAACAAGAGGATAGTTATCTCTAGCCTTCTGTGATTCTCAAGTCAATAGTAAATTGGGGGACTCGTTAGTGCCATAGCAATCCAATCAGGATGAAATTATGCAGTCATGTAAGAAATAATATCTATTAGGCTAATTTAATCAACGAATACTTTACAGATGAATTAGAATGCAGGATCCAATTATTTCAAACATTCGGACTGTCAGCTGCTGTGTTTTTTAAGCAGGGGAAGAGTATAGAAGAGAGATTTAGGGAACCTTTTTTATACGGCAGAGAATAAGGTATACTTTTAACAGGAAAGCTTATAACAGCCAAAAACTGACAACTACAATCAGCACCTTACAGTGATCAGAACGATCGCACTCAGGCGGGTCTAATCTAACCGTTCTACATGGCCCCTGTGACACGTTGCTTCTGTATATTGGCCTAGACAGCTTGATTCGATATTTCAGCGACTGATAATTAGTCTCAAGTCTTCATAATTTCCTCTTGCCACTCACCCTTTAAAAAGGGCTCAAAATCTTTAAATTACATTTTTTTTTAAAGAAAAGATATGTGGTAGTTGGGTGACACCGTCCTGCTTCAGAACTCCATTTTGCTTGAACATGGGGTCATTCCTGAAAAGGAAAATATGATTCCGGTGCCAAGAAGAAGAACATTACATGTGGTCAGTTACTGATAATAAAAGGAAAAATTACTTTAAAGAAAACTGGAACCTGCAACAGAATTTTGTTCACCTTGTAACAGAATTCATGAAGCCTTAATCAAAATTATCGTGGATGCACACACAAGCATAAGACACTTTCTGGTTCCAATACTGGCACACTATATTCTACAGAAATACATTTCTCCTTACCTATCATTTTCTTCTTTTTGAAACTGCTGGGTTGGATATTTTATCAGAGAAAAGAAACAAAGGAACTGCCATAAGGGAACAAATTTGTGATCAGTCTAGAGTACTATCTGCTCTCCAATACCAATCAGCATAAGATGCTCCAGGGGAAAGCACAAGAAAACTTGCAGATTGGAAAATGGGAGAAACTGTTCACTCATAATTGTTAATAATTAGAGACTGGCTTGAAAGCCTCAGAACGTGAAGTGTTATATCCCTTCTAGCATTCAGTTCTGAAGTACTGAAGCAAGTCCAAGACCTGCATACTGGGACAAGATGATTGACAGTCATCTTGAAAACCAATGCAAAGTGGTCACAATAGCTTGTGTCACTCTTTCACCAAAGGTACATCAACAGTGCAACTCATAAAAAACCATGTATAGAAGGCTGAATTCATGCTCTGTGAAGGTACACGTTATGGACCACACTATTGGTTTGCACATCTCCTTGGAGCACTTCCTTTTGCAGCCGGTGACAGAACAGGATGCTATGAAAAAATGTATTTATATAGCACAATGTGTGCGCCTGTGGCTCTGTATGTTTCTGTACAGCAATTCTTGATTAATCTAACTATAGAGTCTGAACACTTTTTTGCCCTGGCATCTGGAGTGGTTTGCTCATTGACTGCCTCTTGCTTATTTAAATCTTTAATGCTCTTCTGATGTCCAAATTATGCCTGTTTCATGTGATGGATTAGCACAGAATGTGGGAAGGATAATTTTCTGCAGTCTGTGGAATATCAAATTTTGATTACTTTGGGAGGCAAAAGGAAAGTTATAAGTAAACTGTTTTGACTGATAAGGAGCAGAGGGATACTTTATGCAGTGGTTCACTGGAAGTGTTGATGAACGCCTGCAGGACTCTGATGAATCTCTACAGAAAGCATTCAGAAGCTTCAGAAAGATTTAAGATATTTATTGCGCAAATAAAACAAAACTTAGTGAGGTATGTGGGTGAAGTGGCATAGGATGATTGCAATCTGCTGATTAGACCAAGTGTGACTAATTTTTACAGAGCAAACACACACTCAATTTTAGGCTTTGCTGTAGAACATCTAAAATGTTGGTGAAGTTGGTTACTGTGGGAAGTTATCTTTTTCTTCTTCCCAGTACTGAAACTCATTCCAGAAAAACATTTATAATAGATATTCTTTTAGATGACGTCTTTGGGAGCATAAACTATTTTCTATCATCTCCAGTTTAGTATCATTTGGATACACTACTGAAACCTAAGATGGATGATCTGCAAAGATTGAAAGAGCCCTGAACTGACATTTAAACCAGTTGGGGAAAGGCAAATATAAATTTACTGACAAGTTTTGTGACAGCAAAACTCCCACTTTAGCTTTGGGATGTTTTCCCCTGGGAAAATAATGTGTGTTTTTTAGTCCCTTGCTGAGAGAAAGGGAACTATTATTGACTTTTCATCAACATCTCCCATAATCCACAAATTTAGAATATGTCTATTCTTCCTCTACTGGATTATTTGAAGATTATATGCCAGTCCATTTAACATCCCCACTTCTTTTTACATGAAGAGCTGTGATAGATAAATTTCAAGTTACCTATTCATATGAAGAAAGGTGCCCTTTGTGTACCCTAGTATGTCAATTTGTGATCCAGGAAACCTGATGCTTTTGCCAAGCGCTGAGAATCAGAGAAACTTCCATGCGATATGTCTTCCCAGAAGATTTTTCAGGCATGAGACTATCTACCTTTACGAGGCCAAGAAAGGTTTTCAAAATGGATTTCTTTTGGCATAGTAAGTTTGCTAATGTCTACTGGAGTTTGCAGAAACTTGCCTCTGAAATGCTTGTACACCCTTGTACCATGGCTCTGAAGACTTGAAGGTGTAGCATTTTCTGTGAGGAATTAATACTGCTTTAATGAGCTTGCTTCTCAGAATGACAATTAAAAACCTCTCTCATTCAGTCTCTATGGTGACTTGGGTGTGATTCCTCCTGGATTTTTAGGCTTGATAAGAAAAATGGATATGTGCATTTTTATGACCTCAAGTGGGATATGAAGTGCATCTTGGTGAAAGCCCCCCCCCCCGGTCTGTTTTTAACCAAAGACAAAAAAAAGAATTCCATATTGGAAAGGTCCTTTCAGACAAGAAAATCTGGAAGATTTCTGATCCAAAGTTCTAATGGCCTATATGTGACATGTCCAAATCACTGCAGCTTCCTTTGTTGCAGAACCTCCAACAATGGTTTTTAGGCTCCAACTTCTCGACTGATTTGCTGCTTGACAGACTCGTTGGTACGATGCTTCGTTTACAAGACACACAACAGTCTCTTAAAGCAGTGCATTTCAAAAGCCTCAATTCTGTTCTCTAATTTCTTATTAAGCATCCATGCCTCACAGCCATAGAGCATCCTAACGATGACCACAGCATGCAGCAGATGTAACCTTACCTTCAGTGTAATATTACTGTTTGTTCAGATTTTCTTTAGCTTTGTTAGTTGGCTGGTGGGAATTGCTATTCTGGTCTTGACTTCCTTTTCAGATGTTAAATCTTCTGTGAAGGTGGCTCCCAGATACTTAAAACTTGCTACTCTTTCTAGTTGTTAATTGCCAATCTGCACACCAACACTGCTACTGGTGATTTTGGAGGTCTTTGCTTTTCTCAGCACTTATTTCCATTCTGTAGCTCTTTGCAGTTTTGTCTAGGATTTCTGTAAGTTCTTGAAGCTCTTCAGATCGTTTTTGCTAATTGTTTTTGATCAAAGCAATATACAGACTTATCTGGTTATTTCACAAACAAAACTACAGGTGCAACTGCATTTGCATTTTGCATTTCTTCATCAGGAAATGTAAAACTTTCCATTTGTTGAAAGTTGATCAGCTCCCAAAACAGCTACAAGGAGGACTTTCAGAGAACTGTTTTGGGTTCAGCACAACAGAGATGATGGACCCTTTGAGCATCATCTTTGGGCTATAAGACAGTCTTTGTACCAGAATACCTGAACAATACACATCATACAGTTATCACACATGAATTAAAAAAACCGAATACTAAAAAACTAGGATGATAGTTTGATGCACAACATTGGGAGCCAGACCCATAATCACATGTTCTCAATGGTGCACTGATTCCAGTGTTGCATGAAGTGAACCCCCCTACACTTTTATTTGCCATGCTGGTAAACTAAGCCAGTAGCCACAGCAATCAAGTTATTTGCTCTTGGTTTATCTTTTGGGAATAGCTTTCCCTTCTACAGGGGATACAAAAATGTGTCAACCACCTCTAATCCTGCCTGGTTGCTAGAAAAAGCTCCCTTAGAGATCAAGTGGGCAGCAGCCCCTTAACAGGAACTGGTCTATGAGCTACCGCCACATGTCTAATTAATGACCCTGCCGGTCGCAGCTGGAAGAGCTGAGCTGGGGGTGATTAATTAAATTAGCTGGCAGAGGAAATTACAGTGGAAAAGCCAAAGTTTGATTGCTCCATAATTAACCGCAGTGCAAATAATATCTGCATCTATAACTTCCAGCGATGAGATCAGAAGCCAATTGAATTTGGCACTGATTGAAGTTGTAAATATCCTGTGGTGAAAAATGATAGGTTTGTTCTGAAGGGAAAACTTACAGAAATGGACATCTAGAGGATGCAATAGGGGGAGACGGGACACCCGAGGAAACAACAGTGGCATTAGACCTTTATTTCAGTAGTAGCTTTCTTTCTCTTGCTGTTCAGCTGCAGGCTAATTTTTTTATTTCTTTGGTTTTGTTTGAATGATGAGGATAAGGTACACAGTAAACAAAATATGTAAAACACCCAAACTAAACCCTGTTGATTATTTAGTTAAAATGATTTATTCCTAAAATTCCTTATAACAGAATCACTGAATCTAGGAAAGGCAAAGACCTATTGGATCATTCAGTCCCTCTTCTCTGCCAGTGGAGGCTTGTTTCATATTGTAAATTTACTAGTGATGGAGTTTCCCTTATTTCCCTTGCAAAGCTATTCTGCAGCCAAATTGACATAGAACCTAGGAAAGATTCTCCTATAATCAGACCAAACATTTCTTTTTCTAATTTCATCCTATTATTCCTAGTCATTCTTTTTACTATTATTATACTTTCTTCTGAAGTGTGTATACCCTTCAAAGATTAGCAAACCAGTCTGTCCCGTCGCTCCCTTGCAGTTATCACTTAGGCAAGCTAACCATAGCCTAACTCTTTTAGTACTGCCTCATAAGTTATATCCTGCTGCTTTGAATTGCTTTTGTAGTACTTCTCTACACTATCTTTAATTTTGCAATAGTTTTCTGGTAGCAACATGCCTATAATTGAACATAATTACAATTGTTTCCCCCTAAGCCCAGGATAGGCAACCTTTTCCAGCTGTGGGCCAGAGCAACCTGCACTTGGTCAGAAGTGAGTGCTAGTACCCAACTGTCATTGCTGCTCATCACCACAGTGGCACAGGGAGAGTGCCACAGCTGAAGCCCCACTTCCACAGGTTGGATCCAGTGGCTCTGAGAGCTGGATTCAGCCCTCAGGCCATAGGTTGCTGACCCTGCCTTAAGTCCTGTTACCCTAAAAGGCGCACAGCTATAATTTTTCAACAGTATATTTAGGCTATTTTCAAATGATCAAATTTTTTAACTTTCTTCAGCAGTATATTTAGGTTATTTCAGCTTTATTTTGGCAGTAACTTTGGGTTAAAGATAATCAAGATTAAAGTGATGGCAGGGATACTTTACATCCACCAAGTGAGTAAAGTTTTATCTGAACAACCATTTCCAATGGGAAAATTGAATTGCCCATCTCTTTTTGTATAAACAAAATTGTATTTTCTCAAAATGGTACTGTCTTTAACTTGATTTTTATTGTACAATATGGATGCTGGAATGTAGACAACCACTTACAGGATTCTGTTTTTAAATATAATTCCTAGGAGTTTATAATTGATCTCTAAAGTTCACAGTGGTTAAAACTTAATACAATTACACTTGATCTTAATTAGAAATAAGACCACTCCGTAACACTTTAAAAATCTTATCTTTTACAAAATTCATCTATGGCTTTGTTTCATTTAAAAATAAATATGCACTAAGAAAATCACACAGATCAAGCTTCCACTAAACAGGTAATTAAATGCATCTTAAAATGAGCAGGACAACGAGGTCTTTGACAAAACTGTGAATGCAAACCTTGAGGATATTTGGCTGTAGCTATTTGAAATGAGGACTGATCACTGCAGTTATCTTTAGGTCAGATTTCACTATTAACAAATTTATGAGAAAGTCAACTGGTGTCTCCTGAAAGGGACACTCCCATAGTGAGTTGCCCATTTTTGTCATGTGGGTAGCAAGGAGCCAGATCAAAAAAGTTTGCGCATGTTCTTCCATTTGCTAGTAAACAAATGAGCAACACTGACTGAGAGACAGAAAAAAGTGTCATTCAATTTTGTCTTTTTGATTACTCTCTGGAAGAACATAATGACAAAACAAAACATGAGCAAAATTGGAAATACATAAGCAAACCTATGATTCTTAATCAAAATTAATTAAAAAAAATCAGTAAATCCTAATACATCCTTCTTGTACACAAATACTACTGTTAAGTCACTATGCATTTATTGGCTATCAAATTGTACCCTTAATTAACTTGAGCCTTGACCTATTTTCCCTTGCTTTGGAGTCAGGATTGGTGTCAGTATCATTCTCTTTCCTCTCCATTTTAGCTAACAACATTGCAAGTGATTTTTCTGGCCCAAGAAATGTATTGTTTATCTGAGATCTGATTCCCAAGTCTTGCTGAGTGAAACAGAGATGCCTCTATACACAGGTTGTTGAAAAATATTTCTACTGATGAAAAAGGTGTTTTTATTTGGCATAGGTGTTTTTCTATTTTTGGGAAAAACAGGAATCTGATTCTCTCTGATTCTAATTCTGTTTATCTTAATAGTTCTCAATACAACTTTATCTTGAGAATCCATTCACCATGGAAAAATTCTTTGTAGTGGAATCTCTTAGGTTGCCCACAACCTATATAGCAATATATCTAAATGTGATCATCTCACTTTCTTTCTGAGTTAATTCTCAACATACACAGTCCACAAAAACAACAGAGGAAGATCTAGGCTTTCCTCACACTTGCCTGGGCTCTTAAGGCCCCTTGTGTATGATATACTTTCAAATTCCTGTGGGTATTTTTCTTGTCCCTGCTAAACATCCACTTTAAAGTCTATGTTAAAAGCCCCAAAACAAAAAAGCATCATGACTCCATCCCTTCGTTTTCAGGTCTGGCTTGTTTTGCTTTGCAACACAGCATGTCAGAATTACTGCTCAGGGTTGTCCAACTTCTAAGCAGCTGGGGGCTACATGTCATGCAGGCCACACCAGCAGGCACTGCACTACTGCAAGTCGCACGACCCTTGCTGCGCTGTACATGGTTGGGCAGCCTCCCCTCCCTTCCCCCCTACACGCTTTTACACCATTTGCACAGGTGCCTCCCCACCTCACTGCTGCACCATTCATGTGTGTAGCTCCCATCTCAGCTCCCTTGCTGCACTGTGCTGTGCTCTCCCTCAGTGCCCTGGGCAGAATATTGAAGGCTCATTTTCACTTCTTGAGTCCAAACATGCCAAAATTTATGGACTGGTCCTGATCACCTATTCTTTCCAACTGGATTCTGAGAAATGCCTTTATGTGTGTTCTGCATGTCATTAAGTTCGGTGCACTACCTGTTTTTCGGCAGAGATGTGGTAAAAATCCTCATACATGAAATAGTACATATGCTATGTTAAATAACTCATGCCACTTCACATTTTATTTAAATACTAACAATTGTAGAAGCTGCACTTTTAGAGGGTGACTTTCAAGGAAGTTAGTCACCCAATTGCTGTTGATATCAATAGGAGCTGGATGCTTAATTATTTTGTGCCTTAGGAAAATCTCCCCCTGAACCGAATGTTTTTCCTCGAGATCTTTTTAGGAAAAGATCACACAGATCTAAAAGGATCTCAGAGTATCTTATAAGCAACAGCAGTTTCAAAATGATACAAATGTCCACGTGAAGAAACCTACAAATTATAATGACTAATACTTACATACATTAGATATATTTATATATATACATATGTAACTCACACAGGAAAGTAATCAATAACACAGAATGGACAGCTGGTATTCACAAGGAATGTGAAACATCTGAGTTTATTTAACTTCCAATAATCTGACTTGCTAAAAGCGCCTAGAAATTAAAAATCTGCGCATCAGACATGTAGATGTACTGCTGATCTGTGAAGGATGCCACATGCAGGTACTTTACTAAGAACTGGTTTCAAAAGGAGCTACATTAGAGGTTGGAGAGGGAAATTCCATACCATAATTAAGAAACATGTTTTTTACTTGTTCCCCTTCCCCATTTCTCTGCTGACTTTAATTAAACTTGCCCTAGAGCAATGGGCTTAAGTCAGGTTGGGGAACTCTTGAAAGTAAAAATCTAGTTTGTTTCACAGGCATTTTCATATTTCTTGCTCATCTCTTGTTTGAATCTGCAAGATTTTCTTTTCTTATGTTGCCTTATGACCTTTATACTAAACTAAATGCGTTAAAGTATACATTCATAGAAAAAATCCACATTAACTGGTGTCATGTATGAAAAGATTTGACTCCACAGGATTTTTTTTAGTTTTGGCATTTCAGTAAAAAAATAAAAAGGAAAACATAAATAAATTGCAATCTAACTTAAGTTCATAAGCCCCAAAGCCATGATTTT
>NW_017729031.1:88276151-88285310 GCF_001723915.1 Gavialis gangeticus
GAAAAGATGTGACTCCACAGGATTTTTTTTAGTTTTGGCATTTCAGTAAAAAAATAAAAAGGAAAACATAAATAAATTGCAATCTAACTTAAGTTCATAAGCCCCAAAGCCATGATTTTCAAAGTGACCCGACAGTTTCGGTAACTTTACTAGGTGTCCAATACAGACCCGACAGGGATCCATCCAACTGGTAGGTGCAAAGTACTCTGGAAATCTTTGTTAGATCAAAGTTTAGGAGCCCATTTTCATGGGCTTCACTGGAGTGTCTAGGCAGGATGGGAGCATAACACTATCTATATCACTCTGAAGGTCTGGTTTCAGCATATATAAACATACCCATGCTAACTTAAATCTAGTTAACCTAGACACCAATAGCAATGGGGATGTAACAACACAGGCTCCAGCATACACTATGCACCCAAGTAACACCTATGTCAACACATATTAATTGCCACTGGCATCTGAACTAGCTAGCTGAAAATTAGTTTGGTTATGTCTACACATGCTGCAATTACACCTCTGACTGCAGCGTAGATACAGCCTAAATCAGAATTCCTTAAAAATTAAAATGGAACCCAAATGAATCAAATAATTTGGAATTTTTCTATTAGTCAATATTACTGGCTTTTGGGTTTCTTTGTGAAGCTAAAATTCAAGCTAGATTTCCCAAGAAAACAAAAGTTTGTACAAAGAAGCCAGAGGACATGCAGAAGGACATAAAGGCATGCATGTAAATCAGAATTGGGGTTACAGGAGACTAATATGGGGTAGATCTCTTAAGCCTATATCTTCTGGTATTGTTCACTGGAGGTTATGGAAAGAAGGACAGAGTGACTATGCCGGTTACAAACATTACTCTTCGTTTTGGGAAAAACCTAAGGCATTGAACCAAAGTCTTGTTTTAAATTTGTGTTAGTCTCCACACCTCCTAGTTTGACTGGCAGTGGAGGTGACAAGAAAGGGAAAAAAAAGTTTCTCACTTAGAATTTCTGAACTGGGTGAAAACAGGAAGTACTTTGGAGATTCCTAGGCCATTAAAATAATCTTGTTAAGCATTTACACTTCAAGGCATACCCCACTTGAACCTTTTTGAGGTTTATCCATTGCTGAGATGTCTTTTTGGTATGTCTCTCTCTCAGGTCAACCCAGAATAAAAAGGTTAACTATTGTACTTAGAACTAGCTATGTAATCTGGATAATGGGCACAGTTGGTAGGGATTTAATTTCACTACACTGCAAAATTCAGAAAGACTCTAAGGGCTTTCAGATGCCTTGTCTACATTCACTTGAGTGCACTGCAGTCTGCAATTTGATATATTTTTTTCTTTAAAGCTGATGGATTCTTCTGGTTGTATCAGTTTGCATGGGTTCTCCACCAGGCCTTCAACAGCTTTACATGTACTGCACTTGCAAAAACCACCAAAACCTGCATTACCTTTTACAAAGTTAAACTATTTAGAAGTGGAGGAAACTACATTTGGGCTGACATGTATTTCAAGATTCAATCCAATCAAAAGCCAGCACCATCTTTTCAATGGATCTACTGTCCTTTTCATTTAGTTATCTTACTGAAGTCTCATCTCCCCAGTCCCTTGCCAGAGGCTACCAGCTACCTGCAGAGACAGAAACAAAGCTAAGTCTTAAACAAAAGAAAAAAAGGAAAAAATTACAAAAGAGAGAAAGTTGGTCACAGTTACAACAGTGGAGCCCTGCAGGTTCTGTAGCCAGGACCAAAGCAAAGGCATGCTGCTGTTGCTACTTCTGTGTCCAGTGTCACCATCCAGTAAAGAAACCAGTATCACTGCATGGTATTACCTTCTTTAAAATGCTGTTAAGCATTGCCCATCACTAACCTTCTTTATTAGGCATCTTCCTCTTTTCCATTATATGGTAACAGATGATCACACAAGGCATGCTAATATCCTGACAATTACTGAAAGCCACCCAAGCTGGTTGTAATGCATGCTGCTGATTTGAGAAAACCAGTACTACCATTCATGAGCATGACAAAAACCTAGGAATACTTTGGCAAGCCATACAACTCTGTGTGCTGATGAACCAAAATAAAAACTAGAGAATTAGAGGGCTAGGCGACAGGAACAGTCTGCAATATGGCACCTGTCCTCATCAAATGCCTATTATGGAGACCTTGAATTTTCACAAAGTTGTACAGGTTTTAACAATAGATTTAGTTAACCAAGTTAAACAAATATGTACACACACTCAAACTGATTTAGTGTGTGCAAATAAAGCTTAAAAAAATATAAGCAATATAAGCACATTTTTGAGCTCATACACAAGCTCATTTTAGACTATCCACATGGCAGTTTTACAAACAGCTGTTTGCCGGTCCCACTCCCACTGCACCAGTCTTGAATCCGCTCCATTGTGGCGGTGGGCAGAAGGGGGTGATGGCCAGGGAGAGCTGAGACAGACAAACAGCTGTTTCTGTTTGTTGGTCCCAGCCCCTCCTATATCACACTGGACTCTTGTGATCATACTGCTTCAGTGGAACAGTCAGACATTAGCTCAACCTCATGTTAGGTAATACAATCTGGAGATACTCCTAGCTGGAAAAGTCCTCCTTTGCTACACTATGACGACACTTAGCACATTTTACTGCTTGAATGCTCATATGTTTTAAGTGCAGTTAGCACATTTTAAGTAAATTTAACACATCCTGGGCACATCCCCACTAGTGGGAATGTGCATTTCCCTGTGGACTAGTTGTCCCTGGGCATGCCCCTGTATATATTCTCTGGAGTGTGGCATATTGCCTCAGGTGGGGCAGGTTAGGCTCAGGCCAGCACCTGGGCTGGTTCCAGCAGCCTTACCTGAGGTCCTGGTGGCCTCCCGCAGCTGCAGCAGCTGTGAGCTGGACAAATCCAGGCTCTGGTTTCAGGCAGCACACACTACAGCCATGGGTACTGCCCCACTTTTTTCTGCCATGGTTTTAAAATCAGGATCTCGCCTGTCAAAACAAATGCTGCACTGCTAATTAACCGCAGGTAGGTTTGCAGTGCTGCAAACCACATGTAGACGTTCACAGGGATGCCCCCCGCCCCGAGTGTAACATGCAACAAGGCCCCAAATGCTGGTCATTATTAGCCAGCTATGAAACTTAAAATAACTTCCTGCTTTATATATACAGTTGTATCCTCAAAAATAACCAATCTATTTAGGATGTATGTCTCAGTTCAATATATTTCACAGATAACATTTGGGCTCTAACTCTTTCTAAGGATTTTATAAATTGTTAATGTTTGCTCATCCCTTTAAAAAAATCCCTACTTTCCCCCCCTCATGTCAGAGGACTAAGATATCAATAGGTCTTCATCTAGGTATCAAGTGTTAACTTGAACTCCTTTCTTTCAAAAATTCTTGACTGAATAGTTCAATTATTAAAGATGGAGTTGGAAGTGATCCCTACAAATACACTTTCCATATTAAATCCCCATTTTCAGTTACTTACAACATTTAATGCTACTTATAACATTGCTTAAATATGTAAACTGATTTTTCCCATGCTTAATTTATTCCTCAAGCCGATTTCTTTGTTTTCAACAGAATTTTTATAAGAATGAGTTTGAAAAAAATAGTATATTTAGTTGGTGGAAGCCTATTTCCCCAGTTGTTTGTTTGAAGAGCGTTCTATGGTTTTTATGCTTTGAAATTTGGAAGGAGGGCCCTGCTACCAGAACAATGCATTGTTTTCCCTGTAAAAATCCATCCAGGTTTGGCAGTCATAACTTCTGAAACCTACTATATGTACATACTCAGTAGAGATTTTTAAAAAGAATGCTACTAAAACACTGGAAGATTCTGCCTGTACTAAGTATGCCCAACCCTGGAGCTTCTACATGTTAGCTGTACCAAGCAAGCTCTCCGGTCCAATGTCATTTCTTATAATTAATTTACATCAGCCAGCTGAAAAATGTACACCCTAAACATAAGTTTCCACAGTTCTCTCTGAAACACCAGATTCTAAAAGCTGTTGGTTGTAGATCTGAGTATAGACAGACATACAAATTGTGTCATCCTCAAAGGATACTAATATAAGCTATTACCCTAATTTTTATATCTACAGGATTTTATAATGATACAAGCCCTAGCAAAACTGCTCCAACTTTAATCCTGCTTTACTCAGGGTCAAAGTTAGGGTGATTTGGCTGACTTGCGTCCCTACAGGATCATGCAGGTATAAGAGTTGCAGTTTAACAACTGATGCACTCTCTCAGTAGCAGGTCCTACTTCTTTTTAAAGCAACTAAAACGTGTGTTTGTCCATACCTTCTGAATAGTATTGCAAGGCCAACTGTATTTGCAGTTTGGGAGACTCATTAGCTATCATCAAGATTTTAGCAATACCTATGCTCTACTTTCGTTTTAAGTTATTAGTTCAGGACAAGAATCATGGTTCAGACTTCAGATACTGTAAATGCTAAATTCACTGCAAATTTCAAGCTGATCAAGCTGTCAGAATTTTTCTGGTATTACGTATAAAATGTATTCTGTCAGAGCCCACGTTACCCTTCTCAAAATCATTCATCACTGATGTATTTTGTCTCTTGATCAGAACTGGGAATATCAAATAAGATGTATCGATTTGCCTTTAAGCCTCCAATTTTTAAAACTTATTTCATTAGAATTTTTGGCATTATAGCAGCATTTGCACTAACACACAAGATCTAACTGAGAAACTTGGTCTTGATTCAGGTTACAAGGCGGTGATTGTGAAGAAAGGGCCCTTTTAATAGGTAGTCTTTTGCTGCAGTCAAAATGCTCTTTGCTCTGTCTTTTAATTTCTCTGCTGAAGACCTGGCCACTATTTGTATCATGTAGAGGGGCTGCTAGGTTTATTTGAAATTGCTCTTACATATTAGATTATTTATTACTTCTTCATCTCTAATCATTTTCAGTGTTGTGTAAATTTGGAGGACTCCATTTTAGGGCAATAATACAGTATTATCGCTGGAGCTCCCATTGCTTTTTCCATTTACTAATGTGAAGTAGTTATACCTCCTTTATATTTAACCTTGTTTATATCTATCAATCTATCTATCTATCTATCAATCTATCTATTATATCTAAATATATATATCTAAAAGTATTTCTATTTCGATAATATATCAAATATATTTATATTATCTATCTAAATATTATGCCTCTTACTATATTTACAGAATTTATTTTTATTTATGCTGCTGTAAAAATCCATCCAGGTTTGGCAGTCACTCTTCTGTTTTTCCAAACTGCTTGAGTGGTTATTAGACTATTTCAGAGTAAAATACAAATTTAAGGTGTTTGGCCCTTGATTTACGTTAAGTGTCATTGCCCTTCTGGATATTAATTTAAAAGAAGACACATTCCTTTTTTCTGACTGTCATTAAACATAAACAACCCAATTTTTAGCCATTTGAGGAACATGTTGGTCTGTTTCTCACTTACCTGGCCTATACAGAGTCCAACATACTGAACTGGATATCACCTCTTGCTCTACCCACATAGGTGATGAAGAAGTAATACTGCTTGTGTGATGGAGCTACTCTTAGAAAAATGGGGTTGGAGGGGACCTCCAATTGCCATCTAACCCACTCCCTTGCTCAAGAAACTGACACTTTCTAAGGAAATGCTTTGTTTTTGACAAACTGGCATTTTCTTACAAACAAATGTTTTACTAATACAATTCCCAAACAGCTCTATGCCACCAATACTACAGTTTGGGCATTGAATGGACAGTGAGTCATGGTTGCTAGTTCTTCCTGTCTGTCGACACAGCTAAAACTCCTACGTCTTCTTAGTCTTGCACTCCTTTCCCTGTTTTTACCTGCAGCATATTAACATTTTTATTAAGTCTTCTGCCTTGTAGTTGTGTGTGAAGGTTTGAAGTGGCAACTGGGGGAGTGTTGGGTAAATGATAAACACAGGGTAATGGATCTGATGGCCTGGGAAGCCCCTTCCAGTCTGATGTTCCATATCTTGATTCAAAAGCAATGCAGGCACAAAAACAAATGGCTGCAGTTGGTTATGAACAAATTTAGACTGGAAAATAGAAGATTTATATCACAGTAGTGAGGTTTTTTAATGGTCTTCTTGGTAACGTAGTGGGATGCAAACAACTTGAATCACTTGAAGATTGAAAGGACAGTGTGAGAGAAATGGGAGTTCTTGGTTCAAAAATCAGTATGCAAGGTATGTGGAATCAGGAATTTGTGATCCCCAAGTTTGGGGTATGAGAGGTAACTTTCAGTGTGGTAGATGTCTAGTTAAACCCAGATGTCCAGGCTTTTGGTGATTGCTTGTAAGGGCCAGGGGTGATGTTCTTCCCCTCTAATGAATAATGCTACTGGCTTCTTCTTTTTTATTTTTAAATCTTTTTCTTTTTGTCCCTTACCTTCTACATCTCTAGGACAATGGCCACACACCTAAGATGGGAGCTTTTGGCTGGGGGCTGGTGGTACTCCTTCAACACAAGACATTTTTGACTGGAGGATTTTGCTCCTCCAGTCATGGTCATACTGACTGCCAAATGTGGGGACAGAAAGGAATTCTTTCTTCTAGGTCAGACTGGCAAGGAAAGATTTTGCTTTTTTTTGTTTGTAGTGGAGGCTGTGTCCTTTTCCAAGGAGCCTCTGAGCATACAGTAACATTAATGGTGACTGTCATTAATGGTAGGCAATTAGCAATGCCTCACTCCAACCCTGCTTTTAGCTGCAGCACACTATAGGGTAGGGATGTCAAACACATCTGCCCAGCAGGGTTGGTTCACAGGCTGGATAAATGCCACAAGGCCAGTCCATGGGCTGGGTCAGGCTCATGGACCGGCCCTGCAAGCTGGATCCACTGCACAGGGCTGGTCTGGTGTGCATGTCATGAGTGTCCCAGACCAGCCTTATGTGCTACATGTCACGCATACACCAGAACCAGTCCCATGTGCCATGCAGAGCATGTGCCAGCTCCAGCTCCATGTGCCACATGCAGCATGAGGGTTCAGTGCAAAACCCACAGGGTGGCATAGTGGGCCAGATGATTAAACTCCATGGGCTAGATCTGGCCTGCAGGCCATATCTTTAACACCTCTGCTGTAGGGTATTTCTGGTGTTTCTGATTTTCTGCCTTGCTGTGTGTGATGATATGAAGTAGAACCTTTTAGGAATCTTTGGGTAAATCGTTATCTGCAATTAGATGGGCCAAGAGGCCTCTTCCCATTCTTTGTTCTTATGACACCAATTTTCTCCTTAGACTTGACAATGAAATCTTGCCCCACACATGTCCATACAAAACATGGCTGCCAATCATTTTTACCAGTATGTCATTTTGACCACATCAACCTATTATTGCATTCTTTCACTTCTCCCCCTTTTATGTTGCATTCAGCAGAAGTTACTTGTTTCCACTTTCAAGGTCCTTCTGTAGCCTATTCCCTCCCTATCTTTTCTCATTCAATATCAAAAGGTCAGCTCTCACCTGTGATTGCCCCAGGAGGCCAAGCTCCCTCACAGACTTATAAATTGTCAAGTAAACTTCATGCTTTCACCCACTCTTTCCCTCAGGCTTGGAAGGACCTCCCTATAAACATCCATGAAACCAATTCATTATTATTGTTCAAATCTCTCCTTAAAATTTTCCTTTCTCATGATGTCTATACAAATCTTGTAGGCTGGTTAGGCTATTGGGTGTACTGAGTGCACTGTTTACTCTGCTGACCAATAGTGTTTCAGTGCTTCTTTGTATAACTCCATCTGCCTGTATCCATCAATTTTTTATATCTTATATTTAGATTTCAGGCTGTCTGGGATAAGGAATATCAAACACACCTGCTACAGGAAGGTCCTAGCTCATGATTAGGAGCTTCCCTTAAATGCTATGATGACGACAACCATGATTATGAACCATATATGGCAATCCATTTTACATGGAATTTTGGCAGCTGCAATTCTATGATATTTGGCATTTCTAAGCAGACTTCAGAAATTAGGCCTGAAGCAGAGTACACTGCAGTAGCCTAGGCAGGAAGTAAAGGTGTTCATGACAGATTACAGCAGGGGCAGGCAAAATAAATCCCTTGGGCCAGATCTGGTCCATCAGGCCATTCTATCCAGCCCACAGGGCCCCTAAAACATTTAGAAAATTAATTTTTATCTGCTCCTGGCTGCCTGTCAAAGATGACAGGAGCCAGGGCAGTAGGACCCAGTGGGAGCTGCCGGCAGGATCAACTGGCTGCAGAAGCAAGTCCATCACTGCTGCACCCCTCACCCCAGCCAGAAGCCTCTGCCCAATAGGGGCTCCTGGGGGCTTCTCGCTTGCAGCTGCTCCTGCCTCCATGTGCTGAGGGAAATAAAGATAAGGAGGAGGGCGGGGAGGAAGGCAGGGGAGGACCGTAGGTGATTGCCCTAGTCCTCGGGGCTGGCCAGGCTGGTTCCTGTGGTCCCGGTGCTGCAGCTGGGAACCACATGGTGCTGGTGCGGGGGGGAGGGGAGGGACTGGGGAAATGTCTGTGGCAGGTGGGGGGAAGGGGCAGTGAGCAGCCATGTGGAGCACAGTGACAGCTGGGCAGAAGCACGGGGCCCACACTGGTACACTGGGGCCAGTGCCGGCAGGGCCCAGACCAGAGCGGCAAGAGAGCGGGGCCGGGCTGCTGGGGGTTCTATGGATCTGGGCTGCTTTGCTCAAGCAGGGAGAGGAGGGAGCCAGCCCAGCTCCATAGAGCCCCTGGGAGCCTGGTCCCATGCTCCTGCCGCCACTCTCTGGGCCCTGCCAGCACTGGCCCCGCACTCCCGCCCAGCTGTCACTGAGCAATGCGTGCCTGCTCGCTGCCCCTTCCCTGCCCGTTGCAGCCATTTCCCTGCTCCTCTTGCTGCCCGGCATATTCCAGCACCACATAGTTCCCAGATGCAGCTCCAGGATCAGAGGAGCAGCTGGGACATGGTGCTGGAGTGGCCAGGGGAGACGGGAAGTGGCAGGAGAAGGGCAGCAGTGGCAGACATGAGGCAAGTGGCAGCGAGTGGGAGCACAGGGCCCATGCCAGTACCCTGGGGCAAAGAGAAGCAGGAGTGCAGAGTTCAGGCTTGCAGGAGTGCTGGTGGGGGCTCTGCCTGCCGTGGTAGGGGGGAGCAGGCTGTAGGCAAACCCTCTCCCTCCACAAGCCACAACCCTCCCC
>NW_017729031.1:88285621-88288787 GCF_001723915.1 Gavialis gangeticus
AATCAGGGCAAAAATATGTTTTGAAATGAAATTAATGACTATTGTAGTACATGTTTGATTTTTAGAATATAATTTGGTTTTTATCTGGTTCTGAAATGGCAAAACCCCTTTCTGAAAGGAGTAATTCCTGGGGGGCAAAGGTCACGGGCTAGGGGGTGGGACTTCTAGCCCCGAGATAGTGACCAGGGGACGGGGCACCTGCCAAGGGGCAGGGCTACCCATGTGGCCTTGATGGTTGCCAAAATTCAGTAAGCAGCCCTCTGCCTGAAATACTTGCCTGCCCCTGGATTACAGCTCTGCACTTGACAGGAATTATTGATATCTTCTGATCAGTTATAGATGATGATGGGACACATGAAACGTAGCTGGGAAACATTAGATGAAGTAGGATTAAGGCTATAACAAGCTATTTTTGGTTTAAATTGGTTGTAAATCTTCAGTATATTATGCAGACATTTTCCCCTTCTGAAAAAAATGTGTGTGTGTCACATACACAAAGCTGTATATATGTGCATGTTGTAACAGTTATGTATGTGCCTGCCTATGATGATCTGCCCAGATAGATTATATCTATATCCCCACATGCAAAGCAAACCTGTTAAAAGGCAAATGTTTGAAAACAAACTACTTAAGCAAAGTTTAAAAAGTTTAGAATTTTCTAAATATGTTAGACATTTGCCTTTTAACAAAGCCACACTTTGGAGGGAGCCAAAATAGTCTTTTACAGGTTTCTTTTTCATGTATGCTGCAGAGGAGAAATCTATCAAGCACACACAAACACATGACAAAAATTATAATGATTTTTAAGTGGAATTGTTTTGAAACCCTTACTTTTATAAAGTTTTGAGTTCTTAATCAAAGGTATAGTGTTATTTAATAAAAATATATATTTGTATTGAACAGCATTATATCTAAACTGATCATCAGTAAGGTGTCTGGACCATCTTTCTAACAATCAAGCACCAACCATGGTTTTGTCTAGGCAGCAGTATTTTACTGTAACAGTACTGGTTTTCAAGGTCTGTCAGTAGCTGTAGAAAGCTGTGTCTTTTGAGGCCTGCTAAAGGTAAAATCTGAACAAACCTTGGTGGTTATTCTATTTTGCTCAAGTATCTTCATTATGTGCATTTTCTAAAAATTATTGCTAATGGACAAGAGTTTAATCTGAAAGCATGGCAGTCTACCATGTCAGAAACAGTTTATTCATTTAGTCAGAGATATAAGGGGCAGGTTTTGGCTTACTACCAGTAATGGATCAGTAGTTTTATTTACAAGTGCACCTTTCTAAATGTATTGATGTACTTCTATTTTATACATTTGCCTAATTGTCTTTGTGCTTATAATAAAGCATTCACAATCCAAACATACATCTAGAATAAATCTGAGTATACTTGGAAATGGGTTAATGAGGGCAGAGTCTTGATAAAGACCATGAGTTAGTTACAGCTCACAATCTGATTCAGTCTTCCCTACTAACAGAGCTCACTAAAATATCTTAAGCAAAATCTTAAGTCCCCTAGCAGCTGTTTGGTCCATAGAAGCACAGCTGTCTAAACTTTATTGGCAGTAAATGTCATTCTCGCACACAAACTGCATGCCTGGAAAACCCAAAGGCACATCTTGGTCTGTTAATGCTATCACATATGATCACATTCCCCGATGAGATGTGAAAACCGAAATGGAAAACGTCAACAAACTCTGGCCGCAGTGAGGACTGGGGCATGCCCACTGACAAGCGTGCCACAATGACAGGAATTTACTTTGAGTTGCAATTAGTGGCACTGTCATTTTTGGGCGCTCCTGCCAATTAATTAAGCCTGTCAAACGGAAAAACAGCAGCATTCACATGATAATTTATATAGAGAGAGACTAGCCTAGCAAAGCTGCTGCTGCAGCCAACATAATTCCCTTGCAGCGCTTAAAAAAATAAAATAAAATATAAAGAAGTAGAAAGGGGGGTAGGGGGAAAGAAAGTTAAACTGTCCTTGTTATAATTGTTAACTCTGATCGCTCAAGTAGAAGACGGGCTGATTAAAACTCCAAACGAGCCCCTAGCTCGCTTAAATCTCAGAGTCCGGAATGATAGAATCAGAGGAGTTTATTCATACCATTAAGCCCCAGAGAACTTAATTGAAAGAAGAGCATAGCCTGGACCTTGACAAGCGGGAGGTCACAGTAATTGCTGCCGGACATATTTAACATTAAGATAATCAGGCCATTAATTACCCTTTGGATCATTAAATCAGCCAGTTGCAAAATGAAATTTCTGCCTCTATTACTCACTTGAGAGACCACAGGGGTGGCTTTTAATTTATCAGTGAGCTTGAGATACAAAGGACCAGGCTTGGGGAGGAAGGAAAGGGGGAGAGAGGGGGGCTTGCTTCAGCAGAGGCAGAAATATCAATCCGCCATGCTTGGTGATCGTGGCAAATTAACTAGGTAAGATAACCTCAGCTTCTAAAGGCAGAAGCTGGGGGTATGTAAATAGATGAGGGCAGACAGGGAGATCAGAGCCTGCACACCACTTAGCAGGATAATAAAGGAAATCATCCTTGATTATCAGTGCTAATTTGGACACTGCCGGTAGCTTGTTATGCGTGTTCTGAGTAGCATTTAATTAATTCAATTGCTTGTTAATGAGGGAAGTGACATGTGGGGAGCAGATGCCACCCAACTGCAGATGGGCTCTGGTCAGCCCATCACAATAAAACCCTTTTTTTTTAATTCCCTCCCCTCTAAAAGTGGGAAAGGTGTCAAGCATGGAAGAACATTCAAAAGGGACAAAACACTGACCTCATCAGGCCAAGAACTGTTAAGAAATAATAGGACCCGACTGTTGCAAACATATAGGTTCCCTAATGTTCCCCGAGGCCACATTTGTACAGTGCATCTTTATGCCAGAAATTTGAGACCTATATGTCTATAATCGTGATATTATGATCAATATCAACAAAACAGAGGGGGTGAAATGGAATCTCTCAACAAATGCCAGTGTACGCTAAGGAAATTCAGCTGCTCTTTTTTGTATCTTTGCCCCTTTTCAATATTCACTCCATGAATAAATAGGAATGAACCTAGCGTTCTAAATAACACAAAGGCATGAATTTATTTCACCTGTAAGTTATGTGCAAGAAACTTTCACTGCCAGGGGACTAATACACCTTCT